>NW_011494863.1:9407462-9447214 GCF_000754665.1 Bison bison bison
CTGGGAGGGATTGGAGGCAGGAGGAGAAGGGGACGACAGAGGATGAGATGGCTGGATGGCATCACTGACTCGATGGATGTGAGTCTGAGTGAACTCTGGGAGTTGGTGATGGACAGGGAGGCCTGGCGTGCTGCAATTCGTGGGGTCGCAAAGAGTTGGACACAACTGAGCGACTGAACTTGAACTTGATATCACCAAAACTAAGATCTAATAGAAAAACTTGTAATCACTTTTTAAAATCCACATGCATATCAGAATTATCTTGAAATTTTTTTAATAATACAAATGCGCAAGTATTGCTTTTTTTCTTCACAGCTCCAGATATGTTCCTAATGAGCAGTCATATTTTTTTTTAGCAGTCATGTTTAAAAACAACTGAAATATATGATAATCTTTTGCTTTTACCTAGCTTGTTTCACTTTTTCTCTTTCATACTCAGTGCTCCCATTTCATTTAGTTTATGTTCTCCAGTTTCCCCATCTCTTCATTTTTCTTGATGTTTTTTCTCATCTTTATCAAGTGTAGTAGAAAAGCTTTATATACATATATATGTACAATATATATTTTATAAAACTTGTGATTTTTTTCCTAACTAAAAAATTATGACATTTTGATTCCACTTGTTCAACATATCTCAACATAATGAAAGCCATATATGATAAACCCATAACAAACATTATCTTCAATGGTGAAAAATCGAAAGCATTTCCCCTAAAGTTAGGAACAAGACAAGGGTGCCCACTCTCACCACTACTATTCAACATAGTTTTGGAAGTTTTAGCCACAGTAATCAGAGAAGAAAAAGAAATAAGTGGAATCCAGACTGGAAAAGAAGAAGTAAAACTCTCACTGTTTGCCGATGACATGATCCTCTACATATGAAACCCTAAAGACACCACTAGAAAAATATTAGAGCTAATCAATGAATATAGTAAAGTTACAGGATATAAAATTAACACAGAGAAATCCCTTGCATTTGAGAAAACAGAAAGAGAAATTAAGGAAACAATTCCATTCACCATTGCTTATTTGATTTATATGAAGAGTACATCATGCAAAATGCTGGGCTGGATGAAGCACAAAGAAAGAAAAAGAAGTCACTCAGTTGTGTCCAACTCTTTGTGACCCCATGGACTCTAGCCTACCAGGCTCCTCCATCCATGGGATTTTCCAAGCAAGAATACTGGAGTGGGTTGCCATTTCCTCCTCCAGGGGATCTTCCTGACCCAGGAATTGAACCCAGGTCTCCCACAGTGCAGGCAGACACTTTACCATCTGAGCCATCAGGGAATCTAAATGTTATTTGAGCATTTAGTTTACAAAGAAGAGTAATATCTACTACAGAGTCAATCAACTTGTTCCCCACTGCCAAAATTACTTGGGGCTCCTGTAGAAAGCAGATGAAGTCAGTCAGTCATGTTCGACTCTTTGCGACCCCATGGACTATAGACTGCCACACTCCTCCATCTGTGGGATTCTCCAGACAAGAATACTGGAGTGGATTGCCATTTACTTCTCCAGGGGATCTTCCCGACCCAGGGGTTGAACCTGGGTCTCCTGCACTGCAGGCAGACTCTTTACCATCTGAGCCACCAGGACCTCAGATGAAGCACAATCTGGAATCAAAGATTTCTGGGAGAAATATCAATAACCTCAGATATGCAGATGATACCACCCTTATGGCAGAAAGCGAAGAGGAAGAGCCTCTTGATGAAGGTGAAAGAGGAGAGTGAAAAAGCTGGCTCAAAACTCAACATTCAAAAAACAAAGATCATGGCATCTGGTCCCATCACTTTATGGCAAATAGACGGGAAACTGGAAACAGTGGAAACAGTGACAGTCTTAATTTTCTTGGGCTCCAACATCACTGAGGACAGTGACTGCAGCCATGAAATTAAAAGACACTTACTACTTGAAAGAAAAGCTATGACCAACCTAGACAGCATATTAAAAAGCATAGACATTACTTTGCCAACAAAGGTCCATATAGTCAAAGCTATGGTTTTTCCAATAGTCATATATGGATGTGAGAGTTACACCATAAAGAAGGCTGAGTGTCAAAGAATTGGTGCTTTTGCTGTCTGTGGTGTGAAGACTCCTCAGAGTCCCTTGAACTGCAAGGAGATGAAGCCAGTCAATCCTAAAGGAAATCAGTCCTGAATATTCATTGGAAAGACTGATGCTGAAGCTGAAACTCCAATACTCTGCTGAAGCTGAAACTCCAATATCTACTATATAGCACAGGGAACTCTACTCAGTGCTCTGTGATGACCTAAATGGCCATCATAAAAAAGGGGATATATGTATACATACAGCTGATTTACTCTGTGATATGGCAAAAACAAAACACTGTAAAGCAACTATATTCCAATAAAATTTTTTTTAAATATAGAAGACCTGAACAACATGACAAACTGTCATAACTGATCTTTATAGAGCACTTACTGAACAATAGCAGATTATATCAATTTTTTCAATTGCATATAAACATTCACCAAGATAGACCATATCATGGGATATAAAAGAAAAACACCTGTACAGTATAATAACACATATATGTGGAATTTAGAAAGGTGGTAATGATAACCCTGTGAGACAGCAAAAGAGACACAGATGTATAGAACAGTCTTTTGGACTCTGTGGGAGAGGGCAAGGGTAGGATGATTTGGGAGAATGGCATTGAAACATGTATATTATCATATGTGAAACAAATCGCCAGTCCAGGTTCAATGCATGATACAGGATGCTCAGGGCTGGTGCACTGGGATGACCCAGAGGGATGGTATGGGGAGGGAGGTGGGAGGGGCGTTCAGGATGGGGAACACATGTACACCTGTGGTGGATTCATGTCAATATATAGCAAAACCAATACAATATTGTAAAGTAATTAGCCTCCAATTAAAATAAATAAATTTATATTAAAAATAAATAAATAAAACAGTTAAAAAAACTAATCTTAAAAAATTTAACAGAGCAGAAATCATACAATGTATGACTTGTTTCACAAATTATTAAACTCACTCTAGAAGAAATTAAATTATAAGTCTATAGCTGAAAAATAGCCCGCAAATCCCTGATTATTTGAAGTTTGAACAGCATATGGTTTCTAAATAACCCATGAGTTATAGAAGAAGAACTAAACTGTTTTTAACAGAATGAAATATGAACACAATCTATCAAAATCTATGGGTTGAATCTAAAGTAATTCTTAGAGGGAAAGGTATACCATTTAATGGTTTAAGTAAAGAAATATATCAATCAATAACCTAGGTTTCCCATTTAAAGAAACAGGAAACAGAAAAGTAAATAAAATCAAATGCAAGTAGAAGGAAGGGAATAATAAAGATAGGGCAAAAATCAGTGAAACTGAAAGAAGAAAAACAACAAATAAAAATCAGTGAAACCATAGCCATTTCTTTAAAATAGTTGCCAATAAAAAGGGTGGAGGGGGATGTTGGGGGCAAAAGGGGAGTAAAAAATAACCAGTATCAGAAACAGTGGCGGAAATTAACAGATACTAGTTGGATAATAAGAAAATATGATGACTGTACTCCATGCACATGAATGCAAGAGCTTATATGAAATAGACCATGTATTGGAAGTCACATATTATTAAATTCACTCCAAAAGAAGCAAATAATGTAAATAGTTCTATCTAGTTAAAATTTTTTTCAGTAAAGAAACTTCCAGGCCCAGATGGATCAAAGATAAATACTACTAAACATTTAACGAAGACTTAATCCAAATATACACACTGTCTTCTGCAAAAAAGAAGAGGAAAGACCACTTTCTAACTCATTTTATGGAGGCCAGAATTACCCATGTATCAAAGATATTATAAGAAAAAAATCAATATATGGATATTTTCCATAAAATATTAGCAAATTTAGTAATACATATTTCTGGATAAAATAAAAACTCTTTGCAAACTCAGTATGGAATGAAATTTCCCTAATCAGATAAAGGGCATGTGTGAAAAATCTATAGCTAACATCATACTTAAATTATGAGAAACCTAATGTTTCCCCCCTAAAAACAGAAACAAAACAAGGGTTTCAGCTCTCAACACTTTGACTCAATATAGTATTGGAGATTCTAGTCAGTATAATAAGGTAAAAAAACAGCCAAAAGAAAGGAGAGAAAAGAATAAAACATCCAGATAGGAAAGTAACTAATAACATATAGCTGAGTCCCTTCGCTGTACACCTGAAACCATCACAACATTGTTTGTTAATTCTCTATACCCCACTACAAAATTTAAATTAAAAAAACAAAAGAAAATTTGAAAATACAAAAAGAAAAAGAAAAAATTGTCTTTATTAGCAGACAACACAATCACCTAGTAGGAAATAATGGAATCTATAAAACAAGCTATTAGAACTAATGAGTTTAAGCAAGGTTAGAGGATATAAGAACAAAATACAGAATAAATTCTATTTCAATATACTAAGAGAAAATAATCAGCCATTTAAATGAAAAATAATACCATTTCTACAGAATCAAAATAGGAACTATTAGGAAAATGTGATTAACAGTTTTCATGTGCTATTCATTGAAAAAACAATTTCTTGAGAAAAACATAAAAGTCCCAGAAAAGTCAAAACAGTATTGAAAAGAACATTTGAAAGCTAATAGGCTTCAAGAACTATTATAAAGTTACAATAATTGAGACAGTGTGGTTAAAGTAAGAAGAGACAAGCAGATAAGAGGAACAGAATAGAGAATTCAAAAATAGAGTCATACGCATATAGGTAACTTTTTTTTTTTTTTACAAAGATGCAAAGGCAATTCAGTGGAGAATGATAATCTTCAACAATGGGGCTAGAATGATTGGATGCATTAAGCAAAAACAATGAACTTCAACCCACTGCTGCTGCTGCTAAGTCGCTTTAGTCGTGTCCGACTCGGTGCGACCCCATAGACGGTGGCCCACCAGGCTCCCTCGTCCCTGGGATTCTCCAGGCAAGAACACGGGAGTGGGTTGCCATTTCCTTCTCCAATGCATGAATGGGAAAAGTGCAACTGAAGTCGCTCAGTCGTGTCTGACTCTTCACGACCCATGGTCTGCAGCCCACCAGGCTCCTCCATCCATGGGATTTTCCAGGCAAGAGTACTGGAGTGGGGTGCCATTGCCTTCTCCACAACCCACAGCTTACATCATATACAAATGCTAATTCAAAACGGATCCAAGAACTAAACTCTAAAAGTATAAAAAAATTTTAGAAGAAAATATTTTGTGACTTTGGGTTAGCTAAAAATTTTAGACACAACACCAAAAGCATTATCCATAAAATAACTATTTGTAACATGGGCTTCATGAAAATTGAAATCTTTTTAAAATACTCAAGAAAGATAAGACAAACTAGAGAAAATATTTACAATGCATGTATCTGATGAAAGAATGGAATTTAACACATATAAAACTCTCAAAACTTAATAACAAGGAAACAAACAACCAAATATAAATGGGCAGAAGATTTGAATCAACACAAAAAAGAATATATACAGATAGTAAATAAGCCAACCAAAAACATACATTTGGAAATCAAAGGGGCAGATCTGCTCCCCGAAAGAACACAGCTCATATGATTCCATTTATGTCATTTCTTAAAAAAAAAGAAACTGCTAACTAATTTATAGCCAGAGAAAACATATCAATATCTAGGGTTGGTAAGACATGAAGAAACTTTGGGGATGATATAGGGTACATTTATTATCATGATGCTTGATTTTATGCATATATACAAATGTCAAAATATCAAATTGCACACTTTATATGTGTGTGGTTTATTATAGGTCAATTTTGCCTCAATAAAACATTTAAGAAAATAATTAAAAGACCACCCCTTCTCACCATGTAAATGTAGAAATACAATGAGATATCAACTTATTTCTCCTGTTATGATGACTATCTAAAAAAGATGGTAAGTGTTGGTGAAGATGTGTACACTGTTGGTGGAAATGCAAACTGGTATAACCATTACTGAAAAATGTACTGAAGTTCCTCAAAAAACTAAAAACAGAACTACCATATGATCCATCAGTCCCTTTTCTGAATGTATACCCAAAGGAAATGAAACCAGCACCTCAAAGAGTTATCTATACCTACCACATTCATTGCAGCTTTATTCATAGTGGTCAAGATATGGAAACCATCCAAGTGTTCATTGAAAGATGAGTGGATAAAGAAATTGTAGAATATATATACACACACACACATATATATGCATACAATGGAATATTATTCAGCCTTAAAAAGGAAATCTTGTCATTTGCAACCACAGGAATGAACCTGGAGAATATTATGCTAAGTGAAATAACCCAACACAGAAAGATATATACTGTATGATCACCCTTATATGTGAAATGTACAAATGTTAAATACATAGATTCAGAGAATAGAAAGGCAGTTATAGGGCTAGGGAGGTGGGGAAAATGCAGAGATATTGGTCAAAGAGCACAACACTGCAATTATGTAGGATGAATAAGTCTAGAAATTAAGAACAGTATGATGTCTACAGTTAATAATACCATACTGAACACTGGAAATTTGCTAATAAAATAGATTTCAGGTGCTCTCATCTTTAAAAAAAATGTTAACTATGTGTTAACTGTATTAATTAGCTTGAACATAGCAATCATTTTGCTCTATATTCATATCAAGTCATCATGCTGTATATAGCAAATAAAAATTTTTGTTAAAAAAAGACCAGTTCCTCCATCTATGTACACTATCTCCTCCACTGTTGTCTTCCCAATAATATTATTTTAGCAATTTTATCAGTATACTGATAAAATCAATTTTTATCAATTTACTCTTTCTTCTGGACCTTTTCCAATAGTTTATATACTTCCTATTCTATATACAGATAAAAAGAAAAAAAAGGAAAAGAAATAATTCCTGGACTCATTTTCCTTAATTTTTCTTCATTAACTTCTTCCTATTAGAGCAAAATATCTCTAAAGGGTAGACTACAGAGACTGACTCCAGTTTACTCCCTTCTATTTTCCCTAAGTCTACTGTGTGTGTGTGCTAAGTTGCTTCAGTCATGTATGACTCTTTGCAACCCCATGGACTGTAGCCCACCAGGTTCTTCTGTCCATGGCAAGAATACTGGAGTGGGTTGCCATTTCCTGCTCCAATGTCTACTCTCATGACAACAATAAAACTGTTAGCATCAAGACCAGAGATACCTCTACGCTGCAAAAGCCAATGGTTTTAATTCTCATTTCATTTTACAAATCAACAACATTTCATATATGTTTTCTCCCCTGTTAGGTTCCCAACACAACTTCCTCTTGGACATTTCATCTTAGTCTCTGCAAATTCCTATTCATCAACTGATCATAACATACTGGAGTGCTGCAGTGTTTCAGCCTTGGACCAAATTTGGATTTTATCTATACTTATTCTCTTGGTGATCTCTATCCTCTGGGCTTCCGTGGTGGTTCAGCTGGTAAAGAACCCCCTAAAGGAGATGCAAGAGACACAAGTTCAACCCCTGGGTCAGGAAGATTCCCCTAGCAAAGGAAATGGCAACCTGCTCCAGTAATTCTTGTCTGGAAAATTCCATGGGCCAAGGAGCCTGGCAGGCTACAGTCCAAGGGGTCACAAAGAGTTAGACACAGCTGACTGATGCTGAGGCTGAAACTCCAATACTATGGCCACCTTATGTGAAGAGTTGACTCATTGGAAAAGACCCTGATGCTGGGAGGGATTGGGGGCAGGAGGAGAAGGGGACGACAGAGGATGAGAGGCTGGATGGCATCACTGACTCGATGGACATGACTTTGGGTGAACTCCGGGAGTTGGTGATGGACAGGGAGGCCTGGCGTGCTGTGATTCATGGGGTGGCAAAGAGTCGGACATGACTGAGCGACTGAACTGAACTGACTGAGCGTGCACAGGTACACACACATTTCTTTTCAAAAATCTAGATTCTTGTACACAACAGCTCACTCCTCATTTTTATTTGAATATCTAATCAGAATATCTAAATTATTCTGTACCAAACTGAGTCTTAACATTCTTCCCCCTCAACAATTATTTCTTTCTCATTGCTCCCCAACTCATAAAATGTCAACTCCAGTTTTTCCAGTTGCTAAGCCAAAAAACCTTATAATCATTCTTAACTCCACTCTTTTTCTCACACCCAACATGTGGTCCATCAGCAAATTCTTTTGGCTCTATCTTCAAAATATATCCTAAAGCACTTTTCATCACCTCCACTTGTTAATTCTCAGGCTGTCACTGTCTTGTTTAACTTGAATTATCACAATAATCTTCTAATTACCATCCTACCTCTCCTTCCATATGCATTAACATTATACATCAACATAACACATTCAGCAAGAATCATTCTATCTAAACAGAATTTTAATCTTGCCACTTCCTTCATCATAAATCTCTAATAGCCAGGCTAATTCTTTGATAAAGGCCCCACAACGCTACCTGGGAGCAATTTTCTGTTGTTTTAGGTTTTGTCCTCTGGTCTCTTGGTTATTCCCTCTGAGTCACCTCCCCTCCACTAGAAAATCCCCCACAAAAAAATGGCCTGGGTTTACAGCTAATTTTCTTAACCTACTTTCTTCCCATAAATATTTTGTATCATATTTCACAAAACAAGGCCTATTTTTTTTTTTTTAACTGTCTGTGCCTTTTAATGTAGGCTTGCTGAGTTTCTTCAAAAAACAGTTTAGGTTCTTTACATACCATTTTGCATTACACTTTACTGGACAAAAGGCACACTTCAAACCTAATCAGAAGAAGCCCTTCTCAACCTTTGCTCTTGTATAGTTGCATGCATGCGTGCTAAGTGGCTTCAGTTGTGCCCAACTTTGTGGCCCTATAGACTGTAGCCCTCCAGGCTCCTCTGTCCATGTGATTCTCTAGGCAAGAATACTAGAGTGGGTTGCCATGCCCTCCTCCAGGGGATCTTCCTGACCCAGGGATTGAACATGCATCTTTTATGTCTCCTGCACTGGCAGGCAGGTTCTTTATCACTAGAGCCACCTGGGAAGCCCCCTGCTGTATAATGACTGTTAGACAATGCCATGTAGGGGCTTCATTGTTTCAAGAGTTGATGAGATATATCCTTAAGATCCTTAGAAAGTTTACTGACTAGTACAATGGTCTTACGAAGGATCATCTGAAAACTATCTGAGGTTTAAGAGGGTTTGATAGTTTCATACTTGTATATACCCTGTGATGTTTTGCTGGCAGCAACCACGCTTTTATTTTTGTCCTGAGTCTCCTTCTGAGAGAGACTCAGGATGAAAGACAACTACTGTTTAAAATCCAGAAAGCCCTAGGTTTTATATTCCCTCTAGAGGAGCTGAAAAATGAACAATTCCTTCTTTAGCTCAGCTCTATTTTTTCTGTACCTTAGGATGAAATCAGTTGATATTTTCAACACTTAACCTAGAAATCTCCTTAGCAAGATCTATCAGTTTGTTAGATGGCATTTTCCCTACTTTCCATGTTTCCTAAACTTTTCATCAATAATTTTTTAAAAAGTCCCCTTTCCCCCAACTTCTTGTAACATTTTTCCTATTTTGATTTAAAGCCTCTCCCCGAGCCTCCCGAGATGGGGGAACTGAGTTTTCTAACCCAAATTCCATTAACTGTAACTGTGTGACTAGTTCTCAGCAATAATGAGTGTGTTGTGTTTTACTTTTAAGCCAAGTTAGTAAAAAATCCTGTGTGACTCCTTCACATAATGATACTCTTCTTCCCATTACCCTGATGAAAATGGACACAGCAAACCTGAGCCATGTGTTGCAGCCAGAAATGAAAGGAGACTGGGTCTCTTCATCACAGGTTGGAGAAAAGCTGCCTGTAAATCAGGGATAATGACCTGAACTTTACAGAACTGGGAAAAAAAACAAAAAACAAAAAAACAGACTTCCTCCTGTGTAAGTCATAATGCATTTGGGGTAATTTTTATATTAACTGAGATTATTCTACATAAAAAAATTTATAGGGAATTCCCTGGTAGTCAAGTGGTTAGGACTTCACACTTCTACTGCAGAGGGCCCAGATTCAATTCCTAGTCAGGGAACTAAGATCTCTCATGCTGCATGGTGTAGCCAAAAAAAAAGAAAAGGTAAAGCATTATGTTTTTTATAAGTCTGAAGAAAGGGAGTGATTCCTTCTTGAGCAACTGGGGAAAACATTTCAGATAGGCTATTAAATCAGATTCTGATAGATAGAGGTAGCAACAATTGTTTGAGAAAAAATATTAATGGACAAAAATAGAGGAACAGAAAATACAGATTACTCAGAGTCTAGTGGTATGTGCTTCTGGTGTTTGCAAAGGAAACCAGGAGATGAAATTGAGACAGAAGGTATGCCAGTTCACAGAATGATCCCTAAGCCAAAGTTCTTAAACTCTACTGGCTAAGCTTTGTAAGCAATGGGGAGGCACTCCCAGTTGCTGTTTCCCTGGGGTAATTTGTCTAGACCAGAGTTGACAGATATGGGAGAAATTTGTATAGCAGAAATAATGGTATCATTGAACTTAAAAATTCTTGCAGAGGCTTTTCTCTAGAGTTCAGGGCAAACATAATACTGACTTGTTCGAACTAAATCACTTGATCTGTGAAATACTGCTTTCTCATGATTTTAAAAGACTTTGGCAAACTTTCTCCTCATATTGTACAGTGTGTTAGCAATTTAAGAGGCTTCCACTAATGGCTATAATTAAGCTTCAAAGGGAACAGGCAAAGTCAGACACTGAGTGGAGCTGAAACTATTCCCTTTTCCCCATTGTTACCAATATGCAATTTACCCTAGCTTGCCTTCCATCACATTTTCCAGAGAATGAATAAATGTTTCAATTTAGGATGGTAGGAAAATCCATATGCCAGCAAGAATTTTTATTGCCATCCAATTCAGAGCTAGCTGAGTCACGCTGACCCACTGTACAACCCCGTAAACAGCATGACACTCCAGGGACTTTTGCGTGCTGGCCTATTCTCAGGCTCCTTTGCAAGTATCCTTAGCAGGTATCCTATGCTTCCACCTACTGAACGATTTTGTGTTCAGACAGTTGATGGTCTTCACATATTCATGTCTATTCTCATAGATTTCAGCTCACTTTTATCTATACCTATGTGCCCTCCTCCTTCAGCATCCAGTGTTATTTTGCTACAGAACTCTTATTTATCCTCCAAGATTCAGTTGTGCAAGTATATTTTTTGAGAACTTCTCTAATGATCCTATCATTAGAAAAGATGTATGATAGATATAATCTTAAAAATTATTATTTTAATTGGATCTTTATGCACTCACAGCCTGAGAATATATTTTCTAGAATGCTATATTTGAATTGTACCATCTATATTTAACTTGCTAAATTGTGAGCTCCTTGAGTATAAAGATAATACTCTAAGTGCTAAATTGAAGACATGCAAATTGATATGAGAAGCTAAAGGAAGCAAAGCCAGATAAATCTATAGAAACCATTCAAAAGCCTCAAAACTCAATAATGATATAGAAAATCATGAGGCAGTTTAGATAAAGTGACAATAAGACAAATAAGTAAAAATATGTAAATAAATACAAAAACAGTTTGAATTCTTTCATTCGAAACATATCAACAGGAAAATTTAGAAGAAAAGAAAGATTAAACCCTCGTCTTGCCCTCCAGTATAATCTCACATTGTGGGCAAAGCTACCAAACAATAAATAGTAAATAATGTAACATAGCAATTCAGTACCAACCTCTTTGCAACAAATTTCTAAAAATTCTAAGAAAAGAACGACTCCAGGAATAGAATTCAACCCTATTATCTTGAACTCTTTTATTGATAAATTTGATGAAACCACTGAAGGTGGGATTTTATGTTAGGAATCAAGCAGGTCTCTCATATGGGGAATGATGGCTGGCCGAAATGAAAGATGGAATACTCTCTATGTAAGTCAAGAAAATAAACCTGAAAAGGAGAGGATGGCGGAGATGTGACTTCATATTTAGAGCATGCACCCTACATTTTCCTTTAAGGCAGTTACAAAATTAACAGCTGTGACAGTATTTTCTTCCTCCTCCTGCTGCTGCTGCTGTTGTCATGCCAGTCGTGTGCGACTCTGTGCGACCCCATGGACTGCAGCCCACCAGGCTCCTGCATCCATGGCAGTTTCCAGGCAAGAGTACTGGAGTGAGTCGCCAGTGCCTTCTCCATTTATTCCTCCTAGGTATGTTAGTTCAATGATCATTACCTTCTTGTTCAGTTGTTCAAACAGTCACAGAGGTCTACTCCTGTATCTTTATCCTTTCACAATTATAGCAGGAAAGACATTATCTAATTCCTTGCTGATGTTCAATCGATGTGTCTACTATATACCTTAGATCTACCAATCTAGTTACTAGGTCAAATAAGAGAAGAAAATTCTTTTTTTTTTTTGACACATAAGGATAATGGCATCCTTTCAAAGTATTCCTAAACCTATACTATAATAATATCTTTTTGGATCTTACCTAAATTAATGCTAAGCTGTAACACTTAAATTTAAAACTAAGAGACTTGAGGAGGCTTAATATAAAAATACATATACAAATGAAAACTTAAAAATGAATTCAGTAGAAATATACAAAAACAAAAAAGAAAGAAAATTAAGAATAGAAAAATCTCTGAATGAATTTTCTTTTAAGAGTTATAACATCACCTAACTTCCAAAAGAATTTTTATAGAAAAGTATAATTTATGATTTACTTTGATTTCCACTGTGGCTAAAGCAATATAAATAAATATAGACAGCCTTGACCATAGTGAAACAGGAACGAAGGGAGTATGGGCGGTGGGTCAGAGATGATCAATGGTGCAATTTACATGAAGCAAAGAGAGAAAACTGTCACTCAAAAACGTACAAATTGCAAAATTTGACTCTGAAAGATGTGGTTAACTATGTCCTCCTTAATAAGGGTCAGTGAGTATTAGAATGTATTCCTTCTGTCTCACTAGGAAGCTGTTAAGGATAAAGGGGTTTATAAGTGAGATTACAGTCCTATTGAAATATAGCTACAGGAAATCAAAGAAATGAAAGGAAAGCTAGAAAACGAGACATGAGCAAATATCTACATGTGTAAAACTAAGAAGACAGATTTTGAAAAATGTTGGCTAGAATGATAATTAATGACCTGTGATTAATGCATAGTGCAAATTATTTTTAAAAAACATTTGTTTTCTGAATAAATGTGGAATTGCTGAACACAAGACCAAAATTTAAATAAAAAAGATTAATTAGATATAGATTCTGTTCACAAGGAACATCTAGTCTGGAGATGTTTGAAGGGCATAATTTTACAAACTAGAACAGTTTCACAAGAAAAGCAGAGACACAGGTCATGAGAATTATGAAGAATTAAGTATTATTAGTGTGAGACAGTGACATTCTCAAACTCAAATGCCTTCTAGTGTCAGCAACAAGTAAAGGACACATTTGAATGAGGCAGTTAGCACTAAATTTTAGCTGACTTTTGCCATACAATGAAGGCCTCAAATACTAAAACAAAACAAAACAAAACATAAAAACTTGTGGTTTATTTTTATTTCCTGTTAAATATTCAAAATGTAAATATTTTTGAATATTTAATAACAAGACTGTTATTCTTGTGGTGGTGCTCAGTCATGTCCAACTTGTTGTGACCATGCGGACTGTAGCCCACCACACTCCTCTGTCCATGGGATCTCCCAGGCAAGAATACTGGACTGTGTCACCATTTCCTGCTCCAGAGGATCTTCCCAACCCAAATATTGAATTAGCGTCTCTCATGTCTCCTGCTTGACAGGCGGATTCTTTACCACTGTGGACTATTATTAAGACATTTAAAAAACATTGTGTGGGTCAAATAAAACACATAAACAAGCCAGAATTGATCTTCATGGTACTAGTTTAGGATACATTCCTTAGAAGATTAAGAAATGTTCTATGAAGAATACAGTAATCTGGACTTGCCATTGTCTGATATATAGAATTTAGACATGTGATTAAAGAAAAGAAATCCCAGGCAAAGGCAATATCATGAGTTAAGGCAGGAAAATAGGAATGTGATGGAAATAAATGAGAAACTATGGAGAGCTTATTTTGGAAGAGGTATATATTGCATTGTATATATTGTAGAGGTAAATGGAAAGGAAAATGGAAAGTTAGGTCCATGAATCAAGGAAAATTGGATGTGATCAAACAGGAGATGGCAAGAGTGAACATCAACATTTTAGGAATCAGGGAACTAAAATGGATGGGAATGGGACAATTTAATTCAGATGACCATTATATATACTACTATGGGCAAGAACACCTTAGAAGAAATTTTCTTCAAGAAAATTAAGAGATACCAAGGGAACATTTCATGCAAAGATGGGCTTAATAAAGGACAGAAACAGTATGGACCTAACAGAAGCAGAAGATATTAAGAAGACATGGCAAGAATACACAGAAGAATTATAAAAAAAAAAAGTCTTAATGATCTGGATAACCACAATGGTGTAACCACTCACCTAGAGCCAGACAACCTGGAGTGTGAAGTCAAGTGGGCCTTAGGAAGCCTTACTATGGACAAAGCCAGTAGAAGTGACGGAATTCTAGCTGAGCTATTTCAAATCCTAAAAGATGATGATGTTAAAGTGCTGCACTCGATATGCCAGCAAATTTGGAAAACTCAGCAGTGGTCACTGGTCATTTTTCATTCCAATCCCAAAGAAGGGCAATGCCAAAGAATGCTCAAACTACCACACATTTGCATTAATTTAACATGCTAGCAAAGTAATGCTCAAAATCCTTCAAGCTAGGCTTTAACAGTATGTGAACTGAGAACTTCCAGATGTACAAGCTGGATTTAGAACAGACAGAGGAACCAGAGATCAAATTGCCAACATCCACTGGATCACAGAACAAGCAAGGGAATTAAAAAAAAAAAATCTGCTTCATTGATGACGCTAAAGCCTTTGACTGTGTGGATCATAACAAACTGGAAAATTCTGAAAGAGACTAGAATAACAAACTACCTTACCTGCCTTCTCAGAAACTTGTTTACTGGTCAAGAAGCAACAGTTAGAACCAGACATGTAATAATGGACTGCTTTAAAATTGGGAAAGGAGTACATCAAGGTTCTATACTGTCACCCTGTTTATTTAACTTATACAGAGTACATCATGCAAAAATGCCAGGCTGAATGAACATTGCCAGGAGAAATATCAATAACTTTACATACGCAGATGATACCATTTTAATGGCAGAAAGCAAAGAAGAATTAAAGATCCTCCTGATGAAGGTGAAAGAGGAGTGAAAAAGCTGGCTTAAAACTCAATATTCAGAAAACTAAGATCTTGGCATCTGGTCCCATCATGTCATGGCACATAGACGGGAAACAATGGAAACAGTGGACAGACTATTTTCTCGGGCTCCAAAATCACTGAGGACAGTGACCGCAGCCATGAAATTAAAAGAAGCCTGCACCAGTTTACTTTTAAAAAAAAGAAATATTAAATATTTCTAATTTCAAATATTCCTCAATATAGTAACTATTAAAATATCCTTTACAAATAAAACACACACATTACTCCCTGCTCATTCTGAATCAACAACTGAAAATCACTGGCATTGGACTCAAATTAAGATTTTTTTCAAATAACAGTTGTATTTCAGCCTGGAAAATAATTTTTCTCATGCAGCTCTGGTGACTATGTAGATGACCCACCTCTTTTCGGTACATCTTGGATGATGTGGAGTCTGAAAAGCCAAGTTACACCCGAGATTCCATTCCCTGGTGGTGGTGACTCATTGGGATCACAGACATGCAGGACCTGTCTGAAAGAGACACAGCATCAAGTGGGGCTCCACCAGTGAGTCATCCCTTTCATACAGTGAAACCTTAAAGGGAAGGGTAGGGAGGATGTATTGAAGGTTAGGAAAACACAGATTACTGGTGGAAAATGACATCCTCTATTAATAAGATCTAAGGTAAGATCTAAGGGTAAGATCTAAGGTACGACTCATATAATTGTTCTAATTTTTAAGATTGATGGGGAGCATGAAGCATTTCTTTGAATTGATGACAGGTTCCAATAAATGCTTATATAGGACTGCAGATGGTTTCAGAATGTGAGTTTATAAAGAAGGTGGAGATCCCAGTTCCCTTTATCATGTCTATATATATGTCTCAGTGTGTGTTTCAGAGCTCTCGGAAGTGTCTTGAAAGAGAACCTGAGCTGGACAAAGCAGCCTTGATCTGAGTGAGCTAACTGGCACCATGAAAACATCAGGTGTCTTTCTGCTCCTCTCCCTGGCTCTTTTCTGCTTTTTCTCAGGTGAGTTTTTTTTTTTTTTCCTTAAAGTTAAAATCCAATACTTACATTGAACTGGAAACAACAAGTGTATTTGTCCACCATATTTCAAAATCCTAATAATTTTAATACAAAATATCAATTCTGAGAGATTATCATAATGACTGCAATAATGAAAATGGGTGATGGTAATAATGATAGAAATAACTTTCATCTGTTGAGCATACACTATATTCTAGGCAGGTACTCAGGGCTTTTATGCATTATCTGCAACACACATAACAAGGTATTCATAGACACATTCCATATATAAGAAAACTGTAGCACAAAACAGTTAAGAAAATTTTAAGGACTTGTAACTGAGTTTGAGCAAGCTCCAGGAGTCAGTGATGGACAGGGAAGCCTGTCATACCATGGTTCATGGCGTCGCAAAGAGTCAGACAAGACTGAGCGACTGAACTGAACTAGTAAGCAGAATTTGGAATTTGAATCTAGGTCTTCTAGACGTCACAGGTGTCTGTTCCAAAGGAACAGTATGGAGAATTGATAACTATTTTAAATATTAGCTTGGCTTTCCAAGACAAAGCTAAGCTTTTCAGTTCTCATTATTCTTATAATTAGGACTCAAATAACTGAAACTGAAACAAGCAGAAAACAGGAAACTCAGAGAATCCTTCAGAAAAAAATCATCGAACCTTAGAATTCATAAACATATGTTATTGGTGAACTAAACAACTCTTGAAGTAGGGGAGTATCTTTGGCCACATTAATGAGCAGCAGTCATATATTCTACCAATTCTGATTATTCAAAGGACAACTGTACTTCAGTCTGATGCCTTTCATCATACCATCATCCATGTGAATGAACAAGGCCACTGCATCTATTTTTTTCTTTCTTTATTATTCTACTCTGTGCCTTTGTAGTGGACAAAATACACACTAGAGTCTCTGGACACAAAACCTAGGTTCATCACATCCACCACTAGCCTGTGTCAACTAAAGAAATAGGTCAGTTCTCTGAGAGAGTCTTTCATTCTTAGAATGCTGGACTTGAGACTGAGTCCTAGGAATCTGCAGATCTGGTGTATCATTTTCTGTGATAAAAGTAGTTGAATTTGGCTGCTATCAGAGACTGTAGATGCCCAAATGTGTAAAAACAACAGTTTTTCAATGAAATTGAGCAGATGAAGAAGTCATTGTTCACAGGGAGCTGATAATATTTTCATAAGCAAATATATTCAGAATCATAAAAAAATGAATAAAGGATTTCTGTAATATTATGAAGTAATTCTGACTAGTAAAGCCAAGTAACTCAAGTAAGTGGATCAGTCAAGTGCTGAAATGGTGTACAAACAGATTTGACTATATTAAAATCTACTTGCAAAGACTGTCTAAATAATTAATAATTTATTTTTTCTTTTTACAAAGGCTAATTGGATCTGGGTGACTAATACAAACAAATACTAATACCAGAACAAGGTCCCTGATAGGCATGATGACATTTGGGAAGGCACAGTGCCCAGGAGCCTTAATGTTGAGACCAAGAGGAATGAATTTCAGTTCTGGCATTTCCATTTTGTAGCTGTGTCACCTTTCTGAGTCTCATTTTCCTCATCTGTAAAATGTGGATATAAAAGGACTAGCCCTGGGGAGTTAAATGAGAAAATGTACATAAAACATTTAACATAATGGAACATAGTAAGTGTTTGAAAAATGTCTATTAATATTGCCATCACTAAATTTTAAAAATAAAAGTACTAGTTTGGCTCAGTCAGACTTAGCAGCAGCAGCAGCAGCAGCAACTTCCACTTTGACATTTCCTACATGTAAGACGGTGATTTGTACAGTGGAAAAATGGCTGAAAATTTTAACAGTGAGCCCTCCCTGGTCAAAACAATTATTTGGGAGTAGTTAACAAAAACTATGGACTTCCAGACCCTATTTGGTCTCATATAATGGAATTTTTCAAGTGGTTGTCCTGGGAGTCTATATATTTAATAATCAGTCATATCATTTCAACGTGGTTGGTAATCACTACAGTAGTTCATCACTAACTTTCTTTCAAATTTAAAAGCTTTATTCTCTCCTTATCCCCATTAACAGAGAATGTACTTTGAGGTATTTCCAGTTGTCTTCCCATAAATACTTGCCACCCTTCCTGCCTTTGAGGTGGCTGTGGACTTATATGTAAGGGGGTACTGCTAGTATTAGGAGTTCTACAGACAAGGCCAGAGATCAAAATTCAGCAGCTCATACCAGGACTGAACCTAAGACTTTTATTATTATAGCATTTTTAAACCACTGTGCTAATTAGTCACAACCTAAAATCACATATTTAATCATAAAGATGGAAGGAAAGAGAGAGAAGCAAGATTGTACTTTTGAAATACGATCTTTCAGGAATATAGAGAGATGTAGCAGGAAAAATGAGTCATAGAAAATAAGTTTGTTCTTGCCAGTCTAAATTTGAGCTGAGGTTTTAAAGCTGAACACAGAAGGCATAAGAACAATTTCAGGCTCAAAGAACAGACAGCAAATCCAATCCCTACCTTCAATTTCCCAACACAAATGCTTTGGGGAGAGACCAGAAGCAGTAAACTTGGGAATGGCAGAGTTAGAGTCAACTTTCCAACCCAACTTCTCCAAAGTGAGGCCAGAGATGATAAATCATTTCCACAGTAAATGAGTGACGGAGCCAAGACAGTAAGATGAATCTCCAGATTCTTAAACTATTTTTCTCACTCCACCCCAACCTCCCAGAAATATTACACCATCATGGTCCATAGCCACACATCACTTTCCAAGTTTCTACTGTTCCCTAAGAGGACAACAGGTATAAAAATGTAAAGTAACCAAACCATGACTTATTGAGAT
This sequence comes from Bison bison bison, assembly GCF_000754665.1. Taxonomy (NCBI): domain Eukaryota; kingdom Metazoa; phylum Chordata; class Mammalia; order Artiodactyla; family Bovidae; genus Bison; species Bison bison. The sequence continues at coordinate 9,426,622 of NW_011494863.1, forward strand.
AACCAAGAACCAAGTACAAGTATCATTTTAGGCTTTGGGATTACCTAATATAAATCCCACTTTTTTGCACATTCAAAAATTACAGTGTTTGGATTTCATGCTTTTTTTTCTTTCTTTTTTTTTTTTCCCCAGGTGTCTTCGGTCAAGGAGCTCAGGTCGGTGTATATAATTTTATTTATTCTTCTGACCTGGGTGGGTGGCTCTTAGCTGGTACTCCCTGACCAATGAGGTCTGTCTATGGGTAAAAGAGCAAAGAAATGGACAAGCAGGACAGATGCAGAAAACAACAGAAGTTCTTAGTTTTCTAACTACAATCTCTTTATGAGAATACTGGTTTCAGTTTAAAAGGGCCTAGACACCCACTCTCAGATTTTGTTAAAATTAAATGAATATAAATAAAAAGAGAATGAATTTGTGGTAACACTCATGCTCTTTCACTGATTCCATTGTGTAATCTTGGGCAAGTTACTCAGCTTTTCTGAGCTACAATTTCCACACCTACTGAAAAGGGATATTACCATTTACCTCACAGAATCAGATTTAAATTACATAAACTATGTGGGATCATGTGGTAAACTATGTGTAGTTACATAAACTATGAAAGGATTAGTTATTGATTAATAACGATCTTCTGAAAGAGTTAGAAGAGAGATTATTATTTTCTTTTTAGAAGGCAACCAAGAGTAGACAATTTGTGTAGTGTTCTGCAGTGAGTAGACACAGACTGGTTCAATCAAATTTAAATACAATTTGGGTTAAAAAGTGGAAAGGGCACAAATTATCTTTATTGTTTGGACTGGTACGTTACAAATTAATCCACCAACTTTTTACTAGTTTTTTTGTCCTAGCTATGAAATAGACAACACAAACAAGAGGTATGTGCCCTGCCAATCACACCCGTATGTCCATAGTGAACAGTGATACTTGACCTTGGCACTGGTTGTTGTTTGCCTTGCTGTGCCCAAGAACCCTGGGCATCAAGTTTCCAGACACTACTGCCAACTAATCAGGAGTTGGCAAAGAAGCTGAAAAACATTTTCCAACTTTAATATATCTACTACATCGTGTAAGACATTTTCCTCCCAAATTTTAGTATCTCAGACATTGGGATGTATCTTGCAATGAATGACACCTTACAACTGCCTGCCTGTGTGTGTGTGTGTGTGCGCGCGTGCACACTTGTGTGTGCATATGTGTGTTTATACTGATATACATAATTGTACATCTTAAAGTTGATTTCTTCTTATATTTAAATAGTTATGTTAGTACAGTCTATATTATATATCAAAAGAAGCAAACAATAATAAGACATAAGATCCAGCCAATATATTTTATACCTTATTAGGTAGGTATATGATTAAGACCATTACACATAGGTTTTTACAATATAGACTTTAATCCTAGTTTTCTCATTAACACAAAAGTTACTTCCCATCTTTGGGCTCTTATTTCCCAGATCTTTAATGTTTCACAGATTTTTAGTGCTTTCTAATGTTCATTTAAAATATTCTACTGATTCTATTCCTTTAGATGAGCCTACGTCTTATATTCTGCTTGCTTTAGGATCCCTGGGGATGTTCACTCAACATGTAGATCCTCAGAGACTAGGCCAGACTTACTGAATAATAATCCCAGATAGAAGGCTTTGGATCTATATTCTAGGAATGTAGCACTGGAATGCACTGATTTTGGAGTGCTCCAGTATGTTGGAGACAATACAGATGAGTCCCAGTTTGAATATTTACTGCCTGTGTAATTTGAAGGATGTCTCTTTCCCTTCTCATTGCCTTTGTTTCCACATCCCTAAAATGAAGACTTGGATTCAGTGATCGCTAAAGCCCTTCTGGCCTGAGGTATCTGAATCAGTGTGAACTAAACATGCCTTACCAAGACTGCTGTCTCTCTTCCATTCAAATATAAATGGCAAAGAAGTTGTCACCTTTTGAATGACATCAATGCTACACTCTCTTCTGCAAGTCTGGAAAGGGGGTGACAGTCCCAAAGCCAGGCAGAAGAAGTTGACGCTAACCTTAGGAGGTTGTCTGCCTAACTTTGATCCAGCCAAGACAAAGGAAGAACAGTTTTTTTCCAACACCCAACTCATTCTTTCCTTGCAAAGAAGTCTTTCATTATGAAGCATCTTATGGAAGATTATAGCTAGCAGTCTTAATTATAGATCTGTAAAAGTTTCTCATTCTTTCAAAAATATTTTTTGAGCTAAACAAAAAGTATGTTCTAAGACTTTTGGAATTCATGGTCCTGTAAAAATTTCCCCATAAATGTAAATGACTACTATGCTACCAAATCTTTAATTTCCCAAGTAAGAACATTAAAAAACATAAATAGTAAAATAAAAATAACAAAGATAAAGCTATTATTTATCATCACCACCCTTCATTTCAGAAATTGTAGTATAATATTAATAACAAATGCTTGAAAGTCATAATCACAGAATACAGATAGTCCATTTAACCTGGATAAATTTTTATTAGAATCACTTCCTACGCTATCTTTAATTTTTCTTATTTTCTCTATCAGGCTGTGTATTTGGGAACCATATACTTAAAGACATGTTTAAATGAATATTTATGCCTGGGATTAACAAATCCCTCAAAAACAATGATAGGCAAATGTTTTCTTTTATGATAGTCTTAGGAATACCTAAATTTAGTTTTGTTGTATTTTAAGATAAACACATGGCAAATTTTAATACAGTTAGTAAAACAATGCTCTTGACTAGAAAATGGTGTTGTTCATGCTTCCTAACAACCTTGAAATCACTTATAACTATTATACTGACAGAATACTTAAACATTAATGCAATTTGGAGATGTTAGTCAGCCTCAACAACTTAGCTACAGAGGAAAACCAAGGCCTCAGAAAGAGGACCTCACTGAGTCAAGTTTACCAATAGCAGTAAAGCTGTGTGGTCATCATTTCAGGATATTTCCATAGCGCCATGCTACCTCTAACCAGCAACAGAAAGCAATTATGCACTTTATGGGAAAGTGCTTTGAGCAGTGTAATTATCGAACAAATACAGAATAGTGTTCACTAGCCTTATATCCTAAAGAAGTAATGGAAAGAGTAGTTTCAAGTAAGACAACTTGTCTCTGTGTGTTGAAGGGATTTGGAAACTTGAAGGAAATGGAGGCAAAGAGAGCAGAATTCATTATATAAGCTTCAGGTCAGAAATGCTGAGGATGGCTATAGGTAGTAAATCTGAAATTAGTGAAGAGGCTTAAGATAAAGAAATACATGAAAGGGAACACTTGTTCCCTTTCTATCCCTGAGGGATAGAAATGATGATGTTTTAATCTGAGGGTAGGTTGACAGATTTGAAGAATGGTGCTCTGATGGAGTGGAGAAGGCAATGGCACCCCACTCCAGTACTCTTGCCTGGAAAATCCCATGGACAGAGGAGCCTGGAAGGCTGCAGTCCGTGGGGTTGCTGAGGGTCAGACACAACTGAGCAACTTCACTTTCACTTTTCACTCTCATGCATTGGAGAAGGAAATGGCAACCCACTCCAGTGTTCTTGCCTGGAGAATCCCAGGGACGGGGGAGCCTGGTGGGCTGCTGTCTATGGGGTTGCAAAGAGTGGGACACAACTGAAGTGACTTAGCAGCAGCAGCAGCAGTGATGGAGAGTGGAAAAATTAGAATGCAAAACTCGTTTAGAGGGAAAAATAAAGAGTTCTATTTTGGACATAAATGAATATTAAGTATGAATCAAACTGTTGACTAAAGGTATCTTGTATATTTCTGACAAGTAGAAACTAGACATTGAAATTTTGTTTTTTTTATAAAATTTTATTTAACTTTACAATATTGTATTGGTTTTGCCATATATCGAAATGAATCTGCCACAGGTATACATGTGTTCCCCATCCTGAACCCTCCTCCCTCCTCCCTCCCCATACCATCCCTCTAGGTCGTCCCAGTGCACCAGCCCCAAGCATCCAGTATCGTGCATCGAACCTGGACTGGCGACTTGTTTCATATATGATATTATACATGTTTCAATGCCATTCTCCCAAATCATCCCACCCTCTCGCTCTCCCACAGAGTCCAGAAGACTGTTCTATACATCAGTGTCTCTTTTGCTATCTCGTATACAGGGTTATTGTTACCATCTTTCTAAATTCCATATATATGTGTTAGTATACTGTATTGGTGTTTTTCTTTCTGGCTTACTTCACGCTGTATAATAGGCTCCAGTTTCATCCACTTCATTAGAACTGATTCAAACGTATTCTTTTTAACGGCTGAGTAATGCTCCATTGTGTATATGTACCACAGCTTTCTTATCCATTCATCTGCTGATGGACATCTAGGTTGCTTCCATGTCCTGGCTATTATAAACAGTGCTGCGATGAACATTGGGGTACATGTGTCTCTTTCAATTCTGGTTTCCTCAGTGTGTATGCCCAGCAGTGGGATTGCTGGATCATAAGGCAGTTCTATTTCCAGTTTTTAAAGGAATCTCCACACTCTTCTCCATAGGGGCTGTACTAGTTTGCATTCCCACCAACAGTGTAAGAGGGTTCCCTTTTCTCCACACCCTCTCCAGCATTTATTGCTTGTAGACTTTTGGATAGCAACCATTCTGACTGGTGTGAAATGGTACCTCATAGTGGTTTTGATTTGCATTTCTCTGATAATGAGTGATGTTGAGCATCTTTTCATGTGTTTGTTAGCCATCTGTATGTCTTCTTTGGAGAAATGTCTATTTAGTTCTTTGGCCCATTTTTTGATTGGGTCATTTATGTTTTCTGGAATTGAGCTGTAGGAGTTCCTTTTATATTTTTGAGATTAGTTGTTTGTCTGTTGCTTCATTTGCTATTATTTTCTCCCTAGACATTGAAATTTTGAAGACAAGAAAAAAAGTCTAGGACTCATTAGTATCATCTGGGGAAATACATGTTCTCAGGGAAAATCAAATATATAAAGTTTTCTTGAAAATGTATACAATTAGTACCCAGGAGGAAGCTAGAAAAGATAATAAAAAAAGAGAATAAATAGCTAGAAAACTGGGGGTACTGACATATATGAATCAGAAAGGAGTTTTAAAGGTGGGGGTAGTCAAGAATAGCACATATAAAGAAATCATGAGCATTTTATAAATATCCAATGGGTCCTGAAAGATGTCATTTAGAGAGCAGTTTTGTAGGCTACAGTCCATGGGGTCACAAAGAGTCGGAAACGACTGAGTGACTTCACTTTCACTTTCACTTTGGTTGTGTGGAAGCACTATTAAAACAGGGGAAGTAGAAGTCAAGTTAGAGAGGTGTTAGGGAAACTGGTATTAAGGGAGCTGGGAAAGAAAGGGGTTAATTTACCCACAAAGGTAGTATTTTTCAGTAAAGAGAAGAAATGAAGTCTTACATCCTAAGGGAGTGTGTGCGTCTGCAAATTTTCACTGAATTTTTTTAAGAATTAAAATATTGAAACTCAACATTCCAAAAACTAAGATCATGGCATCCAGTTCCATCAACTTCATGGCAAATAGAAGGGAAAAAAGGGGAAGCAGTGATAGATTTTATTTTCTTAGACTCCAAAATCACTGCAGATGGTGACTACAGCCATGAAATTAAAAGATGCTTGCTCTTTGGAAAGAAAGCTATGACAAACCTAGACACCATGTTAAAAAGCAGAGGCATCACATTGCTGACAAAGGTCGGTATAGTCAAAACTATAAAGAAGGCAGAGTGCTGAAAAACTGACACTTTTGAATTGTGGTGCTGGAGAAGACTCTTCAGAGTCTCTTGGACTGCAAGGAGATCACAACAGTCAATTCAAAAGGAAATAAACCCCGAATACTCATTGGAAGAACTGTTGCTGAAGCTCCAATACTGATGCAAAGAACCGACTCACTTGAAAAGACCCTAAAGTTGGGAAAGATTGAAGGAAAAAGGAAAACAGGAAAGCAGAGGATGAGATGGTTAGATAGTATCATTGACTCAATGGAGATGAATTTTAGCCAACTCCAGGAGATAGTGGAAGACAGAGGAGCCTGGCATGCTATAGTCCATGGGGTCGCAGAGTCAGACATGACAGTGACTGAACAGTAACAACAACCAGCCTGGCTCTCTGCCTCAGAGCAGGGATTTCTGGCTGGCTCTGTAAAGGCATTCTGCAAAGACCACAATCTGAGCCTTTGGCCACCTGATGTGAACAGCTGGCTCACTGGAAAAGACCTTAATGCTGGGAAAGATTGAAGGCAGGAGGAGAAGGGGACAACAGAGGACGAGATAGTTGGATGGCATCACTGACTCAATGGACATGAATTTGAGCAAGCTCCAGGAGATGGTGAAGGATAGGGAAGCCTGGTGTGTTGCAGTCCATGGGGTTGCAAAGAGGCAGACACGACTGAGTGACTGAAAAAAAAAAAACAAATCTCTGGAATTCTCTGAGGGTGGTTCTTTTCTGTCCCTAGTCACCACGCTACAATTTTTCACAAGTGAGTGAAGAGTATCCTTTAGACATGAAGGAGGAAGCATTTGAACAATAGTTGTTATTTCTCCCACCAAACTGAAGAACTAAGGACCTAGCTTTACTAAGCTATTCCACCATAAGAAGTCATAGCTACAATTTGGATTATCAAAGCTGGAGCATCCTTAGGGATTTTCTAGTTTCATGACACTTAGCATTCTTTATGAGTTAGAGCCTTTCGGAATGTGATGAGATACAGTTAGTGCAGGCCTACAATGAGAGGCTTATTTTCTACACTACTCCTTCAGGACTATTTCAAATATTCCACACTGACTTTCTACAACTCTTAAGGTGACTACATTTGATTGTCATAAAAACCCTGGGAAGAAGGCATGGCAACTGTATTTTGGGTTTTTATTTGTTTTTAAAATTTTGGTTAAGAAAATTGAGGCACAGATGTTGAGTACTTTGTCCAAGATAACACAATTGTCCAATGGCAAGTGGCAGAAAAAGTTCTATAACTTGATTCCTGAGCTACCTTCAGGGATCACGGGAAGCCACTGCAATTTACAAGTATGTAGATTCGTGTACCTATGTTAATTTAAGGAGGCTTGGTAATATACCAGTTAGTTAATTTGGTTTTATTCACTGAAATCCTTTGCTTTTCCTAGTCCTATTTCCAGGGATGATGGAAGGGTCAGGTGGGTTTGGGGAGGGAGGAGGGATCTGGAAATTCTCAAAGCAAAGAATCTCCCCAAGTGCCACTTCCATGTTGCTTTCTGAAGGACAAAGGAGGCTGCAACACAAGATCAGAGGGTTGGATGCCAAGGAAAGGTGGCTTAAGGAGGCGTCTCTTTCAAGTAAGAGACTTTTTTTTTCTTTTCCTTACCTGACCTGAGAGGCCACATCCGGCATCTTCCCCATATGCCGCTTTGTTGCAAACATCTTTGCCACAGGGGTTTCAGCCCTTGTGTAACTAGTTAGCTGCAAGGCAATTTTGCCATAAAAGATAAACCGGTTGATGGCTTGGGTTGGTATTTCAGCTTTCTCTGGTTGACCGTTTGGTTTCATTTCTCCATTGATACAGTATTCCCATTTTTATATTATATAAATCTTGGCCCTTATAATGGTCTGGATAGTTAGGTGCACACTGGCAGTTTAAAAATAATGGCTAATAAAAACTTCACATATGGGCTTGACAGAAAATATGGTGGTGATACTTATTTAGCACTACACCAGGAAAATGGCACCCCACTCCAGTACTCTTGCCTGGAAAATCCCATGGATGGAGAAGCCTGGTAGGCTGCAGTCCATGGGGTTGCTAAGAGTCGGACACGACTGAAGCAACTTAGCAGCAGCAGCAGCAGGAACAAACAACAGTGTAAAAGCTTTACAAAGTAAAACAAATAGTTACAAATGTGTATCCTAGTATTTGGAAAACAATACCGCTGTTAATGAAGGCAGAAATTTTAGTAAAAAACTGTGACGCCAAATGAGGAAACAAAGTAGCAGAAAAAGGTACAATACTATGAACTAAAGATGTTGAAGGCATGTGCTTAGGTACAACTCATAAAATTAAATTAGGTATTTGTGCAATATGGCCATGAATCTGCACACATTTTAAATGCATTCAAATATGCTATATTTTGCAATAAAGTTTTTTTTAATTTTGCTATGAAAAATAAATTTCATTATATTCTCATTAATGTCTTTTATTTTTGGTAATTTTATCTTTTATGGAAAAATTGCTTTATAGTCAATTAGCTGTCCATGAAAGTGTCTGTGGCAAAGGTGTTTATAGCAAAGAAGCTGACGATGAAAATACTTAGAACCTGTAGGGAGACACCTATCTCTGACTGAGATGCCCTTTTTCTCAGTTTCCACATTGCCTGTATTTGTCCCATTGTGGCCTTTATGACACTCAGTGCTGTAATTACCTGCCCTTCTCTGATTCCCTAATGCAGATAAGATGGTGAGCTTACTGATATATTTATAACTGCTTCCTTCTTATATCACCAGCACCAAGCCCTGTGTTCTCTAAATACTAGTACCCCATTAGCTCTATGTGAAATAAAAGAAAACATGATGATTCCGTGGTTTAAAGAATTTTCTTGACTCACGCACATAACTGCAAATGTGTACTTTAGTGACATAAATACAAAATACATTGTTTTTTTTGTTGTTGCTGTTGTTTTTAACATTCTATGGTTTCCCTGGTGGCTCAGACAGTAAAGAATCAGCCTGCAATGCGGCAGGTTCGATTCCTGGGTCAGGAAGTTCCCCTGGAGAAGGAAATGGCAACCCACTCCAGTATTCTTGCTTGGAAAACCCCATGGACAGAGAAGCCTAGAGGGCTACAGTCCACGTAGTCGCAGAGAGTCAGACATGACTGAGTGAGTAACACACGCACATTCTGTGGTTTATAATATCCTAAAGACTTTCCAGCTTTTATTTTCTATTTGGAGACCTAAAGAAAAGAATACTGTCCTGAAAGTGGTATGAGAAGATGGAGTTATCTGTAAGAGCAGAGGAGAAAGTGGGCCTATATGTAGGACAATAAGAAGCCTGGGTATCTTCTATCTGACCCAGCCCTAAGAAAATCACTGGTTAGTACCATACTACCCAATCTTAATAGTACAAGATGCCAAATTTCAACAAAAAGTTATATTCAAGAGTTTTGGATACCTTAAACCTGATATATGTAATAATATTTTTACAACTCAGTTGTATGGATTTTTTGCTGGGCACCTCCTCATGCAAAGTTTCAGGGGCTTTGTCAGTATATAATGGTTTGCTAATACTTTAAACAAATGATTCATCTTACCTGTGCCCATACAGTCCCCTAAGAAGTTACTCTAATAAAGTATACATGGCCTGACTATAAGCAAGGTCAAGGTATATCATGACAGTTGGTCTTTATTTCTCTCAATGAAGATTTGTTGGAAATCAACAACTGTATATTGCCAGAAATTCTGGGTCAGCCATGAAAAGTATGTTCAAGCACCGGTCTCAGTGCTTCTGGTTGTATGGCACTGGTAAGCCACTTAATTTCCTAAGGATCAATATTCATGTCTGTAAATTGGCTAATACATTTTATATTGTTCAATGTGAATCTCTGTGTTACTGTGAGACGATGGAGTTGATCCATGTGGGAACAGTTTGGAGATTATGAAGCAACTGATAAACATAAGACAGTATTATCTTAATAAAACTATGATGGGGTAAAGTATGGTCCCTCTATTCGTGTTTAAATGTCACTTCATTCCACACAGCTGCCATCTGAAGGAGTTCAGTTTTACCTACTGCATATTGCCTGTTCTCTGGAATAAAATGGCTCAAATGTTATCTGCACACCAAATACTGACTCATCTGAGAGTGAATTGAAAAGAATCTTAAAACTCCAGACTAATTCCAAGATATCACTATAACTAAGGAGATACCTTAGTAGCATAATCATTCCGTCTATAGAGCCCATGATGATAATCATTAACTGGTCACAGCGTGTTTTCTCACCAAGGCTAGATGCAACCTCAGAATCCTTCAAAACAGAACAGTTTAGGGCAGTCATTACTCAGTTATTGTAGTAGGCACAAAAGTTCAAATTCTACAGATTCTGGGGCAGAGTAAGTTAATGTAAAGATATTAGAATTTTGTTTTCAAGAGATAATAAACTGATATAGCAGCCAGGGAAAACTGACCAGTTATCAAATAACACCTGGGAGCATCTTGCAGTGACCATTCATATCTTTAAAGCAATTCAGGAGGAATGCTTTTGTAGTTACACTAATACAAATTTTCTTGTTTTTTCATCTGTGGCATACAGCATGTAAGGACAACCAGGGAATCCCAATACAGTTTTTTTCCCCCCATTTAAAGACCCAAAACTACTCTCAATTGGTACAAATTAGCATTGGAGGATAAAACCATACCCATAGCATTTGTCTCACTCCTCCTGTAAGAAATAAGCATCTGCCTTATATCATTAACATACCCCTGAATACAGTGACTATAGACATGTGTTCTTTAAAGAAAAAATCTTAATTATGTTTAATACATTCTAGTTAGAAAAAGAAAGTGATTTTTACTTAGAAAACTTTACACCACAACTATGTACAATAATATGTATAATTTTAAGTTTACTGTCCACAACTTCTTATCTGAGGGACAGTCCCTTAGACAGAATGCACTAATATCAATGTCACTGCGTTTACTTTGCCAGGTTGACTGTGGTGAGTTCAAGGACCCCAAGGTCTACTGTACTCGGGAATCTAATCCCCACTGTGGTTCTGATGGCCAGACATATGGCAATAAATGTGCCTTCTGTAAGGCAGTGATGTAAGTATCATATTCATCAAATCTACCTTGCAAACACAAACTTCCAGAATAAGATTATGACACTGTCCTGGAGATATTCTAGAGAGTTCTACTCATACCCATCCATAGAAACTGAAGTAATAAGCTTCAGGCAAATGAGTTGAAAACAAATGAAACAAAAACAAGCCCCCGCCAAAGTTATCTGAAGGTTTCTAAATTATCTAAAAAGATGATCTCAGGTATTTCACTTTGTTAGTATTTTTGACTCAGGTAACTTTAAAAAAAATTTTTATGTCTTTAAGCATTTTGATACATTTTCTTAGTTTTTCATTTATTTCTAATTAAAATTTCAATCATTTTCATACAATTATGTTTGTTGTTATTATAATTTTGGAAAAGATGGAAGAAAGTTTTAGAAGTGTAGTCAAGTTAAAAATTTCCTCAAAATCAGAAACATGAAAAACTTAGGAGAAATTTTATCAATAAAAATATTATCCAAATTATTTTCTGATATTTATTTTATAAAAAATAATACATTTTGTAGACAATAAGTTCCATTCATTCTGATGAAAACAGCCTTTCAATAAACAACAGAGAGGATTATCCTTTATTATCCAGACTATACAAATTTTACCAATTATATTAGGAAGATTCTACCAAAGAAAAATATGTATTGAGTTTACATGTTTATAAAAAACAGAACAAGTGCTATAGATTTTAGTCTATATTATTTTAGTTGACTATTAGATTCCCGATGAAATGTATTTTATATTTAATAAATATTTATTCCATCAATTAATCAATCTTTTGATTAACTGACTGCTCTAAAAGCCAGGGGATTTAAGCAATAAAAATGATCACACTTTCTAGTGTCTTCTACCACTCTCATCATTTTCTTGTATTAGAGTTTCTTCTGTGAATTCCTTAACTTTCCTTAATTAACCCATAAAATTCCTAGGCACAGGGAATATATAAATCCCTATCAATAACAGGGCTAAGCATGTAGAATGATATTAATAAATATTGAATCTATAGATAATACACATGTGCCTATATTTCTATATATCTGACATATCAATATCAACATTTTCCCAGGAGAAGGGCAGTAGGGTAAGGTGAGATTTGATTTAATGGGCCCATATTACTCAGAGGGCCTGAAAACATGTCTGCTAAAAAATGTCAAAGGCCTAAATATTTGGTTCAACCTCTTACATCTTCTATCAGGTTAGAACTATGACAGTATAGTCTCTTTGCAATTATATCTCAATTTTTACATCTGTATACATATTTACTCTCAGATAATGAACAGTTAAAACCGAAAGGTCTAAACCTTAGTAAAACTCTGAAGTTTAAGATTCATACTTTCTGCAATTAGGCCAGATGTTACCTCCAAGTGCATTTATCTAACACCTAATCATAGACATGGATACGTGTGAATCAATTGATTCTATGACAGTTAAACCTTTTTCCAACCTCTGTGATGGATAGCAATAATACTTCACTAAGCATATATTTGTCTTTCTTTTTGGTAGGAAAAGTGGTGGGAAAATCAACCTAAAGCACCATGGAAAATGCTGAATCAGAACCAGAATGCTGAAAATGCTGAATCAGAGAGCTGACTTGCCAGCTCTCTCATATTTCTTTACTTGCCTCTGCTTTTACTTTACTTTTCTCTAGCGAATCCCTTCAATTTATAAAGACACACCTTCTACTCTACCTTGAACTTAGGGTGTTCCATATATATTTTTCTTGATTCGCTTGTCAATAAAGTAAATTCTGTAAAATCACTGTTTTTTTTTTTCTTTTTATAATCTGTCATCAAAAAAACAAAACCAAACCTACAGATACAATATAGAATACGGACCTGGCGTAAACTTGGATAAAAAGACCTGTTTTTCTGATGGAAATCAACCATGCAGTGGTCACCATGGGAACCTAGGAAAACCCCCTCCCTCCTCTTTTGTTTTTTCCACTTTATTTTTTAATTGAAGGATAATTGCTTTACAGAATTTTGTTGTTTTCTGTCAAACATCAATAAGAATCAGCCATAGGTACATCCATGTCCTTCTTTCTCTTTATTCTTGGAATATCAGTGTAAATAATGAAGGAATTTTTACTGAGATGATCATATGTCTATAATTATTTTACAGTATCTATGATTTAAGTCTTAGATCACAAATTACATTTTCTTCCTAATTTCAGGAAAAATATTTTATATAAAAATAAAACATTTGTCCTCTCTGGACCATAGTTTTCTTATCTCTAGGGAATGATGAATTATATTATTACATAATAGATACTTCATAAAGACCTACTTTATTTGGCTTCCCAGCAACATCAAAGGATCTAGAAGAAAGAAGTGAATATATGTTCAATAAATAATGAATAGATGCAAAGTCTCTAAAACTGTAAAGGAATGAAATTAACTGATGTTAATCATGGAATGAGAGAGTTAGATGAAATGTGAGAAATCTAAAGGCCCAGAGAAAGCTTACCTATACTGCCAAAGAAAAAAGCTCCAGTTAGTAGAAAAGCCAAGGTTAAAACATAGCTCTTTTGATAACCAGTTCCGTCTCCATATAGCTGGCTCAATCCCAGGAAGACAAGCTAGACATATGAATATCTCATTCTGAGCCATCCAATTGGAAGTGCTGAAAAACTACCCTTTGAGTACTCTAATTCAATATAGCATGTATTTACAGATAACATCGTCCTAGGTGAACTCACACAGAAGACCGATCTAGATATATTTACTAGATGATCATCCCTCTGCCAGCAAATATTTACTGGGTGCCTACTCTGAAGGAGGCTCTTTCTGGTCTCCATGCTTGAAATATAGTTATGGATAGGGATAAGAAAGGAAAAAACATACAGACAAACAAAAAAAAAACCCCTATCTTGATGAAGCTTATATCACAGGAAGAGGTAACAGACAAAAAATAATCATAATAAGTAAATAAATAATATAGTAGTACTTAAGCAGAGACAGTAGCCAATTGCAATACTAAGTCAGATGATTAGAAGAGTTCTAACTAGAAGAAATGGAGATGAGGGAGTTGGCCAAACAAGTATCTTGTGGAACAGCAAAAGGAAAAGCTAGAACACAGTCCTTTAGTCTGAAGGACACCTGATTTGTTCGAGGTTCAGCAAGCAAGCAACAGTGACTGAAGAGGGATGAATATGAGGGCAAATTTCTGGTGATACGGTCAGAGAGACTAAGCCTAAATCATGACTTTATAGTCAATGTTTTCTCTATGTAGTTTTGTAATCAAGATTTTTTTTTCCTTTGTCATCCCCATTTATAACTGTATTCCAAGCATGGAGAACAGAGCCTGAGTCACAGTAGGTACTCAGGAAACGTTTTCTGGCAGAGGGATTTTTTTCTTTTATTCTTATGTATAAAAGTATGTTAACTAAAAACATTAAGACCATTTTTTTCTGTTTGTAAAATCTCAATTATATCTTATGCACATAGATGTTACTCTTCATGTATATAATTGAAGAAGGTCTAACCAAAATGGGGGATGCATCTGATGTTTAGGTAAAGAGCCTGGTTGTGGGGGGCGGGGCATGAATTAGGTTGAGGAAAAATTAGGAAAAAGAAACACCTTATACTCTTGTCAAATGTGGGATTTGTACTCTTTCATGAATAAAGATGCTGTGTGCTTAGTGGCTCAGTTGTGTCAGATACTTTGAGACCCCGTGGACTGTAGCCCGCCAGACTCCTCTGTCCATGGAATTTTCCAGGCAAGAATACAGGAGTGGGTTTCCATTTCCTACTCCAGGAGATCTTCATCTTCCCAACCCAGGCAGTGACCAAAACCATCCCAAAGAAAAAGAAATGCCAGAAGGCAAAGTGATTGTCTGAGGAGGCTTTACAAATAGCTAAGTAAAGAAAAGAGCAAAAGGCAAGGGAGAAAGGGAAAGATATACTCAACTGAACGCAGAGTTCCAGAGAATAGCAAGAAGAAATAAGAACGCCTTCTTAAATGAACAATGCAAAGAAACAGAGGAAAACAATAGAATAGGAAAGACTACAGATCTCTTCAAGAAAATTGGAGATATCAAGGGAATATGTCATGCAAGGATGGGCATGATGAAGGACAGAAATGGTAAGGACCTAAAAGAAACAGAAGAGATTAAGAAGAGGTGGCAAGAATACACAGAAGAACTATACAAAATAGGTCTTAAAGATCTGGATAACCATGGTGGTATGGTCACTCACCTAGAGCTGGACACCCTGGAGTGTGAGGTCAAGTGGGCCTTAGGAAGCATTACTATGAACAAAGCAAATGGAAAGCTATTTAAAATCCTTAAAAATGATGCTATTAAGTGCTGCACTAAATACGTTAGAAAATTTGGAAAACTCTGCAGTGGCCACAGGAATAGAAAAGGTCAGTTTTCATTCCAATCCCAAAGAAGGGCAATCCCAAAGAATGTTCAAACTACTGTACAATTGTGCTTATCTCCCACATTAGTAAGGTTATGTTCAAAACTTTCAAGTTAGGCTTCAACAGTACATGAACCAAGAACTTTCAGATGTACACACTGGGTTTAGAAGAGCCAGAGGAACCAGAGATCAAATTGCCAACATTCGTTGGATCATGGGAAAAGCAAGGAAATTACAGAAAAAATATTTACTTTTGTTTCACTGACTACAATAAAGCCTTTGACTGTGTGGATCACAACAAACTGTGGAAAATTCTGGAAGATATGGAGTATCAGACCAGCTTACCTGTTTCCTGAGAAACCTGCAAGTGAGTCAACAAGCAACAATTGAACAACTGACTGGTTCAAAATTGGGAAAGGGGTATGACAAGGCTGTATATTGCCACCCAGCTTATATAACTTCTATGCAGAGTCCATCATGTGAAATACCAGGTTGGATGAATCACAAGCTGGAATCAAGATTGCCAGGAGAAGTATCAACAATCTCAGATGATACTACTCTAATGGCAGGAAGTGAAGAAGATCTAAAGGACCACTTGATGAGGGTTATAGAGGAAAAAGCTAGCTTGAAACTCAATATTCAAATAGCTATGGCCACTGTATCTAGTTCTATCACTTCACAGCAAAGAGAAAGGGAAAAAAAAGTGAAAACAGTGACAACTTTTATTTTCTTGGGCTCCAAAATCATTGTGAACTATAGCCATGAAAATAAAAGATGTTTGCTCTTTGGAAGAAAAGCTATGACAAACCTAGAGAGCATATTCAAAAGCAGAGACATTACTTTCCTGACAAAGGTTAGTACAACCAAAGCTATGGTTTTTCCAGTAGTTACGTATGGATGTGAGAGTTGGACCTTACAGAAGGCTGAGTGCCGAAGAATTGGAGCTTTTGAATTGTGATGCTGGGGAAGATTCTTGAGAGTTGCTGGGACAGAGGAGATCAGTCAATTCTAAAGGAAATAAACACTGAAAATTCACTGGAAAGACAGATGCTGAAGCTCCAATACTTTAGCCAGCTGATGCGATGAGCCAACTCATTAGAAAAGACCCTGATGCTAGGAAAGATTGAAGGTGGGAGAAGGGGATGGCAGAAGATGAGAAGGCATCATCGCCTCAATGGACATGAGTTTGACAAACTCTGGGAGACAGTGGAGGATAGGGGAGGCTGGTGTTCTGCAGTCCAGGGAGTTGCAAAGATTTGGACACAACTTAGGGACTAAACAATAATGGGTAAAGATTATTCCCCTTGCGGAAGGGGAAAAACCCACATAATACAAAATTAGAGTAAGGCCATTGTAAGAGGGGGACTCTTTTAATCATACAGACCACAATATGAGTCATGACTCTGACATAAGCTATGTGCTTTTGAACAAGTCATCTGGCTTATTTGCATTGTGGTTTCAGTTCAGTTCAGTTGCTCAGTCGTGTCCAACCCTTTGTGACCCCATGGACCACAGCACAACAGGCCTCCTTGTCCATCACCAATTCCCAGTGTTTACTCAAACTCATGTCCATTGAGTTGGTGATGCCATCCAACCATCTCATCCTCTGCCATCCCCTTTTCCTCCTGCCTTCAATCTTTCCCAGCATCAGGGTCTTTTCAAATGAGGTTGTGGTTTACTCATCTGTAAAATGATGATACTAGTCCTTACCTCCTAAGTGTACTGTGAAGACTGACAGCAGTAGCTTCTACTTTGATGTTCTGTCATCAATTTCAGCATTATACTAACTTTATAAACCATGGTCAGGGCATCTTTGCTCTTTTTCTCAGTATTTACACAGTTTTAAAAATGCCTATAGAGGTTCCCTAAAAAACACTAGGAATAAAACTATCATATGACCCAGCAATCCCACTCCTGGGCATATACTCTGAGGAAACCATAACTGCAAAAGACACCTGCAAATGTACCTCAGTGTTCACTGCTGCACTACTTACAACAACTAAAACGTGGAAGCAACCTAGATGTCCACTGGCAGATGAATGGATAAAGAAGTTGTGGTATATATCCACAAGTGAATATTACTCAGCTATAAAAAGGAACACATTTGAGGCAGTTCTAATGAGGTGGATGAACCTAGGGCCTATTATACAGAGTGAAGAAAGTCAGAAAGAGAAAGAAAATACCATATATTAACACACATATGGAATCTAGAAAGATGGTACAATGATCCTATGTGCAGGGCCACAAAGGAGACACGGACGTAAAGAACAGACTGGACTCAGTGGAAGAAGGAGAGGGTGGGATGATTCGAGAGAATAGCATTGAGACATATACACTATCATATGTAAAACAGATAAACAGTGCGAGTTTGATGTACAAAGTAGGGCACCCAAAGCCCATGCTCTGTGACAACCTGGAAGGATAGGGTGGGGTGGGAGGTGGGAGGGAGGTTCAGGATGCAGGGGACACATGCATTCCTGTGGCGGATTCATATTGATGTAAGGCAAAACCCATCACAATAAAGTAATTATCCTCCAATTAAAATAAATAAATTTTTAAAAATGCCTATCTTCTATTCATTTACCATCTTTGAAAATATACACTGTTTTCTTTTCTGTCACTTTTATCCATATACTAAATTCCCTGCTCATTACAGAAATTAAGCCCTCTTTGGTTTCTAATCCCTGAAGTTATTTAGCTATTCTAATGTCAACATGTAGAGTGCTATCTGTATTTTGATAACTGAATCAGTGCACATTTTTGGAAGTACTACCTTTCCACATAGCTCACTCCTTCTTTCCCCTGTTAGAACCGTCCCCTCCAGCCAGGTGAGACTCCTGTTGGCTGTCCACATAAAAATTACATTTCCACCACTTCACCGTCTCCTGCCTAAAAAGCCTCTTGTGCCTTCTTCTGTCACTCTGCCTGCCCTTTATTCCTCATACAAAATTCTTATCTACATCTTAAGGCTATTATTTATTTCCAGGCTTATTTCCAGTGCCATAAGTGAATAAGTGAGCAAAATACCGTATCTCATCTAGTTCTGAGCTATTCTTTGGGTATGAAAGGGAAGCATGTAAAAAGGCAGAACCAATACAATATTGTAAAGTAATTAGCTTCCAATTAAAATAAATAAATTTAGATTAAAAAAATAAAAAGCAAACCAGAGGAGACCAGTCAATAATGTTTCTTAGAAGAAGGAAGTCACATATATAAAAACAAACACTCTATAGGAGTCTGGGTTCGGTGATGCATATATTTTTTAAAGCCTAGTGAATACACACTAAAGATTTATGCATATCACAGTTTGCAAATTGTATATCAAAACAAAAAGTATAAACATGCACTGCAGTCTTAGCTATAATATACATAGTGAAGTTCTTAGAGCAAAGGGTACGGATATCTGCAATTTACTTTGAATTCCATTAAAGGTGGATTAATGAATAAACGGATCCATATAGGATGAAACAAGTGTAGTGAATACTGACGGTTCAATCTAGAAGGTGGGTTCATTGTAAAATTATTTTAACATTGCTGTTATGTTTAAAACTTTTCTTTTTTTTTTTTTTAGTGATCTTTTAAAACACAGACATTCTGCCAACAGGAGCAAATACTCATAATAATTCTGTTTATGTTCCTCATTGTTGTGATCCAGGAAAGAACACAATGTTTCAAGTATAGTTTGTACTCTTCAAAGCATAAAAAACCAATTCATTTGATCTGAACAACCATATCTATCATTATACTTTCAAATAAAAATGGAAACTTTGTCAAAACTGGATCATAATAAACATAACCACTAACTGTCCTAAGGCAAGTTTTTTTTTTTCTTTTTCCATGCCAACTGTTGCCAAGTCACGTCCTCAGCTTTTCTCTTCTTACTGGTTTTTTGAAGTGAAATTCCCTGCAAATATGACATTCTTTGTCAACAATTAGGCTTAAGTGAAGGAGGCAGGTATAGGGGCTTTTCTGTGCCAATGTAAAGGTTTCTTGACGTAGACACACAAACTCAGAAACATGAACTCTAAGATAAAAAGAGGATCAAAAGGGAAGAAAAGGCCAGAGAAAAAAGTAACTAAGATAAAGACTGAAATAATTCACCACTAATAAGGGTAATCAACTACTTACTATTAACCATCTTCACTGTGATAAGCACACAATCATTATCACATTTAAAGTTAGTAACAGCTGTGAAGTTATAGTCCCATTTTATAAAAGAGAAGCCTTTAGTAGAGAGAGATGATTAGGCCATGATCCTACAGCCAGTGAGTTTCAAAATCTGGATTTACTCAATATGGTTGTGCCAACCTCATGCTCATAAACTACCCTTCACGTAAGCATAGTAATTTGAGTGACTTGGATATACGTGTTCAATTAGAGGTGTTGTCAAATGTACTTGGAGACATCAAAAATAGAAATATTCATAATTCAAAAGGCTTACATAAAGAGGGTGACATGCATCTACCATAATTCATAACATGTGAACGTGTCCAACTCTTTGCGACCCCATGGACTGTGGCCCTCCAGTCTCCTCCATCTATGGGATTCTCTAGGCAAGAATACTGGAGTGGGTTGCCATCCTTCTTCAGGGGATCTTCCCAACCCAGGATTGAACCTGGGTCTCCCGCATTGCAGGCAGATTTTTTAACATCTGAGCCAGCAGGGAAGCCCAATATGTGAACAATTATGTTAAATTTGTGATGGTCTACAGCTCTGCCTGAGAAGTCCCAGTTCAAAGAAGCTACTAACCATAAAACAGGCATTTAGTGAAATATTTTCTGTGTCTCTATAACTTTCGTTTTTACTTTCTCAGTGCTGGTATCTGCGACTTTACAGAATTTTTGTTCATTACAGTTTGGCAGTTTGACATAAAGGAAAATAAGCTGAAAAAACTTTTTTCTTTCTTTAGTTTGAAAAGATTGTCACCCTGCTTTTTTAACTTCTATGCAGGGTACATCATAAGAAACACTGGGCTGGATGAAGCACAAGCTGGAATCAAGATTGCTGGGAGAAATACCAATAACCTTAGATATGCAGATGATACCACCCTTATGGCAGAAAGTGAAAAAGAACTAAAGAACCTCTTGATAAAAGTGAAAGAGGAGAGTGAAAATGTTAGCTTAAAGCTCAACATTCAGAAAACTAAGATCATGGCATCCAGTCCCATTACTTCATGGCAAATAGATGGGGAAACAATGGAAAGAGTGGTAAACTTTATTTGGGGGGGCTCCAAAATCACTGTAGATGGTGACTACAGCCATGAAATTAAAAGATGCTGACTCCTTGGAAGGAAAGTCATGACCAACCTAGACAGCGTATCAAAAAGCAGAGACATTACTTTGCCAACAAAGGTCTGTCTAGTCAAGGCTATGGTTTTTCCAGTAGCCGTGTATGGATGTGAGAGTTGGACTATAAAGAAAGCTGAGCACAGAAGAATTGATGCTTTTGAACTGTG
>NW_011494863.1:9447314-9450697 GCF_000754665.1 Bison bison bison
CCAAAATCACTGCAGATGGTAATTGCAGCCATGAAATTAAAAGATGCTTACTCCTTGGAAGAAAAGTTATGAGCAACCTAGACAGCATATTAAAAAGCAGAGACAATTCTTTGCCAACAAAGATCAGTCCTCGGTGTCCACTGGAAGGACTGATATTGAAGCTGAAACTCCAATACTCTGGTCACCTGATGCAAAGAGCTGACTCATTTGAAAAGACCCTGATGCTGGGAAAGATTGAAGGCGGGAGGAGAAGGAGACGACAGAGGATGAGATGGTTGGATGGCATCACCGACTCAATGGAAATGAGTTTGAGTAAGCTCTGGGAGTTGGTGATGGACAGGGAGGCCTGGCATGCTGCAGTCCATGGGTTACAAAGAGTCGGACATGACTGGGTGACTGAACTGAACAAGAAAAAAGGCAGGTCCAGTTTGTCTCACTACAGCTACACTTTAGATTTGATAAGACATGCATACTAAAGGAATGTACATAATACATCAACTCTATAAGTTTGGGTATATTGTTTCCGTTTCCATTTGACTCAGGCTTTCCCCCTCTTTTCATCTTTCCTTTGACCCACTGGTTTTGTTTTTAGAAAAGCGTTATTTAACTTCCACATGTTTGTGAATTTTTCAGTCTTTTTCCTACTGATTTCCAGTTCAGTGCTATTGTGATTAGAAACGATGTTTGATATGATTTCAACTTTTATAAGTTTGTTAAGACTTGTCTTGTGGCCTATGATCTAAGCTGGAGAATGTTCTCTGTGTACTTGAGAAGAATTCATATGCTTCTGCTATTGGATGGAACATTCTGTTTCATCCGCTCTATCTCTTAGGTCAATCTGATCTACAGTTTAATTCAAATCAAATGTTTCCTTACTGATTTTCTATCTGGATGACATTTTGCTGAAAATAGGATAATGAAGTCCTCTCCTATTATTGCACTATTTCTCCTTCCAGTTCTGTTAATATTTGCTTTGTATATTTAGATGTTCCCATGTTGAGTGCATATATGTTTAGAATTGCTATATCCTGTTGATGAATCGACACTTTTATCACTGAATAATAACCCTCTTTACCTCTTATTAAAACCTAATGAAAGAAATTGAAGAAGACACAAATAACTGGAAAGATATCCTGTATTCACGGATTGGAAGAATTAATATTGTTAAAAAGTCCATACTACCCAAATTATTCTACAGATTCAATGCAATCTCTATAAAAATTCCAATGACATTTTTTTATAGAAATAGAAAAATCCTCAGATTTATATGGACCCACAAAAGACCCTGAAGGGTTAAATCAATCTTTAGAAAAAATAAAGCTATAGACAACACACTACCTGATTTCAAGTTTTATTAAGCTATAGTAGTCAGACCAACAGAATAGAACTCACATATATACAGTAAACTGACCTTCAACAAAGACACCAAGAATACACAATGATAAAGAATAGTCTCTTCAATAGAAGTTACTGAAAAAACTGTATATACTCATGCAAAAAATGAAATTGGACACCATTCTAATACGATAAACAAAATCAAGCTGACATGAATTAAAGATTTAAAAACAGTACCCAAAGTTTTAAAACTCCTTAAAAAGAAAGAGAGAGAGAGACAAATATCTTTGACACTGGCCTTGACAATGATATTTTGGATATGACACCATAAGCACAAGCAACAAAGGCAAAACTAAACAAGTAGGACTACATCACAGAAAAAAAGAAAAAGGTTAACAAAAATGAAAAAGCAATCTATAGAATGGGAGAAAATATTTGTAAACTTTGTATCTGATATGAGGTTAATATCTAAAATACATAAGGAACTCATATAGCGTAAAACAAATCAGATTAAATAATGGGTAGAGCATATGCAAAATAAAGAGCCAGTGGAAATTTGCTTTAAGATGCAGGAGGCTCATCCTGGTGCTCTGTGACAACTTAGAGGGGCAGGAGGGAGGTTTAAGAGGGAAGAGACACATGTATATCTATGATTAATTCATACTGATACATGGCAGAAATCAATACAATATTGTAAAGCAATTCGTCTCCATTTAAAATAAATTTTAAAAATAATGGGTAGAGGAATGAACAGACATTTCACCAAGGAAGACATACAAATGGCCAACAGGTACACAAAAAGGTGCTCAACATTACTATCTTCAAAACGCAAATCAAAACCACAGTAAGCTATCACTTCACATCTTTAGGGTGACCATTATGAAAAATTCAACAGGGAATAACACTCTTTGACATAAATCACAGCAGTATCTTTTTTGACCCATCTCCTAAAGCAATGGAAATAAAACAAAAATAAGCAAATGGAGTACAGAAGGAAGTAGGGCAAAGGCTAAGAGAGTTTTGCCAAGAGAACGCACTGGTCATAGCAAACACCCTCTTCCAACAACACAAGAGAAGACTGTACACATGGATATCACCAGATGGCCAACACCAAAATCAGACTGATCATATTCTTTGCAGCCAAAGATGAAGAAACTCTATACAGTCAGCAAAAACAAGACTGGGAACTGACTGTGGCTCAGATCATGAACTCCTTGTTGCCAAATTCACACTTAAACTGAAGAAAATAGGGAAAACCACTACACAATTCAGATATGACCTAAATCAAATCCCTTATGATTATACAGTGGAAGTGAGAAATAGATTTAAGGCACTAGATCTGATAGAGTGCCTGATGACCTATGGATGGAGGTTTGTGACACTGTACAGGAGGCAGGGATCAAGACCATCTCCAAGAAAAGAAATGCAAAAAATCAAAATGGCTGTCTGAGGAGGCCTTACAAATAGCTTTGAAAAGAAGAGAAGTGAAAAGCAAAGGAGAAAAGGAAAGATATACCCATTTGAATGCAGAGTTCCAAAGAATAGCAAGGAGAGATAAGAGAGCCTTCCTCAGCAATCAGTGCAAAGCAACAGAGGAAAACAAAAGAATGGGAAAGACTAGAGATCTCTTCAAGAATTAGAGATACCAAGGGAATATTTCATGCAAAGATGGGCTCGATAAAGGACAGAAATGGTATGGACCGAACAGAAGCAGAAGATATTAAGAAGAGGTGGCAAGAATACACAGAATAACAGTACAAAAAAGATCTTCACGACCCAGAGAATCATGATGGTGTGTTCATTCACCTAGACTCAGACATCCTGGAATGTGAAGTCAAGTGGGCCTTAGGAAGCATCACTGCGAACAAAGCTAGTGGAGGTGATGGAATTCCAGTTGAGCTATTTCAAATCCTGAAAGATGATGCTGTTAAAGTGCTGCACTCAATATGCCAGCCAATTTGGAAAACTCAGCAGTGGCCACAGGACTGGAAAATGTCAGTTTTCATTCCAATCCCAAGGAAAGGCAATGTCAAAGAATGTTCAAACTA
>NW_011494863.1:9450797-9451529 GCF_000754665.1 Bison bison bison
GTGAACCGTGAACTTCCTGATGTTCAAACTGGTTTTAGAAAAGGCAGAGGAACCAGAGATCAAATTGCCGACATCCACTGGATCATGGAAAAAGCAAGAGAGTTCCAGAAAAACATCTATTTCTGCTTTACTGACTATGCCAAAGCCTTTGACTGTGTGGATCACAATAAACTGTGGAAAATTCTGAAAGAGATGGGAATACCAGACCACATTACTTGCCTCTTGAGGAACCTGTATGCAGGTCAGGAAGCAACAGGTAGAACTGGACATGGAACAACAGACTGGTTCCAAATAGGAAAAGGAGTACGTCAAGGCTGTATATTGTCACCCTTCTTATTTAACTTATATGCAGAGTACATCATGAGAAACACTGGGCTGGAGGAAGACAAGCTGGAATCAAGATTGCCGGGAGAAATATCAATAACCTCAGATATGCAGATAACACCACCCTTATGCCAGAAAGTGAAGAGGAACTAAAGAGATTCTTGATGAAAGTGAAAGAGGAGAGTGAAAAAGTTGGCTTAAAGCTCAACATTCAGAAAACTAAGATCATGCATCTGGTCCCATCACTTCATGGCAAATAGATGGGGAAACAGTGGAAACTATTAAAATATAGTGGCTGACTTTGTTTTTTGGGGTTCCAAAATCACTGCAGATGGTAATTGCAGCCATGAAATTAAAAGATGCTTACTCCTTGGAAGAAAAGTTATGAGCAACCTAGACAGCATATTA
>NW_011494863.1:9451629-9489351 GCF_000754665.1 Bison bison bison
CAGCATATTAAAAAGCAGAGACAATTCTTTGCCAACAAAGATCAGTCCTCGGTGTCCATTGGAAGGACTGATGTTGAAGCTGAAACTCCAATACTTAGGCCACCTGATGCGAAGAGCTGACTCATTGGAAAAGACCCTGATGCCAGGAAAGATTGAGGGCAGGAGGAGAAGGGGATGACACAGGATGAGATGGTTGGATGGCATCACCAACTCAATGGACATTAGTTTGAGTAAACTCTGGGAGTTGGTGTTGGACAAGGAGGCCTGTCATGCTGTGGTTCATGGGGTCACAAAGAGTTGGAAAGGACTGAGCTACTGAACTGAACTGAAGCAAATGGAACCTAATTAAATTCAGACACTTCTGCACAACAAAGGAAACCATAAACAAAACAAAAATACAACCCACATAATGGGAGTAAATATTAGCAAATGATTCCACCAAAAGGGATTAATCTCCAAAATTTAGAAACAGGTCACATGGCTCAATATTAAAAAAAATAAAATTAAATTTAAAAAAGTGGGCAAAAGACCTAAATCAACATTTCTCCAAAGAAGACATATAGATGGCCATGAAGCACAGGAAAACATGTTCAATATTGCAATTATTAGAGAAATGAAAATCACAATAGCCAAAACATAGAAACAACTTAAATGTCCATCAACAGATGAACGGATAAAGAAGATGTGGTATACATATATACAGTAGAATATTACTCAGCCATTAAAAACAATGAAATAATCCATTTACAGCAACATGGATGGACTTGGAGATTATCATAATAAGTGAAGTAAATTGGAGAGAGTAAGATAAATATCATATAGTATCATTCATATGGGGAATCTAAAGAAAAAAGATACAAATGAACTTATTTACAAGACGGAAATAGACTCACAGCCCTAGACAAATATATGGTTACCAAAGGGGAAGGGTGGGGGGGGGAGTGATAAATTGGGAATTTAGGATTGACACATATATACATAAATATATATACATACATATAGATATATTGAATAAATTGGGATTTGGGGATTGATACATATGCATATAAATACATATCTGTATTTAAAATAGATAATCAACAGACCTACTGTATAGCACAGGGAACTATGCTCAATATTCTGTAATAACCTAAATGGGAAAAGAACTTGAAAAAGACCATCTGTATATGTATAACTGAATAACTTTGCTATACACCTGAAACTAACACAAACTGTAAATCAACTATAGTCCAATATAAAGTTTAAAAATTTAATAAAGAAACAAGTACTGGCAAAAATAGAAACTTGCGTACATTGTCAGTGAGATTATAAAGTGGTACAACCATTATGGAAAATAGCAAGGAAATTCATCAAAAAATTTAAAATAGAACTACCATGTTGTTCAGCCACCCCACTTCTGTGTATATATTCTAAGGAAATGAATTAGGATCTCAGGAGCTATCTGTATTCCCATGTTCACTGCAGCTTTTCACAATAGCCAAGTTATGGAAGCAATCTAAGTGGCCATAGATAGATGAATGGATAAAGAAATTTTGGTATATAGTGTCAAAAAATAAACTGAGACACATTAAAATCTACAAGAGTTTATTTAGGCAAACATCCATTCAACTCAGCAGATACCAAACTGAAAGTGTTTAGGAGTACTCTGCTGACAAGCGAGGGGAAAGGTAAAGAGATGATGTGGAAGTAAAAACAAAGAAATTATTTGATTAGCCATGGATTAAGTGGTTGTCTTATTTGAGAAAGCCAAGCTGACAGTTAGTGATTAGTTGTTCTTAAGTTTTGTTTTCTTGGATTCGAGTGCATTGATTCTGGCTTAGTTTGGGTTTGCTTACTAGGTAGCTACCAAGGCATTAGAGCCACCTCAGTCTAATGGCTTCCTTGTTTAATTACTCCAACAATATATGCAATTGAATATTATACATCCAAAAAAATAAAGAAAAAAATTCTGCCATTTGTGACAAGATGAATGAACATTATGCTTAACTATAGTGCATAAATAAATATTGCACAATCTCACTTAAACTCAAGGAATCTAAAAGGTTGATAAATATTGCACAATCTCACTTAAACTCAAGGAATCTAAAAGGTCAAACTCACAGAACCAGAGAGAAGAGTGGTGGTTGCCTAGGGTTGGGTGGGTGGAGAATGGGTACAAGCTTTCAATTATAAGATGAATCAGTGGTGGAGCCCTATTGTACAGCATGGTGACTAAAGTTAATAATACAGTACTGAAAAAGGATGTAAGAAAGAAGTGTGTAAGATGACCTCCTGAGAAAGGAAAGCAGTAGTGGGAGAAGGGAACCATGCCATTGTCAGGTCAGCACAACAATGGCAGTTACCTGTATTATTTTAATTTTCACAAGAATAATTTGACTTAATAAATATCCTTAAGTTCCCATTACACAAAAAACTATTTGCTCATCCAATAAAATCTCACTCATGTTGTGGTAATAATCTTGCTAGATGTGCAATGCTTTGAAAACTGTTTTATAGACAGTGTAAGCAGACATCATTAAATACTTTCTTACTGAGTCTAAAGAGGCACTGAGTCCCTCCTACAGATGTCATAACTATAAGCTAATTTGTGGGACTTCCTGAAAACCATCATACTCTTTTATGTAACTGAAACTGGCACAATTTCATAAACATGTCCCCATGTACCATTTCATCTCCATCGCTCTCAGGAACCCAAGTTTTTTGTTCCCCAAATTACAGAATCTGGGAAGAGATTGTGTCTACTGCTAATTAGCTCTTTATATACCTGGTATGAAAGAAACTGTAGAACCATGCTGCCCGGGTCAGAAATATCATACTGCAGAGACACACTACAAGGGAAGTTCTGTTTGATAGAAATGTGTAAGCCAGAAGACCATGTATTACAAAAAGATGGCAAAAGGGAATAAACATTCTTTTTCATGAATTTCTATCTTTGGTTCTCTAGCTCAAAGGTTATCTCTTCACTGGGGGCCTTGACAACCATAGTCCTCACCATCAACCCTATCTGTATTAGATACAGATATCTGTGATTTTGGTACATACGTGTTTTCATTGGTTTGTCAGTACATTTTCTGGAAAAGTATCAATCATAATAAAGAGATCCAGCAATGACACATATTATATAATTGATAGATGATCATTAAATTAGTTATCCCTTATGTTCAAGAAGGTAGGAGAAAAATAGAGCACATGAAGTAAACAGATGGAAGGTGTATCTGGATATATAAATATATAGATATAAAGAAACAGTGTATTGAAAAAGTGAAATGTTTGAGAAGAAAAATAACACCATGTGATATTAACAGCAGGTTAGCTACTGCAGAAGAAATTAGTAAACTGAACTTGATCAGTTCAGTCGCTCAGTTACGTCCAACTCTTTGTGACCCCATGGACCGCAGCACACCACGTCTCCCTGTCCATCACCAACTCCCAGAGCTTACTCAAACTCATGTACACCAAGCCAGTGATGCCATCCAACCATTTCATCCTCTGTCATCCCCTTCTCCTCCTGCCTTCAATCTTTCCCAGCGTCAGGGTCTTTTCCAATGAGTCAGTTCTTCACATCAGGTGGCCAGAGTATTAGAGTTTGAGCTTCAGCATCAATCCTTCCAATGAATATTCAGGACTGATCTCCTTTAGGATGCACTGGTTGGATCTCCTTGCAGTCCAAGGGACTCTCAAGAGTCTTCACCAACACCACAGTTCAAAAGCATCAATTCTTCTGTGCTCAGCTTTCTTTATAATCCAACTGTCACATCCGTACATGACTACTGGAAAAACCGTAGCCTTGACTAAACAGACCTTTGTTGGCAAAGTAATGTCTCTGCTTTTTAATATGCTGTCTAGGTTGGTCATAGCTTTTCCTCCAAGGAGTAAGCGTCTTAATTTCATGGCTGCAGTCACCATTTGCAGTGATTTTGGAGCCCCCCAAAATAAAGTCTCTCACTGCTTCCATTGTTTCCACATTGGATATAGCACTGGAAATGAACAAAAACAAAATACAGAGGGGGAAAAAAAAAAAGTACTGAAGAGAGGATTAATGAGTTTGGGGACAACTTCAAGAAGCTTGGGAGAAGGGTGATGATGGAATAAAAATGTGTATTTGAATACATAACTTCTAAATTTGATGACACAAGAAGCTCACAGATCCAGAGAGCTTAAAAGACTCCAAGAAATGTGACAATCCTTAGAATAGTCTGTGTGAAATCTGTTATCTTAAGGCCTGCGTTAAGTCTAACCATTGCTCTCATTTCTAAACATATACCTTAGCTCTTATTTTTTTTTCCATATGATTTCTTATTCTTGAAATAATGACTATCACTTTATGTGTCTCTGATTTTCTAATAACTCTAGGAAGCCTGATCATGACCACCTCCTCTCTGCCATGCCTTCTTCGCCCTACTCAGAGGAATGTGCTCTCTTCTGAGCTCCCCTCGTATCTGTCTGTAACTTTAGTCAGGTTGCTTTCTTCTTGTTTTGGTTGTGAACTTCTATTCAGTTCAGTTCAGTTGCTCATACTCATCTTTAAATTTCTAGGATCAAAGTTCCTGGAACCAGTAGGTTTCACCCAGCAAGTGTTTGAGAAAAGAATGATGAATGTAGCTGTATGACTCTTTGTTGTCACTTCATTTTCAGCATTTAGTAATACTTGCAATAATTGGTGTTCAATTATTATGTTAGAGTGAAAGCAGCAATTTTTACTATATAGCATTTCTAAAATCAGCAAGATGTTTATATGCTTCTGTGTAGAAGCCATTGTTCTATGTGTGGAGACACTAGAGAGAAAAAAGATCCATGAGTTTATATCCTAGCATGTGTGTGTATTTGTCAATATGATTGTATATATATGGTAGTTGGGAAATATACAAGTAAATAATTATGTAAGAAAGATAATTTTAGATGTTGAAAAGCATTATGAAAGCAATAAAGCACACTGATCTGAGTTTGGATGGAGATATTTTGAATTGACAGGGAAATCTTCACTGAGCAGGTAGTATTTGAACTGATATTTCTTAAAAACAAAAAAACAAAGAAACTAGCTATTTAAGGCTCTTGGCCAGGAGTCTTCCATTTGGAGGAAATAATGAGTAATAAGAGCAGGAGCCATAAGGTGAAGAGTACTTGGTGTATTTGAGAGAAGCAAGAGAATTGTGAATGGTATTTATGCTCAATTACTAAAATCCATCTGTCAAATACTTGTTAAAATAAAAATGTTAAGTAAGAATCATCATGTATGTTTTGCCTAAAAGCAAGGGGTTGAAGAAAATAGCCCCTAATTCGCATTCATAGGGAATATCAAGGGTTTTTAAACTCAATGATCATTAGGAGTATGCTCTCCTAATTCAATAAATTCCTTGACCTTAAAATCCCTCACATTAGCATTTTTATTTTCCTAGTAGTTGTGACACCAAGCGTTATTAACATTGTGCACAAATTACACAGGTTACTGCTTGATGGAAGCTTTCTTGTTCCAAGGATCTGCTGGGAGCAGGTTGAAATATGTAAATTGCTAGAAAATTACTTGATCACAACTATTACTGAATGCTGATGAGAGCAAATTTTGGGTGTAATACATATAATTCATTTTTATTCTGCCTAAACATTTCAGACCATTGTTCCTGTCTGAAAACGGCAGGAAATAAGCTTTGGTTTCTGATGTCTCTAATCACTGGGGACATAGATTATATAATCAGGGTGGAGAATCTGGCTGGCTGCCAAATGTGTAGGTACTCAGAAGCATGCATATGGATCTACTTATAAATACAGCCTGTAGAACATCCACAGCGGTGAACTCTTGTTAACACAGTCCCTGCAGACTTGGCAGATTCATTGATCATGAAGTCATCAGGCACCCTTATGCTTCTAATCAGCGTGGCCTATTTGTTCATCTTGGCAGGTGAGTAATATATATATATATATATATATATTCACACACAAAATGGAATTCTGGTCAATGTTAGCAGTCACAATGTGACGTTATTGTTTATGGTGATGATGATGATGGTGATAAGGACGGTTAATGATGGTGACCGCCCATAATACTATTTAGAGGAAACTTACAAAATTAGCAACTTGAATTATCACTATAATACTATGTAAGAGATAGTGTCATCTACTCGCAAAAACAGTGTTATAATTCATAGGATGAGATGGCCTGTCCTAGACCAAATGCCCCTCAAATGCCTAATCTATAAGTTCCCGTCCAGGAATTCCTGGAAGGCCAGTGGTTAGGGTTCTGTGCTCTCACTGCCAAGGGCCTGGGTGTAATCCCTGGTCAGGGAACTAATATCCCACAAGCCAAGCGGTGAGGTCAAGGGGGAAAAAAAGAAAAAATAGAAGTTACAGGCCAGTTACAAACTGCTGCTGCTAAGTCGCTTCAGTCGTGTCCGACTCTGTGCGACCCCATGGACTGCAGCCCACCAGGCTTCTCCATCCATGGGATTCTCCAGGCAAGAACACTGGAGTGGGTTTCCATTTCCTCCTTCAATGCATGAAAGTGGAAAGTGAAAGTGAAGTCGCTCAGTCATGTCTGACTCTTAGCGACCCCATGGACTGCAGCCTACCAGGCTCCTCCATCCATGGGATTTTCTGGGCAACAGTACTAGAGTGGGGTGCCATTGCCTTCTCCGAGTTACAAACTAGCAAATCATAATTAAGAGCATAAGATTATAAATAAGTTTCATTCTTCAATGAAACAGCTTATTTTGAAATTATAATAGAAATTCTCACATAAAGTCCCCTTCAAGAAATTCTTATCTAAAGAGCTTCAACTACTGAAATGTTCCTGAGATGCTTCCATCTTACTGAAAACTGAGGCATTCTTAATTAGCCTCCAGGTAAGCAAAGAAAAGAGAGAGGGAATGAGTGGAAGAGCCCAAGTGTAGGATTTTAATATTTGGCCTCTAATCTTCATTGTTCTACTATCTTCTTCTTTAATATTGAGCAACCTACTCCTTTTCTCTGGCTACTGCTCATCATGTGAAAATAGAGTTGTGACCCTTATGTGCTCTAAGACTTGTTTCAATAAAAGGTTGTGGTTATGTACATTGTCTTTAGAATCTAAGACCTGGGCTTGCTTTCTGGCTCTGCCATTTACAAGGTACATGCCCTCAGACGAGTTATTTGCCCCAGGTTTCAATTTCCTTAGATTTAAAACAGAACTATTAGTATGACTTAATATATGTAAGATTTAATATAGTGCTTGAAATATAGAAATCCCTTAGTTCATGGTAGATACTGTAGGGGAAATAGGGGTAAATTATATGATTTTTTTCAATGCTCTCCAAATTATTTTGTATTTTATTGTTATATTAACTCTTTGTTGGCCAATTGTCTTGATTATCCTTTAATCTAATGGCTTCTAGATTTTGGAATTTTCAACTTCTTTCTGGTTAAATATATGCCACTTTGACATATATTTTTGCCTTCCTTTCTTAAGTTAAAGCCTGGTTTTAAGGTAGACATTAAAGAAGTGAATATAATTAATAAAAGCCACACAGATCATAAATAGCAAATGTAGTGAAAAGAGCTTTGTATTGGTCGTTTGTAACCTGGCCTCTGGCCCCTAGTTCAGCTGAGTAGTTAAGAAGCTGTGTGTCCTGGAGAAGCTTTCTGCCCTTCTCTGGGCCTTAGTTCTTCATCCTAAATAAGGCAGTTATAATATTAGAAGGTTTCTGAGGATCATTTAACTCTAAGATTCTGATTCTGGAATCTGCCTGTCCTATTGTGACTTATCGTTGTTTGTTCTGTCCTTGCAGAGGCTGTGAGCCAAAGAGGCTCCCAGGTATGTATTTCTCACTCTCACTGGCCCTCTACTATCACAAGAGGTTGTCTTACAACAAAGGTGATTTTGAGTTGGGAAGTACTGTGACTATTTCATTAAGGTCTTCTGAGTTCATTTGGTTGCTCTGGTGAGAAGGTGGGATGGCATGCATGATATCCTTATTTAGGAAAAAATGTCATTTTTAGTGCAGATGCCTTTTCCTTAACAGTACAAAAGGACTTAAAAATTACTTCCCATTTTCTTTAGATGAGCCAGATGTCACATTTCCAGAGAAAACAGTATGTACACAGTTAAAGGCTCTAAAACAATACATTGCTTATAAAAATATGGGATGTATAGATCAGTCTTATGGACTCTGTGGGAGAGGGAGAGGGTGGGGAGATTTGGGAGAATAGCATTGAAACATGTATAATATCATGTATGAAACGAGTCGCCAGTCCAGGTTCGATGCACGATACTGGATGCTTGGGGCTGGTGCACTGGGACGACCCAGAGGGATGGTATGGGGAGGGAGGAGGGAGGAGGGTTCAGGATGGGGAACGCGGGTATACCTGTGGCGGATTCATTTCGATATTTGGCAAAACTAATACAATATTGTAAAGTTTAAAAATAAAATTAAATTAAAAAAAATATGGGATGAATATAATTTATTTTCTAAATAAGGATAATTTTGAGAGTGGAAGTAGTATTTACAGTTTTATAGAGAAGACATAAACTGAGACTATTCAGCCAACTCAAAACATACAGTTACTCTAGATCTGAGTACCTTGTTCACAAGTCTCTAAGAATGCTTCATAAAATGTATTCCGGTTTCCTACACATACATGTTAGATCTTCTAATTGAACCAGGATGTCTAGGGAGGGATGCTGAGGCCTAGGAATCTACATTTTAAGAAGCCCCTAACATTAAAATTGGGGAATCACAGCTCTGTATTTTAATAAACACACTTAGGTATAGAGAGAGAGTACGTCTCATGTGAGTCTGGCACATACTCTCTCTCTATACCTAAGTGTGTTTATTAAAATACACACTTAAAATACATCCTTTGGTATTTGTCGTGTCCCACTCTTTGCGACCCCATGGACTGTAGCCTGCCAGGCTCCTCCGTCCATGGATTCTCCAGGCAAGAATACTGGAGTGCGTTGCCATTTCCTTCTCCATTACCTTCTCTTCTTTGTGGACATATGGACAGGTAGCTTGGTTGGCAACTAGTAATCACAGAATCTACACTACTGAGAAAGTAATTTGTAATAATAGGGTCTATAATCATAATAAAAAAAAGAAATAGTTGTATACCTTAAAATTTTTAAAAATGTAGTCAGAGTTTCCTTTCTGAAATATGGGTTTTGAGAAAGAATATTCAGGTTTATAATCCAGCCCTATTACTCAGTAAATGTCTGATTATTGGTAACTTACTTCACCTTTCTGTGCCTCAGTTTCTTTGTCTATAAAATTCAGCTAATGAAGTACTCAGTTCAATACTACATGAGCTAATTTATATACAGCCCATAAAACTGCTCAGTGCAGAGTAAATACTAAATAAAAATTAACTATTATTAAATTTTTATTTTAATGATTTAATCCTAATAACTAAGTCACATTTATCCAATTTTAGTTTTCTAATTAAAGAGTAAATATTTTAAACAAAATATTTATAAAGAGATATAGAGAGAAACAACTCTAGAACTTTAAAAAAAAATTAATTCATTCAACAAACATCCTCCATGCTAATTCCAAAAAACTCTAACATTTTAACTTTATTCACATGACTCTCTTAATTCAAAGTTATAGATAATTTTCAAATGCCAAGATGATAATATCAAAATTCTTTAGCCTGGCTTTCAAGTCCCTTATCAATCTACTGGCTGTCTCCTTGTTCAGCCTCATTCATTCTCTACCAGCCTGTGACCCAATTCTTCGACCATAGCATACCAAGGCCTCTCACATGCCTTGGTTAAGGCTGTTCTTACATTCTGAAAGACAATTACCAGTCACACCATTGTGAAAAGCGTGCTCAGGCTCTCATTTAGAAGGACCTTCATATCCTCCCTCATGCAGAAATCTCCTAAGAACAAAATCAATTTTGCTCTATCATCCCTATGAATGATTTACTAAGATCCCATCTGTATTTATCCTGGATTTTACTGATATACTAAATTCAACATTTATCATATTATGCTACCCATCACAGATAGCCTTCTCTCTTATAAATTAAGCTCCTTAAGGCCAGAGGAAGTGTTTTCTCTCTTGTTTGGATCTTAGGTCTTTAAATGTGGCACAGCTTCAATAAAAATCTTACCTAATAAATGGATAGATGGTTGAATGGATAAATCAATGGATTGATAGCTGAAGAGATGGATTCATGAATGAGTGAAAGATTCAACAAATGTTAGAATGTATAAGATAATATCAGATGTGATATATAGTATTTCTACTTTCTGAAAACTAGCCACCTACAAGAATTTTGAGATAAGGTTTTATAATCTATACATCTTACCTAAAAATTTAGTTGAAGATGGAGGTCAACTTCCATCTTCATTTTGCATTTTTTTATGTTTTTAAAAAATATTTTCATTTTGAAAAGTAGCCCAAAGAAATATTATATACTATGTATCTTTTATCCAGCTCACGTTACATAACTTCCCTACAGTCATCAAAGTCAGGAAATGAACATTGATACAGAACTGTTACCTAACTTGTTAACCTGAAATCCTGTTCAAAGTTCACTAGCTGTCCCAGAAATATTATCTCATTCTCTTGTTGTAGGATCTAATCTGAGACCACATATAGTTTTTTGTCTGCTCAGTCTCTCTTCAACTCTTTCTAAGCAACAGCTACTTTCTTGAAGCAAAATTCAGTTGTAAGATTTTAATTAGAAATTTGATAAGACTGCTTTGGAATTTCAAGTTACTGGCACAAAGTAGGTATTCAATATTTGTTGAGTAAAAAGTAAAGAAATAAAATTGATTTCTTCATGGAACCATACAAAAGGGAATTATAAAGGAAGCTAAGCAACAAAAAAGGGAAAAAATTAAAGTATGAAAATTAAATCATGCTGAACAAGAGAAAATACAGAAGAGAATGTACTATCTTTAGAAATAACTTCTGGTAGAGCATATCCCCTCTTTCACACCAAAATAAACTTTCTGGGGCTTCCCAGGTGGCTCAGTGGTAAAGAATCTGCCTGCCAATGCAGGAGACATGAGTTTGCTCCTTAGGTCAGGAAGATCCCCTGGAAGAGGAAATCACAACACATTCCAGCATTCTTGCCTAGAAAATCCCATGGAAAGAGGAGCCTAGAGGGCTACAGTCCATAGGGTCGCAAAGAGTTGGACATGAGCGAGTGACTGAGCACACACACGTAAACTTTTCAAATCAGAAATTGTTTTTGAAAAGAAAATGTTTGAAAAAGACAAATTTTGTCTTGCTTAAACTGTACTATATGAAATATATAGTTTTTTTAAAATATCTTACCAATTCACAGACTAAATATTTCACTTAATCTTTAATCTACTGTGTTTTAATACAACCAAGAAGTTGATTCTTAATGCCTTCTATTCCATGTGGTGACTGTAGAAAGCATAAAAGTAACAAGTCAGATCCTTAATCCAAGACAATTAGAAAGTCATGGTATTAGAGTTGATGAGACTCTTAACTTTCATTCTTCTGATGTTTAGGGTGAGAAAACTAACAGTTACATTTTGTTCTCTTTACCATATGAGGAAAATTATATTCTGGGAGGCAGGAGGAGTTACATATTTTCATGTTGAACCTTTAAGTCTAGAAATATATTTTAAAGATTACTGAGATTAAATAATAACTTTATAAACTGCATTACTGTCATGTTTTTAATGCGAACTAATTTGCAATCAGATATATAACTATGAACAGGAACTTCTTGAGAGGAGGGACTTAGTATGCAAAATTAGATTCTTGGAAAAATGGGTTCATGATAGATAAAGAAACAAACTGGAAAATCACAATGTAATGGTATGAAAGTGAATTCAAAGTGAAATTTGCTCAGTCGTGTCTGACTCTTTGTGACCCCATGGACTATGCTGCTGCTACTGCTGCTAAGTCACTTTAGTCGTGTCCAACTCTGTGTGACCCCATAGACGGCAGCGCACCAGGCTCCCCCGTCCCCGGGATTCTCCAGGCAAGAACACTGGAGTGGGTTGCCATTTCCTTCTCCAATGCATGAAAGAAAAGTGAAAGTGAAGTCGCTCAATCGTGTCCGACTCTTCACGACCCCATGGACTGCAGCCCACCAGGCTCCTCTGTCCATGGGATTTTCCAGGCAAGAGTATTGGAGTGGGGTGCCATTGCCTTCTCCGCCATGGACTATACAGTCCATGGAATTTTCCAGGCCAGAATACCGGAGTGCGTAGCCTTTCCCTTCTCCAGGGGATCTTTCCAACCCAGGGATCAAACCCAGGGTTCCTGCTTTGCAGGCAGATTCTTTACCAGCTGAGCCACAAATCTAGGTTCTAATTCTGTCCCCATGTCATGTGAAATGTTGGAAGAATGTCTTCCAAAAGGAAGTGAGCCTTAATGTCCCCACATGTAAAATTAGAGCATAGGAAGAAATGCCCTTCGGCTAAACCGAAAGCAAAATCTCAACAGGTAAAGGACCAGATAAACACTGACTTTCTTTGCTTGAAGTAAGGGTAATGAAAGCAGAATAAAAAAGATGGCTACTAAAGTCTGTCTATTCCCGTGAGGAAAATCTGTGAGCAGATTTTCTTTCATTCTACCTATGAAGTTGTGTAATTATATAAAAACACTTTCACACTATTCAACAAAGTTCCATAAATTTCCTATTATGGTCAAAGCCTACAGGAAATAGAAATATGAAAAAAATAATTCCTGAAGTTTTACTTGATAAATGCATCAAAAGTCTTTAAAAAGGCAAATTAAAAACAGAGGATCTTTTTACTTCTATAAATGGAGCCTAAAGAAAGAATTGAAAATGCATTTATACAGATATTCCTAGCAATATAGATTGCATTAGCAAATAATATGGAAACAAACAAACAAAAAAAGGAAAAAACAGGGAAACAAACCAAATGTTTCCAAATAGGGAACTGAATGATAATTAATACAATATATAGTAACTATTCAAATGGGTAATATAGAATGTATATTGATGCAGAAAGATACTGAAAGAATATTTCAAGTTTAAATCATTTTATAAAATGCTATCAATGGTAATGAGACTTGGGAAAAATATATAAACAGAGAAGATGTCAGGTAAGGTACTATCAATAGTGCAAATTTCTGGATATTGTTTTAGACATGATTTAAATCTATCCCTTTTGTGCTGCTCTGTATTTTTTTTTTTTTTTTTTTTTTTTTTTTTTTTTTTTTTTTTTTTCTCTAATTTTATTTTATTTTTAAACTTTACATAATTGTATTAGTTTTGCCAAATATCAAAATGAATCCGCCACAGGTATACATGTGTTCCCCATCCCGAACCCTCCTCCCTCCTCCCTCCCCATACCATCCCTCTGGGCCGTCCCAGTACACCAGCCCCAAGCATCCAGCGTCATGTATTTTTAACGGTTCTATTATAACATGCATTGTTTGTATGACAGGTAGTTACAGAGATAGCTAATGAAGCAATCAATTATAGAACTATGATTATATGCACATATATCTTGTTATGCCTTACTCCTAGGAGTTTGCATTGAACCCAGGTCTCCTACGTTGCAGGCAGATTCTTAACTGTCTGAGCCACCATAGAAGTCCAAAGTAAAACAAAAATAAGTAAACAAAAGCAAATATAAATAAAAATATTAATAACATTTGTGTACTACTGAAGGTTGATGTCAGATAATAAACTTGTAGGCATTTGGAAACAGAAGCAATCTTTTTTCACCTGAGGATTTTCAGGAAAATTTCAGAGTATGAGACGGTATTTGAGAGGTGTTATTTCATATCATTAAAGAATGACATAAAAGAGAAGATTTATTATAGGAGGAAAGAGTAGTATAGTGCTGGAAAAAAAAACAAGCAAAATGTTTTTAAAGGTTATTGAAGGCCAATTTGGCTAGATTAGTGGGTTTCCGTATGGTCAGAATGATATAATGGCTAAGAATATATGCTCTAGAGTTAAACTGTCCTTGTTTGAATCCTGGGTTTACAAGGATGCAATAATAAGATAATGATAATAAGAGTTTAGTAATAATAACTTTTTAAATGGATTTATAAGCATAAATAGAATATTTTATTACCACTTGAGAGAGGTAATGATGTCAATGCCATTATTCATGGAATTAAAAAAGAACTTTTTAATCACAGGCTTTTTGCAGCAATTATGAGAAAACAGCTACAAATGGAAAACCCTGTCCCAAGACAGACAAACCAGTATGTGGCACTGATGGACAAACTTACCACAACCTCTGTGAATTCTGCCAAGCAGCTAAGTAAGCACCTGAAAGCTGTCTTTGGAAGAGCATCTTTGGTTTAGGTCAATGGGGTATAAGTCAGGGAAGTTATTTATTAAGCCTTTTACTATGCTAAGTATTTTACACATAGTTCTTTTTTAAAATAAGGCAGTATTATTAGCCTCAGACCTAGAAAGCTTTAGTATCATTTCCCAGTTCATTTATACTGGGCTTAACCCACATCCACTGCACTTCACTGTGAGCAGTATCTCTGTTCTTTCAGGGAAAGAAATTGGAAGCTCAATTTCAAACATGAAGGAAAATGTTGATTCGCCTGATGCTGCAATGCTGGAAGTGCCTACAATTCACCTTTTGCATCAGAAGAGTCTCTGTTTATCCAGTCTCCATTGCTATGTATTTCCCATCAGTTATTTTGCATAAAGAAAGCACTTTCAATAAAGTTATCTTGGCAGACTGACTACATTGATGTTCTTTTCAGCTAACAAGGGAGCCACCTTTATTTGATTTAGACTAACTGCTAGACTGCCTTAGTACAAAATGATACAATTTGAAAACAAACCACAGGACATAAATTATTATCACACTTTTCAAATCCAGAATTCTCCAACCAGTACTCTGAGTCTCAATTCTTCAGAATTTATGCAGATGAAGTCAAGGACAAGAAAGCTCAATCCAAGAAAATATAGATCATCTGATACAAATTAGCATTCTTTAGTATATGATATATTTGTGAAGTGTTTTTCCTTAGGGACATATTGAGTTAGTTTTAGAGCTTCTCAACTTGTACCCTGAGACAAGAAATAAGTAACAAGTGAGACAAAATGTTGGTCACGTCAGTCATTTGGGGCAGCTGAATAGGTTCTGCAACAACTGGAGCCTTTAGGCTAGTTGTCTCTGGCTTTATCAGTTTACTACATAAAATAATTTTCTATGCATGATAAATTGTGAAAAAGCT
The DNA here is from genome assembly GCF_000754665.1 of Bison bison bison. Classification (NCBI taxonomy): domain Eukaryota; kingdom Metazoa; phylum Chordata; class Mammalia; order Artiodactyla; family Bovidae; genus Bison; species Bison bison. The sequence continues at coordinate 9,466,776 of NW_011494863.1, forward strand.
TGAAAGTATAGGTTTACTGGCATATAGTATGTCCTCAGAAATCTAAAGATGTAGACAAGATTGTATCTTCAAACTGTTTGGAGGGAAAATTTTACAGCAACCAACAAACATATGGCTCAAACCATAAAAAATTTGCATGCAATGCAGCAAACCCAGGTTCTATCCCTGGGTTTGGAAGTTCCCCTGGAAAAGGGAATGGCTACCCACTCCAGGATTCTTGCCTGGAGAATTCCACAGACAGAGGAGCCTGGCGGACTACAGTCTAGGGAGTTACAGAGTTGGACATGACTGAGCAACTAACATTTTCACTTTCACCTTCAAAGTATAGTTTGGTATACTCTTATTTTATAAAATCCCTGTGCATGAATTATTTCATTCATTAATCACAAATAATTATTCAATGCTTATGATAGATACCAGGAGTCTCTGGTAGCTCAGACGGTAAAGAGTCAGCCTGCAATGCAGGAGACCCAGGTTTGATCCCTGGGTTGGGAAGATTCCCTGGAGAAGGAAATGGCAATCCACTCTAGTATTCTTGTCTGGAGAATCCCATGGACAGAACCACCTAGCAGGCTACAGTCCATGGGGTCACAAAGAGTCGAACACGACTGACCGACTTCACTTTATGCTAGATACCATTCCCAGGATAGGGCAAACAAGACAAGATCCTTGGGGCCATAACAATAAATATTTTAAAAATATTTTTCAGTTATTAATCAATTTATAAAGGAAGCAAAGTTGAGACATATGACAGAGAAAACGGGGTACATTTGGAGAGAATAATTATTTGAAATTGGTTACTTTGAATTGAATCCTGAAAGCTGAAAAGCATTTCAGTTCAGTTCATTTCAGTTGCTCAGTCATGTCCAACTCTTTGCGACCCCATGAACTGCAGCACGCCAGGCCTCCCTGTCCATCACCATCTCCTGGAGTTCATTCAAACTCACGTCCATCGAGTCGGTGATGCCATCCAGCCATCTCATCCTCTGTCGTCCCCTTCTCCTCCTGCCCCCAATCCCTCCCAGCATCAGAGTTTTTTCCAATGAGTCAACTCTTCGCATGAGGTGGGCAAAGTACTGGAGTTTCAGCTTTAGCATCATTCCTTCCAAAGAACACCCAGAACTGATCTCCTTTAGAATGGGCACATGCAAATTTAGAGGAAGGATGTTCTGAGCAAAGAGAACAACAAACATAAAAACAACAAAATACCAAAAACAAAACCCTGAAATGTAAATAAGGTTGCCATGATCAAGGGTGAGAGAAGTCAGTTTATAGACAGCTCCTTCTATAGGAGCCAAGGCACAGCATTGGGGTTACTTCGACAGATATGTTAAAATATCTTTCCTAGGGTTGCTGCTGCTGCTGCTGCTACTGCTGCTAAGTCGCTTCAGTTGTGTCCGACTCTTTGTGACCCCAGAGACAGCGAAAACAGCTATTTAATGACACTGTGCTTGAGTTTCCTCAACGTATAGTTAAGGGTGTGACCAAATACTGTTTGAAGAAGTTAATGAGATAATGTACATAAAGCTTCTCATACATGGTACCTATTTTGGTTATCATGGGGTCTTGATTCAATGTGAAAAAGTAATCACTATCTTGTCAACAGTATTATAATAATTCTCTCTCTCTGCATAACAGATCATCTCCAACTTATGGGCTTTAAACAAAAATAGTAAGTTATAGTATTTGTCCACAATTCTGCAATCTGTGGACTTCCCTGGTGGCTCAGACGGTAAAGCGTCTACCTACAATGCGGGAGGCCCAGGTTTGATCCCTGGGTCGGGAAGATCCCCTGGAGAAGAAAATAGCAACCCACTCCAGTACTCTTGCCTGGAAAATCCCATGGATGGAGGAGCCTGGTAGGCTGCAGTCCATGGGGTCGCCAAGAGTCGAACACGACTGAGCAACTTCACTTTCTGCAATCTGTGCAGGCTCAGCGCAAATGGTCTGCCTCTGCTCCACATGGTGCTGGCTGTGTGGCTCCCTTGGGATCCACGAAGAATTCAGCCACATTTCTGATGTTTCAGTGGCGGTGCTAGAGAGGTTTCTCTGTCTCCCTGTCTCTGTCTCTCTGTAGTTTCTCACTCAACTCTGCCAGGCTCTTAAGGCTTAGACCTAAAAATGACATGTTGTCATATTCACTACATTCTATTGGTCAAAGGAAGTCACTGGCCCAGCTCGGATTCAAAGGGAGTGGAATGGATTCTTCTGTAGGAGAGGAGTAACTTGCATGAAGAGGATTTGTTAATGCTGATCTTAATAACAACATTCTGAAAATATACTCTTTCCTTTAATATATATTTGTAAGACTAATTATCAGTGGACATCACACAGAGGATGACTAGAAATATGGTTTAAGAAACAAGTAACAGAAAACTTGGACTCAAATGGTTAAATAAATCTGATGATCAACATAGGACCAAACTATGTAATTTATTGTATTTATGGTGGTGAAGAGGAAGTTAATTTGGGTGTGAGAAACAGATTATGCTTCAGATTTTATCCCTAGAATTTGCACCCTTGCACATTAATGAGAGTCTAGGCACTAAGTCAGTAAACACCTTAATTATAACAAATTTAGTTAATGATTATCATAATTATGTTCTTCCTTATATTTTATTGTTCTCCAGTCACATTATGTGTATTCAACTAAAGTAAAGATGGGAGTGGTCATGTTTCTAATCTCAAATATTCACCTAAGTATACTAACAATAGCCAACATTAATGTGTGTCAGATATCTGCATCATCTCAAATAATGATGAAATTGAATATATTTGAATTTCAGTTTACATGAAGACATTATGTGTTAAATAAGGAAATGGACAACCAAAGCAGAGAAGAAGATGCCCAAGATTCTATTTCAATCATCAGCCACTCTCCAGGACTTTAGTGTTCTGGAACTAATGCCTCCAATGGGTAAAGACCGGGTGAAATGATCAAATAAACTGAGAAATGGTGAAGAGCCATAGGTAGAGATTACCTAAGCGCTTGATTTTTGGCTTCTTTCTTAATATTGTGAAGTATTCAATGAAACTTAGTAACCAACTGGCAAGTCTCCCCCTGACAATTTTGGCAAAGTGATTGGAATTTAAGATGTAATATGTCTTCTACTCCAAAAACCAAACCAAAACATCAGTTTGCCTTCTGGATTCAGTTTAACTTATTTGCATCTATATATGAATAACCTATGGAGAAGGGAACGGCAACCCACCCCAGTATTCTTGCCTGGACAATCCCATGAACAGAGGAACCTAGTGGACTACAATCCATGGGATCGCAGAGTCGGACACGACTGAGCAACTAACACAACAGCATGAATAACCCAATGAATGCCATGTAACTGATGTCTTCTGCCCTTTATTGTGCTCAATCTTTACATATCTTCTTGGATTCAAAGAACAGTACTTGACACATGTTAGTCCCCACAGTTCCAGAAAGGATTAAAAGGAAACATATTCACCAGGAGAAACTAATAGAGAGTTCAAAGTCTCCTTCCCTTTAGCTGCATGACAAATGTTCAGTTGAGATTAAATCAAGTAACTGGACAGAGAGTGCTGTAACAGCCCACAGTCAGAAACCAAAATTACTATAGTATGAATTTTCTAAACCACAAAAACACTTAGCAAAATTTGACTCTTTCAGTGGAATATTATCATGATTTTAGAAATAAGGAAGATGGAAAAAGGCAGATGGAGAGAGAAAGATAAATTTGTGTAAGATCACATAGCTAAATGAGAGGAGAGACAGAACCTCAGGTAATCTGACTTCACTGCTATTATTGTTATTTCCAGCCAGATGTGATGACTACTGAAAGGATACCTTCTATTTAGAATCTTACTCCCAAACACATGAAATACCCTCTTCCCTTCTCTAACAAGTGACTGTGGGGAGCATTTTCTGAGCCTACTCTAACATAGAATTTTGACCTTATTCCCAAGTGTAAAGGAAGATACTAATGGAAGATAATTCTAAAGGTTGGAAAGTTCTCACAATTAAAGGAGAAATTAGATTTCCCATTTAGGAAAATTGGAAGATTAAAAGCAATTATTCAAAAAGCTCTTTGGAATGGTTTGGAGAAGAGATATGTTAAAGAGAGAAAAAGGGCTACCTTACTCAGCACAATCAATGATACCTTAAACTAATCCACAGAGGCAGTTGCTGAGACCTCAGAGCACAGGCTTCCAGGAGATTTTACCTTCTAACTGCAGTATCCTCACATATAAGGCACTCATCATATTTGTTTTCTTTACATAGGCTATTTTCAAGTATGACAAAGCTGAAGTTGGAAAAAAAACATGGGTAAGATAGATGATGGCATTGTGTAAGAAGCATTTGTTTAAAGCAAAATGCAGATGCAGCTCTTGTGGTCCATTTGCTGGTATTTGAGAATTTACTGCATTTGAATCTACACGAGTATCCGGGTGTAAAAGTAATTTGCATAAAGTTTACCCATATTTATCAATACACATGGTAGAGCAAATGATGAACTAAAGAATCTTGGAGGCATGTATATGGGCTTTCACTGCAAATTTTTTTAACTTGTTGGTATTTTGAAATTTTGTAATAAAATTTTAGCAAAAATTATAGGATGTTTAAAAACAATATACATATATTATATGGGGTATTATATATATATATTTATTGGTAAATAAAATATATGTATATATAAACATATGGGGGCTTCCCTGGTGGCTCAGCAGTAGAGACTCCACTTGCCAATGCAGGAGACTCAAGTTCAATCCCTGGGTTGGGAAGATCCCCTAGAGAGGGAAATGGCAACCTACTCCAGTATTCTTGCCTGGGAAATCCCATGGAAAGAAGAGCCTAGTGGACTATACAGTCCATGGGGTCCCAAGAGCCAGACACAACTTAGTGACTAAACCACTGCCACCTAAACATATATGTGTGTGTGTGTGTGTCTATACACACACACACGTACAATTCAAGGTCTTCTGGTTCAATACAACCTCTTCTGACATTCATATGAAGCCCAGTCAAAACAAAGAAAAATTAGCTAGGGGTAAAAGTTGGTGATGGACAGGGAGGCCTGGCGTGCTGTGATTCACAGGGTCACAAAGAGTCGGACACGACTGAGCAACTGAACTGAACTGAAAAGTTACCTTATTACTGAGAATTTAAAATTTTCCTTTTTGATGCCTTAAAATTGTTAGCTTGGTTCAAATAAATCATTTATCATTTCCAAAATTTCCCTTCTAAATAAGCTAAAGTGAAAATCAAACACAATCCAGAACCACTAATCTTAGTATCTTAGAATTGGAAGGGATTATAAGAATCACTTACTTCACCACCCTTCCCAAAGCAGAAATTTTCTTTAGGATTTAAAACAGTTTGTCTTGCACTTTCTTATATTGGAACTAGTTCTGCCATCTGGAACTATGCAGATCAAATAATATCTTGTTTCTCCATACTAACACTCTTCAAATGATGACTCCAATGGCAATATTAATCCTAAGTCTGTTTTTACTCAAGCTTATGTTTCCTAGCACCATCAGTCAACCTTATTATGCTATATGGTCTCTAGGCCTCACATTATAAAGGTCTCTTTTGGCCATGCTTAACTTTCTCTTGTATAAGGCAGCCAATCTCGAACACAATACTTTAGTGTTTCATAATAATGAGTTAATTACTGACTATAAGTCCCAAGGTGATATTCACATGAACTTGTTTGGTGTAATAGCTTAAGGCAAAAGGGTCGATAGTGTAATGTTATTCTCAAACATGAGATCCTTTGTCTTCTTGTTACCTCATAAAAATACATTACCTATTACCATTCCCCACTGGGTGTACTCATCACTTGCTAGTGACCAATATCAATGCATTTTCACTTGCTTATAAAATATAATTTGAGGTAAATATTTTTCATATAACTCATCTGTAGAAAAATTTTGTGGGAATCTCTACAGTGTCTCTACTATGACACTCTAAACTTGCTGTATCAATAACAGTACTGACTGAAGATCAGTCATCTCTTAACAAAAAAAATGAACAGTGAATTCATCACTTTCTCAGATGGGTTATACCTTTTAAATTTTTTCTGTGAGGAAGATATCTGATAGGAGCATATTAAAGTTTGGATATTTATGAGAGTCAGGGCGTGAAGCTAATTTAAACATGATAATCTACTTAATTTAAGAAGGAACACCTTTCAGATTTCAAAAATTACTGTAATTTTTTTTTAAACACAGTGACTGTGTTTAGCAATAAGGGTGGAGAATTGTCCAAATATATAACATGGTGGCAATCAGCATGGTTTATTCAGAAAGTATCTACTGAACACCCAACAACCAACTGGTTCTAACATGGAGGCTTTCATTTTCCTCCCCTTCATGTTCTTGGCCTTGTTCTCAGGTAAGAAAAGTTACATTCAATGGCTTTCTTTCCAATCTAAAAGTTAAGATTAGAAATGTTGAGTGATCTAGTAATGTTTTGTGAGAAACTTTAAAATGGGAAATGTTTGTCAGAGGAATAAAAGAATGTAATTACAAGCCACTTAAATATAGACCAAAGGCACAAAGATAGTGACCAGGTAAGAGAACAGTGAATAGTCTGGTGTGGCTTAAGAGCAGCAGAGGCAAAGAAAAAAAAATTAGAAAAGCAAGACATTAGGAAACAGTGTCAGACTTTATTTTTGGGGGCTCCAAAATCACTGCAGATGGTGACTGCAGCCATGAAATTGAAAGACACTTACTCCTTGGAAGGAAAGTTATGTCTAACCTAGATAGTATATTCAAAAGCAGAGACATCACTTTGCCAACAAAGGTCCGTCTAGTCGAGGCTATGTTTTTTCCTGTGGTCATGTATGGATGTGAGAGTTGGACTGTGAAGAAGGCTGAGCACCGAAGAATTGATGCTTTTGAACTGTGGTGTTGGAGAAGACTCTTGAGAGTCCCTTGGACTGCAAGGACATCCAACCAGTCCATTCTGAAGGAGATCAGCCCTGGGATTTCTTTGGAAGGAATGATGCTAAAGCTGAAACTCCAGTACTTTGGCCACCTCATGCAAAGAGTTGACTTGTTGGAAAAGACTCTGATGCTGGCAGGGATTGGGGGCAGGAGGAGAAGGGGACAACAGAGGATGAGATGGCTGGATGGCATCACTGACTCGATGGACGTGAGTCTGGGTGAACTCCAGGAGTTGGTGATGGACAGGGAGTCCTGGTGTGCTGCGATTCATGGGGTCGCAAAGAGTCAGACACGACTGAGCGACTGAACTGAGGCTGGAGAGAAAATTCAGTGTGACAGGATCATGAGAATTTGTGTATGTTCAAGTTCATGTTCCAAAAAGGATACAGTTTTGTGTGATGATCCAGGGTAGTGTGGTCAAATAGAAATGGGTTCAAATCCTGGCAGTTCAATTTTCTATTAATGCGCTTTTGGGGCAATCTAACTTTTTCTAGCCTCAGCTTTCTCATTTGCAAAAAAGGAAATAATTATACATTTCTACAGGTTATCATAGGAATCATGATAACATTAGCTATCATTACTTGAGATCTTCACAAGTAACTCTCCTTCAACAATGCTTCTCTCTATTCCTTACCTCAACACAGTCAGGTTGTCTGTTTTCAGAGATATAAATTCCTAGCTAGAAATAAATTTGTCAAGATAATAAATGATACAGATAATACATTTCTTGAGATAATAAAAGTATGATAAATGAAACCAATTCCACTGTACTAATATCTCTAAATTATGACCTCCTACTTGACCATTTTTTCCCTACATCTAGTAAAATGAAATAATGGAAGTAAAGTGCCTATGACCTTCAACTGCTTAGAACAGGAACACAAGAAATAATGATTCTCTTCTCAATGAAAACACTGCAGTTATTTCAGACTGTTGAGTACAAGGGTGATCAGACCCATTCTGTTATGGAGTTTCAGTCTACAGTGATACTTAAAATGAATTACATGTGAGAATAGTTGTACAGAAGTGACATTTAGGGATCTGCCGAAGTAGTAGAGTCAAGAAATAATAGAGAGTGAAGTGATGGAATGGGAGAAGGGAGGAGAAAAGAGTATACATTTCAGAAGGAAAAAAAAAAAAACCATACAGCTGCAACTGGTCACTAGAACAGATATGTTTCACTATGACAGGTACCATATTGCCTGTGTACTTCAGCATCTTGCTGAATGACATTTAGTATGTATTCAATAATAATTTGTTAATGAAAGAACATATATTAGTATTAGATATGGAGGGTGAAAAAGAGAGAGGACTCAGGAATGCCTAGTACAATACAAAAGCTATGCCAATCACGTATTTAGAATTTGGGTAAATCAGAAGAGAAAACTACAAAACCAAAACTAAAAATACTTATTTTACAAAATTTCAGCTTAAAAAGTAAGTGGATAAAACACATTCTTATATCTTAGTTATCTTCTTTAAAAATTCCACTCCTAGTTTCTATTCTACAAATATATATTATCCATGTAAGAAATGATACATTTATTAGGGTTTTCATCAAATCAGTGTTTGTAATATTAAGAGAGGAAAATAAACCAACTACTCATTGCTAAGAGACTGGTTAAATAAATTACGGTAAATGTGACAAATGAGAAAGTGCAGTCACTAAGGAGAAATAAAGAAGTCGCTTTGTAAGCACTGATGCCGAGATTGCCTCACTGTGCTGTCAGGGAGAAAACGAGTAGAACAGCATATGTGGTATGCTACCAACTGTGTGGGAAAATATATTCAACTACGATTGTAAACATACACGGTATCTCTGGAATGATACAGAAAACCCTGGGAAATGTAACTGTGTCCTAGGTAAGGATATGAGGGGACTGGAACAAGAAAGGAAGGAAAAGTTACTCTAAACTGTTTGCACTTTTGAATTTTTAGAATTTGATGCAATTTGCTTGTGTGACCTACTAAAAAACTAAACATAATTAACAAAAAAAAAAAAACCCAGATTGACCAATTAATTTTTTCCATTTCATCCACATCTCTATTTTCGATTTCTACTTGAAGTCAGTGCCTGTTAATGAACAACATTTCTTAGAATTCATGCATAAACCCATCTCTCTGTCAAAAATATTTCTTTTCTTATCCATTTTTCAGGCTATGGCCTATACTTCTTATATGTCACCTCCTTCAGGAAGGAGAAATGATACTCTACTCCTTGCTATATTTCCTCTGGGAAAGATATCTTTCCTCTGGCTAATTACTTCTTACATTATAGTATTGATCATTCTACTATAAATTCCTATTTGCTTAGTTGTACCCACTATTATGCAGACCCCTGTCAGCCTCTTGAGGGCAGAATCATACATGCATTGTTCAGAGTTCTTATCTCTAGATTTTACTATAGTTCTGGCATAGTAATGGACTCTCAATATATTTTTTGGTACATTGAATGAACAGCTAGATTATACCCACAGACCTCACCTCAGGTTACACCACAGTTGAATAAACCATGTTACTAACTGCTAAACTCCTATGCCTGAGTTAGGACCTTAACCACTATCAATGTAGAATACCACAGCATACTCAATAAAAAACAAGTTATTAGGCATTTGATTTTTAGTTAAATCTAAAGACACACTTAAAGACATGCTTATGGTGTATAGTCATGGAAATACAAAGCAGGACCAGTTGCAAATGCAAGTGAAATCCTACTGTACTTTCCAAAGGTTTGGAAGTTCCCTGAAGAAGGGAAATGACTGCCTTTGAGACGGTAACAAGGGGGAAAGAAGATGACTACAGAAAACATGTAGGGAGATGGGAAAAAGGATGTGGAAAGAGGGCTCCTGCCTGATAGCTTTTGTCTGGAAAGTTGATGATGGCATCTTCTGTACAGTGAGGTTCAGTATGTGTGTTCCGTGATGTGCTGAAAGCTTTCAGTTCAGTTGCTCAGTCGTATCCAACTCTTTGTGACTCCATGAACCACAGCACACCAGCCTCCCTGTCCATCACCAGCTCCCAGAGTCCACAAAAACCCATGTCCATTGAGTTGGTGATGCCATCCAACCACCTCATCCTCTGTTGTCCCCTTCTCCTCCTGCCCTCAATCTTTCCCAGCATCAGGGTCTTTTCAAATGAGTCAGCTCTCCGCATCAGGTGGCCAGAGTATTGGAGTTTCAGCTTCAGCATCAGTCCTTCCAATGAACACTCAGGACTGATCTCCTTTAGGATGGACTGGTTGGATCTCCTTGCAGTCAAAGGGATTCTCAAGAGTCTTCTCCAGCAATATAGTTCAAAAGCATCAATTCTTCGGCACTCAGTTTTCTTTATAGTCCAACTCTCACATCCTTACAACATGCATTAAGTAGAGGCTGTCTGATTAATTGAAAGTGAAAGTCGCTCGGTTGGGTCCAACTCTTTGTGACCCCTCTTGGAATTCTCTAGGCTAGAATACTGGAATGGGTAGCCTTTCTATTCTCCAGGGATCCTCACAACCCAGGGATAGAACCCAGGTCTTCCATATTGTAGGTAGATTCTTTACCAGCTTAGCCACCAGGGAAGCATTTGATTAATTATTAATCCATTAAATCAGGACTTTGGGGTAATCTGAAAAGTGTTAGTCCCTCAGTCATGTCCAACTCCTTGTGATCCTATGGACTGTAGCCCACCAGGCTCCTCTGTCCATGGGATTCTCGTGGCAAGAATACTGGTGTAGACTGCCATTCCTTTCTCCGGGGATATTTTCAACCCAGGGATTGAACCTGGGTCTCCTGCATTGCAGGCAGGTTCACCATCTGAGCCACCAGGGAAGCTCAGGATAATCTGAAGGCCCAGTTCAAATAATTCAGACTCTGATTTCGAAAAGGGGCAAGATGGCTTGACACCATTATTTTTGGAAACCATGTAATACAGTCAAGAAAAAAATAATCGAATAATCAGGTTATTAGACATAGTGGAAAGACTCCAGCTTGGGGTTTGGTTTTAAAAGAGCAAAGAGGCATTAAATGCATGCTATATCTTGGGATGAATACTATTGATTTTATATTCTTAAATATAAACAACTTTGTTTTTGTGCTTATGGTTATCATTCCAGTATCTTCAACCCAGCCTTTGAAGACTGGAAGTGTTTTTAAACTAGGAGACAGTCCAGAACCTGCACTTATTCTAGAGAGAGAAAATGAAGCTAATCAGCAAGGAGGACAAAAAGAATTTAAAAGGGAAACAGGAAGCAACACCCAAGGAAAACCAGGGCCACTCATTCTGCAAGGACAACCAAGGTATTCTAATCAGCCAGGAAAACCAGAAAATTTTAAACAGAAAGAGAGGCCAGGAGTCTTCAATCAGCCTGGGAGTTTGCAAGCAAATTCAGGACAATCTAACCAAAAAGGGAATCCAGAAGCTTCTAATGAGCAAGGAAAACCAGGATCTTTTAGCCAGCAAGGGAAGCCAGGGTCATCTAGCCACCAAGGGAAGCCAGGGTCAACTAGCCAGCAAGGAGAGCCAGGGTCATCTAGCCAGCAAGGGAAGCCAGGGTCAACTAGCCAGCAAGGGAAGCCAGGGTCATCTAGCCAGCCAGGGAAGCCAGGGTCATCTAGCCAGCCAGGGAAGCCAGGGTCATCTAGCCAGCAAGGAGAGCCAGGGTCAACTAGCCAGCCAGGGAAGCCAGGGTCATCTATCCAGCCAGGGAAGCCAGGGTCATCTATCCAGCCAGGGAAGCCAGGGTCATCTAGCCAGCCAGGGAAGCCAGGGTCATCTAGCCAAAAAGGAAACCCAAGATTGTCTAGACAACAGAGAAAATCAAAGTCTTTTTATAATCAAGAAGAAGGAAAAACTGGAGTCAACCCTTGGAATGACAATACAATAGAGATTCAGGTTAGTGTTAATTTGTCTTTTTTTTCCTCAGTCAATTCACTTCAGTCATTCTATTTTCCAGTTAAAAGAATACACTGTACTAATGACAAACAGTTGGTGACAACACTGATTTAACAAAATGAGAGGAACTGGAGGTGGTTGCTTTCCTATACACCTACAATCAGTAGTGAGTGGCATGCTCTTCCATTCTGTCTCATTGTCTTCTACTGTTTCCACTCAAGCCTTTCCACCTATATTGAACTAGCTCAGACCCTCAATAACTGAGTCCCTATCCCCACCAGAATTAACTTTCATGTCTATTTTCATCTCACCCATAATATACAAACCACTTAAACAGTATTTCTGAGTCACAAGTCTAATCTATCACTTTCCTACTAAAAATTCTTCAGTGACACACCACACGACCTAGACAATAAAACCCAAATGCCTGAGCACGGCATGTAAGATTTTCTCATGATTAGACCCCAAGCCCAAGATGAAACATGACTGGATACTTCACGTCACTCTTGCTCACACACCAGCCACATTGTACAGAATCCTGTAATTTTCCAAAAATGTATTCTTGATACTAATGATATCTTCTATCATAGAATGGACATTGTTCTTTACAATTGGTTGTTATTCAATTAGAGCATTAACTTCTTAAACAAAGTGCCATTTTAATTTCATTTATTTATTTGGTCATGTGGCTTGCAGGATTTTAGTTACCCAACCAGGGATCAAACCCATGCCCCTGTCAGTGGGAGCCCGGAGTCCTAACCACTGGACTGCCAAGAATTTCCAGACAAAGCGCCATTTCTCTTCAAACTTGTATTCCCAGATCCTAAAACAGGATAGGCATATAATAATTTATCTTGAACTATTTGTCAGATGAGGAAATAAGTGGCTTGTATTAGGCATCATTGCAAACAGGTACATAGCCACGTCTCCCATATTTCCTTCTAAGTCCTACTATGCTCTGCCTTTCCTTGTCAGTCTCTTTCCCAACAGCCAGCTTTCTAATTCCATTCAGCAATTACTTTGGACACTCCACTTAGTAGATTCAAAACTGTCTTCTGGAACACTTCCTCCACCTTGTTATCTTAATGGAAACCATTTTTTACCTCATAACGTGTCATTCATCAATACCCTCTCAAGTAAAAGCAGCCTAATGCGTCTTGTCCTTATGCCTCTTCTAGCATGTAGTACTAATCTCCCAGGGACATCCCTGCTGTCCAGACCTTAATGCCATCACCTGCAGGTTTCTGAATCATCACTTAGTCTTTCTCAATTTTATATTCTTTTCTAAAATGGGGGAGATAACCCTGTCCAATTCACAGAGTAGGTGTGAATGAAAATAACAGATGTTACGTAACATGAGTAGCAAACCTCTGTCATTTCCAGTGGTTTAGAGTTATCTGTCATCTTCCTCGGCTCTAGGAAGTCTAAGCTCCCTATTGGAGGCACTCACCATTCCATTTGGTGCCTCTGCTCTCATCTACTAGTCGTCATCTTTATGTTCATAGCCTTCCACCATCCTGTAACTGGATTCTGAGCTATGCTTCAGGTACTACTATAGTTAACTGAACCCTCATAATCCTACCTCCTGACTCATTTTCTTTTTTGAAACAAGAAAAAAGAAAGGTTCAATAAGTAATGACCATATGTGTTTCGTATTTGCCAGTTTGTGTGCAAAGCATTCAAGTGAGGCAGTCTGAGATACACAGTAAGAGCAGAGGTTCTGGAATTGGATAACTCAGAGTTTTCAATCCCAGATTGGGTAGTTGGTCCAGATACGATTTTGTGCTTGTCACTTAAATGCACTGTCCTCCCAGAAAAAAATAAACTCTTCTTTCATACTGTTGCACAGATTACATTAAAATGTAAAGAGTCAACAAAATAATTGATTGAGTACAATGCTTAATCAGTAGTTCATGAGTAATAAATACATGTTTTATTACAATAACATAATTAGAGTATATTTTTACCTAATGGTCTTTCACATTACTGAAGACTGGCCATACTAGCAACAAGAACCCAACCAGAAAAACAAAATGTCAGCCTAACTATGAACCAGTCTGTGGTTCTGACGGGAAAACGTATGGCAACCACTGTGCATTTAATGAAGCAAAAATGTAAGAGGACTTTAGGTTTGTTTGTAGTAGGAAGTACTATTCTGATCCAAAGGGACTAAACAGATATTTTTCATTACATCTCCCATAGTTATCTCTCAATAGCATTTTGGATGTCTGTCCAAAGGAAACATAAAAAGGACACTTACCCTTGAACAGTAAAGTCAGTCATTTCCTGAGAGAATGTGATACATTCAGCTTTGTAAATAGGTTCAAGCTTATTACTGAGTCATTCATTTACCAAATATTCATTAAACATCTGCTATGTACCAGGCATTGTTCGAAGCACTAAGATGGTGAGCAAAATACAGAATCTCTTGCTTCCATGGAGCCTTCATTTTTGCAAGGAAAGGCAGCAGACAAAATATATTAGGGGGCAAAGAGGATAATGAATCTCATAGATTACTAAGTGATGACTACTAAAATATACTTTAAATTTAAATAATATTAAATGTTGCACTTGGTAAGCCAAGCCAAATTTTAAGAGTTACAATCTATAAGAAATAAGATGACAAGGCCATTTAAAATTAGAATGTGTGGCTAAAAGATAGTTCAGCTTTCAAAATTAATAAATATATCTCTGAATGAAAGGAATAAAGTAAAAATTATACTTCCTCTGTTTTGGACAGTTTCAGAATTTATTAAGGTTAATATTAATGTAAATATTAAAGGTAAGTGTCCTCTATAGCTATAAAATATAAATTGGAAGGCAGCCTGGACACCTTCTCATTTTATAGATAAGGCACCTGGCCCAGGGACAGGAAAAGACTGCCAGAGTGTACAAATTCTCAGAATGTTCCATGTGAAACAGGCTAGCCACAGCCTAGGCCTGCCTTTCCCATTTGTCTCTGTATGGTGATGCCACAATTACTTGGTCCTTGATTGCTCTCATTATCTTGTTTTCAGGTTGAGTAATGGAAAACTGAGTCTGAACCATGAGGGGAAATGTTAAGCATTTGTTACAACCAATTACATGGGACTTCAAAATCCACTTTGAATTCTCTTTAAACAATGGATTTCCCTGGGAGTTCTACTGAGGCCAGCAGGAGTCTTATATATACAATGGATCTTACATTATTCTCTAGATCTTTCCACTGCAAATAAAGTCGGTTCCACAGATGCTTCCAATTTCAGGGATTGTTTATTTTCTAGACTTTCCCAAACCTTGCGTCTATGATCCACCTGTTCCCAAAGTGCCAAAATGGCTAAGACTTTAGGACCAGCAACTTCAGCAGCAATTTGCAAATCCTAATTAGTATAAAAATCTCAGGATTGCATGTAAAAAATAAAGATTCCCCAGTTGAGAAATACTGGTGCTGTAGGTCTTTGCTGCTGCTGCTGCTGCTAAGTTGCTTCAGTCGTGTCCGACTCTGTGCGACCCCATAGACGGCAGCCCACCAGGCTCCCCTGTCCCTGGGATTCTCCAGGCAAGAACACTGGAGTGGGTTGCCATTTCCTTCTCCAATGCATGAAAGTGAAAAAATAAAGTGAAGTTGCTCAGTCGTGTCCGACTCCTAGCGACCCCATGGACTGCAGCCAATCAGGCCCTTCCGTCCATGGGATTTTCCAGGCAAGAGTACTGGAGTGGGGTGCCATTGCCTTCTCCGAGGTCTCTGCTAGAGCTCAAGAAAGTGAAGGCTGAAACCACATTCCAGGTGTTTCTAATAAAGGTGGTCTCTGGATACTTGATGTAAAACTGACTCAAGATTTCTTAAGGATGCAATGATTGGCTTCAGAGGGTCTATGGAAATTATATGCAAAATAAATTCTCTGGAAACTTTTTGTAAGAAAGTATCCAAACCTTTTGTTAATTTTTTTTTTTTTTTTTGCCACTCCTTGTGGCTTCTGGGATCTTAGTTCCCAACGACCAGGGATCAAACCTGGACCTGGGGCAGTGGAAGCGCTTAGTCCTAACCACTGGACTGCCAGGGAATTCCCACATTAGATTCTTAAAGGGATATGTGAGCACAACTAGAGTTTAAAACCACGGATCTACAGACCTGAAACATAGAAATTTATTGTATTTATCTGAAGTTGTGTTTGACGTCTGGCATCATCCCCAAACAGAATGCTTAGAAGGAATTTCACCAGGATGTTAATCATATTGGTTAGCAAGATGGGGCCCAAGAAAGGGAATAAGACCCAACACGATGTTGGGATCAGAGCTGGTGAAAAGAATAGTTTAATGAAAATGAAGTCAGAGAGCTTGCACAAGATCTGTAGGTCAGTGATAACTACAGGTTCTTTTATATCCACAGGAGCCCTATTCAACAGTAAGGACTTCAGATGGCAATCTATATCTGGAATACATGGGTAGAACCCAACAAACATAGCAGGATACAGACAATGGAATAAGGCACGTGGTCCAGATGAAAATGTAGAGGGAAGCTGTGGTATCAGACAGGATAAGTGGTTAAATCTAAGGAGAGAGAAACATAATGTGTCATGGTCTGGGAAAGTGAGGGGAAAGAAAAAAAGATGCAGAAAGCTATCACTGAGGGATATGTGAGTCATTAAGAGGCATACCAAGGGCACTCAATTCTGCGTATCTAATTGGCAATGAACAAACTTCAGAGATCAACTGTGGAATCCCCTCATACATGATTCAACTAGAAACTCAATCCCAAATTCAAATGGATAGAATCTAAGCAAATTCTTATCTTGGAGTTTTCCTAGTACTCCAGGATGTTTCCTTGTGATTCTGTTTAATGGAAGATTAAACAGAGGGGATGATTGAGCCCAGCACTAAATGCCTCATATTGTGGAACTAAATAAATAATTTTGAAATTAATATACACATATACAGAATAGAATTTAATGCTGGAAAATACCTCAGGACTCAATTACCATTAAGGTTAAATAAGTTAGTTTAGGTTTATTTGCCTCTGCCTCACAAACAATTCATACTGAACACAGACCTCAGACTTCAGACACAATGATGCCACTGCATAGAGAGAACTTGTAACTTTTTCGTAAATACTTACGGATAAAAGATATAATGAAGTTCTATAGCTACCCAGATTTGTTTTGCACACACGCACAAATAAATTATTTCTGTATTTTTACTATCAGAATTATCTCAGGAAAATGCTCTGTGGCAGAAGCTACAACTGAGTATGCTCACAACAATTAGTCTGTAATATTAAAGAGGCATTTAATAATCACATGAAAAGACATTAATGCAATCTTTTAAATATACAGTGAGCATCTTGAGGGAGAAATTTTTAGACTTTTTTTGTACACAGAGGGACTCAGGAAATTTGTTTTAATGAATGAATCATTGAACAATCAATGCAGGAGAAGACCAGTGAAACAGGTGCTGTTCACTTCTCTCCTTAATTGCCTACATCTTAGTGCAAGCTACTATTCATTGTCTCCTCCTGAAACACGGCAAGATCTCCTTAAATGGTTTGTGTCTTTTACTTTCCGTCTTTTTAATTCATTCCTCATAGAGCAGCAAGAGTGACCTGTTTGAAATATGCATTTTAAGATATACTACTGCTATCCTAGCTTACAACGCTTGGGTCCCTAATATTTAGGACAACCTTCATATTCTACCCCTGATCCACAGGATAATCATCGTCCTGATAGCTAGTTTGACTACAGCCACTTTTGATCATTCAAAAGAGTTTAGAAATCCTTTTCTAAAAACACTGCACATTCTTTTCCTTATCATCAATACCCTTAATCCTTATCAGCTCATGAGACTAGCAAGTCCCTGGCTCCTTCCTGTCTGTTCAAAGTCATTGTCTGCCTGGACTCCTCTAACTTTTTCTGTCCTAGCCACAGAGATCTTCCCACTATTGGAATCCACTAATTCCTTACAAATCAGGACCTGTGAATTTTCTTAGTCCTTCTGCAACACTGGAGATAAGAACTTCTTGAAATCCATTCTCCTACCATCAGTCAGTTCAGTCGCTCAGTCATGTCCAAATCTTTGTGACTCCATGGACTGCATCATGCCAGGACTCCCTGTCCATCACTAACTCCCAGAGTTTACTTAAACTCATGTCCATTGAGTCGGTGTTGCCATCCAACCATCTCATCCTCTGTCATCCCCTTCTCCTCCTGCCTTCAATCCTTCCCAGCATCAGGGTCTTTTCAAATGAGTCAGTTCTTCACATGAGGTGGCCAAAGTATTGGAGTTTCAGCTTTAGCATCAGTCCTTCCAATGAACACCCAGGACTGATCTCCTTTAGGATGGACTGGTTGGATGTCCTTGCAGTCCAAGGGACTCTCAAGAGTCTTCTCCAACACCACAGTTCAAAAGCATCAATTCTTTGGCACTCAGCTTTCTTTATAGTCCAACTCTCACACCCACACATGGCTACTGGAAAAACCATAGCCTTGACTAGATGGATCTTTGTTGGCAAAGTAATGTCTCTACTTTTTA
Source organism: Bison bison bison (assembly GCF_000754665.1). Lineage (NCBI taxonomy): Eukaryota > Metazoa > Chordata > Mammalia > Artiodactyla > Bovidae > Bison > Bison bison. The sequence continues at coordinate 9,485,076 of NW_011494863.1, forward strand.
ACATGCTATCTAGGTTGGTCATAACTTTTTTTCCAAGGAGCAAGCATCTTTTTATTTCATGGCTGCAGTCACCATCTGCAGTGATTTTGGAGCCCAAGAAAATGAAATCTGCCACTGTTTCCCCATCTGTTTGCCATGAAGCGATGGGACCAGATGCCATGATGTTAGTTTTCTGAATGTTGAGCTTTAAGCCAACTTTTTCACTCTCTTTCACTTTCATCAAGAGGCTCTGTAGTTCTTCATTTTCTGCCAAAAGGGTGGTGTCATCCTGCATACATGAGGTTATTGATATTTCTCCCAGCAATCTTAATTTCCCAAATTGAGAAAGGAGTATGTCAAGACTGTATATTGTCACCCTGCTTATTTAACTTATATGCAGAGTACATAATGAGAAACACTGGGCTGGATGAAGCAAAAGCTGGAATAAAGATTTCTTCCAACAGGCAATGGAAAAATTAAATCTTTCTGAGCATGAGTGAAATGAGATTTCCATTAATATGGATGCTTAAACTAATTAACACGTAGCACTAAAGGCATCTCATTAATATTTCCAAAGAATAATTTTCTTTTTGGATTGAAAAAGCCCAGCTTATCTTAGGTAAATAAAGCAAGCTGCAGAAAAGTTTATGCTTCTATTAAATATAAAACCTCTGGTTCACAGTAGTAAAAACTGGCTGAAATGGGGTTCCAGAGATATTTCTACCTCTCATTCTGTTACCCCCAACTGTAGCCACATATTTAGCTTGGATACGTTTAAAGATCAATGCCCAAGATCTAAGGCAGAGCACCTGAATCACGATCTGAGGAGGAGACCAGGTGCTGTTTATTAAACTCCTCAGGTGATTATCATATCTATCAACTGTTTTTACTACCAAGGTTCTAGACTTTCCTTATTTTGAAGGCCTTGATAGTCTTATATAGCACGGGTCAGCTATTTTGTAGAATGTTTCTCATTTGAGATTTGTGTGGTAATTTTCTCATGGATAGATTGCGATTATAAATTATTTGAGAAAATGTACAAAAACTTTGAGCTGACTTTACAATGCTGACCAGGTAATTCACTACCCTTGAGTCCTAATTTACTTATCTGTGAAATAGAACCAGCTGTCCCATAAGTGTCTTAATTTTTTGCTTTATGGAACACTTTTTTTTCTTAACTGAAGTACGGTTGATGTATAATATATGTATGTTACAAGTGTGAATATGGTGTTTCACAATTTTTAAAGTTTATACTTCATTTATTATAAAATGACTGTACTATCTGTGTTTTACAGTATATCCTTAACACGTGTACACCTGTGGCAGATTCATGTTGCTATATGGCAAAACCAATACAATATTGTAAAGTTAAAAAATAAAATAAAATAAAAATAAGTAAATAAATAATAAATAAAATGTTAAAAAAAGAAAATTTTTCATGCATTTTTAATAGGAGGTAGATTATTTTATACATAATAGGTTATATTAATACCTCTTAATCTTCTACCTCTATCTTGCCCCCCTTCTTTCTCCCCACTGGTAACCATCAGTTTGTTCTCTATATCTGTGAGTCTGATTTTTTTCTTGCTATATTCACTAGTTTGTTGTAGTTTTCAGATTCCACATATAAGTGCTATCATACAATATTTGACTTTCTCTGTTTAAAATTTCATTTAGCATAATACCATCCAAGTCCACCCATGTTCTTGCAAATGGCAACATTATATTCTTTTAATGGCTGAATACTACTCTGTTAGGTATATAAACAGGACTGGGGTTCATAGACTTCACTGGAAAAGGGAGTACACAAGATTACACAGGCTCTGACTCAGGGCAAAAGTAGTGACTTGACCAGGAGCCTGGCCTGAACCTACCTGCTGGTCTTGGAGAGTCTCCTGGAGAGGCAGACGGAGAGAGTAGGGCCCTGCAGCTCAGCCTGTGGATGGAGACAGTGGCAGCAGCCATTCTTGGGAGCTCCAGCGCTGGTAGGAGCCATTGCAGAATCCTCCCTTCACTGTTATTACTGCCAAGACCTGGCCCCACCCAACAGCCCGCAGGCACCAGTGCTGAGATGTCTCAGGCCAAGCAACTAACTGGATGTGAATACAGTCCCACCCTTCAGCAGACCCACTGAAGAAAGAATCTCTGAGCCCACAGAGCCCTCTGGACACAGCACCCTGCCCACCTGAGAGCCAGGACTCAGCTCTATTTACCAGTGCACAGGAGCAGTCCCAGAATCCCCTGGGCCCTGGCCCTGCCCTCCAGGAAGCCGGCCCATGCCTCTGGAGCAGCCTCACCCTCCAGGGGACAGATACCACCACAATCCTATAACCTGCAGACCGGCCTGCCCATAGAAAGTCAGACCCTGCTCTGGAACCAGCTGGGCCCTGGTCCTGCCCAACTGCAGTTCAACACAAGCTTCAGGATACCCCAGACTCCAAGTCCAACTATGTCAGGAACCAGCCCTCTACTACCAGGCACTGACACTGGCTCTGGGACCCCTGGGTCCTGCAACCAGACTCTAGGACTCAGCTCTGCCTGCCAATCATCCAGCATTAACCCCAGGACCTGGCTTCACCCACCAGTAGGCGAGCAACAGTCCCGGAGTCTTCAGGACCCTAAGACTGCACTAGTCCCAGAGCCCTCTCGTGACCCGGCTCCTGCACAAGGCTGGGCCTGGGGCCAGCCCCGCCTATAGCCCCGCCCACACAGTCAGCTTGCTGTAACAGAAGGCCCACCCCGCCCTCAGAGGGAAGCCCTAGAGCACACAGCCTGGGTGAGGAGAGCGGTGTGTGCTGCTGGGATACCTAGGACTTCTGCACAAGGCCAATTCTCCAAGGTCAGGAAGCCTATAAGATACATAAAAATACAAACAAAATGAGCGATCGAGGAGCATTTTCGTAAGTGATTTTTTAGACCGTTGTGCTTTTGTGGTCCTTTAAATATAAAGTAAGTATGAGAAACATGATTTCAACGCAAGAGTGAGGTGGTTTTGTTGTTTCTTGGTCACCGGTTGCAGCTTGTGGGATCTTAGTTCCCTGGCCAGGGATTGATTCCCGCAGGAAAAACACCAAGCCCTAACCAATGGACCACCGGGGAGTTCTGGGTTTTCTTTTTTAAATCACCCCCTTCCTGGCCCCCAGAAGGTAAACAAAATATACGTTTTCTTAACTTTTTCAGTCCAAAGCTATTTCCTTTTTTTAATAGAGAAATTTATTTTTATTTGGGATTATTCTCTCTCCTGTATTAGTGTATGTATATATACATATAATTTTTTTCCTTATACTTAAACTGTTTTTAACCTTTATTTTTCCAGCCTTAATGTCCTCTATCAGCCAGTGATTCTGAATTTCCACAGATCTCTGTCTTAGCATGTAATTATATATATATATATATATATAATGTACATACACTACACTCTATTGATAATGATCTCATCAACAATAGCAGACAATTCAATTACAACTTGTATCCATAAAGAATACTCATACACTAAAAAAAAAATGTTTTTTCACTCATATATTTTCATCTGTGTCCAGAATTCTTGCCTGGAAAATCCCATGGGCGGAGGAGCCTGGTGGGCTGCAGTCCATGGGGTTGCTAAGAGTCGGACACGACTGAGCGACTTCACTTTCACTTTTCACCTTCATGCATTGGAGAAGGAAATGGCAACCCACTCCAGTATTCTTGCCTGGAGAATCCCAGGGACGGGGGAGCCTGGTGGGCTGCCGTCTCTGGGGTCGCACAGAGTCGGACACGACTGAAGCGACTTAGCAGCAGCAGCAGCAGCAGCAGAATTTTTAAAACACATATTCACTGACCTATGATATTTGCACGTGGCTGTCTCAACTTCAAAACATTATTTTGAATCTTTTAACTCAGAATGTCAAAACTTAACTAATATCCTTCTCCTGCTCCACTGCAATGTGCTTCACTTACAAGGTTTAAAAATCATCGGGTGGTACAACCACACAGCTGATTACACAAGTCAGAAATTCTGAATCTCCTTGATGCAGCCTCTTGTCCACCTCACCAACAGTGTTGTCTCTCAAAGTCAATTATTATGTCTCTTTCAGTTCAGTTCAGTTCAGTTGCTCAGTCGTGTCCGACTCTTTGCGACCCCATGAATCGCAGCACACCAGGCCTCCCTGTCCATCACCAACTCCCGGAGTTCACTCAAACTCACGTCCATCGAGTCAGTGATGCCATCCAGCCATCTCATCCTCTGTCGTCCCCTTCTCCTCCTGCCCCTAATCCCTCCCAGCATCAGAGTCTTTTCCAATGAGTCAACTTTTCA
>NW_011494863.1:9489451-9506109 GCF_000754665.1 Bison bison bison
CTTTGGTGCTCAGCTTTCTTCACAGTCCAACTCTCACATCCATATATGACTACTGGAAAAACCATAGCCTTTACTAGATGGACCTTTGTTGGCAAAGTAATGTCTCTTTTTTTCAATATGCTATCTAGGTTGGTCATAACTTTTTTTCCAAGGAGTAAGCGTCTTTTAATTTCATGGCTGTAATCACCATCTGCAGTGATTTTGGAGCCCCCAAAAATAAAGTCTGACACTGTTTCCACTGTTTCCCCATCTATTTGCCATGAAGTGATGAGACCAGATGCCATGATCTTTAGTATCAACCAAATAAGTGTAAGATACTGTGTTCTCTTACTCAAGACTATTGCAATGATTTCCTAAGTATTTTATCTATATCCATCCAGCCATTTTTTTTATTCTACTGTTATAACCAGAGGAATATTTTTTAGGGGTCAATCTTATCATATCTTTCATAAAGTACTTCTAATACATCTAGGGTCCACGGCAATCCTATGAAGGATTGTGACCACAATCTTTATCGTAGCCTTCAAATTCTGTATGTTTTGCCCTTCTTTACTGATCCTCTGTACCTTTTATTATGAGTCTTTTTTTTTTTCCTTCCTGCTCTTGACCTTGGCATTTCATTATTTACATCGCATACTGTTATACTTACTGACCCTAGGCAAAGAACCCTACTGACTGCTGAACTCAAATCCATCACAGTGGGCCCATCCATACTAGAAAAGGACTCTCTGGATGGTTAACTTGTCTCATGAGCTCCATGAAAACTTTCCAAATCTTTCTTACCATTCAGGGTGGTCTAGGACTCCAACCACTCATCCCTCACTCCTTCACCCTGAAGGAGTTTGTGATCTCAAACTCTGACACCCTTTCTGTCTCTCTCCCCATTCCACCCCTCCCCTCCATCCTATATAGGGATTTCCTCTTGCAAAATTTTTGCACTTTTAATCTGTAAATTGCATCTGTTTCTTGGACTTAGAATAATACGGTATATAAAGCCTTCCCTTTCTTAGGTCAGGTCTGAGTCCTGAGTCAGGACTGAGCATATAGGAAGTATCAAGAGATACTCCACCCCAAAGGGGAGAGGATGTGTGCAGGGACAGGGAGCCAGTGAGGATCAGCTGCTGGAGGAAATGGAGCACAACCTCTTCACTGTGTCTAAGTTCAAATCCTCCTTATTGAGAAACACTTTGTAGATGTCCTGGGAGTTTGTGTTCTTTTATTTCTTTTGCTTTTTCTGTAACTCATCTTTCTCTGAAGGAAAAGTGTACAGAACTCTATGAAGATGGAAATTTTTGATGGAGCTACATAATAGTATGTCTTTTATTTTTACTCCATTTTGCAGCAGATTCTATAAGTACTCTTCATAATTCAGGCTCTTATATTCCTAAACCAGGTGAATGAATCCTTCTAGAGAAAACAGGAAGGAATGTAGATATTCAAAGTCCTGATCAGTTCTAAGATCTTATGACTCGAGGATTTTGATCTCTATCTTCAGTCAATGACAGTTAGTGAAGCATATCTTAATTAGTTTACAAACTGTCTTGAGGAAATTTAATGAACATACTTAGCAGGCATGTTTTCACCAAATGGTGTTAGAAGTATTAAACGTGAGCAGTCAAATAATGAATCTGAAAATACCCCACAACTTTACTAAAAGAGTAAACCAAAATGAAACAAATTTAAGTGTTTAAATGTAAAAATGAAATTATTTTCTTATAAAAACCTTTTATAAGAGAACATAGAAGAAACTATTACTGATCTACAGTTAAATTAAGAGTTCTTAGAGGTTAAACAAAAACATAATTTATTTTAAAAAACATATCATAAATTGACTTCATTAAATTTAAAAACTCTGCTCTGGGAAAGACTCTGTTACAAAGATGAAAATCCAGTAACAGAGCTGGAGGGAAAGGGTGAAAATCAAGTATCTGAAAGAGATGTGGACCCAGAATATAGGCCTCTGTAAACTCAACAGTAAGAACACAACCAGCCCTGTGTGTGTGTGTCAATGTGCATGCATTTGAAAGGAAAAGAAGCACATGGAAAAGATATTAACCATGAGAAAAATGCAAATTAAAGCCACAGTGAGATACCTCTGCATGCCTATTAGATTGGCAAGAATAAACAATACTAGCAGTAGGTAATCCTGTCAAGGATATGGAAGAATTGTTTTATCATGTATTGCCAGGTGCAGTGTATACATACTTCAAAAATCAGCTTGGCAGATTCTAAAAAATTAAGCATACACTTGCCATATGACTCAAGAATGGTACTCCTAGACATTTACCCTGTACAAAGCAAAACTTAGATTTATACAAAATCCTGAGCCTGAATCTTCCTAAAAGCATTTTAAAAATAATATCCCCAAATGGGAAACAACTCAAATGTCCTTCAATGGGAGAACAGATAAATTATGGTACATCTGTACAATACAATACTGCCCAGAGAGGGGAGTTTGGAGGAGAATGGCTACAAGTATATGTACAGTTGAGTCCCTTCACTGTTCATCTGAAACTATCACAACACTGTTTGTTAATCGACTATACTCCAATATAAAATAAAAAGTTTAAAAAAATTATTCAGAAATAAAGAGGAACAGACTAAAGATGTATACACCAATCCAAGTGGACACATTATGATCAGCTACATTATAATCAGGAGTTAAAAATTCAACCTCAAAATCTTTTTTATTTTATGGCTCTATTCATATATTACTAACCAAATTGCAAAATTATAATGATGAAGAAAAGAGGAATGAATGGCAGTGGTTATGGTTGGTGAGAGAGTATCAAGGGGAAGCAAGAGGGAGCTTATTTGTGATGACTGAATTCTACATCCTGAATATGGTAGTAGTTATATTAATCTGTACATGAAACACTTTCCATAGAACTATGCATCAAATAATTAAGAATTCCTTTATCAAATGTTGAAATCCAAATAAGGTACATAATTCAGTTAACAGTAGTATACCATGTCAATTTGCTCATTTCCTCTGTATTGTGAGTATGTAAGACTTTATCACTGAGGAAGATCAGTAAGACAAAATAGGACCTGACTGTATTGCTTCTACATCTTTTATGAATCTACATCTATTCTGACATAAAATTGGTCAAATATAGTAAACAGAAATCAGATTAGTGGTCCCCAAATGCTAGGAGAAGGGGAACGAATTGATTACAAAACAGCAGAAGGGAAATTGGGGGAGTTAAAGAGATATCCTATATTTTTATTGTGGTGGTGCTTACACAATTACAATAAGCTTGTCTAAATTTATAGAACTATACAACTATGAAAGTTGAGTTATACTGTATACAAATGATAATTTAATAAGTGTAAGAAATAATTTCAAAATTCAGTCACCCTTTTTAATAGTTGTATTATCTAAACCCAGTTCTGTTCTGTTATCTACCTCTGGTTTAAAAAAAAAAAAAGCAGGTTTTTTTTTTTTTTTTTCAATTTAGAACAATAGGATTGATAAGCTCTAGATCTGAATTTCACTGAATAACTTTTAGTGGATGTAACAACCCAGAGTTGTGACTCTATACAATTAAAAAGATATGCAGGCATTTCTGAATCCCTAAAGGAAAATTATCTCCCAAATTTATTTAAAGTAAAAATGTTATTTTACGGTCTTTTTGGTCTTTTGATAATTAATAATTCAGCTATTGGATTGGATATTCCTATAACTGAGTATAAATTGTTCATCAGGCAAATACTTTCGTCACCTCTGTTTGAAAGTTCTGGCTTGCTATTGAAGTCATATCTGACATAATTTAAGTATAATCTTGAACATAAAATGGTGGCATACTATGTTTAGTAAAATGATTCTTGCATTTAGAATGCTATTCCTTAAAGGAGACCTGGGCTCAATCCCTGGGTTGGGAAGATCCCCCCGGAGAAGGGAAAGGTCACCCACTCCAGTCTTCTGGCCTGGAGAATTCCATGGACTGTATAGTGCATAGGGTCACAAGGAGTCAGACACAACTGAGTGACTTGCACTTTCACTTTCCTTAGAAGAAACTGCAATGTCTTGATGCAGAACAAATATTCTCATAATATTCTGGGTTTTATTGTCCTGGACAAGTGAGGTAAGAGTTGCTCTTGTCCAGACATTTGTATTGACCACAGCCTGAGGTGTCTTTTAAAGCATGCTATATGGCACCCAGTAAGTTGAGTCAAAAAAAGGACAACAAGCAGACTAGAAGACTTCAGCGTCCTTTGAAATACTGGCAAATGGAGACTTTTATAATTCCCTCTCTAACAGAATAAAGTTTCCAAAAAAACAAAAGATCCCCCAAACAAAAAACACTTCGTTCAGTGACCAGTGGAAGTTCACACGTGCATCTTAGTTGCTGTTTTACATGTCAATTCAGTAGCTCTTTCTTGTTATTGCCCAAATGCTGGGTTACTTTGCCCAGAACATATGGGGCAGTGACACCAGAAAGACTAGAGACTGCTTTTACTTCCTATTTTTCTCTCTCTTTTAATACCCCTATTATGTTAAATACAGAGTATTTTTCTTACCTCTGGTTCAAGTTGAGTAATATGTTCTTTTTAATCTTTATGGAACTTTTAATTCACATCTAACATTCCCTTTACTGGCTAGGTAAAAAATGAAAATATTGTAGCCTGCTGTGATTCATAGGCAGTCTCTTCTGCTTTTAATCTCTGCTGACACACATATATAAAAGGAGAGATCTAGTGTGTGCAACATGAAGACATTTCAATTCTAAACTTCAATTTACTTTTCCTCAAATGTCCTGCACCAGAAGGACTGGTGCACTGCAGACACCTCTGGTTGTAGTTATGTAAATAATTCAGAGCTACTGCAAGAGTAATATTCACTGTCATGTAATGATAGAGCACTTTCTGCACTCATCAGAGTTTGTATTCTCCGATTCAGTTGGAACGGAGCACTGCTACATTCAAAGTTTCCTTTCTAAATCCTACCTTTCTCCACAGCTATAAAAGGCAAGTTAGATTAGGGTGGCAAATGTAAGTCTATTCCAAACCTGAAGGCAGATTATCTTAATATTTTATCCCTGACATCTAAGAGGCAGGAAGTGTCAGTTCCCTATTTAAAATAAAGAATTTTTATATTAGAAATTCTAAATAGTGTGTCATGGTTACTCAGTGGTAGTATTTGAATTTGAATTCAAGTCTTTCAACTGACAGAACTTTTTCTAGAAATCAGTGAAGGAGATTCATTAATTAGGGAGATTAAATATTACCCTACTTCAAAGCCTCCAATGTCACCCACTTACCTTATTTAATATAGAATTTAAGGCATTGCTCCATGTGGACTCAACCTCACTCCAATGAGCCTTCTTTTATTTTCTTTAGTTTTATTGAGATATAGTTGACATATAACATTATGTAAGTTCGGGGTTCCAAAACTGTCCCAATACTCATCTGGGAGCTTTGCAAACATACCATTGCCCAGATCTCATATATTCAACAATTGATTCACAGTCTTGGTGTTGATAACCAACACTGATAAAAGGTCTCCAGCTGATGTCAATTCCTGGTGGGGACTTTGTACTGTAATCCTATAAGACATTCCCACTGGGAGAAACTTGTTAAAAGATACAGGAGAATCTCTCTTATTTCTGACAACTCTATGTAATAAATCTACAATTATCAACATAAAACGTTTAAATTTAAACTTTAAGGAGAGTTTAAATTTACAATAAATCTTAAGTCTACAGTGCTCTGTCACGAAATAGAGGCTCTCAGCATGTGTTTGATTATAGTTCACAAGACTCTTCTGACTTTGATTCTCTTGTTCTCTGCAACTCAATAGCCTGAAAAGTTTCCACATCTCTTCTCTATCTTAAGATCTATCATTTTTTGTATTTCTTTTTCCTCTCCTCATAGTTCTGGGTTCATCAGATAAAACTGCTCCAGACCTCCTATAGAGAGATGATCTGTGTGAGATCTTTGTGAGGAAGAATACAGAAAACCTCAGAGTCTTATCTGCTGAGGACCATCTGTTTCCCCCAACAAGGCTCCTCACCAACTGCCCAATGAGGGAGACTGCTCGGCTGGGGGAAGTGGTTAAGAAAAGGAGATAGAAACAGGCGCAGTCCCTGGAGCTGCTGCCCTTGCTTTCTACCACCTTCTCTGTGTCAGGTAGGTCAGGCGGGGATGCTATGAAGGCAGCCCTGGTGTGTCACACTGCAGTGAGGACCGCTCCAGGTCAGTCCTTCCTGAAATAACTTTCTATTTTCTGAGGAAAAACTGAACTTCCTAAGCACGTACTTCTTTAAATGCAGCCAGGCTCCTTGTGGGCTGAGTCAAAGGTTGGTTCCTTCTGAAGTGGACAAAGAGGACCTGCTCTAGCATTTCCTGCAAGTCTGTCCAAGGCCTTCTGTTCACATGTGTGTCATGCTGCTTCTGTGGGTTAAGGGAAGAGAGAAGGGAATAGCCCACTATAATTAGGAATCTGGGGCTGGAGGGGTTTCTATATCATAAGACACTTTCATCTAGAAATAGAAATTTGTCTCTGTGCTATAAACATGTCAGTTTCCTTCCACAGACTTGACAAAATGTCTCTCTTCTTATCATGGATCAAAGCTATTTTCATCATTGCCTTGGTATTTCCTCTTTATTCTGGTGAGTGAATTTTCCAGTACAAGGTGAAATATTTTACATATCTTAGAAAATATGGGAAACAACTTCTCTAAACTAGGAATGAAGGAGGTTGTTTTTTTACTGGGCTTGTAAATCTTAAACTGATAAAGTGAAAAAGGGCATATTACAAATGTCTTTTGAAAAAGGCATCAGTGGGTTGCTTTTTCTCATCTCCCGTTTTGGACAAGTAGAGACAGAGTAGAGCGGGTTAGAGTGAGCACTAGAATTTTGCTCTTTGTCTACAGCTATTGAACATGACCTATATTATTTTTCTTTCTGGCAGTCAGATTGTTAAAGGCAAACCTAGGGGGAGAAATGATCTTTTCTAGATCTAGTATTGCTTGATATTCTGATTATCACTCAATCTGAATCCCTTATGATACTTTCAAAGAAAGCTGTTTGGAATTCAAAAATATGTTGCATTAATTTTCACAGAGTTACAATAACTGAATAATAAATAATAATAAAATATTTCCAAATTTGGTATTGTTTTATGATTTTTTTTGTTTTGTTAATGGCAGGAAAGTCTTGCTTCATTAGTTGTGGAGTCTCTAATATTTTATGTGCACATGTTTCTGCTACGAATAAATATGGGCCTTGTTTACTAAAATTGATTCTTCTTTCCCCCTTCCTTTCTCCTCCTCTTCCCCTTTCTCTCCTTCTATCTCTTTCTTCTCCTCCTCTTCCCTTTCTCCTCCTCTTCCTCTTTCTCCCTCCCTACTCCTTCTGTTTCTTTCTTCTCCTCCTCTTCTCTTTCTCCTCCTTCTCCATCTTCCTCTCCCTCTCTCCCTTGCCCCTCCCCCACTCCTCCTTCATTTTTAACTTTCTTTTTTTACCCATGTGTTGGTTGCAGAAATTTATTTTGAACCTGATTTCGGATTTCCGGTAAGTTAATACAGGTGCAGGTTGAAAAAGATAAGCAATCAACTTTCATATATTATACATTTTAACAGAAAAATTCATCAAAAATTGTGCATCAGAGAGGTCTTTCCAAAACTAAAAAGATAGTATTACAACCGGAGAAGGAAATGACAACCCACTCCAGTATTCTTGCCTGGAGAATCCCATGAACGGAGGAGCCTGGAGGGCTGCAGTCCATGGGGTTGCTAAGAGTTGGACACGACTGAGCGACTTCACTTTCACTTTTCACTTTCATGCATTGGAGAAGGAAATGGCAACCCACTCCAGTACTCTTGCCTGGAGAATCCCAGGGACAGGGGAGCCTGGTGGGCTGCCGTCTGTGGGGTCGCACAGAGTTGGACACTACTGAGGTGACTTAGCAGCAGCAGCAGCAGCAGTATTACAACAAGGTCAAAAAATAGAAACTTAGCCATACAAAGCTATCTGTCATTATCTAGACAACATAAAAAGGTGCATATCCTGTTACACAAAAATTTAATTAATGGGCATAAATGTTGCTTCATACAAGCTTCTGAGAAAGGTTGAAGGTGTTTAGAGTAGTAGTGTTCATCTTAGCATAACAAAGGAAAAAGAATCAACCTAAATATATATTTAAGATAAAAAGTTCTATAGATCCACATAGTATGATATTACATAAAGGTAAAAAAAAAAAACCCTATAGCTCTAAATATCTGAATAAACAGAATCACATGTTTAAAAAGTAGATGATACAAGCAGATATATAGTATTTTTTATTATGTCAATTACCAAAACTGTCAACAGTAAACAAACTGCATTTGTATTTTCTGTATAGATAGATAGATAGATAGAGATACACACACACACATATACACACACATGCACAAACACATAGATTTAGTTGGAATTATCAAGAATGGGAATAAGAAAAAGAACAATCTAATTTCATGATTTCTTCTTGAGTTTGAAAGGGAAGTGAAGATGATGGTCACTAAATTACAAAAACACATTTAGCCAGTTTTATGACCTCTTTAAAAAATTAGAGCAGGTTTATGAAGACAATAATATTTTACTTTTAAGTGGGATGTGTGTTAGTTTTATAAGTTCTAGTGTTATAGATAGTAGTTTTTAAAACTAAACATAGGTTGCTTCCCTGGTGACCCAGTGGTAAAGAAAGGGAAGTCGCTCAGTCGTATTCGACTCTTCCCAACCCCATGGACTGCAGCCTACCAGGCTCCTCCGTCCATGGGATTTTCCAGGTGAGAGGACTGGAGTGGGTTGTCATTGCCTTCTCCGAGTGGTAAAGAATCTGTCTGCCAATTCAGGAGACATGGGTTCAATCCCTGAACAGGGAAGATCCCACATACCACAGAGCAACTAAGCCTGCGTGCCATAACTATTGAGCCTGTGCTCTAGAGCCTGGGAACCACAGCTACTGAAGCCCACATGTCCTAGAGTCCATGCGCTGCAACAAGAGAAGCCCCACAATCAGAAGCCCACAAACTGCAGCTAGAGTAGTCCTCACTCACGACAGCTGGAAAAAGCCCACATAGCAACAAAGACCCGGCAAGGCTAAAAATAAATAAATAATTTTTTTTAAACCTAAATATAAAATATATTTCCAACTTTCTTGCATGGTACTTCATATCAAGACTAAACAAATTTTACTCAGACTTTCATTCCCTAATGAATTTTATGTTGTCTCTGCATTTAACAGCCAGACTGTAAAGTGTATACAGAAGCTTGCACCAGAGAATACAATCCAATCTGTGCCAGTGACGCAAAAACCTACAGCAATGAATGTACTTTCTGCAATGAAAAGATGTAAGTACACGATAGTAAATATTTGGTCTTCCAAGGTATGAAGAAATCATTACAAGGTGATGGTAAATCTGTGTTGCTGATTGTACCAAGGCAAAATATATATATAGAAAATAACTGTAAGGTCATTGTAAAATATTAGGGGCCACTCTTTTTTCTTTCCCTGAAGTTCTTGTTTCTGAAAGTAATTTTGTGTTTGAGCTATCAATAATTTTGATTGATATTGTGCAAATGTGTAAACAATTAATTTAACTTAATTATGAGTTACTAATGGCAGACTAACAACCAATAGAATGTAATTCCAAAGCCCAGCTCTGTGTGGTGGCCATGTGATTGACCCTTGCAGATTTCCAGCTGAAGGGAGCATAATTGTTCAGGAACCAAACAGACCACTGAATTCAGAAATTTATCAAAATCAGCCCATTCATGTTAGAAAGGGACTCCTGTCAAGGTTGACTGTCTCAAAAACTCTCTGTGTGTGTTAGTCACTCAGTCATGTCCGACCCTTTGTGATCCCATGAACTGTAGTCTGCCAGGTTCCTCTGTCCATGCAATTTTCCAGACAAGAATACTGGAGTGGTTGCCATTCCATTCTCGAGGGGATCTTTCCGACCAAGGAATCAAACTCAGGTCTCCTACAGTGCAGGCAGATGCTTTACCATCTGAGCCACTATGACAGCCTCCAAATCTTCCCTGGAGAGTGGGGCATTCTAGAGCACATCTATCTAATCTCCCTTTCTGCCTCCTTCCTCTGAGAGTCTGCAGTCTAAAGGTTCAGCCAGCCTTCTACCTCCTGCCTCATTTCCTCTCAGGGGGTATTTCCTCTCACAAAATCTTTGCACATTTAATCCCCAAAGAGGCATGTGTTTCTGGAGGACTGCTGAGATAGTCTCCAGTCTCTCCTCTCTCAGATCTGGGTGGGTCCCAAACCTGAATCAGGACTGAGTGCACAGGAAGAGTGAAGTGGGCCCAGATGGGAACCGGCTCTAGGAGCAAGCAGAGTCCAGTTGCTTCTGCAAGTGGAACACAGCCACTCTACCTTGTTCCATTTTCAAATCCTCCTTATTGAAAAGATTTTTGGAGTTTTTATGTTTAACATCCAAACTCTATTCTGCATGCACATTATCTACATTTCTGTATCACAGAAATGACTCCAATCTGTACAATCTATGGTAGAACTTACAGCATTGAGTGTAATTTTCTCAGTGATACTACACTGGGAGTTTAAAATATTCCCTTGTAAATAAAAAATTATGGTGGAGTAATTTTAGATTTACAGAGAAATTTCAAAGATAGTACCAGTTTTTGTATCCTTTATCCAATTTCTCCTAAGATTAACTCCTTATGGAAACCTGGCACACATGTCAAAAGTAGCAAATTAACTTTGGTTTATCAGTATTAACTAATCTACAGAATTTGTTTGGATTTCACCAGTTTTTCTATTAATATCCTTTTTAATTTTTTTAAAGTGTAATGTACTTTATTTCTTCCTTAAAACTCTAATTGTTTCCTCTCTTTCTTTATAGGAATAATGATGCCGATATTCATTTTCAACATTTTGGTGAATGTGAATATTGATAAAGCAGCTCATAAATTGTAATTACATTCTGTGGTGCATTCAACAGGCAATTAGAGTCTTCTCAGTCAGAGCTAATCAGGTCAATTCTATGAAACAAGAGCTATTGATAGAATATAGAGCATTCAGATTCTTTCCAAAATTAATTTTTCATGATTTCAGGATTTTCATTCTTTATATTAAATTTATTCAATGGTAGTTTGAAAACTAATGTCACTTGCATGCTTGGTAACATAAAAGCTAGTGTAATTTAAAATAATAAATATTTCACTCATTAAAATGTTAATAATGATGTTATCTTTATTAAAACACCCTTTCTTTCAACAAGGGGTTAATCAAATATAATTTCAATATTTTCAAAGATGAAAATTTGAACTATTTCAAAATTCTTTGGTATTTACCAAAAGTACAAACTGTTTGGCTCCTTTCTATCCTATTGAATCAAATTCTCCAAGAAAAAGGGACGAGGAAGTTGAATTCTAATAAGCACTTAAGGTTAATGTTATGATCACAAATGTTAAACAATAAGAACCTTAATTCATTAAATAATTAATTAGAACTTAAGTTCTATAATTGAATTAGTTGAAAAATCTATTCAAAGATAGCATAAGATTTCTGAAGCTTGGGAAAAATTTTACATGTTATTTTCTTTCTCTTTCATAAATAAGTCAAAAGGTAGCTGCTGCTGCTGCTAAGTCGCTTCAGTTGTGTCTGACTCTGTGCGACCCCATAGATGGCAGCCCACCAGGCTCCTCCATCCCTGGGATTCTCCAGGCAAGAACACTGGAGTGGGTTGCCATTTCCTTCTCCAATGCATGAAAGTGAAAAGTGAAAGTGAAGTCGCTCAGTCGTGTCCGACTCTTTGCGACCCCTTGGACTGCAGCCTACCAGGCTCCTCCATCCATGGGATGGAGGCAAGAGTACTGGAGTGGGTTTCCACTGCCTTCTCTGAAAGGTAGTTGAGTGATATTCCAATGCTAGATGGGACTGCTTTCCTCAACCCAGGCTATCCATTTCTAGTCTAAGTTAGTCTAAGTCTGATGATGGCTTTCCACTACTTTCCATCTCCCACTAACAAGAAGCAGACATTGACTAATGGGCCCACTGCTCATTTAAAGCTTTATTATAGTAAAAGAAAAATGTAGAGATAATGCTATCTTTAATATTTTTTGAGGGAACAGTGAAACTGTTTGCAACAGAGAGGGGACCCTTTCCTTCCTCATGAGGGTTGTAAAAAAGTTCCAATTTCTCCATATTCTCAAACCAAATCACAATTTTATTATTTTAAAATAACTATATTTATCCCAGTGGGTGTGAATTAATATTCAGTTGGGGTTGGATTTACATGCCCTTATGATTAACAGTGTTTAATGTTTTTTCATGTGCCACTTGCATAACTTCTCTAGAGAAATGTCTATTTAAATTCTTTGCCTTTGTTGTTCTTCAGTTACTAAGTCATGTCTGAATCTTTGAGACCCCGTGAATTGCAGCACGCGAGGCTACCCTGTCCTTCCCTATCTCCTGGAGTTTGTTCAACTCATGTCCTTTGTATCAGTGATGCCATCCAACCATCTCATCCTCTGTCACCCACTGTATTCCTGCCTTCAATCCTTCCCAGCATCAGAGTCTTCTCAAATGAGTCAGCTCTTTGCATCAGGTGCCTAAAGTATTGGAGCTTCAGCTTCAGCATCAGTCCTTCCAATGAAAACTCAGGGTTGATTTCCTTTAGGATTGACTGGTTTGATCTCCTTGCTATCCAAGGGACTTGCAAGAGTCTTGTCCAGCACCACATTCGAAAGCATCAATTCTACAGGGCTCAGCCTTCTTTATGCTACAAATCTACATCCATACATGACTCCTGGAAAAACCATTGTCTGACTATACAGACTTTGTCAGCAAAGCCATATTTCTGCTTCTGAATATGCTTTTTGGGTTTGTCATAGCTTTCCTTCCAAGATGCAGACATCTTTTAATTTCATGGCTGTCGTTGTCCACAGTGGTGACTGCAATGGAGCCCAAGAAAATAAAACCTGTCACTGTTTCTACTTTTTCCCCATCTATTTACCATGAAGTGTTGGAACTGGATGCCATGAGCTTAGTTTTTTGAATGCTGAATTTTAAAAGTTAAGTTCTTAATATTCCTCTTTTTGATTTGGTAGAGTTCTTTATATAACTTGGTTTCTAGGCACTAGTAACCAGCTGAGCTATTTCAAATCCTAAAAGATGATGCTGTGAAAGTACTGCACTCATTATGCCAGCAAATATGGAAAACTCAGCAGTGGCCACAGGACTGGAAAAGGTTAGTTTTAATTCCAAACCCAAAGAAAAGCAATGCCAAAGAATATTCAAATTACCATACAATTGCACTCATTTCACATGCTAGCAAGATAATTCTTCAAGCTAGGCTTCAGGAGTATGTGAACTGAAAACTTCCAGACATACAAGCTGGATTTAGAAAAGGCTGATAGACCATAGAAAAAGCAAGAGAATCCCCCCCCCCCCCAAAAGAAAAAAACAAACACATTTACTTCTGCTTCATTGATGACACTAAATCCTTTGTGGATGACAACCAACTGTGGAATATTCTTAAAGAGATGGGAATACCAGACCACATTAATTGCCTCCTGAGAAACCTATATGCAGGACAAGAAGCAACAGTTAGAACTGGACATGGAACAACAGACTGGTTCAAAATTGGGAAAGGAGTATGTCAAGGCTCTATTGTTACCCTGCAAATTTAATGAATATGCAGAATACATCATATGAAATGCTGGGCTAGATGACTCACAAGCTGGAATCAAGATTGCAGGGAGAAAATCAACAACCTCAGATATGTAGATGATACTACTTTAATGACAGAAAGTGAAGAGGAACTAAAGAGCCTCTTGATGAAGATGAAAGAGGAGAGTGAAAAAGCTAGCTTAAAACTCAACATTCAAGAAACAAAGATCATGGTATCTGGTCCTATCACTTCATGACAAATAGATGGGGAAAAGTAGAAACAGTGTCAGATTTCATTTTCTTGGGCTCAAACATCAAATAAGTCAGTCCTAAAGGAAATCATGGCTTCCCTCATAGCTCAGTTGGTAAAGAATCCACCTGTGATGCAGGAGACCTAGGTTCAATTCCTGGGTCAGGAAGATCTGCTAGAGAAGGGATAGGCTACCCACTTCAGTATTCTTGGGCTTCCCTTTGTGGCTCAGATGGTAAAGAATCCACCTGTAATGCAGGAGACCTGGGTTTGATCCCTGGGTTGGGAAGATCCCCTGGAGAAGGGAAAGGCTACCCATTTCAGTATTCTGGCCTGGAGAATTCCATGGACTATGCAGTCCATGGGGAAGCAAAGAGTCAGATATGACTGAGCAACTTTCACTTACAAAGGTAATCAACCCTGAATATTCATTGGAAGGACTGGTGCTAAAGCTGGAATTCCAATACTTCGGCAACCTGATGCAAAGAGCTGATTCACTGTAAAAGACTCTGATGCTGGGAAAGATTGAGAGCAAGAAGAGGAGGAAACAACAGAGGATGAGAGGGTTGGATTGCACTACTGACTCAATGAACATGAGTTTGAACAAACTCAGGGAGATAGTGAAGGACAGCTTGGTGTGCTGCAGTTTACAGGGTCACAAAGAGTCAGATATGACTTAGAAACTGAACAATAACACAAAAGGCCCTTATTAGATATACAACTTGCAAATATTTTCTCCCGTGTTTGAGTTGCCTTTTGAACATTCTTCATAGCATCCTTTGAAGTAAAATATTTCAAAATATAGTGAACTTCAACTTCTCTCCCGGAACGTGAAGTCAAGTGGGCCTTAGAAAGCATCACTACAAACAAAGCTAGTGGAGGTCATGGAATTCCAGATGAGCTATTTCAAATCCTGAAAGATGATGCTATGAAACTGCTGCACTCAATATGCCAGCAAATTTGGAAAACTCAACAGTGGCCACAGTACTGGAAAAGGTCAGTTTTCATTCCAATTCCAAAAAAAGGCAATGCCAAAGAATGTTCAAACTACTGCACAATTGCACTCATCTCACATGCTAGTAAAGTAATGCTCAAAATTCTCCAAGCCAGGCTTCAGCAGTACGTGAACCATGAACTTCCAGATGTTCAAGCCAGTTTTAGAAAAGGCAGAGGAACCAGAGATCAAATTGCCAACATCCTCTGGATCATGGAAAAAGCAAGAGAGTTCCAGAAAAACATCTATTTCTACTTTATTGACTATGCCAAAGCCTTTGACTATGTGGATCACAATAAACTGTGGAAAATTCTTCAAGAGATGGGAAGACTCTTGACCTGCCTCTTGAGAAACCTGTATGCAGGTCAGGAAGCAACAGTTAGAACTGGACATGGAACAACAGACTGGTTCCAAATAGGAAAAGGAGTACATCAAGGCTGTATATTGTCACCCTGCTTATTTAACTTATATGAAGAGTACATCATGAGAAATGCTGGGCTGGAGGAAGACAAGCTGGAATCAAGATTTCTGGGAGAAATATCAATAACCTCAGATATGCAGATGATACCACCCTTTTGGCATAAAGTGAAGAAGAACTAAAGAGCCTCTTGATGAAAGTGAAAGTGGAGAGTGAAAAAGTTGGCTTAAAGCTCAACATTCAGAAAACGAAGATCATGGCATCTGGTCCCATTACTTCACGGGAAATAGATGGGGAAACAGTGGCAAAACTGCCTGACCTTATCTTTCTGGGCTCCAAAATCACTGCAGATGGTGATTCCAGCCATGAAATTAAAAGACGCTTACTCCTTGGAAGGACAGTTATGACCAACCCAGCATATTAAAAAGCAGAGACATCACTTTGTCCACAAAGGTCCGGGCTATGGTTTTTCCAGTGGTCAGGTATGGATGTGAGAGTTCAACTGTGAAGAAAGCTGAGCACTGAAGAATTGATGCTTTTAAACTGTGGTGTTGGAGAAGACTCTTGAGAGTCCCTTGGACTGCAAGGAGATCCAACCAGTCCATCCTAAAGGAGATCAGTCCTGAGTGTTTGAAGGACTGATTTTTGAAGCTGAAACTCCAATACTTTGGCCACCTGATGCAAAGAGCTGACTCATTTGAAAAGACCCTGTTGCTGGGAAAGATTGAGGGCAGGAGGAGAAGGGGATGACAGAGGATAAGATTTTTGGATGGCATCACCAACTCAATGCAAATGGGTTTGGGTGGGCTCCAGGAGTTGGTGATGGATAGGGAGGCCTGGTGTGCTGCAGTTCATGGGGTCGCAAAGAGCTGGACACGACTGGGCAACTGAACAACAACAACAGCCCTAAAGAATAAAATACTGCCACTTTCAGCAACAGGGATGGACCAGGTGTTATCAAACTAAGTCAGGTGGAGAAATACAGATATTGTATGATATTTAAATACACAATATAAAAAATAAGGTAAATAAATTCACTTACAATACACAAACAGATTTACAGGTATAGAAATTAAATATAAGGTTATCAACGGGAGAGGAGTAGGGAGGAAAAATTAGGAGTATGGGGTTAATAGATGTACACTACATAAGCAATAAGAATTTAGTCTATAACACACAGAACTATATTCAGTTCAGTTCAGTTCAGTTTAGTCGCTCAGTCGTGTCCAACTCTGCGAGCCCATGAATTGTAGCACGCCAGGCCTCCCTGTCCATCACCAACTCCCGGAGTTCACCCAGACTCACGTCCATCGAGTCAGTGATGCCATCCAGCCATCTCATCCTCTGCCGTCCCCTTCTCCTCCTG
>NW_011494863.1:9506474-9506782 GCF_000754665.1 Bison bison bison
ATCTAGGTTGGTGATAACTTTTCTTCAAGGAGTAAGCGTCTTTTAATTTCATGGCTGCAATCACCATCTGCAGTGATTTTGGAGCCCCAAAAAATAAAGTCTGACATTGTTTCCACTGTTTCCCCATCTACTTCCCAAAGTTCTTAAAATAACCTATAATGGAAATAAACTGATATATATATATATATATATATATATATATATATATGTCTCAGAATCACTTTGCTGTAGACCTGAAACTAACACAATAGTGTAAATCAACTACTTCCACTAAAAAAAATAAAAATCAAACAACCAGATTAAAAAAT
>NW_011494863.1:9506882-9513686 GCF_000754665.1 Bison bison bison
AACACCTCACCAAAGAAGAGATATGGGTAGCAAATAACCACATGAAAAGATACTTCAAATCATGTATGTAATCAGAGAAATTCAAATAAAAAAAAACAATGAGATACCATTACACTTCTAATACAATGGCTACAATCTACACCATTGAGAACAACAAATGTTGGCCAGATGTGGAGCATTTGGAAATGCTCCAAAATTGCTACAACTATTTTGGAAGATGATAATTGTAGTTTCTTACAAAACTCAATTCAGGCCATCTGGAGCTCAGGCTCAGTGCTTGTGGCACACAAGCTCAGCAGCCTCCTGGCATGTGGAATCTTCCCAGAGCAGGGCTCGAACCATGTCCCCTGCACTGGCAGGTGGACTTTTAACAACTGGACCACCAGGGAAATCCTATAAATTTAAAAAATTTTCATTCTATAAGATTTTCATTTCCTTGCTTACTTTTTTCTTCATGAAGCTACACCAAATAATTTAGCTACCTAACATTATCTTCACTAGTTAATTACAAATACTTGTAGCCTGCCATGATTCACAGACCATATCTCCTGCTCTTAATCTTTGCTGGCAAATATGTATCAAAGGAATATAAAGAGCTTCTCCACAACTCCGCCTCTAGATTTTAGCTTACTCTTCTCTAAAATGTCCTGCCCCAGAAGGACTGATCTCCCTGTCTGCGTACAAAATTCAAAGAGGAAGTACACATACAATATTCATTGTACTATAGTAAAGGAATATTTTCTTTACTGTTATATGTGAGCTCTTCAACTAAATTAGCATGAAATATTACTGATCTCAAAGTTTCTTTGTAAATATCCTAGACTTCTTCCCTGCAAAAAGTAGCAGGCAGGATTAGGGTGACAAATGACCATCCAACATACAACTTAAGCACAGAGTTTAAATGTTTTATCCCCATTTATCACAAACATATAAGATAGATACTATAACTCTCATATTTATACTAAGAAAACTGTGGATTATGCAGTTTGAATATTGAGTCCAGATGACTCAGTGATACGTGGGGTTTGTACTTGTATCCTTTACCTGCAGTGCTCTTTCTACTGAGTCAGACTGAAGGAGATGATTAAGAGAAAATACCAATGAAAAAAATCTCTGCATTTTAAAAAAAGGCTATGATATCTCAAAATATCTCAAAAATATCCCCAAGTATCTCTGATGTAAAATCAAATTTTTACCATAATTTAAGGCATTGCTTCATTCAGTCTCAACTTCACTCCCCACCTTTCACTCTCTCCTGCTCCAGAAAGTAAGTTTCAGACATCTAATGCACAGCATAGTGATTACAGTCAACAGTACTGTTATAAACTTAATTGCTCTTATTACAAAGGAAAAAAAATTACCATGATAGATGTGTTAGGTAACACTACAGCAGTAATCATAATGAAATGATCAAATAAACACATAAACACATTGTACACCCTAAATATGTGTCATGTTGTATGTCAATTATCTCCATTAAAAACAAACAAAAAACCCATATATTTACACCCTCTCCTCAAGACAAGCTTCCCCAAAACCTGGCTACACATGAAACTCCTCTGGGAGCTTTTACACTTCTACTTCACAGGTCTACTCCTCTAACAATTGATTCACAATTCTGATTACCAGAAGGTGAAGGCATTATTTTTACCATTTCCTAGGTAACTGTAATATGCCAACAGTTTTGAACACGTTTGAGAGCTTATGCCCTTAATTATCTAATTACCATTCCCAGACTCTTCTCTTTCCTGCTTGACTCTCTTTACTTTGTTCAACTCATGCTTGGAAAGCTTTCGCCTCTCTTCTCTATCTTAGGATCTCTAACCCTCCCCATATTTCTGGGTACATGAGATCAAGTTGTCCCCAAGCCTCCTACTGAGAGAAGATTAATGGAGGGTTACTTGTGAAGCATCTCTCCTGACCTACTTTACAGCTTCCAGTGAGGACACAGAATAGCTCTGTGTCTTATCTGTCCTGGGCCATCAATCTTACCCCATCAAACTCCTCACCAGAGGAACAATAAAAGAGACTGAGCTGGAAGGAGATGGCTGAGGAGGCAGGTGAGCAAGACAGCCAGTCTCCAGAGCCGCTGACATCACTCCCCATTATCTCACTGTCAGGTAGGCCAGGTGGGGACTCTAGGAAGGTGTGGGTACCCTGGCGTGTACCATTCCAGGAGGACTGCTCCAGGTTAGTCTTTCCAGAAATAACTGTTTCTATTTCCTGAGGAAAAGAACTGAGACCCAAATGTGCATTGGTACTACAGGCAACCAGGCTGGCTGACAGAAAAGCTGAGAGAATAATCAGTTCTTTCCACTTTGTTAACAGACTTACTTTCCTGGGCTCTCTTAAATGTCTCTGGGGGAAGCCTTCCAACGATGACACTTTATTTTATTGAATTGTAGGTTCAAGGGAAAGGTTAAATGAATAGTTATCTAGGAGGTGGGAGTCATTGCTTTAGAAACAAGAAGCTGTCTAGAACCTGGTTCTGGAGTCTATCTACCTAATGTGTCATGTACCATTGTTGCAAACACTCTTTAAGGTATCTTCCACAGACTTGATAACATGTCCTTCTTCTGAGAGAGTTATCAGTTCTTTCCATTTTGTCAACAGCATTATTTTCCTGGGTTCTCTTAAACGTCTCTGGGTAAGCCTTCCAACAATGACACCATGTTTTATTGAATCGTAGGGTTGTGGGGAAAGCAAAAGGAACAGCCATCTAGGTGGGAGCAATGTCTTTAGTAGAAATTGGCTGAAGAGTCTATCTAAAGTGGCATGCGCAACTGTTACAGATACTCCTAAAGGTGTCTTCCACGGACTTGATAACAACATGTCCTTCTCATCATGGATCAACATTATGTTCATCATTGGCTTGGCATTTCATCTTTATTCTGGTGAGTGTATTTTTCACTTCTGGATGAAGCAGTTCAAACATCATAGAAGATGCAGGAAACAACTACTATCACACAGGAATGGAGGAACTTGCTGTGCTGGGTGTGTAATACTTAAACTGGCAAATGAAATGAGACATGTCACAAATATCTTTTAAAAAATTGCATCAGTAGATTGGTTTCTCATTTCCCACTTTAGAAAGGTGGAGACAGAAGGCATGGTTAGAATGAGCAATAGAATTTAGGTGTTTGATAATTTATGACCAAAGATATTTATCTAATTTTCCCCCTTTTTGGAGGTCAGGTTTCATGGTTTCTAAATGCAGAGTGTGGGGAGTAATACTGTCCTCAGATCCAATATTCCTCGACAATCCAATTCATTGTTTGCCAGCTCTGAGTGCACTAAAGTCAAGACGTTGTGAAAGGAGAGAACTAATTGATCCCTCTGCTGACAACTTATCTTCCTTTAAACAGAGGCAGCCCATCAATTTCAAAGTAGAGTAACTGTGAGGTATGAAAGTTGTCCACAAAACTCGAGTTAAGTGTGGAAGAATTAAGTAGTAATTAACTTCTTCATATTAAGTGACTTCATATAGGTATATTAGGGACTTCCCTATAGCTCAGGTGATAAAGAATCTGCCTGTAATGCAGGAGACTTGGGTTCAATCCTTGGGTCAGGAAGATCCCCTGGAGAAGGAAAAGGCAATCACTACAGTATTCTTGCTTGGAGAATCCCGTGGACAGAGGAGCCTGGTGGACTGCAGTCCATGGGGTCACAGAGAGTTGGACAAAACTAAGTGACTGACACACACAGACACACAAGAGGCAAGGCAGTGTTTTCTCTGACAACAATATGTCATGTACAAATACGAAAAAAAAATAGTATCTCCAAGAGATCTGGCGATTATTAAACTGTACTTAGTCATTTTCACAGATTAAGATGAATTTAGAATTCTGTTTCCAGATTTCGAGTTCTTTCGTGAAATTATTTTTTTGATACTGCCACAAAAGCCTCACCTCATTATGTGAGACATTTTGAGTATGCAACTTACATAGTATTTTGCTAGTGAAAGATGTGGGTGTGTGCTTAGTCACTCAGTCGTGCCTGACTGTTTGCAGCCCCATGGACTGTAGCCCACCAGGCTCCTCGGTCCATGGGGCTTCTCCAGGCAAGAATACTGGAGTGAGTTGTCATGCCCTCCTCCAGGGGATCTTCCCAACCCAGGGATTGAACTCAGGTCTCCTGCATTGCAGGCGGATTCTTTACCATCTGAGCCCCCAGGGAAGCCCAAAAGATGTGGGTACTTCCCATTAAAGACACTGTTTTCCCTCTTCTTCCTCTTTTTAATTTTTCTTTTGTCTATTGGTTGCAGAAACTGCTTTTGCACCTTCCGGAGAAACTCACAAAAGGGCAAGTTCACAGCAATTAATTTGGGAAATGAAAAAAAAAAATTATTTTATGTGTAAAATTTTAATAGCAAATTTCACCAAAAAGTGTACAACATACTCCTTCAAAAACTAACAGACTGTCATTATTCCACCAAGTTCAAGAAATAGTATCTTCCCAGTCACATAAAACTGTTTGCCTTTTCATACAAAGTAAAATTATCACATTATTCAAAATTATTGGGAATAAACCTTATTATATACAGACATCTGAAAAGTGGTTTTAATGTAGAATTGATAATCCTAGCAAACAAGAAGATCAAAAAATTTTTTTTCTACTTCAGTTCAGTCGCTCAGTTGTGTCTGACTCTGCGACCCCATGAATTGCAGCACTCCAGGCTTCCCTGTCCATCACCAACTCCCAACAACCAAGCCCACCCAAACCCATGTCCATCAAGTCGGTGATGCCATCCAGCCATCTCATCCTCTGTCATCCCCTTCTCCCCCTGCCCTCAATCCTTCCCAGCATCAAGGTCTTTTCCAATGAGTCAGCTCTTCACGTCAGGAGGCCAAAATATTGGAGTGTCAGCTTCAACATCAGTCCTTCCAATGAACACCCAGGACTGATCTCCTTTAGGATGGACTGGTTGGATCTCCTTGCAGTCCAAGGGACTCTCAAGAGTCTTCTCCAACACCACAGTTCAAAAGCATCAATTCTTCGGCGCTCAGCTTTCTTTGCAGTCCAACTCTCACATCCATACATGAGTACTGGAAAAACTATAGCCTTGACTAGATGGACCTTTGTTGGCAAAGTAATGTCTCTGCTTTTGAATATGCTATCTAGGTTGGTCATAACTTTCCTTCCAAGGAGTAAGCATCTTTTAATTTTCTACTTAGAGGAATGTAAACTAATTTTTACGTTGTCACAGGGTCAAATATTACATAGAGGTGAAGAAAATCAACTATACTTCTAAACATCTAAAAAAATGAAGGTGTTTAAGACATTCAGAAAGCAGGCCATGTGAGAATACATACATTATTGTTTATTTATGTGTATTACCTACAGAGCCATTACTCACCAAATTACATATATATGTATATGGCTAAATACAAGTATACAAACACTCATATATATGAATACATACATATATGGCGATAATTTAAGCTATCAGATTATATAGTAGCAAAATGACTGAGAAAAAGGAGACTCATAACACATTCACTTTTATAATTTTTTGTGATATGAGGTAATGGGGAAAATCTCACCCAAGTATGAGGAGAAATAGAGGCAAGCTTCCCTGGTGGCTCAGATGGTAAATCGTCTGCCTGCAATGTGGGAGACCTGGGTTCAATCCCTGGGTTGGGAAGATCTCGTTAAGTTGTAAAATGAGTTTATCCAGCTATTTGTATGTTTTTAAAACATAACGCTGGGCTAGTAAAAAAAAATATATATATATATATATATATCAATATATATATATATCTAATCAGATGTTGATACTTGATGTTTATTTTTAGCCTCAATATAGAAAATATTTATTGGATTTTGATGCATATCATGTTGTATTAAGAGTAAAGAATATTTAATTCAAAAAGTTCATTATCTGAAAAATTTTATCTTGTCTGTTTATGTTCAACAGCCAGATTGTAACAAGTATGTGGATCAACTAGATATTTGCACAAAAGAAGTAGATCCAGTCTGTGCAACCGATGGCCAAACGTACGCCAATAAATGCATTTTCTGCACTAAAAAGCTGTAAGAGCACAAGACTCAATACTGCCTCTTCCAAAATAATGAAGAAACGATCAGAAAATAATAGGAACATCCATGTCTCTGATAGTCAAGGCACAATATACATGGAAAACAATTGTTCTTTCTTGTGAAAGCCACAGAAACACACTGGTACCTTTCCCTGAAGTCATATTCCTAAAAGTAGTTTTATTTGACCTTGAAGTGTATCCCTGCTGGATATTACCCACAAGCATAAACCAATAACATTAATTTGATTTAATTACTATCACTTACTGTTGGCAATCTGGGTCACCAATATAAAGTAATTCTTAACTTCAGAGGCCTAAGTTAAGCTCCAAGCATAACTGAGCAAGAAATGCCCCAACTTCAGAAATTTTAATCCATCACAATTGGCAATTTATATCAAGAAAGAGCTCCTCTGATGGTCTACTTTGTCCTCTGAACTCCATGACAAGACTCCAAACTTTCCTCAGAGAGTAGGGCAGTCTAGGACACTTCTGCCCAACCTCCCTGCCTGCCTCCTTCCCCCTGAGGGAATTCCCAGGGGGAATTGAAGGTTCAGCCAGCCATCCTACTTCCTGCCTCCTTTTCTCTCACTGGTGTTTCCTCTCACTGAATCCCCAGATGGGCTTCTATTTCTAGAGAACCAGGAAAACAGTCTCTACTCCTCCTCCTGAGGTCTGGGAGGGTTCCCAGGTTGAGTCAGGAGGGAGCATGTAGGAAGAGTCAAATAGCCCCAGGGGATCAGGAGGACTTGTGCAGGGTAGGGAGGGC
>NW_011494863.1:9513786-9516889 GCF_000754665.1 Bison bison bison
AGCCCTCCTAGTTCTCTCGCAGTCAGATGCTTCTCATGGAGAAGCACTTAGTGCAATACTTCAGCAATTTAAAATATTTTTCAAAAATAATTTTTCTTTCTCTCTTTTTCTTTCTTTACAGAAAAAATAGTGGAAATATTGGTTTTAGTCATTGGGGTTGTTGTTAACTCTGCCTCAGCTACACATTCCTGTGGCTTTTATTGCAATCCTATTTTGCTATGGATTCTACAATCAATTAGTCTTTTCAGTCAAGGCTTTAAATTCTTAGATGACCAGACTAAGCCTTCAGTAGTACACAAGCCAGAATATACATTGTTGGAGAATTTTTCAACTCTAAGAACCCCTCAATGAAGGATTTCCATTTCCTTTCTTCAATTATACATTGGTAGTTAAAAACCTATCTTAATTGTGTGTTTGAGAATAGAAAATCTAATGGAATTTGTAATCATGAATATTGAATATTTCAATCAATAAAATGTTAAATAGCATTCTCTTTATTAAAATACCCTTTCTTGTTTTTTTGGTTGTATTATTGGATTATAGCACACAAATACTTCTGGTAACTATCATTAAGGAAATAGTCTCAAAAGTCAATAAATAATCCATTACTTGGGAGTTTATTAAAAGTACAGACAGCTGGGCTTCTCTTTATTCTAAAAAGTCAAACCCTTCAGAAGAGGAATGTGGGGGCTTGAATTCTCACAAATACTCCACGTCAATCTTCTGATCAAAAATGTTAACCAGGATAGACTTAAATTATAAAACAAAAGACATATCTATTAACGTAACTGAATGAAGTGCAAAGACTGTTCAAAGATATTGTATGATTTCTGAAGCTTGGGAGAAAAAAAAATTATGTTCTTTTCTCTCTCATAAATCGTCAAGAGACAGTTCAGTGATGCTGGCAGGCCAGGAAACTCTGCTTTTACTGATCTAGGATATTCATTTGTGGTCCAAGTCTGATGCTCTATTTCTCTTTACCTGTCAACCAACAAGAAACTGAGTGAAATCTGATCAGTCAAAAACTCATTTAAAGCTTGGTTATAATGGCAGAAGTGCAGACTACTAGAAAGCAAGTTTCAAACTGCTACATATGTGGTATCAGACCTGCTCTCCCTTTCAGTAAACATTTTCACCTCTAAGATAATCTAAATGGAAGTTACTTTCATTTACCTTCCTTAGTATTAATTCTTAATGAAAGTATCCATTAAAATGTACAAATTCGGAGCCACATTATAAAAATGTATTCAACTACTTTCATGGCCTTTTTTTAAATTATAAAAACATTGTTCAGTGAATGCTGGTAAATCCATGCATGCATTCTTCTACTTTGTAAAAATGTTTTAAAAATTTAATTGAATACTGATTTATAATATTCTGTTAGCTTCAGGTGTACAGTAAAGTGATTCAGCTATATATGTATGTATACATATATGCATGTGTGCACACGTGTGCACACACACACATATACACACACTCTTTTTCATATTCCTTCCATTCTAGGCTATTACACATTAAGCATAGTTCCCTGTGCTATATGGTAGGTCTTTGTTGTTTACCTATTTTATACATAGTAGTATTATGCTGTGCTTAGTTGCTCAGTTGTATCTGACTCTTTGCAACACCAAAGACTGTAGCTTGGCAGGCTCCTCTGTCCATGGGGATTCTCCAGGCAAGAATACTGGAGTGCATTGCCATGTCCTCCTCCAGGGGATCTCCCCAACCCAGAGATGGAACTCAGATCTCCCACATTGCAGGCAGATTCTTTAATGTCTGAGTCACCAGGGAAGCCCCTATATAGTATTGTGTATTTGTTAATCCCAAACTCTTTAATTTATCCCTCCTGGCTTTCCCCATTGGCTAACCATAAGTTTGTTTTTTACATCTGTTAGTATATTTCTGTTTTGGAAATGAGTTCATTTGTATTATTTTGTTTTAGATTCTACATATAAGCAATATCAGGCTTACTCCAATTGGTATGACAATCTTAACTCCATCATTTTGCTTCAGATGTTATTTATTTCACTCTTTTTTAATGGCTGAATAATTTTCCATTGTGTATGTCTATGTATGTGTATATATACCACATCTTCTTTATCCGTTCATCTGCTGATAGACATTTAGGTTGGTTCCATGTTTTTGGCTATTGTAAGTACTGCAGCTGGAATCACTGAGTGCATGTATTTGAATCAGAGTTTTCTATGGATGTATGCCCAGGAGAGGGAATCTTGGATCATATGGCATCTCTATTTTTAGTTTTCTAAGGAATATCATACTATTCTCCATAATGGTTGTAGCCATTTACATTCCCACCAACAGTGCCCCTTTTTTTCCACACCCTCTCCAGCATTTATTATTTGTAGACATTTTGATGATTGCCATTTTGACTGCTATGAGGTGGTACCTCATTGTAGTTCTGATTCATATTTCTCTAATAATTATTGATGTTGAATAACTTTTCATTTCCTGTTGGCCCTCTGTACGGCTTCTCTCTGTGGCATCTGCCAATTTTTTGATTGAGTTGTTTTTGATATTAAGCTGCAAGAGCTATTTATATTTTGGAAATTAATCGCCTCTTGGTCATGTGGTTTGCAATATTTTCTGTCATTCTGTAGGTTTTATGTTTTATTTATGGTTTCCTTTGCTGTGCAAAGTCTTTTAGGTTTAATTAGGTTCCATTTGTTTATTTTTGTGTTTATTTCCATTACTCTATAAGATGGATCCAAAAAAATACTTTCAGGATTTACATTGAAGAGTGTTCTGCCTACTTTTCCTTCTAGGAGTTTTATAGTATCCTATCTTACATGAAAAGACGCTTACTCCTTGGAAGGAAAGTTATGACCAACCTAGACAGCATATTCAAAAGCAGAGACATTACTTTGCCAACAGAGGTCCTTCTAGTCAAGGCTATGGTTTTTCCAGTGGTCATGTAAGGATGTGAGAGTTGGACTGTGAAGAAAGCTGAGCGCCGAAGAATTGATGCTTTTGAACTGTGGTGTTGGAGAAGACTCTTGAGAGTCCCTTGGACTGCACGGAGATCCAACCAGTCCATCCTAAAGGAGATTAGTCCTGGGTGTTCATTGGAAGGACTGATGTTGAAGCT
>NW_011494863.1:9516989-9523147 GCF_000754665.1 Bison bison bison
TTGGCCACCTCATGCGAAGAGTTGACTCATTGGAAAAGACCCTGATGCTGGGAGGGATTGGGGGCAGGAGGAGAAGGGGACGACAGAGGATGGGATGGCTGGATGGCATCACCGACTCAGTGGACATGAGTTTGTGTAAACTCCAGGTGTTGGTGATGGACAGGGAGACCTGGCAGGCTGCGATTCATGGGGTCCCAAAGAGTCAGACACGACTGAGTGACTGAACTGAACTGATCTTACAATTAGGTCTTTAATCCATTTTGATTTTAGTTTTGTATATGGAGTTAGAGAATGTTCTTATTTTATTCTTTTACATGTTGCTGTCCAGTTTTCCAAGAATCACTTATAGAAGAGACTGTCGTTTCTCCATTGTATGTTCTTGCCTCCTTTGTTATAGATTAATTAACCATAGGTGTGTGGATTTATTTCTGGGATTCTATCCTGTTTCATTGAGCTGTATTTCTGTTTTTGTTCTAGTACCATACTGTTTTGATTATCATAGCTTTGTAGTATAGTCTGAAGTCAGGGAGTCTGATTCTTCCAGCTCTATTTTTCTTTCTCACTATTGCTTTGGCTATTCAGGACTTCAAAGGAAAATGCTCTGGAGATTTCTTCTACCAATGTCAGACCCCCATCTAGGAAATCTGCAGTGGGGCTCAGAACTTTCTCTCTGTAGAAGAACTGTGATATAATATTTCTCCACTTTGTAGGTGGCCTACTGCTGGGTATGAGATTTGATCATACCATGAGTGTGCTCCTTCTACCACCTAGTGGTGGTTTCTTCTTTATGTCTTTGGATGTAGAGTATCTGCAGATATTTGTATCTCCTCCTGCAAGTGTATACTTGGGAAAATGAAACTCTGCAAATCATCTAAGAATGTGTGTGGTTTTTTGTCCTAAAAGGCATAGCTGGCGTGTTTGTTCTTGGAGTTCCAAGGCATTGGAGGGCACAGGGGAGGAACTAAAACAGATTTAGTCAACCTTCTGCATCAGCTTCCCTCTCATTTCAGACACTGGGCTCTTTTTACTTGAGAGCAGAAAACAATGATGACTCAGCTTTCTTTGACTTCTTCTTCTTCTTCTTTTTTTTTTTTTTTACAATTGCGGAGTCTTTTGGACTACACTTTTGTCCAAGATCAAGGGAAGTGTTTTATCTATAAAGTGAAAAGACACAGGCCACCCTGTGTTCATCCAAAGTAAATGCAGCACTATTTACAACAGCCATGGAAGCAACTAAATGTCCATTGAAAGATAAATGGATAAAGAAGATGTAGTATATATCTAGAGCTTCCCTGGTAGCTCAGATGGTGGAGAGTTTGCCTGCAAGGTGGGAGATCCGGGTGCAATCCCTGGGTTGGGAAGAACACCTGGAGAAGGAAAAGGCAACCAACTTCAGTACTCTTGCCTGAAAAATCCCATGGGCAGAGGAACCTGGCAGGCTATAGTCTATGGGGTTGCAAAGAGTTGGATGATTGAGTGACTAACACTGACGCTATCTGTTTTGGTAGGTTCCAGTCTTTTTTACTGATGGTTGTTCAACAGTTAGTTGTGATTTCAGTGTGCCTATGACAGGGATTGCACTCAAGGTTCCACTCTACCATCTTGCCTCCCATTTCCCTATAATTATTGTAATTATTTTTTTCTTTTTGCTTTTATTCAATATATTATTAACAAGAAACCCTACTATGTGTCATGCCCTGTATAATGATAGGGAAAAGGTGGTAAGCAAAAGCAAATAATGTAACTGTTCTCTAGGAAGGTTTAGTGTATTGATGGAAATTAGTATCCATAAGTGAATGGAAATTCTATCAGATTGCATGACTGTTTTCCACACGAGCTTTGTGAATCAGCTTCTCACATTCCACATCATATGGAGGTCTTCAAAGATCATGTTGGATAGACATCAGATCCATAGTTAATCCATAATGTAAGTAAGACACTAGAAATTTAACAATATCTAAAATCTGACATTTGGTAAAGAAAACAGAGCTTTTGAAATTGAGATAAAATTCATAAAATTTTAACTGTCCCACTTTAAAGTAAATTATATGTTTTCTAAATATATGTTTATTCACAATTTTGTGCAACTATCACCACTATATGATTACAGAACATTTCCATCATCTCACTCATTCCAAGTAAAAACAAACAAATCAACTGAGGAAATTTCCCAACACCCTATCTATAATTCCTGGCAACCACTAAACTACATCTGGTCTCTCTGTCTATTTTGGACATTACATATCAATGGAATCACACAACATGTGTGATTTTCATATAAATGGAATGTATAGGTCTATATCTATATAGCAATACCTTATTTTATTGCATTTTGCTTTATTGTGCTTCACGGATACTGTTTTTAACAGATTGAAGGTCTGTGGCAACCCCGTGTGAACAAGTGTATCAGTGCCATTTTTCCAACAGCTTTGCTCACTTTATGTCCCTGTGTCACATTTCGGTAATTCTTGCAATGATTCACACTTTTTCATTATTGTTATATTTGCTATACTGATCTGTGATAAGTAACATCTTTGATGTTACTATGATGATTCTTTGAAGAATCAGATGATAGCTAGCATTTTTAAGCAATAAAGAATTTGTAAATTAAGGAATGTACATTTTTTAAGATATGATGCTATTCCACATTTAGCAACATTACAATGTAAAATAACTTTTATATGAACTGGGAAAGCAAAAAATTAATGTCAGTCACTATTGAAATATTTTTTTCATTGGTGGTCTGGAATCAAACCAACAATATCTTCAAAATATGCCAGTATATCTATACATGTATAAGGTAGATTGTCTTTTGTGAATACATCCTTTCAATTAGCATAAGATTTTCAAGATTCATCCATGTTGTAGCATGCTATCACATTTCTTTGCTTTTTATGACTAAATATTCCATCTTGTAGATACATCAAATTTACTTTATCCACTTACCTGTGGATTGTATCTCCTTGTTGACTATAATGAAGAATGCAGCTATTAACATTCTTATACAAGTAATTGGTGTGATCACATGTTTTCACATCTCTATAAATACATAAGAGTAGAATTTCATATAATAACTCAATCTTTAATGTTTTTGGAGGAAATGGTCAAAATTTTCCATAGTGAATGCATCATTTACATTCCCACTAGGGCTGTAAGAGGGTTCAATTTCTCCATACTCTCACACAAATTCACAAATATGCTTTAGTTTTTATAAATTACATTTATCCTAGTAGTATGTTAGCTGCTCAGTCGTGTCTGACTCTGCAACCCCATGGACTGGGGCCTGCCAGGCTCCTCTGTCCATGGAATTCTCTAGGCAAGAATACTGGAGTGAGTTGCCATTTCCTTCTCCAGGAGATCTTCCTGACCCAGGGATCAAACCCAGATCTCTCATGTTGCCAGCAGATTCTTTACCATTTGAGCCACCAGGGAAGCCCTACGTCTATCCTAGTGGGTGTAAACTAGTATTTCATTGTGGCTTGATTTACATTTCCCTTATGAGTAACTATTAACATTTTTTTCAGGTCCTTAGTAACCATAAGGACCTAGTCACCTAGGTCCTTTGTTGTTGTTCTTTAGTCTCTAAGTCATGTCCAACTCTTCGAGACCCCATGGATTGCAGCATGCCAGGCTTCCCTATCCTTCACTGTCTCCCAGAGTTTGCTCAAACTCACATCCATTGAGTTGGTGATGCCATCCAACCATCTCATCCTCTGTTTTCCCCTTCTCCTCTTGCTCTCAGTCTTTCCCAATGTCAAGGTCCTTTCCAATGAGTCATTTGTTCACATCAGGTGGCCAAAGTATAGCTTCAGCATCAGTCCTTCCAATGATATTCAGGGTTGATTTCCTGAGGATTGACTGGTATTTTATCTCCTGCTGTCCAAGGAACTCTCAAGAGTCTTATCCAGCACCACAGTTCAAAAGCATCAATTCTTTGGAGCTCACTCTTCTTTATGGTCCAACTCTCACATCCATATTGGAAAAACCATAGCTTTGACTTTACAGACCTTTGTAGGCAAAGTGATTTCTCTGCTTTTGAATACGCTCTCTAGGTTTGTCATAGCTTTTCTTCCAAGGATCAAGTGTCTTTTAGTTTCCTGGCTGCAGTCACCATCTGAAGTGATTTTGGAGCCCAAGAAAATCAAATCTGTAACTGTTTCTACTTTTCCCCCTTCTATTTGCAATGAAGTGATGTCATGATCTTAGTTTTTTAGATATTTAACTTGCAAATATTTTCTTCCATGTTTGGGTTGTCTTTTGTTCTTTATAGCATCCTTTGATGCAATTTTTAAAAAACTTTAGTGAATTTCAATTTGCTTTTGTTTATGTTGCTGCCTGTGTTTTTCATATTATACATAAGAAATTACTTCCTAATCCAAGATTATGAAGATTTATCCTACATTTTCTTCTAAGAGTATCATAGTATTAGTACCTACACTTATATCTTTGATCCATTCTGAGTTAATTTTTGTATATGGTGAGAATTATGGGCACAATGTTCTACTTTTGCATGTGACAATCCAGCTGTCACAGCACAATAAGTTGAAAAGAATACTGCTTTGCATTTTAATTTTCTGAGAAAAAAATTAGAAATCAGAAAAAAAAATCTGTCAAAAATCAATTGATTAATCAAGAGAGTGCAGTATTAGAAAAGAAATAGAGAAATGAAACATAATGGAGAGCCCAGAAATAGCCCTCCACAAATAAAGTTGACTGGTCTTGGCCAGAGAAGCAAAGGCCATGCAATAGGGCAAAGATAGGTCTCTCAACAAATGGTGCTGGAACAACTGAACATCTATGTGCAAAAACATTAATCTAGACACAGACCTTACACCCTTTCAAAAAATGAACACAGATCTAAGTGTAAATGTAAAACTGTAAAACTTCTAAAAGATAACATAAGAAAAAACATAAATGACCCTGGGTATGGTGATGGCTTTTTAGATAAAATACCAAAGACTTGACCCATGAAAGAAATAACTGACAAATTGGACTTCATTAAAAGTTCAGTTCTGTGAAAGATAATATCAAGAGAATGAAAACACAAGCCATTGTGTTTTCTCCAAAGAAGACATACAGATGGCTAACAAACACATGAAAAGATGCTCAACATCACTCATTATCAGAGAAGTGCAAATCAAAACCACTATGAGGTACCATAAATGACCCTGGGTATGGTGATGGCTTTTTAGATACAATACCAAAGACTTGACCCATGAAAGAAATAACTGACAAATTGGACTTCATTAAAAGTTCAGTTCTGTGAAAGATAATATCAAGAGAATGAAAACACAAGCCATTGTGTTTTCTCCAAAGAAGACATACAGATGGCTAACAAACACATGAAAAGATGCTCAACATCACTCATTATCAGAGAAATGCAAATCAAAACCACTATGAGGTACCATTTCACACCAGTCAGAATGGCTGCGATCCAAAAGTCTACAAATAATAAATGCTGGAGAGGGTGTGGAGAAAAGGGAACCCTCTTACACTGTTGGTGGGAATGCAAACTAGTACAGCCACTATGGAGAACAGTGTGGAGATTCCTTAAAAAACTGGAAATAGAACTGCCTTATGATCCAGCAATCCCACTGCTGGGCATACACACTGAGGAAACCAGAAGGGAAAGAGACACGTGTACCCCAATGTTCATCGCAGCACTGTTTATAATAGCCAGGACATGGAAGCAACCTAGATGTCCATCAGCAGATGAATGGATAAGAAAGCTGTGGTACATATACACAATGGAGTATTACTCAGCCATTAAAAAGAATACATTTGAATCAGTTCTAATGAGGTGGATGAAACTTGAGCCTATTATACAGAGCGAAGTAAGCCAGAAAGAAAAACACCAATACAGTATACTAACGCATATATATGGAATTTAGAAAGATGGTAACAATAACCCTGTGTACGAGACAGCAAAAGAGACACTGATGTATAGAACAGTCTTATGGACTCTGTGGGAGAGGGAGATGGTGGGAAGATTTGGGAGAATGGCATTGAATATCATGTATGAAACGAGTTGCCAGTCCAGGTTTGATGCACGATACTGGATGCTTGGGACTAGTGCACTGGGATGACCCAGAGGGATGGTATGGGGAGGGAGGAGGGAGGAGGGTTCAGGATGGGGAACACATGTATACCTGTGGCGG
>NW_011494863.1:9523247-9527066 GCF_000754665.1 Bison bison bison
GATGTATACCTGTGGCGGATTCATTTTGATATTTGGCAAAACTAATACAATTATGTAAAGTTTAAAAATAAAATAAAATTTAAAAAAAAAAAAGAAAAGAAAACACAAGCCAAAGACTTGGAGAAAGATTTGCAAAAGATCCATCTGATAAAGGACTGTTATCCAAGATATACAAAGAACATTTAAATCTCAGTGATAAGAAAACAAACAACCCTAAAGCAGCCATACTACCCAAAACAATCTACATAGTTAATGTAATCCCTATCAAATTACCCATGACTTTTTTCACAGAACTAGCACAAATCATCCAAAAATTTATATGGAACCACAAATGAAAAAAAATTGCTAAAGCAATTCTGAGGAAAAAGACTAAAGATGAAAGTATAACCCTCCCAGACTTCAGACAATACTACAAAGTTCGAGTAATCAAAACAGCATGGTATTGGCACAAGCACAGACATGTAGATCAGTGGAGCAGAATAGAGAGCCCAGGAGTAAACTCAAACACTTACAGTCTTCCCTGGTGGCTCAGAGGATAAAGAGTCTGCCTGCAATACAGGAGACCTGGGTTCGATCCCTGGGTCAGGAAAATCCCCTGGAGAAGGAAATGGCAACCCACTCCAGTACTCTTGCCTGGAAAATCCCATGGAAAGAGAAGCCTGGTAGGCTACAGTCCATGGGGTCGCAAAGAGTTGGACACGACTGAGCAACTTCACTTTCTTTCACTTTATGACAAAAGAGGCAAGAATAGACAATGGAAAGAAGACAGTCTCTTCCCCAAGTGGTCCTAGGAAAGCAGGATGGCCATATATCAATCAATGAATTAGAACACTCCCTCACACCAGATGGAAAAATAAACTCAAAATGCTTTAAAGACTAAATCTAGGACATGCCACAGTAAAACTCCTAGAAGAGAACGTAGGCAAAACATTCTATGATGCAAATCAGCGAAACCCATGTGCCGTGTGTATGAAATGGGAAGTCAAGAGTGAAAGTCGCTCACCTGTGTCTGACTCTTTGTGACCCCATGAAATTCTCCAGGCCAGAATACTGGAGTGGGATCTTCTCCAGGGGATCTTCCCAACCCAGGGATCAAACCCAGGTATCCCACACTGCAGGCAAATTCTTTACCAGCTGAGCCACACAGGAAGCCCAAGAATACTGGAGTGGGTAGCCTATCCCTACTCAAGTGGAATTTCCTGGCCCAGGAGTCAAACTGGGGTCTCCTGCATTGCAGGTGGATTCTTTACCAACTGAGCTATCAGGGAAGGGGGAAGATATTTGTAAATGATGTAAATGATAAGGGCTTATTTTCCAAAATATGCAAATAGCTTATATAACTCAATATTTAAAAAAGAAAATGAAAAACCTAATCAAAAGTAGGTAGAAGACTTGAATAGACATTTATCCAAAGAAGACATACAGATGGCTAACAGGCACATGAAAAGATGCTTCACATCACTAATTATTAGAGAAATGCAATTCAAAGCCACTGGTATCATATCATACTGGAAAGAATGGCCATCCTCAAAAATTCTGCAATAATAAAAGTTAGAGTGGGTATAGAGAATAAGGAAACTTCATACACTGATGGTAGGTGTATAAACTGGTGCAGGCTTTATGGAAAAAAGTATGGAGGTTCCTTCTAAAAATACAGCTACCATATGATCCAGGAATCCCACTCTTGGGCATAAATTTGGAAAATATGAAAAGTCTAACCTGAAAAGATACACGCACCCCAGTGTTGACAGTAGTGCTGTTTACAATAGCCAAAACATGCAAGCAACCTAAGGGTCTATCAACAAATGAATGAACATAGAAAAGTATACACACATGCGTGTATATATACATATATACACACACACACAAATATACAAACAGAACACCAAACATAAAAAAGAATGAAATGCTGCCATTTGCAGCAACATGGATGGACCTGGGGTTATTATACTGAGTTCACTCAGACAGAAATAAATACTATATGACATCATTTATATGTGAAATAAAATAATAATAATTAACTTATTTACAATACAGAAACAGGCTTACAGACATAGAAATCAGACTTATGGTTACCAAAGAGGAAAGGAGTGGGGAGGGA
Source organism: Bison bison bison (assembly GCF_000754665.1). Classification (NCBI taxonomy): domain Eukaryota; kingdom Metazoa; phylum Chordata; class Mammalia; order Artiodactyla; family Bovidae; genus Bison; species Bison bison. Next base: position 9,525,349 of record NW_011494863.1, read on the forward strand.
TAAACTAGAAGACTGGGGTTGACAGATACACATTACTATATATAAAATAGATAAGCAACAGCATTTACTCTATAACACAGAGAGAACCATTTTAGTACCTTGTGATAACCTATAATGGAATCCTCTGAGAAAGAAAAAAAAAAAATATATATATATATATCTGAATCATTTTGCTATACACCTAAAACTAATACAAGAGTGGAAATCAATTATATTTCAATAAAAAAGAAAATGAACAATCTGATTGAAAAATGGGCCAAAGACCTTAACACTTCATCAAAGAGGAGATACAGATGGCAAGTAAGCACATGAAAAGATGCTTTACATCATATATGTCATCAGAGAAATTCAAATTAGAAAAAAAAATAAAGAATGAGATACCACTGCACATCTAAGACAATGGCTAAGATCTGGAACATGGAGAACACTAAATGCTGTCCAGGATGTGCAATATTTGGAAAGGCTCCAAAATGTGTGGCACTATTTTGGAAGACAGCTTGGTAGTTTCTTACAAAACTAAACATATGCATACCATATGATCCAACAATTGTGATCCTTGGTATTTACTAAGGCACTGAAAATTCATGACCAGATAAAAACCTCTATTAGTTCAGTCACTTTGTTCATAATTGTTGTCACCTACAAACTGGCACTTGCCATCTGCCTCTATAATGATCAAACTATGAGCTGCTGTAGCTGCTGCCCTTCTAACACTCTCTGAAAGGAATTCAGGGTGGAGATCAGGAATGAAGCACTCGGTGCTCTGGGAAAAACTAGCAGAAGAGGTCTTCAGATAGATATTTTCAGGAGGTGATTTTATGAGCCTGATTCTTGCATCTCCTCATACCTAGAAAAGTATTAAAATTCTTCATGGGAAGTCTTCTCCTCATGACTAGCAGTAACCTTCGTGAGAACAGCAGAAACCTTCTGTAAAAAAATGTGCTTGACTGCATGTACTCCCCTTTCACCCAAATCACATATATACTGACTTTCCCTCCTACCTCTTTGGAACAGTTTCTCAGAGCTATCTGAAATGCTGTCTCCTGGTCTATAGTTCTCATTTTTCCTCAAATAAAACTTAACTCATAACTCTCACCTTGTGCATTTTTCTTTTTTCAGTTATCACTGTCAAAACTTGAAAACAACCCAGATATCTCTCAGTACATGGTTGGATAAATGAACTTTTGTACATACAAACAAAGGAATACTATTCAACAATAAAAATAATAAGCTATTAAGCCATGACAACATAGAGGAAATATAAATGCATATTACTCAGTGAAAGAAGCCAATCTGAATAGCCTATATATTGTAGGATTCTAACTACATGGCCTTCCAGAAAAGGTAAAACTACTTATACAATAAAAAGATCAGTGGTTGCCAGAGTCTGAGTTGGAGCAAAGGGAGAGACATGAATAGACAGAACACAGGGATTTTTAGGGTGGTCAAATTATTCTGTATAATACTACAATGGTGGATCAGTTCAGTTCAGTTGCTCAGTCATGTCCAACTCTTTGCAACCCCATGGACTACAGCATGCCAGGCCTCCCTGTCCATCACCAACTCCCGGAGTTTACTCAAACTCATGTCCATTGAGTCGGTGATGCCATCCAATCATCTCATCCTCCGTCGTCCCCTTCTCCTACTGCCATCAATCTTTCCCAGCATCAGGGTCTTTTCAAATGAGTCAGCTCTTAGCATCAGGTGGCCAAAGTATC
>NW_011494863.1:9527166-9548170 GCF_000754665.1 Bison bison bison
ACTGGTTGGATCTCCTTGCAGTCCAAGGGACTCTCAAGAGTCTTCTCCAACACCACAGTTCAAAAGCATCAATTCTTTGGGGCTCAGCTTTCTTTATAGTCCACTTCTCACATCCATACGTGACTACTGGAAAAACCATAGCCTTGACTAGATGGTGGATATATTTCATTAAATTTTTGCACATAGACATAGAATGTACAACACCAAGAGTGACTCCTAAAGTAAACTATGAACTTTGGGTGAGTCAGTGTAAGTTTGTCCTTGATTAAAAAAAAAGAAAGAAAACATAACATCTGGTGAATGATGTTAGTAAGTGGGAAGCTTTGCATGTATGGAGCAGGGAGTATGTGGGAAATCTCTATACTTCCCCCTCAATTTTAAGGTAAACCTATAATTGCTGTAAAAAACAGTTTTAAAAATCAATGCAGTACGCATGTATGACTTATTTTAAGTCACTATTCTGTACCATTTTTCTATGTTTGTTCTTATGTTTTTAGCACAGTTTTCTTGTTTTTTGACTAATCAGTACAACTTTATAGTAGGCGTCAAATCTGCATATGTGGATCCCCAACTTTTTTCAAGATTTTTTTGGCTACACAAGGTCCCTCGAATGCCAACGTGAATTTTAGTATCAGATTGTCAATTTCAGCAAAAAGGGCAGCGGGAACTCTTGTTTCCAGTGAATTTTAAGGTTCTTTCTTCCTCGTGAAGAAATCTGGAGATGACACAGGGAGATTAGGAAAGTGAGAATTTATTTAAACAAGAACATTCTCAGAGGGAGAGCAGGCAGGCAGGTGAGACGCTGCTGCCCTGGGTTTCTTTAGCAAGCCAGTTATGAGAGGCATACAAATGAATGGGTGGAACATTAACTTGGGAAGGAGGAGTTTTGGAGTCTTGGTCCCTGACTTTGATCCGAGCTCCATTTTCCCTCAGGGAATAGGGTTTTTGTCCTTTTATAGCTTAGATCATAAGTGTCATAGTGTTGGTGCATGATGAGCCGTCTTGTCTGTAAGGCTATTTTATTGAAATGACAGCACAATGAGCAACAGGTTACATTCTCAAGCAGGAGATGCCTACCTTTCTTAGTCTGCTTTCAGGACATGTCCACCTAAAATGTGTGATTTTCTGTCAATGTGAAGGTTCCTTCTTTTCTTTGTCTGCCCATGAACCCCTTCTGTTTACAAGATGCAAAATTTCCTGCTATGCGGTCCCTGCCCACATTTCTCTGGTCATACCTAGCTACCTGCCTGCTGTAACACCCTGAACATTTTTGCAGTGAATATACAGATTGCTTTAGCCGTTACTGCTCTCTGAACAATGGTAAGTTTTCCAAACTATGAACATGGGCTTTGTTTACATTACTTTAGGTCTTCTGTAATTTCTTTCAGCAATATTTTTGGATACATTGGACAGGTGTTTCATTTCCTTGTTTTTTCCTTGTGAAGCAATACTAAATAGCCATCTAACATTACCTTCACTGATTAATTTAAAAACACTTGAAGCCTGCTGAGATTCCTAGGCAGTCTCTCCTGTTCTTAATCTTTGCCAACAAATATGCATTAAATGGGTATAAAGAGCTACCCCACGACTTCACCTCTAGGCTTCAGTTTACTCTTCTCTAAAATGTCCTGTCCTGGAAGCACAGGTCTGCCACAGGCTTCACTGATGGTATCTTTGTGCAAAATTCAAAGAGGAAGTATAAGCACAATATCCATTTCACTATAGTAAAGGAACACTTTCTGTACATGTCAAATGTGGGCTCTTCAAACTGAAAAATAAAATATTCCCTGCCATATCAGTAAGCAAAGGAAGTCACAGTCATTGGTGATTACAGCCACCACTGATGGTGAGCTGGTGAGCCCTGAGGAAACTCAGGAAGGAAACAAAGAAAATCTGCCATCTAGCAGCCATTAGACCCCAGCCACTCCCATGCGTGAGTCCTGAAGAACTCTGTGAAAGCGCAGGACTGCTGGCATGTATACCAAAGGAAGGATTTCAGTGAGCCCAGACTCTGCATCTTCCCATACATAGAAAAGTGTTAAATTTCTTACACTGAGATATCTAAATTTCTTTTATTAACAGTATACTTTTGTTCCTATTAACTTCCCTTGGTTGCAAAACTCTTATATATCCTAGCTCCCCCTGCACCTCCTTGGAGTTGTTTTCTCATTGCTACTTGAGATGCTGCCTCCTGGGCTTGAAGTCCTCAGTATGTCCACCGAATAAAACATAACCCTCAACTTTTACATTGTGCATAATTTTTAATTCAACACATTGAATTGGCAGGAAAATTACCTGTCTCAAAATGTCTTTTTAAAAACCCTAGATTTCTTCACTGAAAAAAAGTAGCAGGAAGAATTGAGGTGAGGATATCCACCCAATACAAAACAAGCGCAGAGGGTTTAAATGTTTTATCCTCATTTATCACAAATATATAAGATAGATACTATAATTCTCATATTTACAATAAGAAAACTGTAGATTATGCAGTTTGAATATTGAGTCCAGGTGACTCACTGATAGATGGGGTTTGTACTTGGATCCTTCTCCTGCCAATGCTCTTTCCACTAAGTCAGACTATAGGAGCTGATAAGAAAACATAACAATGAAAAATTCTCTGCATAAAAAAAAAAAAACCAACAACAAAGCCTCCAATACCTCAAAAATATCCCCAAACATCTCTGATGTAAAATTAAATTTTACCATGTAATTTAAAGCATTGTTTCATTTAGTCTCAACTTCACTCCCCACCTTTCAGTGTCTTCTGCTCCAAAAAGTAAGTTCTGGACATCTAATGCACAGTGTGGTGATTATAGTCAACAGTACTCTGTTATGAACTTCATTGCTCTTACTACAAAGAAAAAAATAGAAGTAATTACCATGACAAAGGTATTATGTAAGACTACACTGGTAATCATGGTAAAAAAGATAAACAATGAAATCAACACACTGTACATCCTAAATTTATGCCATGTTGTATGTCAGTTATCTCAATTTAAAATACTTTTCCACTATCCAGGTATGCTCTTCTAGTAACTGATTCACAATTCTGATTGCAAGATGGTGAATGCATTATTTTTACCATTTCCCAGGAAATTGTAATATGCCAACAGTTTTGAACACGTTTGAGAGCTTATGCCCTTAATTATCTAATTACCATCCCCAGACTCTTCTTTCCTGCTTGACTCTCTTTACTTTGTTCAACTCATGCTTGGAAAGCTTTCGCCTCTCTTCTCTATCTTAGGATCTGTAACCTCCCCCATATTTCTGGGTACATAAGATCAAGTTGTTCCCAAGCCTCCTACGGAGGGAAGATTAATGGAGGGTTACTTGTGAAGCATCTCTCCTGACCTACTTTACAGCTTCCAGTGAGGACACAGAATAGCTCTGTGTCTTATCTGTCCTGGGCCATCAATCTTACCCCATCAAACTCCTCACCAGAGGAACAATAAAAGAGACTGAGCTGGAAGGAGATGGCTGAGGAGGCAGGTGAGCAAGACAGCCACAGTCTCCAGAGCCGCTGACATCACTCCCCATTATCTCACTGTCAGGTAGGCCAGGTGGGGACTCTAGGAAGGCGTGGGTACCCTGGCGTGTACCATTCCAGGAGGACTGCTCCAGGTTAGTCTTTCCAGAAATAACTGTTTCTATTTCCTGAGGAAAAGAACTGAGACCCAAACGTGCATTGGCACTACAGGCAACCAGGCTGGCTGACAGAAAAGCTGAGAGAGTAATCAGTTCTTTCCACTTTGTCAACATTGTTATTTTCCTGGGCTCTCTTAAACATCTCTGGGGGAAGCCTTCCAACAATGACACTTTATTTTATTGAATTGTAGGTTCGAGGGAAAGGTACAATAAATAGTTATCTAGGAGGTGGGAGTCATTGCTTTAGAAACAAGAAGCTGTCTAGAACCTGGTTCTGGAGTCTATCTACCTAATGTGTCATGTACCATTGTTGCAAACACTCTTTAAGGTATCTTCCACAGACTTGATAACATGTCCTTCTTCTCATCATGGATCAAAGCTATTTTAATCATTGGCTTGGCATTTCCTCTTTATTGTGGTGAGTAAATTTTTCAATCCTAGATGAAGCCATTCACACATCATAGAAAATGCAGGAAACAACTACCATCATTTAGGAAGGGAGGCGCTTGATGTCCTGGGTGTGTAATACTTAAACTGCCAAAATGAAATGGGATATGTTACAATTATCTTTTTAAAAATTACATCAGATTGGTTTTGATTTCCTACTTTAGAAAGGTGGAGACAGAGAGGGTGTTTAGAATGAGCAGTAGAATTTAGTGGTTTGTTCATTTAAGACTAAAGATATCTATCTAATTTCCCCTCTTTTGGAAGTCAGATTTCATGGTTGCTAAATGCAGAGTGTGGGGAGTAATACTGTCCTCTAGACCCAGTATCCCTCGACAATCCAACTCCTTGTTTGCTGGCTCCAAGTGTATTAAGGACAAGGTTTTGTGTAAGGAGAGAAGTAATTGATCCCTCTGCTGAAAACTTATCTTTCTTAAAGCAAAGGCAGCCCATCAATTTCAGAGTAGAGTAGCTTAAAGGTATTAAAGTGATCCATGAACCTCAAGCTGAGTACAAAGGAATTGAATAGTCATTTACTTCTTCATATTAAGTGACTTCATAGAAGCATATTACATGGCACTAAGCAAGATGTTGTTTTCTCTGACTAGAATGTCTCACATATAAATACAGGGAAAAAGGGATCTCCACAGAAGGGTTTGGTGATTATTAAGCCATATGTCATTTTTCACAGAGTGAGATGAATTTAGAATTGTTTCCAGACTTCAAGTTATTTTGTGAAATTATTTTGATATTGCCACAAAAGCCTCACTTCATTATGGGAGGGGTTTGGGGTAGGCAACTTGCATAGTATTTTGCTATTAAAAGATGTGGGTACTTCCCAACAAAGACAGTGTTTTTCTCTCTTCATCTTCTTCTTTTTAATTTTCTTTTTTTGTGTGTTGGTTGCAGAAACTGCTTTTGTACCTTCTGGAGAAATTCGCAAAAGGGCAAGTTCATAGTACTTTAATTTGGAAATTGAAATTTTTTAAATTATTTTTATATTTTAAATTTTAATAGAAAATTTCACCAGAAAAAGTAAAACATAATAACCCTTCAAAAAGTAACATAAAGTGTCATTATTACACTAAGTTCAAAAAACAGAACCTTACCAGACATATTAAACCATTTGTCTTTTTACAAGGTAAAATTACCACATCATTCAACATTTTATTATTAGGCAGACAGGCATCTGAAAAGGATGTTTAAAGTAAGAATTTTTTTCCTCACAAATAAGAAGCTTAAGAAAAATAAGTTCACTGAAAGGAATGTAAACTAATCATTTTTACACAGAGTCAAATATTACATAGAGATGAAGAAAATCAATTATACTTCTAAACATCTAAATAAATAAAGGTAATTAAAGATGTTAAAAGAGCATGTCATCTAAGAATACACACATTATTGCTTAATTATGTATATTGACTACAGAGTCATCACTCACCAAATTACATATATACATATATGGTTAAACACACATATACAAACAGTCATATACATGAATACATACATATAGGGTGACAATCTGAAACTATAAAATGATCTAGTAATGAAACTATTGAGAAAAACAGTAGACTCACAATACATTCACTTTTATCATTTCTTGTGCTATGAGATAATGAGGAAAATCTCACTCAGGTATGAGAAGAAATAGGGGCAGAGTGGCTAAATTATTAAAATGTATCCAGCTATTTGAATGTTTTTAAAACATAACACTGGGGTTGTAAAAACATATCAGTATATTTTTATGTCTAAACTGGTTGTTGATACTTGATGTTTATACTTAATCTCAATATAGAAAACATTTATTCTATTTTGATGCATACAATGTTGTATGAAGAATAAGGAATATTTTATTCAAAAAGTTCATTATCTGAAAAATTTGATGTTGTCTCTTTGTTTATCAGCCAGAATGTAACGTGTATAAGGATCAATTACACTTTTGCACAAAAGAAAAAGATCCAATCTGTGCAACGAATGGCAAAACATACTCCAATAAATGCTATTTCTGCAGTAAAAAGCTGTAAGAACACATGACTAAATATTGGTTCTCCCAACATAATGAAGAAACAACCAGAAAATAATAGGAACATCCATGTTTCTGCTAGCCAAGGTTCAGTCTACACGGAAAGTAACTGTTTTTTCTCTGTGAAAGCCATAGAGACATGCCGGTACCTTTCCCTGAAGTCATATTCCTAAAAGTAGTTTTATTTGACCTCAAAGTATATCCCTGCTGGATATTACCCACATGCATAAATCATTACATTAACTGGATTTTATTGCTATGACTTACTACTGGCAGTCTGCTTACCAATACAATGTAATTCTTAACTCCAGAGGCTGAATGATAACCTCATAATGTAGCTCCAAACTACAGGCAGTATAACTGAGCAAGAAACTCTACTGACTTCATCAGTTCTAACGAGGTGGATGAACCTAGAACCAATTATACAGAGTGAAGTGAATCAGAAAGAGAAAGATAAATACCATATTCTAACACATATATACGGAATCTAGAAAAACGGTACTGAAGAATTTATTTACAGGGCAACAATGGAGAAACAGACATAGAGAATAGACTTATGGACATAGGGAGAGGGGATGAGAGGGTGAGATGTATGGAAAGAATAATATGGAAACTTACATTATCATATGCAAAATAGATAACCAACAGGGAATTTGCTGTATGGCTCAGGAAACTCAAGCAGGGGCTCTGTATCAACCAGGAGGGCTGGGGGGGTGGGGGGGGAGGGAGATGGGAGGTAGTTTCTAAAGGGAGGGTATATATGTATACCTATGGCTGATTCATGTTGAGGTTTGACAGAAAACAGCAATATTCTCTAAAGCAATTATCCTTCAATAAAAAATAAATAGATTAAAAAAAAAAAAAAGAAACTCTACTGACTTCAGAAATTTGAATCCATCACAATTTATGTCAGAAAGGAATTCTCATTATGTCAGGAAAAACTATCCAGGGGATGCTCCATTTTGTCCCCTGAACTCCATGACAGGACTCCAAACTTTCTTCAGAGAGCAGGGCAGTCTAGGACACTTCCACCCAATGTCACTTCCTGCCTCCTTCCCCCTGATGGAGTTTTCAGTCTGAGGGTTCAGCCAGCCTTCCTACCTCCTGCCTCATTTTCTCTTACTGGTGTTTCCTCTCACTGAATCCCCAGGTGGGCTTCTACTTCTAGAGAACCAGGAAAACAATCTCTACTCCTCCTCCTGAGGTCTGGGAGGGTTCCCAGGTTGAGTCAGGAGGGAGCATGTAGGAAGAGTCAAGTTGCCCTAGGGGATCAGGAGGACCTGTGCAGGGTAGTGGGGGTGGGAGGGGCCCACTGCTTGTGGAAGGGAGCAGAGCCCTCCTGGCTCTCTCACAGTCAAAAATCCTCATGGAGAAGCATTTAGTGCAATACTCAGACAATTTTAAATACTTAAAAAAAATTTTTTTTTCTTTTTCTTTCTTTACAGAGAAAACAGAGGAAAATTTGATTTCAGTCATTGGGGTCGTTGTTGCTGACTCTGCCTCAACCGCACATTCCTATGGCTTTTATTGCAATCCTATTTTGCCATGGATTCTACAACCAGTCATCGCAATCAGGGCTTTAAATTCCTAGATGAGCAGACTAACCCTTCAGTAGTACACAAGATGTAGTACAGATTGTTGGAGAATTTTTCAACTCTAAGAGCCTGCCAGTGAAAGATTTCTATTTTCGATTATAAAATGATGGTTGAAAAACCTATCTTATTTGTGCGTTCAATAATAGAAAACCTAATGCAATTTGTAATCATGAATATTCCAGTCAATAAAATGTTAAATACCATTATCTCTATTAAAATACCCTTTCTTTTTTGTGGTTGGATTTGATTCAGTTCAGTTCAGTCACTCAGTCGTGTCTGACTCTATGACCTCATGGACTGCAGCACGCCAGACCTCTCTGTCCATCACCAACTGCTGGAGTCCACCCCAAACTCATGTCCACTGAGTCAGTGATGCCATCCAACCATCTCATCCTCTGTCGTCCCCTTCTCCTCCTGCCCTCAACCTTTTCCAGCCTCAGGGTCTTTTCAAATGAGTCAACTCTTCGCATCAGGTGGCCAAAGTATTGGAATTTCAGCTTCAACATCAGTCCTTCCAATGAACACCCAGGACTGATCTTTAGGATGGACTGGTTGGATCTCCTTGCAGTCCAAGGGACTCTCAAAAGTCTTCTCCAACACCACAGTTCAAAAGCATCAATTCTTTGGTGCTCAGCTTTCTTCGGAGTCCAACTCTCACACCAATACATGACCACTGGAAAAACCATAGCCTTGACTAGATGGACCTTCGTGGACAAAGTAATGTCTCTGCTTTTTAATATGCTATATAGGTTGGTCATAACTTTCCTTCCAAGGAGTAAGTGTCTTTTAATTTCATGGCTGTAATCACCATCTGCAGTGATTTTGGACCCCCCAAAAATAAAGTCTGACACTGTTTCCCCATCTATTTGCCATGAAGTGATGGGACTAGATGCCATGATCTTAGTTTTCTGAATGTTGAGCTTTAAGCCAACTTTCTCACTCTCCTCTTTCACTTTCATCAAGAGGCTCTTTAGTTCTTCTTCACTTTCTGCCATAAAGGTGGTGTCATCTGCATATCTGAGGTTATTGATATTTCTCTTGGCAATCTTGATTCCAGCTTGTGCTTCATCCAGACACACAAATACTTCTGGTAACTATAATTATAGAAATAGTCTCAAAGGTCAATAAATAATCCATTACTTGAAAGTTTATTAAAAAGTACAGACAACTGCACTTCTCTCTATGGTAAAGCTTCAAAAGCTCTAGAATAAGAATCTGAGAACTTGAATTCTCACAAATACTCCATGTCAATCTTCTGATCAAAAATGTTAGCCAAGACAGACTTAAATTCTAAGACATAGGACATACCTGTAACTTAATGAATTGCAGAGACTATTCAAAATATTGCATGATTTCTGAAGTTTGGGAGAAAAAAAATTATGTTATTTTCTCTCTCATAAAGCATCAAGAGACAGTTCAGTGATCCTGGCAGTCCAGGCAACTCTGCTTTTACCGATATAGGATATTCATTTGTAGTCCAAGTTTGATGCTCCTCTATTTCTCTTTACCTCTGAGGCAACAAGAAACTGAGTGAAATTTGATTGGTCAAAAACTCGCTTAAAGTTTGGTTTTAATGGCAGAAATGCAGACTGCTGGAAAGCAAGTTTCAAGCTGCTACATATGTGATATCAGATCTGCTCTTCCTTCCAGTAAATATTTTCACCTCTAAGAGATAATCTATATGGGAGTTACTTTCATTTACTTTCCTTAGTATTAATTCTTAACGAAAATATCCATTAAAATGTACAAATATGGAGCCATAATATAAAAATGAATTCAACTACTTTCATGGTTTTTTTTTTCATTATAGAATACATATATAAAAACATTATTCAATGAATGCTGGTAAATTCATGTATGTATTCTTTTACTTGGACATGGGGTATCTCCGTAAGCTGGTCCAGCGAAGTGCAGCTACTGCTCCTGACCTTGGACATGGGGTATCTCTTCAGGGCTGCTCCAGTGAAGCACAGGCACCGCTGTGACCTTGGACGTGGGGTATCTCCTCTCAACCGGTTGCTGCTCCAGCGCCATGTGGCCACCACTCCAAGGTCAGAAAAACCCCCATAAGATGGTAGGCACTGGAGCGGCTGTGAGGAGATACCCCACATCCAAGGGCAAAGGAGAAGCCCCAGCAAAACAGTAGGAGCAGCGAATTCACGTTTAGAATCAAACCCTGTTCCTGCCAGAGATGCTCAGAGGGCTCAAACAAACCTTGTGTGCAGCAGGACCCAGGGACCACACAGAGACTGAGAAAGAACTGTGTTTGAGTGTTTCCCGTGGAGGTACAGATCAGCAGTGGTCTGCCACAGGGATAGGGGCTCTGGGTGTGGGTATGACAGAAGTCCTCTTGGAGGATGTCACCATTAACCCCACAATAGAGCTGCCAGAACTTACCTAGGACTGAGAAATAGACTCTTGGAGGGCACAACAGAATCTGTGCACCAGGACCCAGGAAAAGGAACAATGACCCCACAGGAGACTTTCCTGTGGGTGTCCGGGAGTCTCCTGTGAAGGCGTGGGTCAGTGCTGGCCTGCTGCAGGGTCGGGGGCATGGACTGTAGCAGTACATGCCTGGGATCTTTTGAGGGAGGTTACTATTATCTTCATTACCTCCACCACAGTGTGGCCCCTGGAAAATAGCAGGGAGGGAACACAGCTCCACCCATCAAGAGAAAATCGGATTCAAGATTTACTGAGCACGGCTCCGCCCATCAGAAAAAGACCCAGTATCCCCCTCAGTCAGTCTGTCTCATCAGGAAGCTTTCATAAGCCTCTCATCCTTCTCCATCAGAGGGAAGACAGACTGAAAACCACAATCACAGAAAACTAACCAATCTGACCACATGGACCACAGCCTTGTCTAACTCAATGAAACTATGGCCCATGCCATGTAGGGCCACCCAAGACGGACGGGTCACGGTGGAGAGTTCTGACAAAACGTGGTCCACTGGAGAAGGGAATGGCAAACCACTTCAGTATTCCTGCCTTGAGAAGCCCTGAACACTATGAAAAGGCAAGAAGATAGGATACTGAAAGATGAACTCTCCAGGTCAGTAGGTGCCCAATATGCTACTGGAGATCAGTGGAGAAATAACTCCAGAGAAAGAAGAGATGGAGCCAAAGCAAAAACAACACCCAGTTGTGGATGTTACTGGTGATGGAAGCAAGGTCCGATGCTGTAATGAGCAATATTGCATAGGAACCTGGAATGTTAGGTCCATGAATCAAGGCAAATTGGAAGTGATCAAACAGGAGATGGTAAGACTGAATGTCGACATTTTAGGAATCAGTGAACTAAAATGGACTGGAATGGGTGAATTTAACTCAGATGACCATTATATCTACTACTGTGGGTAAGATTCCCTGAGAAGAAATGAAGTAGCCATCATAGTCAACAAAAGAGTCTGAAATGCAGTACTTGGATCCAATCTAAAAAATGACAGAATGATCTCTGTTCATTTCCAAGGCAAACCATTCAGTATCACAGTAACCCAAGTCTACATCCCAACCAGTAACACTGAAGAAGCTGAAGTTGAACGGTTCTATGAAGATCTACAAGAACTTTTAGAAATAACAACCAAAAAAGATGCCTATTATAGGAGACTGGATTGCAAATGTAGGAAGTTAAGAAACACCTGGAGTAATAGGCAAATTTGGCCTTGGAGTACAGAATGAAGCAGGGCAAAGGCTAATAGAGTTCTGCCAAGATAATGCACTGGTCATAGCAAACACCCTCTTCCAACAACACAAGAGAAGACTCTACGCATGGACATCACCAAATGGTCAATATTGAAATCAGATTGATTATGGATCAATCAGATGGACTTGTGCTCTATACAATCAGAAAAAATAAGACTGGGAGCTGACTGTGGCTCAGATCATAAATTCCTTATTGCCAAATTCAGACTTAAATTGAAGAAAGTAGGGAAAACCATTATACCATGCAGGTATGACCTAAATCAAATCCCTAACAATTATACAGTGGAAGTGAGAAATAGATTTAAGGGATTAGATCTGATAGATAGAGTGCCTGATGAACTATGGACAGAGGTTCATGACATTGTGCAGGAGACAGGGAGCAAGATCATTCCCTAAGAAAAAGAAATGCAAAACAGCAAAATGGCTGTCAAAGCTATTTCAAATAGCTTTGAAAAGAAGAGAAGCGAAAAGCAAAGGAGAAAAGGAAAGATATACACATTTGAATGCAGAGTTCCAAAGAATAGCAAGGAGAGATAAGAAAGCCTTCCTCAGTGATCAATGCAGAGAAATAGAGGAAAACAATAGAGTTGGAAAGACCAGAGATCTCTTGAAGAAAATTAGAGATACCAAGGGAACATTTCATGCAAAGATGGGCTCAATAAAGGACAGAAATGGTATGGACCTAACAGAAGCAGAAGATATTAAGAAGAGGTGGCAAGAATACACAGAATAACTGTACAAGAAAGATATTCAAGACCAAGATAATCACAAAGGTATGATCACTCACCGAGAGCCATACATCCTGGAATGTGAAGTCAAGTGGGCCTTAGGAAGTATCACTACAATCTAAGCTAGTGCAGGTGATGGAATTCCAGTTGAGCTATTTCAAATCCTGAAAGATGATGCTGTGAAACTGCTGTACTCAATATGCCAGAAAACTTGGAAAATTCAGCCATGGCCACAGGACTGGAAAAGGTCAGTGTTCATTCCAATCCCTAAGAAAGGCAATGCCAAAGAACGCTCAAACTATCGCACAATTGCACTCATCTCACACATTAGCAAAGTAATGCTCAAAATTCTCCAAGCCAGGCTTCAGCAATATGTGAACCATGAACTTCCAGATGTTCAAGTTGGTTTTAGAAAAGGCAGAGGAACCAGAGATCAAATTGCCAACATCTGTTGGATCATCAAAAAAGCAAGAGAGTTCCAGAAAAACATCTACTTCTGCTTTATTGACTATGCCAAAGCCTTTGACTGCGTGGATCACAACAAACTGTGGAAAATTCTGAAAGAGATGGGAATACCAGACCACCTGTCCAGCCTCTTGAGAAATCTGTATGCAGGTCAGGAAGCAACAGTTATAACAGGACATGGAACAACGGACTGGTTCCAAATAGGAAAAGGAGTACGTCAAGGCTGTATATTGTCACCCTGCTTATTTAATATCATGAGGAACGCTGGGCTGGAGGAAGCACAAGCTGGAATCAAGATTTCTGGGAGAAATATCAATAACCTAAGATATGCAGATGACACCACCCTTATGGCAGAAAAAGAGGAACTAAAAAGCCTCTTGATGAAAGTGAAAGAGGAGAGTGAAAAATTGGCTTAAAACTCAACATTCAGAAAGCTAAGATCATGGCATCTGGTCCCATCACTTCATGGCAAATAGATGAGGAAACAGTGGAAACAGTGGCTGACTTTATTTTCTTGGGCTCCAAAATCACTGCAGATGGTAACTGCAGTCATGAAATTAAAAGACTCTTACTCTTTGGAAGGAAAGTTATGACCAACCTAGATAGCATATTAAAAAGCAGAGACATTACTTTGTCCACAAAGGTCTGTCTAGTCAAGGCTATGGTTTTTCCAGTGGTCATGTATGGATGTGAGAGTTAGACTGTGAAGAAAGCAGAGCGCCGAAGAATTGATGCTTTTGAACTGTGGTGTTGGAGAAGACTCTTGAGAGTCCCTTGGACTGCAAGGAGATTCAACCAGTCCATCCTAAAGGAGATCAGTCCTGGGTGTTCGTTGGAAGGACTGATGTTGAAGCTGAAATTCCAATACTTCGGCCACCTGCTGCGGAGAGCTGACTCATTTGAAAAGATCCTGTTGCTGGGAAAGGTTGAGGGCAGGAGGAGAAGGGGACGATGGAGGATGAGATGGTTGGATGGCATCACCGACTCAATGGACATGGGTTGGGTGGACTCCAGCAGTTGGTGATGGACAGGGAGGCCTGACATGCAGTGTTTATGGAGTTGCAGAGTCGGGTACGGCTGAGCAACTGAACTGAACTGAACTGAACTGAATATAGCTCCCTGTGCTATATGTAGGACCTTGTTGTTTATCTATAGTAGTGTGCATGCATTACAATAACCCATAATGGAAAAAATCTGAAAAAGTATATATTAATATATACACACACATATATGTGTATGTATAACAATCACTTTGCTGTATACCTGAGACTGACACAACATTGTAAATCAACAATATTTCAATAAACATTTTTTAAAAGCATCACTCTCTAACCTCCAAACACATGTTTCATGAAGAACTGCCCATTTCCAATCCAACTCTTTTGTCTACTGGTCTTAACTGTTATCAAATCCCTTTGGGCTCTGAGATATGAAGCTCATTAGAAGAATCCAATCACTGTTGAACATTTAGTATATATGCCTTTGAATAATTCAGTTTTTAAATGTATGTGGTCTCAAAAAAAAAAAAAAAAAACAAACCTGTAGTATATAGTTACCTGGAGGAGGGTCCAGTATTAGGCAGAGCTAGTGTTTTACATATGTAAATTAAATCCATGTAGCTCATCTCTAGTATTGCCTAGAGTGGTGAGTTTCTTTGCCTCCTATTTACAGTAATAATGACGGGAAAGATGGAATCTGCTCTATGTTCCTCTTCTCTCTCTCTTAAAATATCTATCTTCTCAACTCAAGTGTTTTCTTTCTCACCACCATCCCTGCCACAATTTGAAGAAAACGTACTTTTTTGTTGTTGTTGTGAAGTTAATATTAAAAAATCCTCAAGTCTAACATTTCCTTTTCTGGTGAATTTCAAAATTTTATAGCCTGCTGTGAGTCACAGATTGTCTCTCCTCCTCTTAATCTCTGTTGATAAATAAATTTAAGTGCCTGGTATATAAAGAGTTTCTCTATAACTTCCCCTTTAAGTTTCAGTTTACTTTTCCCTAAAATATCCTGCAGTATATGATTTGGTCCATCATAGGCATCTCTGACGGAGAAGGCAATGGCACTCCACTCCAGTACTCTTGCCTGGGAAATCCCATGGACAGAGGAGCCTGGTAGGCTACAGTCCATGGGATCTCGAAGAGTCGAACACGACTGAGCGACTTCACTTTCACTTTTCACTTTCATGCATTGGAGAAGGCAATGGCAACCCACACCAGTGTTCTTGCCTGGAGAATCCCAGGGACGGGGGAGCCTGGTGGGCTGCCATCTCTGGGGTTGCACGGAGTCAGACAGGACTGATGCAACTTAGCAGCAGCAGGCATCTCTGATGGTGTCTAAATAATTAAATCCAAGAGCTACTCTAAGCATAATAGACTTTACTATATGTGGGTCCTTCAATTAAGTTGGCCTAATAAATTAATAATCTTAAATGTTTCTTTCTAAACCCTGGGTCTCTTCACTCTGAAAAGGCACAGTAACAGAATGACAAATATCTCCCAACCACACAACTTGAATGGAAATAGTTTAAGTATTTTACATGTAACATTTAAGACGAACAAAGGCATGTGGATGTATTACTCTCACATTTAAAATAAGAAAAGTTGCACTGCTGCTGCTGCTGCTGCTAAGTCGCTTCAGTCATGTCCGACTCTGTGCGACCCCAGAGACAGCAGCCCACCAGGCTCCCCCGTCCCTGGGATTCTCCAGGCAAGAACACTGGTGTGGGTTGCCATTTCCTTCTTCAATGCATGAAAGTGAAAAAATAAAGTGAAGTCACTCAGTCGTGTCCGACTCCTAGCGACCCCATGCACTGCAGCCCACCAGACCCCTCCGTTCATGGGATTTTCCAGGCAAGAGTACTGGAGTGGGTTGCCATTGCCGTCTCCAAAATAAGCAAAGTTGCACTAGAAAGTCTGAATACTGAGTTAAAGTTAATAAAGTATAGACTGAATTTGTACCCTGATCTTTGAACTGCCAAAGCCCTTTCCAATGACTCAGACTATGAGGCAGATTAGTTCATAAGGAAAAGATAACTCTGATCAAATCTCTCATTTACTTGAAATGCCTTCAGTGTCTTTCATTACCTATGCTGTGAAGATGAAATTATTGAACAAAAATTCAGGGCATCACTTCATGTGTTCTCAGCTTAACTTCCCAGCCTTCTCTCTCTTCTATCCCAGAAATTCACATCCTGTGCCCTGACCCAGGCTTGCCCAAAGCTGGCTGGTCCTGAGAGGTATCTGAGAACTTTAAAAATAAACCATTGCCCAGGTCTCGCCTACACACGCTTGTTCCACATTCTTGGTCATGGACTCCTAAAAAGGTTTCTAGCTAACGTCAAGTACTAGTGGTAAAATTGTGTAATAGTTTTACATGATGTAACCATTAGGGGAAACTGGTCAAACTGGATTTCTCTTATTATTTCTTACAATTGTAAATCTACAATTATCTCAAAGTAAAAAAAATAAATAAATAATATAAAAAATATTTTCCAATTGAGTATAATTCAATTCTGGTATTGAAAGATATGAAGGGTCAAAGGTATATATGTAATTATAGTTCACAAAACTCTTCTTGCTTGAATCCTTTTGTTCCTTTCCAGCTCAACTGCTTAGAAACCTTTCACATATCCTCTCTATCTTAAAATCTATAATATACATATTTATATTTTTACTGCCTCTCTTCCCCATATCTGGATTCATCAGATCAAGTTGTCCCCACGCCTCCTGCTGAGGGAAGATCTGTTGATGGGTGTTTGTGAAGCATCTCTTAAGAACTACTTGACAGCCCCTGTGAAGGCAAAGAATATCTCTGTGTTTTATCTCTCCTGGGGCTTCTGTCTTTCCCCACTGAGCTCCTTTCTGTATCAAGAAGAACAACTTAGCTGGGGAGACTAAGGAGAGACTTGAGGAGAAAAGGTGAAGTAGATGGTTTCAAACGCTGCTGGCCTCACTGTCCGTGATCCGTCTGTGCCGGTAGTTCAGGCGCGGAATCGCGGGCGTTAGCCCTGGTGAGCAGCGCTGCTGGGAGGGCGGCTGCGAGTGCGCATGTCTCTCTACGTGTAGCCAGGTTCCTCATGAGCGGACGTCCAGAGGTGGGAAGGAAGGTAAGCGGCCCCTTTTCCATGCAAACAAGACTTTGTCCCATGCTTTTCTCAGGTATCTATGCAGGCTACAGTTTATGTCTTGAATCTGAGGGTTGGAAGAAGAAAAAAAGGAAATGGTTCACCTAAATTAGTAATCTAGGGGACTGGAATGGTTCCTTTACCGAAGATTATATGTGTGGACTATAGATTCTGTTTATCTATTTACAGGAAAAATCAGGATTTTTCTCTGTTTATGAGTTATCAACCATTATAAAGTTTTCAGCTACTGACTTGATAAAATGTCTTTCTTCTCGTCATGGATCAAAGCTATTTTCATCATTTTCTTTGCATTTCTTCTTTGCTCTGGTGAGTAAATTTTCCAGCCCTGAGTTAAACAGACCCTAGAAAATTCAGTAAACAACTGCTGTAAACCAATTTTATTGGGTTTGTAAAACTTAAACTGGTAAAGTGAAACTGAACATGTGACAAATGTCTTATTTTAAACTGCAGCAATGGCTGCTTTTCTTCATTTCCCATATTAGACAAGTGAATACAGAGTAGTGGGTTTGAATGAACAGTAGGTTTTATATTTTTGTTCATCTGTAACTCAAGAACTTTAAATTCTTCCTTTCAGGGGTCAATTCCATTGTTGTTATATGCAAAGTGTGAGGAGAAATGATTTCTTCTAGATCTGGTATTTCTTGACAATCGGATTTGCTGTTTGCCAGCTGATTCCTCTTTTTCAAGGCCTTGTGTAAGAAGGGAACTCATTGTTGACCTTGTCACTGTGTTACCTTCCTTAAAGCTTATGGTGGCTAAATAAATTTCAGAATTTATACAGTAAGGTTACCTTAGAACAAATAACTGATGAATGAAGTACTGATTAATTTCTTCATAATTAAGTGACTTAGAAAGCATTGTTTTATTTGATGAGGATCTCAACTACAAAGATGAAAAGACAATGGTATCTCTAAAGCAAGGTGAAGGGAAGAGTTAAAAAATAATACAGGAAATTCCCTGGCAGTTCCAGTGGTTAGGACTCCCATGATACCACTGCATGGGGGGATGAGTTCAGTCACTGGTTGGAGAACTAAGATTCTGTATTCCTCAAGGCATGGCAAAAAAAAGAAAAAGGACATTACTTTTCACACTGTGCGATTACTCTGGGAATTAAAAAGTGGTTTTTGATTTTGTTCTGTTTTCTGAACTTGGTGTTTTGCTGTCAGATTTGCATTGTTAGTATAGGCAATTTTCGTTTCTGCTACTAAGATGTGTCACTTACTACCAGAGACTATGCCTGTTTTCATCCTGTATCATTTTTATCTCTTTTTTCCCAGAAGCTTTCCTCCGATATAAAGTAAAAATGGATAAGGTAAGATAACACTTAAGTCTTTAGGAAGTTAAAAATGATAAATTAATAATATTTTTAATGTTGTAAATTTTAACAACAAAATTGTGTGGTCTTTTTGTAAAGTATAATAAACATAAAAAATATTGACAATATTTTACATTTTAAGTGGGTAGTGGTTCTACTGAGGTTTGTTCTTAAACTTATATACAGAATATATTTATCCCATTTATATGTGTGGCATTTCATATTAGATTTGAACATTTCTTACTCTGTGTTATTTGATAAGTTTCATGTTTTTGTTTAATATTTTGCAGACTAACTGTATGTCATTCATGCTTTCACCACATACTTGTACTGGAGAACATGAGCCAGTCTGTGCAACCAATGGTCATACTTACCGTAATATATGTATTCTCTGCAGTGAAAAGATGTAAGAATATGACAGTAAATATTTCCTCTTCAAAAGTAATCAGGAAGTCATTTCAACAGAATAGGAAAATTCATAGTGCCAATAACCTAAACACAGCATATGTACAAAATAACTGTCGTAACCATACATAAAAGATGGCCTTTACACACCTGTACTTTTCCTTAAAGTTCTAATTTCTAAAAAGGAGTACTGCTTTAGAGCTCTCTACATAACCATGCAGAATTTTCTGAAAATCAATTATTATCTACTGCTGCTGCTGCTAAGTCGCTTCAGTCGTGTCCGACTCTGTGTGACCCCATAGACGGCAGCCCACCAGGCTGCCCCATCCCTGGGATTCTCCAGGCAAGAACACTGGAGTGGGTTGCCACCTCCTTCTCCAATGCATGAAAGTGAAAAGTGAAAGTGAAGTCGCTCAATCGTGTCCGACTCTTCGTGACCCCATGGACTGCAGCCTACCAGGCTCCTCCGTCTACTAACAGCAGACTAACGTATGGTAATTCAGAAGCCCTGAGGCTGCGCAGTAAATATTGGTATTGCCATGACCAGATCTTCAGCGTCAGCAACTATTAACTGGCACAGGACACTATGGCTGTAGTCTGAAATTAATCACCATGCACCATTTCTTCTAGAACGGGATTCTTCTGATGGTCCCCTAAACCCCCAAGACAACCTTTCAAACCTTTCTCAGACTGCAGGGTAGTCTATGACACTTCTACCAAACTTTGTCGTCTCCTTCTCAAGGACCACAAACACATTCCCTAATCCCCCACTTTCTTGGGTACAGCAGATTCAAAGTATGAGCCAGAATCAGCATGCAGGAGTTTCTACAACAGCAGAAACTCAGGGCCAGGAACCAGATGCAGCCCAGTTCCTTACAGAACAGGAGCACAGCCACTCCATCCTGTCCCAAGTTCAGACTCCTTTTCATTAGGAAACACTTGATACACTTATCATGAAGTTTAAAATACTCTCTTGCTAATTTGCTTTTCTTTCTCTTTCTTTTCTCTATAGGCTTCTTCGTAAAAATTTTGAAGTTGCTCATTTTGGTGTTTGTTGAATTTTGATGAAGATATACACCCTTATAATTCTAATGTGATCTAATTTTGCAGTCAATTCTACAACTAGAATTTGATTTCTCTCAACTGGGTCCTTAAATTCACAGATGATCAGATATATCCTCTTTTGGAACATGAGATGGAAAATAGAATTTCAAAGTTATTGCCAGTTCAAAGATTTTTTTATTTTAGGACTTTGATTCTCCATGTTTGGTTATTTAGTGACAGTTTGAAAAATATCTTAAATATATGTTTGATATCATAAAACTTAATACAACTTAAAATATTAAATATTTCATTCAAAAAAGTTAATGATTTAGTCTTTTTAAAAATCTTTCTTCTTTATAATAAAGGGAATATTGCTCATTAGGATATAGAAATACATTCACTTAGTTGTACAATCTTTTTTTTTTACAGATGCTTCTAAAATAATTCTTCAGTAAACATGGTATATTGATACATGTGTTCTTTAATTTTTATTCAATAAATTACATAAAAGCCTACTGAGAGCTTACAGTGAACCATGTCAGTTTGGATTCATGATCTCTGAAGAAGACGATTTAGCTTTGGAACCAGGGACCAAGCTTGTTCACTCAAGAGCTTTTGGGTAGCAGAGTTTTATTAAAGTATTGAAAGGGACAGAGAAACATTCTGACATAGACATCAGAAGACGGTCAGAGAGTGCCCCCTACTCACAAGTCTTATCAAGGTCTTATATGCTTTTACCAGACCCACTCCCACAACAGACATCTTAAATTAACAAGATTCAGTTCAGTCGCTCAGTCATGTCCGACTCTTTGGGACCCCATGAACTGCAGCACTCCAGGTCTCCCTGTCCATCACCAACTCCCGGAGTTCACTCAAACTCATGTCCATCGAGTCGGTGATGCCATCCAGCCATCTTATCCTCTGTCGTCCCCTTCTCCTCTTGCCCCGAATCCCTCCCAACATCAGAGTCTTTTCCAATGAGTCAACTCTTCGCATGAGGTGGCCAAAGTACTGGAGTTTCAGCTTTAGCATCATTATTACATAAAATTATATAATATACACACATATGTGTGTGTGTATGTATAATTTCTGATATTATCTGAAAATGACCAAAGAAGCCAGAATCCTAGATAACGGAGGAATATATTGAAATCACTCCGGCATTCTATGTGACTTTCATCCTTGAGATACTAGCCTGTATGTAACAGGCAAGGGGTCTAGAGACTGAGAAGATGAGTGGGAATTTGACAACTGCAGAGAAAGGGGAATTAAACAATAACAAAAAATAATTCAAAGTTACAAAGGGATGATGAAAGATATGAATTACTTTTATCCCATTGTAAGTTAAGACTACCTGCCACAGTTTCTCTTTCAAAACCAGCAAGAGCTGAAATTCTGAAATACCCTACAGTGATACACATGATATGACCACCAATGGCCATTCTAACTTCTACTACTATTCTCAGTTCACTCCAGTTCAGTCGCTCAGTC
>NW_011494863.1:9549261-9558647 GCF_000754665.1 Bison bison bison
CAGCTATTTGTAAGCCCTCCCCAGGCAGCCATTTTGCTTTTTTGCATTTCTTTTCCATGGGGATGGTCTTGATCCCTGTCTCCTGTACAATGTCACGAACCTACGTCCATAGTTCATCAGGCATTCTGTCTATTAGATCTAGTGCCTTAAATCTATTTCTCACTTCCACTGTATAATCATAAGGGATTTGATTTAGGTCATACCTGACTGGTCGAGTGGTTTTCCCTGCTTTCTTCAATTTCAGTCTGAATTTGGCAATAAGGAGTTCATGATCTGAGCCACAGTCAGGTCCCGGTCTTGTTTTTGCTGACTGTATAGAGCTTCTCCATCTTTGGCTGCAAAGAATATAATCAGTCTGATTTCGGTGTTGACCATCTGGTGATGTCCATGTGGCTGCACGGGCACAGGAGGGCCAAGAGGAGCCACTCCACATTCAAGATCAGGAGGGGTGGCAGTGAGGAGATACCCCTCATCCAAGGTAAGGAGTGGCGGCTGCGCTTTGCTGGAGCAGCCTTGAAGAAATACCCTACGTCCAAGGTAAGAGAAACCCAAGTAAGACAGCAA
This sequence comes from Bison bison bison, assembly GCF_000754665.1. Lineage (NCBI taxonomy): Eukaryota > Metazoa > Chordata > Mammalia > Artiodactyla > Bovidae > Bison > Bison bison. The sequence continues at coordinate 9,549,826 of NW_011494863.1, forward strand.
GTGTTGTGAGAGGGCATCAGAGGGCAGACACACTGAAACCATAATCACAGAAAACTAGTCAATCTAATCACAGGGACCACAGCCTTGTCTAACTCAATGAAACTAAGCCATGCTCTATGGGGCCACCCAAGATGGGCGGGTCATGGTGGAGAGGTCTGACAGAATGTGGTCCACTGGAGAAAGGAATGGCAAACCACTTCAGTATTCTTGCCTTTAGAACCCCATGAACAGTATGAAAAGGCAAAATGATAGGATACTGAAAGAGGAACTGCCTAGGTACAAGTATTTTTGTGGACAAATGTTTTTCTGTTTTTTTTTCTCTTGAGTGAATAGCAGGAATGGAATGGATGATTCATATGTTAGGTGTATGCTGTATTTTTAAGAACCACTTTGTAAGAACCTGTTATCTAAAGTGTGTGCATGTGTGCTCAGTTGCTTCAGTCGTGTCCGACTCTTTGCAACCCTATGGACTGTAGCCCACCAGGCTCCTCTGTCCAGGGGATTCTGCAGGCAAGAATACTGGAGTGGGTTGCTGTGCCCTTCTCCAGGGGATCTTCCTGACCCAAGGACTGAATCCACATCTCCTGCGTCTTCTGCATTGCAGGTGGATTCTTTACCGCTGAGCCACCAGGGAGGCCCATTATCCAAAGTGGCTTCTTATAGTTCCAGCAACAATGCATGACGTTACAGTTTCACCACATCCTTATGAACACTTTTTATTATTTTTCTGTTTTGATTATATTCATTGTGGCATTTATCATTTGTATAATTGTAAAACCACGTGGTGGTGGTTTAGTTGCTAAGTTGTTTACAACTCTTGCAACCCCATGGACTGTAGCCTACCAGGCTCCTCTGTCCAAGGAATTTCCCAGGCAGGAATACTGAAGTGGGTGGCCATTTCCTCCTGGCGGGGATCTTCCTGATCCAGGGATCGAAACCTGGTCTCCTGCATTGCAGGTAGATTCTTTACCAACTGAGCTACCAGGGAAGCCCCATGTAGTAAATGACAAATTAAAGCGACATTGAAAATCAACTCTACCTCAGTTAAAAAAAAAATAAAATTAATCATTTAATTAAAACCATTTAAATCAGTTTATGAAATCTGTGTATATACTATGTCATCATCATTAAGAAATAAAGGTCAAGTCTTAATAGAAAATAACATACCAAATACTAAACTCGGTTGTTTCTTAGCGATAGTTTCTTTCTTCACCCCTTCCTTTATTTAGTAATGAAGATATATTTACTGGGCTTCCCTGATGGCTCAGATGGCAAAGAATCCACTTGAAATGTAGGAGACTTGGGGTTCTGTCCTGGGTTGCGAAGATCCCCTGGAGAAGGCAGGGCAACCCACTCTAGTATTCTTGCCTGGAAAATTCCATGGACAGAAGAGCCTGGCAGGGTACAGTCCACGTGGTCACAAAGAGTCAGACACAACTGAGCGACTAACACACTTTCACACTATATATTTACTATCATCGGGGAAAACAACTTCAAAAAGCCAAAAAAGTATGCCCATGTGTTTTACTGCTAATATGACCAAAGTTCACCCAACTTAACGTTTCCCAATAGTTATATTAGATACTGAAGTTTCTCCTCCAGTTTCCATAATAACAAGCAAGTAACCGTTCATTTAATTAGGCTCCAGGGAAGAACTGGGCCTCCCTGATACCTCAGTTGGTAAAAAAAATCCACCTGCAATGCAGGGGACCCTGGTTCAATTCCTAGGTTGGGAAGATCTGTTGGAGAAGGGATAGGCAACCCTCTCCAGTATTCTTGGGCTTCCCTGGTGGCTCAGCTGGTAAAGAATTCACCTGCAATGTGGCAGACCTTGGTCCAATCCTTGGTTTGGGAAAATCCCTTGGAGAAGAGAAAGGCTACCCACTCCAGTATTCTGGCCTGGAGAATTCCATGGACTGTATTGTCCATGGGTTCACAAAGAGTTGGATACGACTGAGCAAATTTCACTTTCAGGGAAGAACTAAAGACAATCTTGGGCACCCTCTTAAACCAGCAGGATATCAGGACACACAACCATTAATGCCATCTGCTATGGACTGAATGTCTGTGTCCTCCCCAAAAGGTATACTTTGAAATTCTAACTCTCAAGATGATGTTACAGTGAGGAGGGTATTTGAGAAGATGATTAGGGCATTAGAGGGCAGAGCCCTCATGACTAGAATTAGTGCTTCTTTATAAAAGAGACTCCAGAGAGCTAGCTTGCCCCTTCTGCCATGTAAGTTTATAATAAAAATGCTTTCAACCAAAACCAAATGTGCAATTATCTTGATCTTTGACTTCTCAGCCTCCAGAATTGTGAAAAATAAATGCTTGTTGTTTACAGACTACTCTATTCATAGTATTTGTGTTATGTGACTTTCTTAATAATTATCTTTACATTCTAGAAATAAATTTCAGCCATTTAAAAAATATATATTATTCTAATATTTTATTTAATAAAATATTTGATTACTATGCCAAAGTCATTAGTTCTGTAATATTAGTATTATGTTTAAGCTTAAGTGTTATAGTTGTTTCAGAAAAATAGGAAGATTTCCTTCATTATTCTCTGTCTGGAACTATTTTTATATCATTGGGCTTTTCTGATTTTGTCAATTTAGTAGAATTCTTTTTTGAAACAATTTGAGCTGAGTAATTTCACCGGCTCAATTGACATGAGTTTAATGAAACTCTGGGAGATAGTGAAGGACAGGCAAGCCTGGTGTGCTGCAGTCCATGGGGTCACAAAGAGGTGGACACAACTGAATGATGGAACAACAACTATTTTTTTTTCCATGGGATTTTTCATTAATGTTTATATCTTTTAATGGTCTCTTTAAGCTTTTCCTTACTCATCTGTTTTCCTAAAAGATGAATATACTTCTTTAAATGCAAATTTATTTGAAAAGTGGTATGTAATGTGGTCTTTATAATTTATACTAATTTCTTCTCTTTCAGTGGTTCTTCCCCCCTTGTATTTTCATATATTATCCACATTTGCTGTGTTTCTATTCTGTTTTTATTTTTCTTATTATCTTCCTAATATTAAAGGTTGAATTGGGTTTTTGTTCTTTTTCTAGCTTTATAAATTGAAGGTTTAATTCATTTTTTCATTTTCATAAACAGTATTATTCTTTGTCCACCTGACTAGTCATATACTGAGAGTGATGCCATATATGTTCCCATTATTAAGTTTCTATTCTTTTTTTCCTGTCCTCTCCATTGTTTCTCTTGAGCATACCTGCTTTCTCAGTTACTTATAACATTTAATGATATCTGGCTTTAACTCTGCTTTGTCATAAGTGGCAACACAGCCAATGCTTTCTAAGGACTTTTTTAATTCCTATATATCTTTGCTTTTCTCTTTATTCTCAGATGATGAATCACTTTGTTATGTAAGTATCTCTTAGATGCAGCATATAGTTGAATCTTACTTGAAAGCCATATTAAATTTTTGTTAAAAATTTTTAATTATTGAGTTAAGTCTATTTCCATAAATCAATATAACTAGTCTCAAAATGCAGTAAATTTTTGGTTAAAATTATTTTTATTATATTTCCTACTCATCTTTTTATTCATAATTTATTTTGCTTTTATGCTTTAAAATACTTTTAACATTTAAGATATATCTTTTCTTCTAACAACTACCTTTATATTATACTTTCTTAGAAAATTTTCTGTTCCCTGATTTCTTATTTAACTGATTAGTATCTGATCTACAAGGTTTTCATGCTACCATTTATTCTCACTTTTTTCTAATGAACTCACTGTAGTCTTCTCTTTCCTTTCTCCTCTTTATGAAATTTATTATCTTTTTTGTCATAGCATGTAGCATAACATTTTTACATAAAATTTTCACTTTATGTCAACCTTTTAGTATAAAATGTTTTAAAATACATTAAATGCTCATAATCAGCCCCTTACCAAACTTCTCCATTAGTCACTTGGTTGAATCAAGTCCATCCATTAGAAAACTGCTCGAGAAGGGCTCACAAATACAAGTAAAGCTTAAGTTATTTTGCACTTAAAGACCCTTTTTCTCTTGGCTTTACCCTAGAATAATATCTGAATTCTGGATTCCCTTATATTTCTTTGAGATTTTTGACAATGCTTTTCTATATTTATCTTGCTTTGCATGTTCCTATTGAGGTATTTGAAACACACAAGTATCTGTTTCCTGTCTTGTTAATTATTTGGACTTTTAGCCAGAAGGTCTTGAAAATTTTTCTTTATGGCACTTGGAAATTTATCTTTCATCTGAAAAGATGACTTGCTTTAAGGCAAGTATAGCCTTGTGCCTAGGTGAAATGACAAAATACTGCCTACAATATAAATGAATCTGATTTTCAGATATGTATTCAGATTTGCAATTTAGATAACGTCATATATCTTCCAACATGAGATGTTCTAAGCCTGTCTGTCTCTGACTTCTTTAGGGATAGGATCCATTTGTTGGCCCACATTCTTCCAGTTATACACAGGAAATATGATAACAAGCCTACGTCCAGTTTTGGCTTCTTTGATTTTCCAGATCATTGGAATTACCTGCCTACACTGAATAACATGGTCAGTTTTTATGCTTTTATTGTACCCCATAAATTTGACTCTTTGTCTTCAATTTCTAAAACACTTTCCTAAGCATCACAGATTTCAGAGTATTGGAGATGCTATCTTAACGATTATTTACTCCACTGTTTTCAAGCCAGCATTGTTTTAGAGACTTCTAAATTGAAGTAATAGGCTGGGTGTGAAGAGTTCCCTCTTCACCTCTTGAAACAAGCTCTTTCATCTTCTCTCTCTCTTCCGTGGTTCCACATAGTATTAAACTTGAAAAGGTAGGTTTTATGTTACCACATTTTGTCAATCACCTTTTACTCCAAAGTTTTCATTTTGCAGAAGTCTTATGAATTAATTTAATAAGACAGCAATAACTTCTTCATATTGAGAACTTGAAAGAAATAGAGAGATACAACTATATTTTTAGATGGAAAAACTTAAAAGCACAAAAGACAGAAAATGTGCATCTATTAACTTGTTTGAGCAACTGTATTTTGACTAGTAATGGATAAATCTTATAACTAAACAAAATTGCTCTAAGGTGACATAAAAAATATGACAATTTCCTAGAGTTTTGATCATAGAAACAGCATGATTCTATGTAGGATTTACATTATTATAGAGTACATATCTATAAACACTTTAAAAACTTCATTTAAATATATAATTATCTGATAAAATAAGGTTAAAATGTAAAAGCCAAATAACAGTCTGATGTGCTTCTAGTACAGACAACTTCCAAGGCATCATGCCTGTATCTAATTATCACTACCCAAACTCTTCCTTTTCTTCCTTTAATTTTCTCACTCCTTTCTAGGCCACTTGCTTACAAAACTTGTTCATCTTAAAATCTGTAGCCACACATTACCTTTTCCCCTCCCCATATTTCTGGGTGTATTAGACCAAATTGTCCTCAAACTGTCTCCAACCTCGCATGAATGACTTTAAAACCTTTAGGTAGAACACAGAATGACTTTGTGTCTTATTTGCCCTAGGCCATCTGTTTTACCCCATCAAACTTCTGATAAATTAAAGAATGCAGTCTGATCTATGTGACCAAGGAGAAAAGGCAAACAAGATAATCAATCTCCAGTGCTGTTAATCTTTGTCTTCTCTACTTCCTTTGTGTAAGGTAGGTCATGTGGGAAATCTAGGGAGGTAGCCCTGGTGTATAGAATTCTTTCCAGAAATAATAGTCCCTATTTTCCTGAGGAAAACACTGAGATTCAAAAGTATGTTTTCTTTAAATGTAGCAACACTTTTTGTAGGCTTACCAAAGCACTGGAAGAGTAAGCAGCTCCTTTTAATGTGTGCATAAGGGACGTTCTACCTGCACTTTCTCTCACTTATTTAAGCCTTCTGTTCATATGCTGTGTTTTATTGATCTTAGGGTTGGGTAAGAAAAAGAGATTTGTTGGCCTTAACTACAGTTCTAGGTGGTTGAAACAGTACCTCTGCAAGTAGTGAACTTTAGAAAAGTGGATCCAGATTCTGTCCACTGGAAATATGTAGTACATTCACATCTATTTCTCTGCTCTGTCAGCTGAAAGACTCTAGAAACAATGATACTCCTATAACAAAGAGCGTACCTAACACTTAGATTTTGGTTTCTAATCATATTCTCTATAAAAGGAAGTAGAAGTCCTTGGAGAAATGACTGATTTTAGGAGCAGGGCAGCGAATAAACAAGTTGAGCCTAGGGCATCTTGTGGTGCCAGAAAGTAAGGAAGTGCTCAGATAACAAAACAATGATGCTATGTCAGAGACCTTGTTGCCAAATGAAAGAGATCCCAATAGCCAAAGCTGGGAGGAAAAAAAGTGTGCTTATGAGGAAAAACATACATTTTAGGATAGAGACAGTGTCCAAATAAACAATATGAGTTCACATAGATTTTTTGGAATAATATCTATGGAATGAGTGCAAGTTGCTTGAGGCAAATGATCTTATCTGCTTTGCCTACCACTCTATCCTTACTGTTTTTATCACCTAGGCCAATATATAATAGGCATTTAATTGTATACACTGAATTTTTAAAAAGAGATTTAATGCAGACATTAACAAATATTAGTTCTTGCCCATCTACACCTAAAGCAAGAAAAAAAAAAAAAATACTGCACAGCTTAATGGTAGAATTTTTAGAAGTACTGGAAACATTTTGGTCACACTGTTTTGAACTGCCTACCTTAAGGACAGGGTAGATGAATAGAAGGATACCAATATGTCTTTGTTTCATTTATGTATACGTTCATTGAACAACCTCAATAACTAATCTTGCTAATAACTGTCTTCCCAATACCAGATGTCTCACAGAATATCTATTTAGATACCGCACTTAATCCAATAAAAACACACATACTATGTTCTAAAGTTCCCTGATCATGAGGTTTATGCAGTAGGTTTGCTAATCCACTGTAATTTAGTGACCCTTTCCTGGAAATTCTAATCTACTTTAATGGTGTGATCCCAGGAATCTATCATGTAAAAGCACCCATAATATTCTTGTGACTGTGCGTATTTGAAATACACTTCCATATGTGAAATCTTTTTTTGTGTGTTTTAAGCATCTTCCTGGCTTCCATTTCAAAAATGAAAACTAAGAACATTCTCTAATACCATACAGAAAAATAAACTCAAAATGGATCAAAGACCTAAACATAAGGTCAGACACTTTTAAACTCTTAGAGGAAAACATAGGCAGAACACTCTGACATTAATCACAGCAATATCTTTTTGGATCCACCTCCTAGTGTAATGAAAACAAAGACAAAATAAACAAATGGAGCCTAATTAAACTTAAAAGTTTCTGCACAGCAAAGGAAACCATAAACAAAATGAAAAGACAACCCACAGAATAAGAGAACATATCTGCAAACAAAGCAACCAACAAGGGATTAATCTCCAAAATAAACAAATAGCTCATGCAGCTCTATGTAAAAAAATAAGTCCAATCAAAAAACAGGCAGAAGATCTAAACAAACATTTCTCCAAAGAAGACATACAGAAGGCCAAAAAGCGCATGAAAAAGATGCTCAATATCACTAATTGTCGGAGAAATGCAAAGCAAAACTACAATGAGGTATCACCTCACACTGGTCAGAATGGCTATCATCAAAAAATCTAAAGACAATAAATGCTGGAGAGGGTGTGGAGAAAAAGGAATGCTCCTACACTGTTGGTGGGAATATAAATTGGTACAACCACTATGGAGAACAGTATGGAGGGTCCCTAAAAAACTAAACATAGAACTACCATATGATTGAACAATCCCTCTCCTGGGAATATATCTGGAGAAAACCACAATTTGAAAAGCTATATGTACCCCAATGTTTACTGCAGCACTGCTGACAACAGCCAAGACATGGAGGCAACCTAAATAACCACTGACAGAATGGATATAGAAGATGTGGTGTTTATATATATAACGGAATATTAGTCGCAGAAAAGAATGAAATAACGCCATTTGCAGCAACATGGATAAACCAAGAGATTATCATACTAAGTGAAGCCAGACAGAGAATGACAAATATCATATCATTCATATATGAAACATAACTTTAAAAAATGATACAAATTAAGTTATTTACAACCCATACAATACTGTAAAGCAATTAGCCTCTAATTAAAATAAATAAATTTAATCTAAAATAGAAAGAGACTTACAAATATTGAAAACAGTATAATGAGCAAATCTAAGTAGACCCTCCACTTTCTCTAAAGAGAAAACTTTGCATTCAGCTTTAACACACTGGTTTTTATCAAAACAAACTCTTTCTCTGAAAATTAGACTTAAAAATACATATTATCTGATCAGATCAGTCGTCCAGTCATGTCCGACTCTCTGCGACCCCATGAATCACAGCACGCCAGGCCTCCCTGTCCATCACCAACTCCCGGAGTTCATTCAGACTCATGTCCATCAAGTCGGTGATGCCATCCAGCCATCTTATCCTCTGTCATCCCCTTCTCCTCCTGCATTCAGTTTCCCAGTATCGGGTCTTTTCAAATGAGTAAATTCTTTTCATCAGGTGGCCAAAGTACTGGAGTTTCAGCTTCAACATCACCCTTCAAATGAATATTCAGGACTGATCTCCGTTAGGACGGACTGGTTGGATCTCCTTGCAGTGCAAGGGATTCTTAAGAGTCTTCAACACCACAGTTCAAAAGCATCAATTCTTCAGCACTCACCTTTCTTTATAGTCCAACTCTCACATCCACACATGACTACTGGAAAAACAATAGCCTTGACTAGATGGACCTTTGTTGG
>NW_011494863.1:9558804-9559101 GCF_000754665.1 Bison bison bison
CTGCCATAAGGGTGGTGTCATCTGCATATCTGAGGTTATTGATATTTCTCCCAGAAATCTTGATTCCAATTTGTGTTTCATGCAGCCCAGCATTTTCATGATGTACTCTGCATATAAGTGAAATATGCAGGATGACAATATACAGGCTTGATGTATTCCTTTCCCTATTTGGAACCAGTCTGTTGTTCCATGTCCAGTTCTAACTGTTGCTTCGTAATCTGCATATGGATTTCTCAAAAGGCAGGTCAGGTGGTCTGGTATTCCCATCTCTTTCAGAATTTTCCATAGTTTATTGTG
>NW_011494863.1:9559201-9563035 GCF_000754665.1 Bison bison bison
TTTCACTTTCATCAAGAGGCTTTTTAGTTCCTCTTCACTTTCTGCCATAAGGGTGGTGTCATCTGCACATCTGAGGTTATTGATATTTCTCCCAGAAATCTTGATTTCAGCTTGTGCTTCTTCTAGTCCAGTGTTTCTCATGATGTACTCTGCATATAAGTTAAATAGGCAGGGTGACAATATACAGCTTTGACGTACTTCTTTTCCTATTTGGAACCAGTCTGTTGTTCCATGTCCAGTTCTAACTGTTGCTTCCTGACCTGCATACAGGTTTCTCAAGAGGGAGGTCAGGTGCTCTGGTATTCCCATCTCTTTCAGAATTTTCCAGTTTATTGTGATCCACACAGTCAAAGGCTTTGGCATAGTCACTAAAACAGAAATCAATGTTTTTCTGGAACTCTCTTGCTTTTTCAATGATCCAGAGGATGTTGGCAATTTGATCTCTGGTTCCTCTGCCTTTTCTAATTCCAACTTGGACATCTGGAAGTTCACGGTTCATGTACTGCTGAAGCCTGACTTGGAGAATTTTGAGCATTACTTTACTAGTGTGGGAGATGACTGCAATTGTGCAATAGTTTGAGCATTCTTTGGCATTGCCTTTCTTTGGGATTGGAATGAAAACTGACCTTTTCCAGTCCTGTGGCCACTGCTGAGTTTTCCAAATTGGCTGACATACTGAGTGCAGCACTTTCACAGCATCATCTTTCAAGATTTGAAATAGCCCAACTGGGATTCCATCACCTCCACTAGCTTTGTTTGTAGTGATGCTTCCTAAGGCCCATGTGACTTTGCATTCCAGGATGTCTGGCTTTAGGTGAGTGATCATACCATCATGACTATTTGAGTCGTGAAGAACTTTTTTGTATAGATCTTCTGTGTATTCTTGCACTTCTTCTCAATTATCTTCTGCTTCTGTTAGGTCCACACCCTTTCTGTCCTTTATTGTATCCATCTTTGCATGAAATGTTCCTTTGGTATCTCTAATTTTCTTCAAGAGATCTCTAGTCTTTCCCATTCTATTGTTTTCCTCTATTTCTTTGCACTGGTCACTTAGGAAGGCTTTCTTATCTCTCCTTGCTATTCTTTGGAACTCTGCATTCAAATGGATATATCTTTCCTTTTCTCCTTTGCCTTTCACTTCTCTTCATTTCATAGCTGTTTGTAAGGCCTCCTCAGACAGCCATTTTGATTTTTTTGCATTTCTTTTTCTTGTAGATGGTCTTGATCCCTGTCTTCTGTACAGTGTCACAGATCTCAGCCCATAGTTCTTCAGGCACTCTATCAGATTTAATCCCTTGAATCTATTTCTCACTTCCACTGTATAATTGTAAGGGATTTGATTTAGGTCATACCTGAATGGTCTAGTGATTTCCTTACTTTCTTCAACTTAAGTCTAAATTTTCATAAGGAATTCATGATTTGATCCACAGTCAGCTCCCAGTCTTATTTTTGCTGACTGTATAGATCTTGTCCATCTTTGGCTGCAAAGAATACAAACAATCTGATTCTGGTATTGACCATCTGGTAATGTCCATGTGTAGAGTCTTCTCTTGTGTTATTGGAAGAGGGTGTTTGCTATGACCAGTGTGTTCTCTTTGCAAAACTCTATTAGCCTTTGCCCTGCTTCATTCTGTACTCTGAGGCCAAATTTTCCTGTTACTCCAGGTGTTTCTTGACTTCCTACTTTTACATTCCAGTCCCCTATAATGAAAAGGACATTTTTGGGGGGTGTTAGTTCTAGAAGGTCTTGTAGGTCTTCGTAGAACTGTTCAACTTCAGTTCCTTCAGCATTACTGGTCGGGTCACAGATTTGGATTACTGTGATATTGAATGGTTTGCCTTGGGAACGAACAGAGATCATTCTGTCATTTTTGAGATTGCATCCAAGTACTGCATTTCAGACTCCTTTGTTAACCATGATGGCTACTCCATTTCTTCTAAAGGATTCTTGCCCTCAGTAGTAGATATAATGATCATCTGAGTTAAATTCAACCATCCCAGTACATTTTAGTTTGCTGCTTCCTAAAATGTCGATGTTCATTCTTGCCATCTCTTGTTTGACCACTTCCAATTTGCCTTGATTTGTGGACCTAACAGTCCATGTTCTTATGCAACATTGTTCTTTACAGCACTGGACTTTGCTTCTATCATCAGTCATATCCACAGCTGGGTGTTGTTTTTGCTTTGGCTCCATCTCTTCCTTCTTTCTGGAGTTATTTCTCCACTGATCTCCAGTAGCATATTGGGTACCTACTGACCTGGGGTCATCTTTCAGTGTTCTGTATTTTTGCCTTTTCATACTCTTCATGGGGTTCTCAGGGCAAGAATACTGAAGTGGTTTGCCATTCTCTTCTCCAGTGGACCACATTCTGTCAGAACTCTCAACCATGACCCATCCATCTTGGGTGGCCCTACATGGCATGGCTCATAGTTTCACTGAATTATACAAGGCTGTGGTCCATATGATCAGATTAGTTAGATTTCTGTGATTGTGGTTTTCAGTCTGTCTGCTCTCTAATGCCGAAGGATAAGAGGCTTATGGAAATTCTGGAATGGAGAAACTGAACAAGGGAGCAACTGGGTCTTGTTCCGATGGGCAGGGCTATGCTCAGTAAATCTTTAATACAATTTTCTATTGATGGGTGGAGCTTTGTTCCCTTCTTGTTATTTGAACGTGAATGTGAAGTCGCTCAGTCATGTCACATTGGACTCCGTGCAACCCCAATAGATGGCCTCCTACCAGGCTCCTCTGTCCATGGGATTTTCCAGGCAATAGTACTGGAGTGGATTGCCATTTCCTTCTCCAAGGGATCTTCCCAACCCAGGGATCGAATCCGGGTCTCCTGCATCATAGACAGACACTTTACCGTCTGAGCCACCAGGGAAGTGTATTGTTATTTACCAGGGGCCAAACTATGGTGGAGGTAATGAAGATAATGGCAAACTCCTTCAAAAGGTCCCATGTATGCACAGCTACACTCAGAGTTCCCAATTGAGAGAGTCAGTTCCTAGGCAGATTGATAAGAAGTCCATGGTCCCCAAGGAGAGAAGGGTCTGGGGCTCTCAAAGTGGAGATAGGAGTCTGGAATTCTCAAGGAGGAGAAAAGGACAAACATTTTTATTTTCCTCTACATTCCTTAGTCTTAGTCAATTACACAATTCAGTTTAAACTCAGTACTAGTGATTATACAAGAACAATGTATCCTGCTGGAGGACAGTTTCTCCTTCCTGAAAACCTTCTGACTAATCCTGATATCTTAGAATGTATATTATGGGAGTAGGTCTGGTAGGATCTTTCTATTGTTAAATTCTAACCTTGTTATCCTAAAATGTAAATTGTGAGAGTGGGTCTGGTAAAATTTTCACAAACCTGAGACATTCTTTTGATTCATTGCAATAACTAATTAAAAGGTATATAACTCCATTGCTAACACCAGTAAGGGGGTACTCTTTCTCCCCCCTTCTGATGTCTATGTCAGAAGCTTTCTCTTATCTCTTTTATACTATATTACACAAAAGCTCCGAGCGATCAAGCCTCATTTTTGGACCTGGATTTAATTCTTCTCCTCCGGAGGTCAAGAATCCTGGTGTCTTTTGTGGCTCAGCAACAACCTTTCACAACCCTGCAGCAGGCCACCACTGACCCATGCCTCCACCACAGACTCCTGGACAGTCCCGGGCAAGTCTGGGTCAGTCTCTTATGGGGTCACTGATCCCTTCTTCTGGGTCCTGGTGTGCACAAGGTTATGTTTGTGTCCTACAAGAGTCTATTTCCCCAGTCCTGTGTAAGTTCTGGCAGCTCTATGGTGGGGTTAATGGCGACCTCCTCCAAGA
>NW_011494863.1:9563135-9575623 GCF_000754665.1 Bison bison bison
CCCTGCAGCAGTCCATTGCTCACCCGTACCTCCACAGGAGACACTCAGACACAGTTCTATCTCAGTCTGTGTGGGGTCTCTGGGTCCTGGTGCACACAAGGTTTGTTTCAGCCCTCTGAGCATCTCTGGTAGGAATAGGGTTTGAGTCTAAACGTGAATTCGCCCCTTCTACAGTTCTGCTGGGGCTTCTCCTTTGCCCTTGGACGTGGGCTATCTCCTCAAAGTCGCTCCAGCTCCACGCAGCTGCTGCTCAAGTGCCTACCGTCCTACTGGGGCTTCTCTGTCCTTGGACGTGGGGCATCTCCTCACAGCCCCTCCAGAACCGCACAGCTGCCTCTCCTTCAGCCAATCTAATACACAAGTCTCTTTGCTGTTACTTAATCATGCCATGCACTAGATCCCAGCCTAAGGACTTTTACTCTAGCTCTTCCCTTTACTTAGAATCCTCTTCTAGCAGGTAAATGTCTGGCTAAATCCCTTACCTCTTTTAGGTCTTTGTTCAAATGCAAGGTCCTCAGATTATCCTGATTATCTTGTTACTACACACATTCCTGTTTCAACACTGCATTTAAGCTTACTTTTTTAGAAATTATTATTTTCTAATATTCTATAAAATTTTACTTCCTTATTAGGCCTTTACCTACTATGTATTTCTTCTAGTGACATGTAAGTTTTACAAGGACAGGAATCATTGCTTAAATATAGATTATAGTCCCCTTGAATAAGGCTAAATGCATAAGTAGGCATTTAAAGTATTGCTGAGTAAACTGCATTATGTCAATTTATGTGCAGAGTGGAAAAATTACTTGCTCAAGACCCAAATATTTTGAACATAAAAAACAGGAAATAAATTCATAACTTCTTGATCCAATTCCCCTTCTCTTTGCACTATTACACATTTGATTTCTGTTAACAATCATGGACAACGATTTGGGTTTCCCTGGTGGTTCAGATGTAAAGAATCTACCTGCAATGCAGGGGATCTGGGTTCAATCCCTGGGTTGGGAAGATCCCCTGGAGAAGGCAACAGCTACCCACTCCAGCATTCTGGCCTGGAGAATCCCATGGACTGTATAGTTCATGGGGTCACAAAGAGTCGGGCATGACTGAGCAACTTTCAGGTTGTTTGTCACTAGGGACATCAGAGTTTCTAACACAGTCTTTCCTGGACTGGAGTTGGTTTGCATTAGAGAGTCAATGGTGACCAGAACTGAGGAGATCAAAGAGTTCAGCTTTACCACATGAAAGCCAGTTCTGAAAAGGACACAGGCACATTCTGTCTGGATAAAAGACGTGCATCCTTTTCATACTTTTCACATATTCCCGACAGAGAGAAGATTGGATTTCATTTTATCGGTCAACTTCTTCAAGGAGCCTGCAATGAAGCCGTCAATTTACCTCAAACTCTCTCCCTCCACCCCACAGATACTCAAGGAAAATAAAACATTGATGGAAATAAAGAAATAAAACCTTCTCTCATAATTACTAGAAGAGAAACTGGAACATGACATTTGTATTCACTTTTTAAGGTGTTATCACATTCCTAGATATACAGTCACTCCTGATGGACTGTGGATTGACTGACTGCCTTACACACCACATGTCCTCTGCTCTGTCTTATCAAAAAAGCACATTTTTTTAAAGACTGGAAAGTAATAACCCATGAAAGATCACCTCAGAAGAAGGTGAGCATAGAGAAATAATAAATCTCCAAGTGGAGGCACTTTTCTAAGTGCACTTTGTGAGAAGGATCGGCACAGTGTGACCCTGGAAAATGAATCACACTGACTCCATCAAAGCAAATTCCACAGGCAACAGACCAAAGGGAAAACACAGCCCCTGAGGGCAGAGATGGGGAACACTGTGTCCAAGAAAGAGGACAGTGGGAAGAACATTAAAAGCGGGGAAATCATAGGAAGGATACATGGTGGTCTGCCAGGTTGTTCCTGGAGCTTTTAGAATACTGAATATTGTGTTTCCATTTTTTTCATAGTGTCCTGGTATAACAACTTAGCATTTAGACGGTTTATGGTAGTTGAACTTCTTGAATGAGTAGTAAAATTGCAGTCTAGTACAATTACATATCTAGCAGACATGTACATAGAACAATGATAGGCTCTGAACATATCATTCTATCTGAACATAGAACAATGTGGCATATACCTCTCCCCTCACAGGAGAGGGAGATTTTTATAAAGCAATAAAGAAATGAGAATCAGTCACAGCCTACTTAGAGAATAAATATCCCTTAGATTTTATGGGACAAGAATCATTTCGGTAAAACATAAAGATTTTTTTAAGTCTGTATCAGTCAGGTGTACTAGCGCATAGAAAAGTGCTAAGTCTCTCACACACAATTCCCTTTATTAGAGAGAAGGGAGAGTTTGGCAGGCTTAAGAATTCTATAGTGCTTATATAAATACAAAGAAACTGTGTTTTCACCAATGATTTCATAATGAGCAAATTTTTCACAGTTTTTTAAATATTGTACTTTGTTTTGTAACCAGAGGTCCCCAGAAAATATAGGCCATGGAAAATCAGAGATTACAGAATAAAATCAGTTGATTTATATAGCTACTGACATAAAAGCTGTGGAGCAAATACGAATCACTTCAATGAGTACTCCACTAATTATCAACAGGGTAGTATCATGTCCTATGTATTTTTTTTTAATTGAGATATGACTGACATATTAGTTCCAGAGGTACAACATAAAGACTCAATATTTATACATATTGAGAAATGATTACCACAATAAGTCTAGTTAACATCAGTCACCATACATAATCATTTTATTTTCACATGATGAGCATTTTTAAGATCCATTCTTTTAGTAACTTTCAAATATGCAATACAGCATTATTAACTACAGTCACCATGCTGTGCATTGCATTTTATTTTATTCATAACTCAAAGTTTATACCTTTTGACCCTTTCACCCATTTTCCCACCCCCAGCTGAGCTCTTTTTGTTTGTTTTTAGACTCCATATATAAATGATATCATAAAGTATTTGTTATTCTGAGTCTGACATTTCACATAGCGTCATGCCATCAAAGTCCATCCATGTCGCATCAAACAATAGGATTTCCTTCTTTTTTATAGCTAAATAACAGTCCACTTATATATACATCTTCTTTACCCATTCACCCATTGAGGAGTACTTACACTGTTTCCAAATCTTGGCTACTGTGAATAATTCCACAATGAACAAGGGAATGCAGAGGTCTTCAAGATGTTGCTCTCATTTCCTTTAGATACATACAGAAATGGGACTGCTGGATCCTATGGTAGTTATATTTTAAAGATACCTCCATTATATTTTCCATAGTGGCTGTGACAATTTACCACCAGCAGTGCACAAGAGTTCCCATTTCTCCACTTCTTGACCAACACCTGTTAGTTTTTGTCTTTCTATTGATAGCCATTGTAACAAGTGTGAGGTGACCTCTCACTGTGGTTTTGATTTGCAGTTCCCTGATGATTAATGATGTTGAGCACCTTCTCAAGTACCTATTGGTCATTTTATGTCTTCCTTGGAAAAACATCTATTCAGATGCTCTGTCCATTTTTTAATTGGGTTGTTTGTTATTTCTGTTGTGAAGCTGAATGAGTATACATATACATACACAGGATATTAACTCCTAATCAGATACATGATTTGCAAACATTTCCTCCCCTTCCATAAGCTGCCCTTTCATTTGTTGGTTTCCTTTGCTATGCAGAAACTAGTTTGATGTAATCTCATTTATTTTTCCTTTTGTTGCTTTTGTTTTTGATGTCAAATCCAAAAAAAGCCATCACCAACACTTTAATTCTAGCAGTTTTATACTTTCAGTTATGTTCAACTCTTTAATCAATTTTGACTTAATGATGTCCTTAATGATGTTTTTATATTTGAGCACTTCCAAACCCATACCACATCCTATATTTAAAATTATTTTTAATAATTTGGAATACTTATTGAGGTATCTTGAATTAATATTAATTTTAAATCAGCAAATGCTCATTTAGTTTTCTCACCTTACATTATAGTGACTGGTTTTTATTCTGCAAATACTTTAAATAATTTTCCAGGGCAGGAATGTTTAGAACTCTGTATTATCTTACTGTTTCTGATAAACATAAGTGCTTGATTGGGGGGAAAGTTGAATTATTTTATGATGTTTGATGAAAATTTCTATGTTTGATAAAACATAATGATGGTTCAAAGAATGATAGGTTTTATGCACAACCAATTTTTTTCTCTATGTTTTTGTCTCTTTGAGCAAGTACATTTGAAAGAATCCTTGTGTCCATATAATAGCTACTTGCAGGAGTCCAAACAAATAAACATTCTTCATATTACATTTAGAAGAGACCCACTTTGGGGAAACAAAAATGTGTAGATCGT
Source organism: Bison bison bison (assembly GCF_000754665.1). Taxonomy (NCBI): domain Eukaryota; kingdom Metazoa; phylum Chordata; class Mammalia; order Artiodactyla; family Bovidae; genus Bison; species Bison bison. The sequence continues at coordinate 9,567,528 of NW_011494863.1, forward strand.
TTTGTGATATTTTGAAAAATAAAGTAACGTTTGAGCCTTAGGGCAAATCAATCCAGATGTATATTGACTCTTAAAGTTAAAAACTAATAAATCTAGACTATTTGGCTATAGTCAGTTCAGTTCAGAGCTCAGTTGCATCTAACTCTTTGTGACCCCATGGACTTCAGCACACCAGGCTTCCCTGTCCATCACCAACTCCCGGAGCTTGCTCAAACTCATATCCATTGAGTCAGGGATGCCATCCAACCATCTCATCCTCTGTCATCCCTTTTTCCTCCTGCCTTCAATCTTTCACAGCACCAGGGTCTTTTCCAATGAGTCAGTTCTTCACATCAGGTGGCCAAAGTATTGGACTTTCAGCTTCAGCATCAGTCCTTCCAGTGAATATTCAGGACTGATTTCCTTTAAGATGGACTGGTTGGATCTCCGTGATGTCCAAGGGACTCTCAAGAGTCTTCAACACCACAGTTCAACAGCATCAATTTTTCAGTGCTCAGCTACCTTATGGTCCAACTCTCACATCCATACATGACTACTGGAAATACCATAGCTTTGACTAGATGGAACGTTGTTGGCAAAGTAATGTCTCTGCTTGATAATATGCTATCTAGATTGATCATAGCTTTTCTTTCAAGGAGCATCTTTTAATTTCATGGCTGCATTCACCATCTGCAGCAATTCTAGAGCCCCCCAAAATAAAGTTTATCACTGTTTCCACTGTTTCTGCATCTATTTGCCATGAAGTGATGGGACCAGATGCTATGATCTTAGTTTTTTGAATGTTGAGTTTTAAGCCAGCTTTTTCACTCTCTTCTTTTACTTTCATCAAAAGGCTCTTCAGTTCCTCTTTGCTTTTTGACATAAGGGTGGTGTCATCTGCATATCTGAGGTTATTGATATTTCTCCCGGCAATCTTGATTCCAGGTTGTGTTTCATTCAACCTGGGATTTCGCATGATGTACTCTGCGTATAAGTTAAATAAGCAAGGTGAAAATATACAGCCTTGACATACTCCTTTCTCAATTTGGAACCATTCTCTTGTTCCATGTCCGGTTCTAACTGTTGCTTCTTGATCTGCATACAGATTTCTCAGGAAGCAGGTCAGGTGGTCTGGTATTCCCATCTCTTTAAGAATTTTCCACAGTTTGTTGTTTTCCACATAGCCAAAGGCTTTAGCATAGTCAATAAAGCACAAGTAAATGTTTTTCTGGAACTCTCTTGCTTTCCCTATGATCCTAAGATGTTGGCAATTTGATCTCTGGTTATTCTGTCTTTTCTAAATCCATATGAAACATCTGGAAGTTCTCGGTTCATGTTCTGTGGAAGCCTAGCTTGGAGAATTTTCAGCGTTACTTGGCTAAGGTGTGAGAGGACTGCAATTGTGTGGTAGTTTGAACACTCTTTGTCATTGCCTTTCTTTGTGACTGGAATGAAAACTTACCTTTTCCAGACCTGTGGCCATTGCAGAGATTTCCAAATTTGCTGGCATACTGAGTGCAGAACTTTTACAGCATTATCTTTTAGGATATGAAATAGCTCAACTGGAATTCCATCACCTTCACTAACTTTGTTCATAGTGATGCTTCCTAGGGTCCATTTGACTTCACACTCTAGGATGTCTGGCTCTAGGTGAGTGATCACACTCTCATGGTTATCTTCGTCATTAAGATATTTTTGGTATAGTTCTTCTATGTATTCTTGCCACAGCTTCTTAATATCTTCTGCTTCTGTTAGGTCCATACCATTTCTGTAATTTATTGTGCCCATCTTTGCATGAAATGTTCCCTTGGTATCTCTACTTTTCTTCAAGAGCTCTCTAGTCTTTCCCGTTCTATTGTTTTCCTCTATTTTTTTGCTTTGATCACTTAGGAAGGCTTTCTTAACTCTCCTTGCTATTCTTTGGAACTCTGCATTCAGATAGTATATCTTTCTGCTTCTCCTTTGCCTTGCTTCTCTTCTTTTCTCAGCTATTTGTAAGGCCTCCTCAGACAACCATTTTGCCTTTTGCATTTCTTCTTCTTGGGGATGGTTTTGATCACCATCTCTTGTACAACGTTACAAACCTCTGTCCATAGTTCTTCAGGCACTCTACCAGATCGAATCCCTTGAATCTATTTGTCATTTCCATTGTATAATTGTAAGGCATTTGATTTAGGTCATATCTGAATTGTCTAGTGGTTTTCCCTTCTTTCTCCAATTTAACTCTGAATTTGTCAATAAGAAGTTCATGATCTGAACCACAGTCAGCTCCCAGTCTTGTTTTTGCTGACTTTATAGAGCTTCTCCATCTATGGCTGCAAAGAATATAATCAATCTGATTTCAGTATTGACCATCTGGTGATGTCCATGTGTAGAGTCGTCTCTTGTGTTGTTTGGAGAGGGTGTTTGCAATGACCAGTGCAGTCTCTTGGCAAAACTCTATTAGCCTTTGCCCTGCTTCATTCCATACTCCAAGGCCAAACTTGCCTATTATTCCAGGTGTCTCTTGACTTCCTACTTTTGCATTCCAGTCCCCTATAATGAAAATGACATCTTCTTTTGGTGTTAGTTCTAGAAGGTCTTGTAGGTCTTCATAGAACCATTAAACTTCAGCTTTTTTGGCATTAGTTGGTTGGGGCATAGATTTGGGTTACTGTGATAACTCAATGCTTTGCCTTGGTAATGAACAGAGATCATTCTGACATTTTGGAGATTGCACCCAACTACTGCATTTCAGACTCTTTTATTGACTCTGAGGCTAAGGGATTCTTGCCCACATTAGATAGAATGGTCATCTGAATTAAACTTGCCCATTCCTATATTAGTCACCCAAAATGAGACAGAGCAGAGTTTCACTTCTGTGTAAGGGAACTTTCTGAAATATTTGAGGCTGGTCTGGTGGCAGGATTAGAAACAAAAGGGAAGACATATATTACAAATGTACTAATTTCCCTTAGATTCTGATTGAGTCAGTCCATACATATGGCTATATGTCTGGGCCTTTAAATTGCCTAAAGAAAATACAAAAAGCTTGAACTTAGTTTTAGATGTCAGGGCAAGTTGGAAGTGAAAGACAGCTGCATTACAGCCATACTAAGATGCAGCCATAAAAACCTTCAGTGGACAGAATCTACTGTCAACCTTGTATGAAAGAAGTAGCTTATAATGAGAAGGAAAAAAGTATATGTGCAGACCTTGGAAAAGAATGGAAAGACTGGAGTAGAGGCATATGGATGAACACATTGGAGTATGCATGAGTATGAAGATCTTTAAATCACATATTAATGTCAAACAGAAAGTATCCATCATGAAAGAGGCAGTGAATAATACATACATGTGACAGACACTGACCAAATGTCTTATCCATTTGATGTCTGTTTTGTCTTCAGACACAGCAGTGCAGATACAATGGGATCATTAATAAAGTAGCCTCTGTGGCAGAGATGGAGGCTATGCATGGGTCTCAACATGAGTCTCATTTACTAAAGACTATCTAGTGACTTCTATCTCCAAATGTCCATCCAGTCAGAAATAAAGATCAGTAACATGTCCTGGATAGGCATGTGGTGTGGTTTAGTCACAAAGTTGTGTCCAACTCTTGTGACCCGATGGACCATAGCCCACCAGGCTTCTCTGTCCATGGGATTTCCCAGCAAGAATATTGGAGTGGGTTGCCATTTCCTTCTCCAAGAAAGTGAAAGTGAAAGCCGCTCAGTTGTGTCCAACTCTTTGTGACCCCAAGGACTTCTCCACGGAATTCTCCAGGCCCGAATACTGGAGTGGGTAGCCTTTCCCTTCTTCAAGGGATCTTCCTAACCCAGGGATCAAACCCACATCTCCCACATTGCAGGCAGATTCTTTACCAGCTGAGCCACAAGGGAAACCCTGAATAGGCATATTGAGATCCAGTTATCAACCAATCGTCAACTTGATGACAATTTGACTACATTAAATTTCTTCTAGTCCCCCACTCTTGAGAGGTTAGTGGTTAATTCTCACAGGAACAGATATTTACTTCAGATGTGGTTTTATAATTACAGCTTGCAAAACCTCAATCAAAACTACTATCCAGGAGCTTACAGGGTACCAGGTCTTGGGACTCTACACAACATATTAGCCACTCACATTCATAGCAAATGTGTCACTGGAATGGGTTCATGACTATGGGTTACAATTGCAGCATCACAAACAGTACCAACCAGAAGCTGCTGACCTTCTTGAGCACTAGAATAACCTGCTGAAAGCACAGCCTAAGCGCCAGGTTGTAGGCAATGGATCCTTCAGAATATAGCATACGCTGAATTAAGAGACCACTATACATTACTGCATCCTCAATAAAAAGAATACATCAATCTTCTGATAGTTGTCCCACAAATCATCTCTCCCAGTGAACCACTGGGGACTTTATACTTCTCAGTCCTTGTAACTCTGGACATTGTGCTTACAAGAGGTACTGGCCTACAAACAAAGCACATTCTCACAGAGTCCCATTGAACAAAAAACTAAAATTATCACTTGAAACAAAGGACTCTGTGTGTCCAAGAAACAGTAATCAATAAGAAGAGTCATTTATTTTGGTTGCAGTAATTGACCCTAATCAACTGGAAGATGTGTAAATTTACAGAAAACAGGGACAAGAAATATGTATGAATCTCAGTTAATTCACATGGATGTCACTTGCTACTACCTCTCCCAATTGTGACTGTAAGTGGTAAGTTTGAATCTCTAGCTTGGAAAATCTATGTTTACCAGAAGCTCCAATACCTTAGGAATAATGGCTTGACTTACGCCAGCAAATAAGCCATTGAGACCATCAAAACTGGTCATAGCATAGCTGAGATAAGTGGAATTAATATGGATTATAAAAAAAGGTGACACTGACCTATGTAACAGAAACAGGGAATCATGGCAGCCAAAGTTGTATACACAATTTGGATCTTCCTTTAAGAGAGAACTTGGATCAGCTGAGGAGTGCCCATACTTGGCGGTCATCAGATTCAATGACCTTCAGATCCACCACAGGGGCTGGGTTGAAACAATGCTCTTCCATGGTTCACTGAGGCTTTCTTAGAGGTGCACTGAAGTCTAGGGTCTCTTTACCCTATATTTCTCACTTTGCCATCTCCTTTCATATATGTCAGATGTCCATCAGAGCATAGCATCTTTCCTTAGCTACTTGTACTCACTCTTCATTTTATCTTTCAAGGCTGCCCACCAGCAAATAACTTGCATTTTTAATCTCTGTCTTGATGCCTGCTTCTCTAAGTACCCAACCCATACATTAATTATTAAGTTACAAGATCAACATATATAGAAAATTCAACTTATCTTTATAGGGAAAAAAACTAATACATAAAAATAAAAATCTAATATGAAACCATATCCAACAACACAATAAACAAAAATATTTATGAATAAGTTTCTCAAAACATAGGAAATATTTCTCTACTGAAAGCTATAAAATGGTTTTAAACAAAATCAAAGAAAATCTAAATAAGATCAGAAATATTCCAAATTCATGATTGGAAGACACTGTTATGAAGACATCAGTTCTCTTCAAATAGATCTATGAACTGAATGCAATCCCAATCAAAATCTCTGGAATTTCTTTTCTTGGGTGTTCATAATGGATTCTAAATTTTATATAGAAATTCAAAGGACTTAAAAAGTGAGAACTTTACAACAGTGTATTTTGATTCCCCCAACCCCAGTCGTTCTTTGTGCTCTTGTCAGAAACCTTACTTGTATGTATTATAAGAATTATAATACAGTATTAGTTTTGATTTAGACAATTCTAAACACGGTGTATGGGCTTCCCTGGTGGCTTCCCTGTTTGTAAATACTGGGATTTAACAAACAAGGAAATGAATAATGGACAGTGGGAACCAGGTTTCTCATTGATAAAGTGTTAAGGTGCATACATGCGAGGGGAGAAACTTAAAAAAATACAGTGTCACATGGTACTGGATGAGAGCTGGTGATATTAGCAGATATTCAAGTTATATATATATATATATAGAGAGAGAGAGAGAGAGAGAGAGAGACAGAAAGACAGAGAGAGAGTGTTCTATCCTCACAAAAACTTATAATCCCATGTAATTAGAAAAACACTGCTGCTGCTGCTGCTAAGTCACTTCAGTCGTATCCGACTCTGTGCGACCCCATAGACGGCAGCCCACCAGACTTCCCCGTCCCTGGGATTTGCCAGGCAAGAACACTGGAGTGGGTTGCCATTTCCTTCTCCAATGCATGAAAGTGAAGTCGCTCAGTCGTGTCCGACTCTTAGTGACCCCATGGACTGCAGCCTACCAGGCTCCTTCATCCATGGGAGACATATCCAAATTGAAGAGATGAAATATAAGATGGTCATCTCAATAGATGCAGAAAGAGCATACGACAAAATTCAACATTCATTCCTAATTAAAACGCTCAAAAACCTGGGTACTGAGGTACTTTATTACTTACTTCCACACAATAAAGGCCATATACGACAAGCCCACAGCTAATATCGTGCTCAATGGTGAAACTGGACATTTTTTCTTTAATACTGGTAACAAAGTTACCTACTTTTACCACTTTTACTCAAAACAGTACTGGCAGTCCTAGCCAGAGCAATTAGGCCAGAAAAAGAAATAAAAATCATCCAAATCAGAAAGGAAGAAGTAGAACTGTTTCTATTTGCAGATGGCATGTTGTTATATATTGAAAAACTTAAAGAACACACCAAAACAAAAACAAAAACTGTTAAAATTAATAAATTTATTTAGTAAAATTTCAGGAAAAACTATGAATATACAAAAATCAGTTGCATTTCTATACTCTTAACAACAAACTATCAGAATGAGAAATTAAAAAAAAAAAGAAATCCCAATACAATTGCATAAAAAGAAAAAATCTAGGAATAAATGTAACTAAGGAGGTGAAAGACTTCTACACTAGACACAATAAAATACTGATGGAAAAAAACTGAAGACACAAATAAATGAAAAGATATTTCATGTTCTTGGAAAGGAAGACTTAATATTGTTAAAATGTCCATACTACCCAAAGGAAGCCCTACATATTCTACATATTCAATGAAATCCCTCTCAAAATTCCAATGGCATTTTTAAGATACAAAAAAAAACCAAAAAACTAAAATTCATATGCAACCACAAAAGACTCCAACGAGTCAGAGCAATCTTGAGAAAGAACAAAGCTGGAAGCATCACACTTCCTGATTTCAACCTATCAATATATTCCAAAGCTATAGTAATCAAAACAGTATGGTTATGGGCATAAAAAAGACACATAGACTAACAGAATAGAGAGGTCAGAAATAAACTCATTCATACATGGTCAATTAATTTATGACAAAGGAGCCAAGAATACTTGGGCCTGTCTCCTAGTGACAACTGTCATATCTGTGGGTTTTTACAGAGTCATATCCTTCATCAGAGTCATCATGTAATTTACTCTTGATATTGGATGACATGGAATTTATAACCAATAAATCAGATTATCAGGGTTTAACTGAGCTAAGAAAGATCACTCAGTCTAGCTATAAAAGTTTATAAAAAAACTTTTATATTAAGTTATATGAAAAAAATTTTCAAAGTCATAAAATGAAAGAAAAGTCAGTCAAATTGCTTAATTACAGAAATGTCAAGAGTACCCAGATCTCTAGCCTCTAAATACAATGGTGTTTTCAAGTCTCATGCTCTAAGTAATGAGGAAGACTCAAATATCCTGGGGTGAGAAAGGTCATTACAATCAGGAACTAGAAAAAAGTTACAAACTCAGGGATCACAAAGTTGACCAAAAAAAAAAAATTCTGAAATGGAGCAGGACCCTATGGTCCTTGCCCACCCCAACCCCCCCATTCCTCTGTCTGTCTTGTGTCTGTGGAAAGCTTTAGTCAAAGAATAAGTTTAATCAGATAAATGAAAAGTGCAGAAACAAAGGAAACAGTCAAAGGAGACCAAATAATAATAATGTAGTCATTAAGCATAGTCAAGGACCATTAGTTATTTTTCAAGGGCTATAGATTACATTCTGAGCCACCTCTGTGAGCTGTCTTGTAGACACTAAAACATCAGGGTGAAGAAATTAACTACATGATGACCGGACTGTACCCA
>NW_011494863.1:9575723-9591981 GCF_000754665.1 Bison bison bison
AACATAAGCAGCCATAATTCTGAGAACTGGCCTCAAAGAAATGGGCACAGACAGACCCTGGAACTGAAGATCAACTGTACCTAAAATAACCCCAAGATGATGTTGGTCAGATCATCAGTGACCAATTTGAAGATGACTGTCAGAGCTGATTGTGCTATTTCTGCATGTAACCCCCTCCAAACTGTCTATAAAAGCTTCTGCAGTGATGGGGGTGGTGGTGGCGGGGGGGACGCAGGAAGGCAGTTGGCCTTTGGACAGACATCTGCCCTCCCCTGCAGTTGCCAGCATCTGAAATAAAGCAAATTTTCTTTTCCACCAATTTGGCCTGTTTATTGGCTTTAGAGCAGCAAGCAGCCCAACCTCACTCATCATTCGATAACAATTCTAGTGATTAATTTCACTGTTTTCAACATCCTCTGGTAACTCAAAGGATTAACACAAGGTCCAGTAAAACTATTTACCAGAGAAACTGGAAAATCAAAAGTAAAAAGGACATATTTATTATTAATGAGATGCCATCACTGACTGTTGGGAAATAAAACAAAAATATCAAGGACATCCAATTCTACCAATAACACTTGGGTCATTCATTCCCTAGCAGATGAATCAACAGAGATCCAGGAATTACCTTCTTTAGAGAGTCCCATCTTCAGCAGATTGACTTTCAGCTCCACCTGACACATTTGGAAGGCCTAGTCTTCTTGACCTCATTAATCCCTCAAGAACAGCAGGAATCAATTTAGAAATAACAGGACTAGAGAGTTTAACAGACGAGTTCCCGGTAACTGAAGCATGGCCCTCAGAAAAAGACTCAGTGCACAGTACTTCAGAAAAATGACAGCTAGGAATTCCCCCCCCCTGCCACTCAGCAGCCTCAGCCAAGAAATGTCAATTTTAACAACAATCTGCACATGAAAAATAACCCTCCCAAGAGTTTAGAATTCCAGGTGAGGGATGACCAGTACCTTGGTGAAGCACAGTGATAAGAAAGGACGCACTGAGGAGAGTAAGAAAGACAAATTCGTAGTAGCCCCATACTCTTCTCTCAAGCCCATGCAGCTCATGGGAGAAGTAAAGTGAGCACTGGAATCCACTAAGGATTCCAGAGCTGGCTCGCCCCAGCATCTGATCCACTCCTGAAGCCTTACGTGTCTCCCCGCTAGTGCCAGGAACTCAAGCCCTTCCAACCTTATGCCAGCGCCCCAGGCAGCTCCTGCAGCCTCAAAGGCGTACCTTGTCACCAGTTTGCCAGTGGGTTCCCCGTGAACCAAAAAAGCCAGTTCACTCACCACTTCCCTACTCCTGGTCCTCCCCCTGACCCACCAGCTGTTACCAACCTCCTCCAGCGGCCCAAGGCGTCCTCCTCAGCACCAAGTTCCCAGAAGCCTCCACTGGAAACTGGAAACCCACTCATCGGGAAGTCGGTCTTTTCCAGCGACCCAGGCCCCGCCCATGGCTGCGCCCCCTAGAGGTTCCTGGGAATACAGGTCCCTGTTGCACCCAAGCTCCAAGCACACGGGCTCCTGTGAACACAGGTCCTAAGTTACCCTCGTGTCCAGTGGCTCCAGTGACTGCAGGTGGCATCCTTGGCACCAGGCACCTGGAAAGCTGCACTGAATTCAGGCCCCAGGTTCACCCAGCCACCTGCTCGCTCCAGTTCCCCATCCTTCCTCCCGCAGCTCTCAAGGTCCAGGCAGCTTCCTCAGCTTGCAGAAGGCTGTGTGAACTCAGGTTTCTGGCCCACTCTGATGGCTGTGGTCACTGGTGGCTTCTTGGCTCCAGGAAGCTCCCATGAACTCAGGTTCTCAATCCACTCCAGGAACTTCAGGCTTCCAAAATCTCAGACAGCTCCAGCAACTCCAGGCTTTCGGCCCACCCTGTGGCTCTCACATGGGAACAGACCCCTAGAGGACCCCTATGAATCCACATCCTAGCTTGACTCAGCACTGCCTAGCTCATGTGACACTGGTCAGCTCCCGATGGGTTCCAGCAAATTCAGGCTCCTGGCATTTCCCATGGTTCTGAGGTCTCAGGCTCCCAGACAACAAACACCAGGGAACTCAAGTTGGGAGGCGGGGAGCAGGGCGGGGGAGGTTGCGGGGGAGGAACCTGAGGAACACAAAATGAAAATCCACAAAAGGAATGAAAAGGCAATCTGTGTAATGTGAGAAAATATTTGCATACCATATGTCAGATAAGGGGTTAATTTCCAAAATATGTAAAAATCAATAAACCTAATAACAACAATAAATAATGAAACAACTTGATTAACAAATGTGCAGGGGAACTGAATAGACAGCTTTCCAAAGATACCGATGGCCAACAGGTACATGAAAAGGTGCTCAACATCACTAATCATCAGAGAAATGCAAATCAAAGCCACAATTAGATATCACCTGACACCTGTCAGAATGGCTATCAATAAAAATACAAGAGATAACAAGCGTTGGTAAGGATGTAAAAGAAAGGGTAAACTTGTGCACTGTTGGTGGGAGTGTAAATTGGAGCAACCACTATGGAAAACAGGATGGAAATTCCTCAAAAAATTAAAAATAAAATTACCATGTATGTGCGTGCTTATTTGCGCAGCTGTGTTTGACTCTTGGCTACACCATGGATTATAGCCTGCCAGGCTCCTCCGTCCATGAGATTCTCCAGGCAAGAATACTGGCCTAGGCAGCCATTCCTTTCATCAGGACTTCTTCCCAGCTCAGGGTTCAAATCCAGATCTCCTGCATTGCAGGCAGATTCTTTACCATCTGAGCCACCAGGGAAGCCCCAAACTACCACATGAGCCAGCAGTCTCTCTTCTGGGTATAAACCCAAAAGAAATGAAGAGATAGATGAACCACCTTGTTCTTTGCAGCATTAGTCACAATATTCAAGATTTGGAAACAATGTATTATATATGTGAATACATTGAATATACATATATTTGAATGTTATTCAGCTATAAAAAGAATAAAATTCTGTTATTTGCTATTTGATATAACATGGATGGATTTTGAAGGCATTACACTAAGTGAAATGAGTCAGACACAGAAAAACAAATACTGTTTGACATCATTTATGTGTGGATCCCAAAAAAAGTTGAACTGGAAGAAACAGAATAGAATGGCAGTTTCCAGGAACTGGGAGGTTTGGGAAATAAAGAGATACGTGTCAAAGGATACGAACTTCTAGTTATTAAGATGAATCTGTTCCGGAGATCAAATGTATAGCATGGTAAGCATAGTTAACAGTACTGTCTTGTATATTTGAAAGTTGCTAAGAGTGTAGAGCTTAAATGTTTTCATCACAGAAATGAAATGGCAATTGTATTAAGTGGCGAATATATTGATGAACCCTATGGTGATAGGTTTTTTACAATATATAAATGTATTGAGTCACCATATCATATACCTACAAAATAGTACATGTCAATTATATTTCAAAAAAGCTGGAATTTTTTTTTAAATAAAGAAGAAATGCATGAATTCCTTAAATAACATGCAATACCAAGGTTTTTTCACAAATAGACAACCTGAAGAGTCCTATACCTACTAAATGAATTGACTTTCTTTTCTAAGAAAATTAGTTACCTAGAAAACTTTATTAGAAAATTTTACCTAACTTATTACAAAGAAATAGTATCAATTCAAAACAAAATCATGCAGAATACTGAAATGGGAGGAATGTTTTCCATATCTTTCTGTGAAGCCAGTTAGATAATAATCTAACCACACAGACATTACAAGAAAAGAAAACTACATGCTGATATGCTTTATGATCATTGATTACAAAATTTAAACAAAATTTTGAAAAACTTAAGTTAAGAATATATAAAGTGACACAGTGAAGTTTGTAAATACAAATTGTATTTAACATTTGAAAATCAGTTATTCAACATAGTAACAAACATCAAACTAACCAAAAAAAAAGTATGATTATCTCAGAAGATGAAAAAAAATGAACAAAATTCAAAAGCTATTCTTGATTTTAATGAGAAAAAACAGATAACTAGGGGTAGAAGGGAATTTCCTCAACCTGAGAAACAGCTACAAAAAATCTACAACTTTACATTTAATAGTAAAATTCAAAATGTTCCCTCAAAATATTAAAAAGGAGAAAAGATAACAAATGTTCAGCTCTACTTTTTATTCAACATTGTTATGAAAGATCTAGCCAGTAATCCAGCAAGAAAAAAAGATAAAGTTTATCCAGATTGAAAGGAAAATGCAGTTTGGCCATTATTCAAGTATAACACAACTATCTATAGAAAATACAATAAAATGTACAAAAAAATCCCACCATATGATGGTTGAACATCTGGATATTCATATACAAAAAAGTGAACTTCAATTCACACTCCATACTATATATAAAATTCACATGAAAAGCTTCTTAGATCTAGATGTAAAACAGAAAACTAAGTTTTAATGAGGAAAAATCTTTATGAATTTTTACTTAAGAAAAAATGTCTTAGCTATGACATCAAAAGCATGATACAGGAAAGTAAATTGTTTTATTGGACTTCATTAAAATAAAAACTTCTTTATAAAAGTTTGATAGTTTCTTAAAAAACAAACCATAGACCCATTATATGATTCAACTATCCAATTCCCAGTTAATTACTCGAGGGAAAAATATAAATGTCACACACAGCTATGTACAGAATGTTATAGCACCTTGGTTTATAATAGCCACAAACTGGAAACAACTCAAATAGGGTTAATCCCACTTTGGTAAGTGATTGGATAAGCATGCTATGGTATATTCATTAAAGAATGGGATAGTATTCTGTGATTTAAAAAATAATTTCCTATCCATACATGTAACAACATACATGAATCTCAAAAATAATGATTGTAAATGAATGAAGTCAGAATGAAGAATATATTCTAATCTACAATGACAAAGAGCAGAGCAGTGATTGATTGATGGTATCTTTCCATCCTCCTTTTATACCATTTTTTAAAAGTAGCTGCATATATACTCCTGCTTTTTGATAAATGGTTATGTTGTATGAAAAATTTTCAGTAAATTATTTTTATTCTTCCTGAAGTGTTCATGAAGATTGAGCCAAATGACCTTTCTAATTGGGAGTGCAGGGATGGATAGAGAGCAGAGGTATTCTTTTGAAGTGAGGATCCTTCAAGGAAGTAACCTTTGCCATTCTTCTTCAACTGAATACAATCACCAAGATATGTGTCTTTTCAAACTACTATTTGAACTCATTTCTTTTCCCAGAGCCTCACTGCCAGTTCACTGAAAAGACAAAATGGCTTACTTTCAAATGATAAGGTCTATTTCATTCTTCATTTTGGCATCTTCCATTTTCTCTGGTGAGTAATTTTTCTCTTAGTGAGAAACTTTTAATCATTCAGTATTTGTCAAAACTTGGGCCAACTATGGATAGAGACCTCACTGATGAGACTGATGATAATTTTTTTTTATATACCAATGCTCAATGGATGATGTAGGAGGTGCTTTTAAAGCATACTAGCCTGGTGGGCTACAGTCCATGGGGTCGCTAAGAGTCGGACATGATTGAGCGACTTCACTTTCACTTTTCACTTTCATGCATTGGAGAAGGAAATGGCAACCCACTCCAGTGTTCTTGCCTGGAGAATCCCAGGGATGGGGGAGCCTGGTTGGCTGCTGTCTATGGGGTCCCACAGAGTCGGACGCAACTGAAGCGATTTAGCAGCAGCAGACTAAGATTGGTCTTCCGTGGTGGCTCAGGCGGTAAACAGTCTGCCCGCAATGCAAGAAATCCAGGTTTGATCCCTGGGTCAGGAATATCCCCTACAGAAGGGAATGGCTACCCACTGCAGTATTCTTGACTGGAGAATTCCATGGACAGAGGAGCCTGGCAGGCTAGATGAGATATAATGAATTTGTTTGCAGATCCTATTCCTTGAATATGGAATGCTTTCATGTAAGTTCAGGCTCTTACTATATTTCAAGGTTCTCATATACAAAGTGGGGTACTACCTATTTTTGACAGAGTTACTGTTAGCTGGAGTTATATAAACTACTATGGAAGAGTATGTGCAATGTAGTCAGATTCAAAGCAGACGTAAATGAATGCATATTGACTGAGATTTAATTTTTGGATTTTTCTTGTATTCTAGTATCTAATCTCAGAAACAGAAAGGCATCATCACAAATATATATTGAGTTTTTTTTTTTTTACAAAGAATAATATTCTTTATTCTGTTTTTAGATAATAACTTGTCAAAGAACATCAAAGAGTGACATATTATTAATCTATGCTCTGGTTGCAGGTATTCCCTTTGGAATTTCAACACGTTTTGAAATACATCTGGTAAACTATCATTTGGATCTTTAAATTAAAACTTAGTGTTTGTTATACCGCCATCGATATTTAATTTCATAGGCAATTAAGGATTTGAATGTTGATCCTAAGAAAAGTGGGCATTGTTTTTAGCAAAGATACAAGGATTCAATACAAATATTTGGGAACTTTAAAAGTGGCTGTAGTCAACTGCAGTCATTCAGACAGACAGACAATACAATTGACCTGAAGGAGGTGATGGTAGCTCAGAATAGGAGAGTGGAAAAGAAAATAGACATGAATAGAATGTGCCCTATTTTCACATATTCAAAACCATCACAGAGCTTGTTCCATGTGCCAAGAAATATTCTAATATTACAATTACAGTATTTAAATTTGAATTCAAATTGAATATTCAAATATTAAGTCAAGAAAGAACTAAGTTTAGGACATCAGTAGGCTCACAATGTGTGGAAGATGCTATTCATATTGTTATTGTAGCTAGTATTAATATCTTTTATAGCCTGACTGTGACAAGTTTGAAGATACAACGGGTTGCACCAATGAATACTTTCCTGTTTGTGCATCAGATGGCAACACATATAGCAATGCATGTGCCTTCTGCAATGAAGTTAGGTAAGAAACAAAATTTGTATGTTTATCTTCATACTAATACTTATTTTTAATATTAATGCCTCTTTTAAGAACTCTAGGACAGAGACTTACCTGGTAGCTCAGTGATGAAGAGTTTGCTGCCAGTGCAGGGGATACAGGTTCTACCCCTGGTCTAGGAGGATCCCACATGCTGCGGAGCAACTGGGCCTGTGTGCCATAACTACTGAGCATTAGCTCAGAGTCCGTGCTCCACAACAAGGGAAGCCATGAAATGAGAAGCCGGTGCACTCTCCACAACTAGAGAAAAGCCCACGCAGCAACAAAAATAAATAAATAAATAAAATTATAAAAGAAAAAGAACTCTAGTCAGTACTGGCATTAATTCAAATACACTAAGGCACAATTGCTATACCTTTGAATTTATCATTTCTAAGAATTTTGTTGTGGGGTTATCTTTATAATTACTCTCATTTGCAGTGCAACACCCAAATTAATTAAATGAATGAAATATAATTAAACAATTAAAATGTTAACAACAGTAGAAATAGATGAATTACTTCACCTAAAACAATTTTTAACTTTTACTTTAATGACATAGAGATAATATATTCATTATAAAGATATATTTTCATTATCTGCATTGTAGATTTTTTAACTTTTCCCTACACTTTAGTTCATTTATAATTACAAACCATGCAGGAACAATGAAGTGACCCTTTATAGAATGAAACAGTATAAAGAAGGGACTGTATCTTAAATACTGTTCTTTGAACTAAATTTCCAAAATTCTGTTATTCACTTAACTTTTAATTAGGCTAGATTTTAATGCACTTACTTGATCACAATGTAAGTATTTGATTATGTCTTAAAGAGAGAAGCTACTGAACAATCAAGCAATAGAAAACAATAGAAGAAGAAATAGAAGAAAACACAAATTTTCCTTCCTATGAAGATAGATCAAAATAGTGTGGCTTTCAGAGGTTGGGTCAACATGCTTTTGTTGCTCAGGGATGGAGAGATGGGTAAGAAGGAAGACAACACTAGAGAGAAGCCTCAGGAAAGTTAAGTTCAGCAGGAGGATTATCACAACTGGAGAAGCATCAGTAGATAAACAGTCAGCCTAGCAAGCAGTATGTCCATCCTCCTTTTCCACAGGAGGGAGAAGAGGCAAGAGGGACATCTACATAGGGAACTGAGGGTCAGAAAATATTCAAAACCTGGTTAGATGATAAGCCAGCCTCTGAGATGTGCCTCAATAGGATCTGCCCCAAGGTGCAGTTTTTCAGTGCAAATTGGAATTAACAAAGCCATTGGAATCTGCACAGAGAGCCAGGCCAGTCCATAAGAGAAAACTCTCATTCTCTTCAGAAATTAAACAGGCAATGATGTCAATTTATTCTGAAGCAGAGAAGGCTGATTCTCATTCTTAAAACACTCTTTGCATACTTTTATAGAGCAAGTAAGCGTGGTTTCACTGGCATAGAGAAGACAAAGGATGGCTACAGAGTTTGGCTATGGTCACTAGACAGCTCCTGGCCCTTCAGAAAATAGATTCAACCAATGCTGAGTCCTTTAGTCAAAAGTCCTAACTCAGGAGAAACACAGTGAGTCTCATACAGAATTTATAATGTAATTATGTTTTCTTTTTCTTTTTAGGAAACGTGGTGATCAACTTAAATTTATTAGTTATTTTCAATGCTGATTCCTTGATGTAACTTTCTATATGAAATGATTCCTCTTATCCTTTCTGTTTTACTGAAGGGGATTTCCATGGTTTTTACAAAGAGTAAGGAAACTCAGGACATATTCTATATGATTGATCTATACATTCTTTTTCATAATAAAGTTTGAAAATCCTTGAATTCAGTATTTCTGACTCTATATGATTTTAATGACTTTCCTGTTTTAGAAAACATAAGGCATACATAATTTCCTATGACAATCATGATTGCCTAAATAAAAAAGATTAACCATGCAAAAAATATAACATCTCTTGTGGGTTCTTGTTCTCTGTCACTCTCATATCCCTAAGTGGTTGAAAGAACACAGTGGATACTTAAAAGATTTATTCACAATTAAATGAGAAACAATCCCGTGTAAATCTCTTTTGAGAAAATTGGTATTAGAAAATTATTTATATTTCTAGGAACATAACAGTGGTTCAGAAAGTTATATAATTGAGTTTGTAGTATCGATCTACTCCTGTGGACTATTTAAGTTCCATCTTATTCCAAATCATTGAAATAAATGCCACTGAGTCACTATCTCAATCTACTGAAGCCTTACCTTTGTTCTATTCTATTCTATTGCTTTAAAAAAGGTTGATAGAAAAAAATAGTTTGAAATGCTCTTAAAGTTTGTGTGTGTGTGTGTGTGTGTGTGTGTTTCTTTAACCAAGGAAGGAATCTGATACTAATAGAGATGTTCTATTATCAAAACTGTGGTAAGGCTTCACAGACTTACTTGCTTTAGTCCTCACAGATACGTGGTTCAAGTGTGGTGGGAGTTGCTCGGTCGTGTCCGACTCTTTGAGAACCCATGGACCGTAGCCCATCAGGCTTCTCTGTCCATGGAATTCTCCAGGCAAGAATACTGGAATAGGTTGCCATTCCCTTCTCCAGAGATAGGTGTAATTAATTATCTAAAATTATAGATTTTGAAGTTCTGTCTTAAATCATGAAAGGAAAGCCCATGAACCATCTTACCTCAGCTTATTTAAACATTACCTTTGTTGTAGCCTTATATATTTTGCTTTCAGGTTGGGGCAGTATGAAAAAGGATTGTTGACATTTCATTAAAGATTTTTTTTAACAGAAGATGAGAAATTCCCATTTATTTGGTATTTCAAGAAGTATGTTAAGGCTCTGCACATTTCTTAGTCTTCATGGAAAAGTGAGTTAGCTGTAACGAAGTCCATTTTTTGACAATAAGGAACTAAGATGTATGATTTAAAATATACTAAAATATGCTATTATGGTAATAAAGATAAATTTTACTAAACTGCATTACTCTTTTATTAAGTCAGGAAGAGGTTGCCCCAGATGAGTTTCTGTGATGATGAGTTGAATACCTTTGCCTAAATAGGGAGATATGAATCAGTGTACATACAGCCTCAATGTCCAGTTGGATAGAAGAATCAGAAATAGCCCTGCAGGGTCTCATGAATAAGTAGTTCTATTGAAATCATTTTGAATTTTCATTATTTGGATAAATGCATCAATGATTTCTTCCTCTTTATAGCCATAGCCACGGCAAGGTTCATTTATATCTGTCCGATCTTAACCTGGCAAGGGATTTTTTTCTTCAGAATGCTGACAGTTCCATACATACCAGAAGCATAATCACCAAACCTGCCTTTAGATGTCACACATACTGACTCTAACTTTTCAGGAAGTGTTCTTATCTTCCTTCCTTAGGCCAATAGATGGCCTTGTTGGATTCCTGAGTTTCATCCTCCTTTGCTGTACCTTTTAGGGAGTAATATAGCAAAAAATTTTACTGTATTAAAGAGTTACAGAAAGAAAAGAAAAGTTATAGATATTTAGTCTATTACTTTTCCTATCTTCTATGGTAGAAATATTACAGAGATGATCTGAGTATGTGTGTACAGGGATGGCAAGTGAGAGACTGAAGCTTCCTTAGTACAAATTCACTGTACATTTTTTTTTTAAACACTGATCATGTTGTGTGGTTTCTAAAGTTGGATGCCTGGAGATGTTCCAATATGAATTTTTACATTCTTTTTAATTTCTGTTTTTGGTTATGTTCTATACTGATCAAAAGACATTCCTGTCAATGTATGTAAGAATATGAAAAAGAATAAATATATATGTATAACTAAGTCACTTTCTGTACAGTAGAAATATAACAGTGTAAATCAACTATACTTTAATATAATTTTAAAAAATACATTATAGTAATGGCATATATAATTAAATATATACTATAAAACATTTTACCTATGAGGGTATAATATCAAAAATGCTTGCAGACAACTAATCCCTGCTTTAATCCAATGTCTTATTGTATAAGCAAGGTTAAATGAAAGCCACAGAGAAGAACTTGCCTGAATGACAGGTACGACAGAATAAGATCTAGATAAACATCCTAATATTCAGGATTATCAGTTTTCTACCTTTCTCTTACTTCAAATGATTTTTTATATATTTATATCTGGTATAAAGCCTAAATTAAGATACCATATTGGACTTGCCTGGTGGAACAGTGGATGAGAATCCACCTGCCTATGCAGGAGACACGGGTTCGATCCCTGGCCCAGGAAGATTCCACAAAGCCCATGCGCCACAGCTACTGAGCCCATGTGCTACAACTACTGAAGACTGTGCTCCGCAGGAAGAGAAGCCACTGCAATGAGAAGCCCACGCACCACAGCAAAGAAGCCCATGCCGTAGCTTGCCCGAAGGCCTGTACCAAGCAACAAAGACCCAGTACAACCAAATAAATAAATAAACTTTAAAAAAAATCTCATCACCGTTTTCTGGGTCTGAAGCTGCTGTCTCTAAAAGTGCCATCTCATTGTGCTTTGTATCGGTTAGTGCTGGAGAAATCTTGAAAAGCATATGTACAAAACTTTTAAAATTTTATATTATTTTGGAACTTTGCTTCTTTGGGGTTGAGGCACACTGGTCACCCCTCTGCCTGTAAGAGCTCTCTACAGTCTGTGGGCTAGCAGTGTGCTGATCTTTTAAAGTTTCTTTCCCTACCCAATCCCCCTTTTTTGATGAGGTTTCAGTGAGGTCTGTTAGGTGTGCATCCTGCAGTTTAATTGGCTTAAAATGTTCTCTCCTTTGGTGTCTCTTTGGGGACCAACTGGGAGAAAAAAAAAAAAACCAATAGTGTAACCGTTTTGATACTGAAAATTGATAAATGTCTTTTTGAAATAAAGAACCAGTCCCTCCAAAAAAAAAAAAAAATCTATAAACAAAAAAGATGTCATTTAAAAAAATCATATTAAGTCCTGCCTTGATATCTGAGCCTTGTGTGTGCTTAGTTGCTCAGTCGTGTTCGACTCTTTAAGACCCCAAAAACTATAATAGCCCACCAGGCTCCTCTGTCCATGGGATTCTCCAGGAAAAAAATACTGGAGTGCATTGCCTTTCTCTTCTCCAGGGGATCTTCCAGAGCCTCAAATGCATAACCATGAGTTTCCATGCTCTCACCAGGGACAAATCCCAATGAATGACAATGGCTGCCCACAGGATAGTACCTCTGTCAGCAGGATCAACTATATTCCAGCTGGTCTTCAACCTGATGGGTTTCACTTCCATGCCAGTCTGAAAATTATTGAAACAAGCAAGTGACATCATTCCATAGCAAAGAGAGGTCACTGTATTTCTTGTTACTACAAAACATGCTCCACTTGTTCAACCTAATTATTCAATTGAATGATTTTGTTGGATAGGGCATCTTTGTAAATACATTATACAAAGTAAAAGAAGTCAAAGGAGTAGACACAAGGGACAACATAGTGTTTCATTGTATTTATATAAAACTTCCAGAAAAGGCAAAGCAATCAAATAAGATGGAGATTGGTGGTTGCCTGGTGCTGAGGGTTGGAAGTGGGAGTGACATCTAAAATATAAGAAAGATTATACTGGATGATCTGAAAGGAAAGGAAAGTGAAGTGGCTCAGTCGTGTCCAACTCTTTGCAACCCCATGGACTGTAGCCTACCACGCTTCTCCGTCCATGGGATTTTCCAGGCAAGACTACTGGAGTGGGTTGCCATTTCCTTCTCCAGGGGATCTTGCCGACCCAGGGATCGAACCCAGGTCTCCCGCATTGTAGGCATACGCTTTACCGTCCGTGGCTCAGACTGAAGTCACTGGATGCTGTAAATGTTCTTAAATTGTTGTGATGGTTATATATCTAGGTATATTTACAATAATCATTGCATTATACCTAAAAATGACTATGTTTTTAGTATATAAATATAAAAATAAACATGTTTAAAAGTAATAAAATACAAGTTGCATATTAAAACTGCCTTTTATTACCAAAGTTTCAAGTTTTAACTATTATCAAATCCCAAGTTTTTTATTTTCATTATTGAGTAAAATATAAGATTCTTTTAAGAACTAAGTTAGATTACATATGGGAAGCTGCTTCATAGAGCTTTGGTAGACAATAGTGACTCAATAAGAAATGGTTTCCACTCTTAGTGGACAATAATTTTAAATAGTATACTGAAAGTTCTGAGAAAATAGTATTATATCTATTTTTGCTTAACAGCTTTTCCCTATAATATTACTTAGGGCTTGATACATAATAGGTTTTTATACAATATTTTTAATAAAAATAAAAAGAATACATATATGAATACATCAGGGTTAACGGAATAACTTTCGGAATTTTAATTGTGGTAAAATACATATAAATTTTATTGTCTTAACAATTTCTAAGCATACAGTTTATTAGCATTAAATATATTGACACTGTTGAACAATCAATCTTTAAAATTCTTTCCATCTCACAGAACTAAAATTCTCTACACGTTAAACAACTACCCAATTACCCTTCTCCCTCCCCCTGAGCCCAGGAAACCACCATTCTACTTTATGTGTCTATGGCTTTGCTACTACTCTAGTAGTACTTCATATAAGTGGAATTATAGAGTATTTGCCTTTTGTTAAAATATGTCAGAATTTTTTCTTTCAATGCTGAATAATATCCTATTGTATGTATATACTGTATTTTACTTATCTGTTTATTTGTTGATGGTCATAGGTGTTACTTCCATTTCTTGGCTACTCTGCTGTTAGGAATATTGGCATAGAAATATTTCTTCAAGATCTTGGTTTCAAGTCTTTTGAGTATATGTCCAGGAGTAGAATTACTGGATTATACAGTAATTCTATTTTTAAATTTTAAAGGAATTGCCAAACTGTTTTCTATAGTAGCTGCACCATTTTACACTCTTCCAACAGTGCACAAGAATTCCAATTTTTCTGCATCTTTGCCAACATCTGGGGTTTTTTTCTGCTTTTTTAATAGCAGACTTTCTAATGGGTGTGAGGTAGTACCTCACTTTGATTTTGATTTACTCTTTGAAGAGTTATTTTCTACACAACCTATGTTGGGAAAAGGTTATGAAACAAACTGAATGCTTTTTTTTTTTTTTTAAACAATGTGACTCCAAAACTGTATACTCCATTAAACAATTTCACTAAGAATTAATATTGGAGAATTTAAACAAAGAAAATCCACCATGTAGATCACAAAAATGAAATCACAAAATTTCAATAAAAATGTGAAAATTTTTACCAATAAAATGAGCATGGCTTTTTAATGGCAAATTGTACTTGTCTTTCAGTATATATGAAATTCTACTCCTAGGTATATATCCACAGACATGAAAATATATGGTCACACAAAAACCTGTACAGGACTGTTAATAGCTACAGTGTCATTATACACATCAAGGATATTCAGTCCACTGATAAATGGATAAAGAAAATGTGTTCTATCTATAAGATGGATTATTATTTTGTCATAAAAAGCAAAGAAGTATGATAGCAAGCTACAACATGGATGAACCTTGAAAACATTTTGCTAAGTAAAAGAAACTAGAAACAAGATACCTTCCATATATACTGATATAAAGGCATACCTTGGAGATTTTGTGGGTTTGGTTCCAGACCACCAATTAAGTAAATATTTCAATAGTGAGTCACATGAATTTTTTGCTTTCCCAGTGCACAGAAAAGCAATGCTACAATATACTGCAGTCTATTAAACATGCAATAGCACTATGTCTAAAGCAACCATGTACACATCCCTTGATTTTAAAATGCTTTATTGCAAAAGAAATGCTGACCATCAAATGATTCTTAATGAGTCATGGTAGTAAATATCAAAGATTATTTATCACAAATCACTATAGCAAATATAACAATAATGAAAAAGTGTGAACCATTACAAGAACTACCAAAAAGTGACACAGGGACTCAAAGGGAGCAAATGCTGTTGGAAGAATGGCACTGATACACTTGCTTTATATGAGGTTGCCACATACACTTCAGTAAAAAGTGTAGTGTCCATGAAGTGCAATAAAGCAAAATGCAGTAAAACAAAGAATTACTGTAGATATAGACCTATATATTCCATTTATAAGAAAATCTCACATGTTATATGATTCCATTGATGTGAAATGTCCCAAAGAGGCAGAGAGACCAGAAGCAGTTTAGTGGTTGCCAAGAATTATAGGTGGAGTATTGGGAAGTGCCTGGGTTTATCTGTTTGGTTTTTTCTTGGAATGGGTGAGATGATGTTCTGTAAGAAGATAGTGGTGATGGTTGCACAACATTGTGAATATATACTTAAAAAACAAAGTTTGTTTTTAAATGGGACATGTTAAGTTTTATGATACTGTAAATCAAGTGTTCTTCAATTAATTTTTAATATTTTTTAAAATGGAAAAGAATACACACATAAATTTACCAGCAATTCACTGATTAATATTTCTTATACATGTCTTTTACAATGAAAAGGACCACTGAAGTGGTTGAATGCATTTTAATAATGTGACTCTAAATTTATGTATTTTAATGGATACTTTCATTAGGAATTACTATTAAAAAATGTAAATGAATAAGTAACTCCCATATAGATTATCTTTTAGAGGTAAAAATGTTTACTGAAAAGCCGAGCAGGTCTGATATCACATATGTAGCAGCTTGAAACTTGCTTTCTAGTAGTCAGTCTACAATTCTGTCTGGACCAAGCTTTAAATGAAAACTGACCACTCAAATAAAGCCATTTCTTGCTGGTTGGGAGATAAATAGAGAAGCATCAGACATGGAGCACAAATGAATATTCTAAATCAATAAAGGCAAATTTGGCTGGTCTGCTACTGAACCACTTGGCTAGCATTTATGATCAGAAGATTGATGTGTAATATTTGTTAGAATTCAAGTTCCCATATTCCTCTTCTTGAGGTTTTGACCTTTTAGAATAAAGAGAAGCCCAACTGTTTGCACTTTTAATAAACTTCCAAGTGATGGATTATTCACCTTTGAGATTATTTCTTTAATTATAGTTACCAAAAGTATTCAGGTGTTTTAACACCCTAATCAAAAGCAGAGACATTACTTTGCCAACAAAGGTCCGTCTAGTCCAGGCTATGGTTTTTCCTGTGGTCATGTATGGATGTGAGACTTGGACTGTGAAGAAGGCTGAGCGCCGAAGAATTGATGCTTTTGAACTGTGGTGTTGGAGAAGACTCTTGAGAGTCCCTTGGACTGCAAGGAGATCCAACCAGTCCATTCTGAAGGAGATCAGCCCTGGGATTTCTTTGGAAGGAATGATGCTGAAGCTGAAACTCCAGTACTTTGGCCACCTCATG
>NW_011494863.1:9592081-9600935 GCF_000754665.1 Bison bison bison
CCACCTCATGCGAAGAGTTGACTCATTGGAAAAGACTCTGATGCTGGGAGGGATTGGGGGCAGGAGGAGAAAGGGACGACAGAGGATGAGATGGCTGGATGGCATCACTGACTCGATGGATGTGAGTCTGGGTGAACTCCGGGAGTTGGTGATGGACAGGGAGGCCTGGCGTGCTGTGATTCAGGGGGTCGCAAAGAGTCAGACACGACTGAGCGACTGAACTGACTGACTGACTGAACCCACTAATCAACCAAAAACAGAAAGGGTATTTTAATAAAGATAATATTACTTAACATTTTTTTGACTGAAATATTCATGATTACAAACCGTATTAGGTTTTCTATTATCGAACACACAATTAAGGTAGGTTTTCAATTGTCAATGTTTAATTGAAGAAAGAAAAAAGGAATCTTTTTCATTGGTGGGTTCTTAGAGTTGGAAAAATTCTCCAACAATCTACATTCTGTCTTGTGTATTACTGAAGGCTTAGTCTGGTCATCTAGGAATTTAAAGCCCTGTTTTAGAAGACTAATTGGTTGTAGAATCCATAGAAAAACAGGATTACAATAAAAGCCATAGGAATTTGTGGCTGAGGCAGAGTCAGCAACGACCCCAATGACTAAAATCAAATCTTCCATCTTCTCTGTAAAGAAAGAAAGAGAAAGAAAAATTATTTTAAAAAGTATTTAAAATTGCCTGACTATTGCACTAAGTGCTTCTCCATGAGGAGACTCTGACTGTGACAGAGCTAGGAGGGCTGTGCTCCGTAAGCAGCAGGGCCCCTTCCAGGCCCCTACTCTGCACAGGTCCTCCTGACCCCCTGGGGCTACTTGACTCTTCCTACATGTTCCCTCCTGACTCAGCCTTGGAACCCACCCAGACCTCAGGAAGAGGATTAGAGATTGTATTCCTGGTTCTCTAAAAGTAGAAGCCCATCTGGGGATTCAGTGAGTAGAAACACCAGTGAGAGAAACTGAGGCAGGAAGTAGGAAGGCTGGCTGAACCTTTAGACTGGGAACACCTGCAGAGGGAAGGAGGCAGGAAGGGAGGTTAGGCTGAAGTGTCCTAGATTGCCCTGTTCTCTGAGGAAAGTTTGGAGTCTTGTCATGGAGTTCAGGGGACAAAGTGAACCATCAGAGGAGTTCCTTTCTGACATAAATTGTAATGGATTTAAATTTCTAAAGGCAGTAGAGTTTCTTGCTCAGTTATGCTCCCTGTAGCTTGGAGCTACATCATAGAGGTTATTATTCAACCTCTGGAGTTAAGAATTACATTATACTGGCCATCAGACTGCCAGTATTAAGTCAAGCAATTAAATCAAGTAAATGTAGTTGGTTTATACATGTAGGAAACATCCAGCAGGAATATACTTCAAGGTCAAATAAAAACTATTTTTATGAATGAGACTTCAGGCAAAGATACCAGTGTGTTTCTGTGGCTTTTACAGGAAAGAACAGTTATTTTCCATGTTTACTGTGCCTTGGCTATCAGAAACATGGATGTTCCTATTATTTTCTGATTTTGTCTTCATTGTTTTTGAAGAGGCAATAGTGAGTTTTTTGTTCTTACATTTTTTCACTGCAGAAAACGCATTTATTGGAGTACGTTTTGCCATTTGTTGCACAGACTGGATCCATTTCTCTGCTACAAAAATGTAATTGACGAATATATATACTACACTCTGGCTGTTAAACATAAACAGACAACATAATATTTTTCAGGTAATGAATTTCTTGAATAAAATGTTCTTTGTTCTTAATACATCATGGTATATATCAAAATGAAATATAGTCTATATTGAAGTTTAAAAATAGACACAAGTTACTCACATATAAAAAATGCTGTACAGTAGAAACCAACACAACACTGGAATGCAACTATCCCAACTATAAAAAAGTGAATTTGTTATAATTCTCCTGTTTTTCTCAATAGTTTCACTATTAGATAATCTGATACTCCCAGATTACTACTGTATATGTATTCTTTCATATATATTAGTGTTTATAAATGTGTACTTAACCATATATATATATATATATATATAATTTGGTTAGTAATGGCAGTGTTGGTAATTTACATAAATAAATAGAAGTGTGTGTATACTGACATAACCTGCTTTTTTTTTTTTAATATATAATACCTAAATTCTTATTGGAACATAGGAATGCTCATTCACTTACTTACTGCTATATGAGCTGACTTTTAGGCATGTTTAAATATATTCATCTGTTTAGTTGCTCAGAAATGTAGTTGATTTTCTTCACCTCTGTATAATATTTCACTCTGAGGTTTTATGAAAATTATTATTTTATATTCCTCCTATAAGTGGAAATTTTTTTTAGCTACTTTAATTTTAGCCTTTCTCTTTTCTAGGGTAAACAACTCTACTTTAAACACCACTTAACTGCTTTCAGATGATGGTATATAACAAAGTTTATGCCCAATAATAAAATTTTGAGTAAGGGATATTTTTACCTTGTTTGAAATGACAGATGGTTTGACTGGCTGGCAAGATTCTATTTCTTGAACTTAGTGTAATAAGGACACTTTATCTTACTTTCTGAAGAATTATTATGTGGTATTTTTTTTTGTAAAATTACCTTTTAAACTAAATAATGAAAAGTTTACCTTTTTCAATTCCCACATTAATCAATATAAACTTACAGCTTCACGCATTTCACGCATTTTTCTTGAAGATGCAAAAGAAGTTTCTGCAATCAACATACAAAAGGAAGATTAAAAACAAGATGATGAAGAGGGAAAAACAGTCTTTGATAGGATATACCCACAGCTACACACATCACCTACACAAACACAGCAAGAAATGAGGTGAGGCTACTGTGGCAGTATCAGAATAATAATTTCACAAAATAACTCCGAACCTGGAAACAGAATTCTAAATTCACCTCTCTGTGAAAAAATAACTTTAAGTATGGTTTAATAATCACCAAAACTTCCTATGGAGATACCTTTTTTCCTCATTTTTATAAATAAGATATTCTAGTCAGAGAAAAAACACCTTGCTTAGTGCAACTTAATATGCTTGTATGAAGTCACTTAATATGAATAAGTTACTTACTACTTAATTTCTTCAAACTCAGCTCGAGTATCATGAATCACTTTAATACCTCACAGCTACTCTACTCTGAAATTCATGGGTCACCTTGTGCTTTATGAAAGATAATTGGTCAGCAGATGGATCAATCAGTTCTCTCCTAACACAAATTTTGACTTTAGTGCACTCAGAGCTGGCAAGCAATGAGTAGGATTGTTGAGGAATACCAGATCTAGAGGACAGTATTACTTCCCACACTCTGCATTTAGCAACCATGAAATCCAACCTCCAAAAATGGGGAAAATTAGATAAATATCTTTAGTCCTAAATGAACAAACATCTAAATTCTACTGTTCATTCTAACCACCCTTTCTGTCTCTACCTTTCTAAGGAGGAAAATGAGAAACCAATCAACTGACGCAATTTGTGAAAAGATATTTGTAACATATCCCGTTTCATTTTGCCAGTTTAAGTATTACACACCCAGGACATCAAGCGCCTCCCTTCCTAAATGATGGTAGTTGTTTCCTGCATTTTCTATGATGTGTGAACGGCTTCATCTAGGATTGAAAAATTTACTCACCACAATAAAGAGGAAATGCCAAGCCAATGATTAAAATAGCTTTGATCCATGATGAGAAGAAAGACATTTTATCAAGTCTGTAGAAGAAATGCATAGGAATGCTCATAACACACCGGCACAGGAACAAATTACCCATTTCCAAATGAAAGTTTCTTACTTCTAAAGGAACTGACCCACTCTCCTAGATTTGTATTTATGGTGGGAATCTTGCGGCAATCCACAGGACATACAGGTGAACAGAAGGCCTCGCAGAGACTTGAGAGAAACACTAGGACAGGTCCTCTTTGCCCACTTTAAGAAAGAGAAGTTCACTCTCCAAACCCTTGGCTCAGCCCACAAGGAGCCTGGCTACATTTAAAGAAATATGCACTTTGGACGTTTAGTTTTTCCTCAGAAAATAAATAGTTGTTTCAGAAAGGACTGACCTGGAGCAGTCTTCTCCAGCGTGACACGCCAGGGCTGCCTCCAGAGCATCCCCACCTCACCTACCTGACACAGAGAAGGTGGCAGAGTGTGAGGGCTGCAGCTCCAGGGACTGCGCCCGTAGGATCTCCTCTCAACTTCCCCCAGCTGAGGAGTCTCCTTTAATGGACTGTAGGTGAGGAGCCCGGTGCAGGGACACAGATGACCCTGAGCAGACAAGACCCTGAGGTTTTTTGTGTTCTTCCTCGTAAAGATCTCACACAGATCATCTCTCAGCAGGAGTTTGGGGCAATTTTAATCGGATGAACATGTATGAGGAAGAGAGAAGGTGACAACAATGCTTTGAAACCCTAAGGTATAGAAGAGATGGGAGAGCTTTCCAAGCTCCTGAGTTGAAAACAAAGGCTCATCAAACCACAAAGAGAAGAATGAGTTTCGGGAGCTATAATTAGATACATACCTACACCCTTAGTATTTTGAAGGACACTAGAAGCCCATTAGACCCAACTGGAGATTTGATTTTCATTATACTTTTTTTTTTTTGTAGTTAAATGGAAATTTTCATAAAGCCGTAAGCACTAACATAGAGAGGTACTGTGTTCCTTTAATCAATTTTCCCCAATGAGAACATCTTGTAGGATTATAGTACAGATTCACGACCAGGAATGTTCAAAAAGCTCCCAGGTGACAGCCAGAGTAGCCAGCTTTGGGAAGTTGAGCTGGAGGACAGCATGTGAATACCAAGGAGAGCAAGAAGGCGTGGGAATACAATTGAGATCACAAGGGACAACACCCTAAACTATATGATGAATATAGTTTACAATCTTTAGTCAAGTAGGAAACCACACCGAGTTTGAAGTAGTAGGAAAAGATGTAGTATAAACTATGAAATCTGCTTCACAGCCTGAAAGTCCAGAATTCAAATGCCGTCTACCACTCAGCAACCTCGAGATAATACTCAGACTTTATAATTTACTATTTGCTAATTTTAAATGTGAGAATAATAATTTCTGTCTCAAAGATTTGTCATAAATATTAGTGATAAAATATTAAAACAGGATGAACTTGAAGTTGTGTTAGGCTTACATTTGTTACCCTACTCTAACCTGACTTTTTTTCACTGAAGAAAGCTAAGACTCAGAAAAGAACCTTTGAATACCACTATTCAAAACCCACTTAATGGGTTTTGAACAAAATCTTCTAAGTACAAAAATCTGCTAAGTACAAAATTTTTTCCTTTATTATAGTGAAGTTATGACAATGCTTCCACTAGATTTTTGAAATATTACAGAGATACCATCAGACACGTCTATGCAGATAATCCTGGCACATGACATTAGAGGAGAAATTAAACAAGTTTAGAGTTGAAGTGAATGTAAAGGCCTTGTACTGGCTTTTTTTCTCTATGTCCATTTGTTATTGGAGATTAAGAGCTGGAGACACTGCCTGTGAAACAGAACAGGTCACAAGTTTTCTAAATTATCCACTAAAGGAGTGTTAGATATATGGGTTATTTGATGCATATCTTTTCTGAAAATGCTTACATACATAAGTGTATTTATATGCATAAAGGTACAGGTGGCACCCCACTCCAGTACTCTTGCCTGGAAAATCCCATGGATGGAGGAGCCTGGTGGGCTGCAGTCCACGGGGTCGCGAAGAGTCGGACACGACTGAGCGACTTCACTTTCACTTTTCACTTTCATGCACTGGAGAAGGAAATGGCAACCCACTACAGTGTTCTTGCCTGGAGAATCCCAGGGACGGGAGAGCCTGGTGGGCTGCCGTCTATGGGGTCGCACAGAGTCGGACACAACTCAAGCGACTTAGCAGCAGCAGCAGCATACTAAAATCATACATAAATATATGCATGTGTATATATGGATATATTCATAAATGTATATATAGTTCTATATACATCTATATATTTACAAATATACTAACATATATATATATATAATAAAACATATATGTAATAGCATTATCATTAGATACAGAGACATCTATATACACATAGTATATAAATATACACATATATACACACACATATATATAAACATAAGTTATCTAAGTGAGCCCTAAATGTCATCACAAGTATTCTTAAAAAAGGGAGACTGAAGGAAATTTGATGCAGACTCACTAATAAGGTCAAAATGAAGATGGAACTAAGAGAAATTTGAAGATGCTGGCCTTAAATATGATTGATGATAGATAAGAATAGAGACAAAAATAAAATCAAGATACTTCCTTGTAACTAGTTTTTCATTTGAAAATCAATAGTATATCTTCACATAACCATATACAAATACAAATTCCTTTTAAGTTATTCTTGTTAAATACTTTTGCCAGCAATCTTGTAAGTTGCGCAGGTCACCACATGTTCATTCACCTAATTCTATATTTTAGTAGTTGCATTGTTGAGTCAAATAATCTGTGCAGATTAAATTTTAAAGATATGACCAATTTTCTCTTCAAAACTCTTACATCATCTTTCTATGGAAAAGACAGACTACAAGCATGCCTGTTTCTCTGTACCTCATTAAATGAGTGCCATCTGAAGTATTTATGTTTTCACATACACATTTAAACATATATACAAGTATAAAATGTTCATATTTGGAAGATTTTGTTTAGGAACAAAATTTCTCCATTTGGGAATAAATTAAATTTGTTTACTAATTAAGTTAATGAAGTAATAATTTCCACTTTTTTATTTTTAAGAATTTTCATCTACAAACATGGTTTAACTTCCTATTTATTTAAGTCCAGAGTATGTGAAGAAATTAATTATTCCTCTCTAATTAACACAATTCACATCTATGATCTGCAAAATGAGAAATTTGGAGATCTTTGGTGAAATCATGTTATATATAACACACAGAAATGTATCAGCTTATGTGAAATGGTGATGCGTGAACTTTGGATACCTGTCTGTTTTGTATATTTAGAATTAACTCTAGCTGGAGAATGCTGAAATATGTGCTTCTTCTCTAATATACCAAAGTTTATGGTGCTTAAGAGATCCTGTTAGATGTTCACTGAATACAAGATAGTTTAGTCTGTCTACATGGTCATAAGATCCCCCCATTCCTGCTAGAAGAAATATATATATGCATATATTCCAGGTTTATTGAATATGACAAAATAGACTACTTTGGAGATATGGCAGAATTTGGTTCCAGACTATTGCATGAAGTAAATATTGCAATGAAGTAAGTAACACAAATTTACTGGCTTCCCAATGCATGTAAAAGTTATGTTTACAGAGCCTGGCAGGCAACAGTTAAAGAGTTGGACACAACTGAAGGGATTTAGCACACACATATACATGTAACCTATAAAGTATACGGTAGCATTACATCTTAAAAACAATGTACATACCTTAATTTAAAAATACTTTATTGCTAAAAAATGCTAACCATCAACTGACAAAACAGGGCTGCAACAAACCTTCAATTATCAAAAAAAACACAGTATCTGCAAAGTACAATAAAGTAAAGCTTGGCAAAGCACTAATGAACATAGATGAAACAGTCCCCAGCAAATATTAGTGTACATAATTCAGCAGTATGTTAAAAGGATCATACAACATGATCAAGTGAGATTCATCCCAGGGATACAAGGATGATGCAATTTCTACAAATCAATCAATGTGATACACTAGGGCCTCTCTGGTAGCTTAGTTGGCAAAGAATCCGCCTACAATGCAGGAGACCCCAGTTTGATTCCTGGTCTGGGAAGAGCCACTGGAGAAGGGATACGCTACCCACTCCAGTATTCTTTGGCTTCCCTGATGGCTCAGCTGGTAAAGAATCTGTCTGCAATGTGGGAGACCTGGGTTTGATCCCTGGGTTGGGAAGATCCCCTGGAGAAGGGAAAGGTTACCCACTCCAGTATTCTGGCCTGGAGAATTCCATGAACTATATATTCAATTTCCACAAATCAATCAGTATGATACACTACAGTAAGAAATCAAGGAACAAAAGTGATAAATGATTTTATCAATAAATGAAGAAAAAGCTTTTGACAACATTCAACATTCATTTATGATTAAAAAAAAAAAACTCTCAAAAGTGACTATACAGGGAACACAATCAACATAATAAAATCAATGTATGACAGTTCAGTTCAGTTCAGTTCAGCCGCTCAGTTGTATCCGACTCTTTGCAACATCATGAATCGCAGCACGCCAGGCCTCCCTGTCCATCACCAACCCATGTCCATCGAGTTGGTGATGCCATCCAACCATCTCATCCTCTGTTGTCCCCTTCTCCTCCTGCCCTCAATCTTTCCCAACATCAGGGTCTTTTCCAATGAGTCAGCTCTTCGCATCAGGTGGCCAAAGTACTGGAGTTTCAGCTTTAGCATCATTCCTTCCAAAGAAATCCCAGGGCTGATCTCCTTCAGAATGGACTGGTTGGATCTCCTTGCAGTCCAAGAGACTCTCAAGAGTCTTCTCCAACACCACAGTTCAAAAGCATTAATTCTTCAGCACTCAGCTTTCTTTAGAGTCCAACTCTCACATACATACATGACTACTGGAAAAACCATAGCCTTGACTAGACGGACCTTTGTTGAAAAAGTAATGTCTCTGCTTTTTAATATTCTGTCTAGGTTGGTCATAACTTTCCTTCCAAGGGGTAAGTGTCTTTTAATTTCATGGCTGCAATCATCATCTGCAGTGATTTTGGAGCCCAGAAAAATAAAGTCTGACACTGTTTCCACTGTTTCCCCATCTATTTCCCATGAAGTGATGGGACCGGATGCCATGATCTTCGTTTTCTGAATGTTGA
>NW_011494863.1:9601035-9602383 GCF_000754665.1 Bison bison bison
TTTCTGAATGTTGAGCTTTAAGCCAACTTTTTCACTCTCCTCTTTCACTTTCATCAAGAGGCTCTTTAGTTCTTCTTCACTTTCTGCCATAAGGGTGGTGTCATATGCATATCTGAGGTTATTGATATTTCTCCTGGCAATCTTGATTCCAGCTAATGCTTCCTCCAGCCCAGTGTTTCTCATGATGTACTCTGCATATAAGTTAAATAAGCAGGGTGACAATATACAGCCTTGACGTACTCCTTTTCCTATTTGGAACCAGTCTGTTGTTCCATGTCCAGTTCTAACTGTTGCTTCCTGACCTGCATACAGGTTTCTCAAGAGGGAGGTCAGGTGCTCTGGTATTCCCATATCTTTCAGATCCACATAGTCAAAGGTTTTGGTGTAGTCAATAAAGCAGAAATAGATGTTTTTCTGGAACTCTCTTGATTTTTTGATGATCCAGTGAATGTTGGCAATTTGATCTCTGGTTCCTCTGCCTTTTCTAAAACCAGCTTGAACATCTGGAAGTTCATGGTTCACGTATTGCTGAAGCCTGGCTTGGAGAATTTTGAGCATTACTTTACTAGCATGTGAGATGAGTGCAATTGTGTGGTAGCTTGAGCATTCTTTGGCATTGCCTTCTTAGGGATTGGAATGAAAACTGACATTTTCCATTCCTGTGGCCACTGCTGAGTTTTCCAAATTTGCTGGCATATTGAGTGCAGCTCTTTCACAGCATCATCTTTTAGGATTTGAAGTAGCTCAACTGGAATTCCATCACCTCTACTAGCTTTGTTTGTAGTGATGCTTCCTAAGGCCCACTATGACAAGTCCACAGCTAATACTATACTCAATGATCAAAAGTAAAAAGCATTTTCTCTAAGATGAGGGAAAAGTCAAAGATACCCACTCTTGTTGTAACAGAGCAGGATGAACATAGCCCTTAGCAGGCAGCCATTGGTGTGCCTCATTATTCCATATGCTGTTACTAGGCAATGGATCTTGCCCAGCCATTGGTCACTGCCTCAGTGGGTCCTAACCACAAGCAACCAACTGTCAATGAGTGACCATTAGTTATCCTACTCAGCTGTGGTGGGCCCTACCCAGTAGTAACTGCCAATGAGGGACCATTAGGGAAGTGATTCAGCCAGGGGTGAGTGGTGTGGTAGTCAGGTGGAGAATGAGATAAGAGGCAGATTCAGGGCTTCTCCTAGAGGCCCACTAACTTACCCAGCCTTGATCCAGTGGATGAGCTGAGGACCCAGGGAACAGACTGGGGACTACATCCTGCAGGCTCCAGAGGCCTTAGTAAGGCCCTCTACTAGCCTTGGCCCAGGCCTTGAGGCAGCGGTGAGCCTCTCCCCTG
>NW_011494863.1:9602483-9645735 GCF_000754665.1 Bison bison bison
GGCCTTGAGGCAGTGGTGAGCCTCTCCTCCATCCCCATCTCTGCGACCTCACAGCAGTAGTCATCTGCCTGGGTCGCGTCTGTAAGACCTGGTCTCCCCGATTTGGACAGCCTGAGGAGACTGAGGGCCAGTTGGGTTGGGTCCCTGGCTCCCTCAGGGATCACAGCTGAGCAGGATGTAGGAACCTGGCTCTGAAGGAGCTGCCAACTGAGATCTGCCTCCTCTTAGCCAGGACTGGGACCTCTGAGGGAGAAAGTTGTGCCTTCGTACCTTGCCCTTTCTTGTCAGGACAGAGAATAACATTCATTTGATAGTTTTACAGGAATATCATTAACTGTCTAATGACCTGACCTAAAGAACAAAGGATCTGACACCAAGAAGTTTGCAACAACTAACCACACCCCTCCCTCACCTTTTGCCTTTAAAGGGGCTTGCTGAAAGCTTTCAATCGTTTTGGGGTTCTTAGGGCATGAGCCACCCATCTCCATGTATGAACCTGTAGTAAACCTTTCTCTGTTGTAAATCTAATGTTTTAGTATTGATTGACCTCACTGTGTGTTGGGCACACAGACTTGTAATTCAGTAACACTGCCACTTTTATTCCACATATTATTGGAAGTCTAGCCCCAGCCATCAGAAAATAAATAATAGGAGTCAAAATTGGAAAGGAAGAAGTAAAAGTGTCACTAATTGTAGATGACAGGATATTACACATAGAATACTTCAAAGATGCCACCAAAAAAACTATTAGAGCTCATCAATGAATTCAGCAAATGGTGTAGGATACAAAATTAATATACAGAAATCAATAAATTTCTATATACTAGCAATGAACTATCAGAAAAGGAAATTAAGAAATGAATATCATTAAGAAACTAAAAAAACTTTTCATTAAAAGCAATAAAATACCCAAGAATAAAAAGACATGTACTCAGAAAATATAAGGCACTGGATGAAAAAAGTTGAACATTACAAAAACAGATGGAAAGATTTCCCATGACAGAAAGATTAACCATGCTCATGGATTGGAAGAATTAATGTTATATCAAAATACCAATGGCATTTTTTCACAGAACTAGAATAATCCTAGATTTTGTATGGAAACACAAAAGACCTCTAATAACAAAACAGTCTTGAGAAAAAGGAACAGGCTTGGAGGTATCACACGCTATGATTTCAAACTATACTACAAAGCCATCATGATTAAAATAGTATGGTTCTGACACAAAAACTGACATGTAGATTAGTGGAGCACAATAAATGCCCAGAAATGAACCTACACTTACATGGGCAAATTAATCTGCAATAAAAGAGGCAAGAACATACAATGCAGAAAAGACAGCTTTTTCAATAAATGTTAGGAAAGGTGGACACCTACACACATAAGGAACTGTTCTCATACACCAGGCACAAAAATAAACTCAAAATAGATTTTTTTACATGTAATAGACTTACATGTAAGGCCTGAAACCATAAACCTTTCAGAAGAAAACTAAAAGACAGTACACTCTGTGACATCAGTGTCAGCATTTTTTTAAAATATGTCTCTCAGGCAAGGAAAACACAATTAAAAAAAAAACCAATTGGGACTGTATCAAACTAAAAAGCTTTTGGAGAATGAAGGAAACTATTAACACATCTCAAAGGATGTGTACTGAATGTGGGAAAACACATGACAAGGGATTAAAGTCCAAAATACACAAAGAAATCATAGAACTCAATATGAACAAAAAAAAAGGGGCAGAGGATCTGAAGAGACATGTTTCCAAAGAAGACATACAGATGGTTAATAGGCATGCGAAAAGATGCTTCGCATTGCTATTCATCAGGTAAATACAAATCAAAACCACAATAATAAACTACTTCTCATCCGTCAAAATGGCTACTATCAAAAAGACAACAAATAACGAATGTTAGCAAGGATGTGCACAAATGAGGACCCTCATGCACTGTTGCTGAGAATGTAAATTGGTAAAGGCTCAATGGAAAACTTTATGGAGATTCCTCAAAATTAAAAATAGAACTAACATATGATCCATGAATTCTACATCTGGGTATTTATCAAAGAAAAAATCCACTAAGTCAAAAAGATATATTCACTCCTATGTTCACTAAACATTATTTACAGTAACCAATATACAGAAAGAATTTAAGTGCCCAATCAACAGATGAATGATAAAGAAGATGTGATATTGATAAAAATATTTACATACAAAATATACACACATACATAATGAAATATTGCTTAGCAAAATCAAAGAATGAAATCTTGCCTTTTGTGGCAACATGGATAAACTAAGAGGGTATTATGCTAATTGAAATAAATCAGACAGACAGAGAAATACTATATTATTTCACATATGGGGAATCTGAGAAGCAAAAACAAATGATAATAAACACAATATAAAGAGAAAGAGAGTCACAGGTACAGAGAACAAATAGGTAGTTGTCAGTTGTCAGAGGGGAGTGGGCTAGGGGCTGAAGAGAAATAAGGTGAAGGAGCTTAAGAGGTATAAACTATCAGTTACAAAATAAAACGATCACAGGTATGAAATGTACACTGTGGAGAATATAGTCAATAATCATGCAATATCTTTGTATGGTGACAGGTAACAGCTAAATTTATCATGGTTATCATTTTAAAATATATAGAAATATTCAATCACTATGGTTTCACCAGGAACCAACATACTGTTTGTTGTAGTCATTTATATTTCAAAAACAAAGTCGTAGAAAGAGAGATCAGATTTGCAGTTACCAGGGAGAGGTGGGTGCATGAGCATAGTTGAAAGGTAAAACTTCCAATTATAAGGTAAATAATTGTACCATGGTTGTAATGAACAACATGTTAAATATTATTAACACATAGATGTGAAAAATTTTCAGAGAGTAAATTCTATAGAAGTTCTCATCAGAAGGAAAAACTTTTTTTTGTTTCTCTAATTTTGAATTCTATAGGATGAGGGATGTTCAGTAAACTTATTGTAAATATTTCATGATATATGTAAGTCAGATCACAGTGCTGTATGTAAATTATACCTCAGCGAAACTAGAAAAGAAAAAAGAGATATTCAATAACGATTGTTGGTGAGGGTGTGGAGGAAATGGATCCTCATTCATTCCTGGTGGAACTGTAAGAAAATACAACCACTGTGAAAAATACAGGGTTAAGTTCTTGAAAAGTGCAAGATAACTACCACAGGAGGTATTCATTCCACTATTAGGTGTTTAACCAAGAAGAAAAAGACTTGTACAGTAATGGTCATAGCACCACTTTTCTTAATAACCCCAAAATGGTAACAATTCCAGAGTCCATAAACATGTTAACAAAACAAAGCATGGTATACGAATACAAAATGGAAGACCATTAAACATTAAAAAGTAATGAACTACTGATGTATCTGCTATAGTGTGAATGAACCACAAAAATATGCTAAGTGAAAGAAGCATAAATAAAACCACATATTGTTTCATTCTCTTTACATAAAATGTCTAGAAAAGGCAAAAAAGAGAAATACAATGTAGATGAGTAGTTGTCTTGGTTTGGGGGTAGTAAGAAGGCATGACCTCCAAAGGATGAGAGAATTTTGTGGGAGTGATGTAAACACTCTCACGTTGAATTGTGGTGATGGTTGCTTATCTTTCTCTTTCTCTGTCCCTGTGTCTCTCTCTCTCTCTCTATATATATATACACACACACACATATATATATACACACACACATACACACACACACACACACACATATATGTATACTTTTTCTTCTGTAGAAGGACATGGCAACCCACTCCACTATTCTTGCTTAGAGAATCCCATTAATAGAGTGCCTGGTGGGCTACAATCCACAGGGCCACAAAGAGTTGGACATGATTAAAGTGACTTAACATGTATGCATGCATATAAGTATTTTAACTATTCCATCATGTCTAAAAATGATTAATTTAGGATATGTAAAACAACAAGAACTGGTTATTAAAAAGGATAAAATTTCAAGTTTTGTATTCAAACTCTCTTTCATTATCAAAATATTAGGTTTAAAATATACTGCTAAGTCACTTCAGTCGTGTCCGACTCTGTGCGACCCCATAGACGGCAGCCCACCAGGCTCCCCATCCCTGGGATTCTCCAGGCAAGAACACTGGAGTGGGTTGCCATTTCCTTCTCCAATGCATGAAAGTGAAAAGTGAAAAAGTTAAGTCGCTCAGTCGTGTCCGACTCTTAGCAACCCCATGGACTGCAGCCTACTAGGCTCCTCCATCCATGGGATTTTTTTCCTCTATCTCATTTTCATTATGTGCAAAATATAGAGCTGATATGTACATAACATGATTTTTCAAAGACCTAAATTGGATAAATGTGGAAAACTGTTTCACAGAACTTTTGAGAACAGTCACACAAAAAAGATGCATTTCCATTCCTTCAGTTCAGTTCAGTCGCTCAGTAGTGTCTGACTCCTTGTGACCCCATGAATCACGGCACGTCAGGCCTCCCTGTCCATCACCAACTCCCAGAGTTCACTCAAACTCATATCCATCAAATTGGTGATGCAATCCAGCCATTTCATCATCTGTCATCCCCTTCTCCTCCTGCCTCCAATCCCTCCCAGCAACAGGGTCTTTTCCAATGAGTCAACTCTTTGCATGAGGGGGCCAAAGTATTGGAGTTTCAGCTTTAGCATCACTCCTTCCAATGCATATCCAGGACTGATCTCCTTTAGAATGAATTGGTTGGATCTCCTTGCAGTCCAAGGGACTCTCAAGAGTCTTCTCCAACACCACAGTTCAAAAGCATCAATTCTTCAGTGCTCAGCTTTCTTCACAGTCCAACTCTCATATCCATACATGACGACTGGAAAAACCATAGCCTTGACTAGACAGACCTTTGTGGACAAAGTAATGTCTCTGCTTTTTAATATGCTATCTAGGTTGGTCATAACTTTCTTTCCAAGGAGTAAGCATCTTTTAATTTCAATACTTCAATCACCATCTGCAGTGATTTTGGAGACCAAAAAAATAAAGTCTGACACTGTTTCCACTGTTTTCCCATCTATTTGCCATGAAGTGATGGGACCAGATGCCATCATCTTAGTTTTCTGAATGTTGAGCTTTAAGCCAACTTTTTCACATTCCTCTTTCAGTTTCATCAAGAGGCTCTTTGGTTCCTCTTCACTTTCTGCCATATGGGTGGTGTCATTTGCATATCTGAGGTTATTGCTATTTCTCCCGGCAATCTTGATTCCACCTAGTGCTTCTTCCAGCCCAGTGTTTCTCATGATGTACTCTGAATAGAAGTTAAATAAGCAGGGTGACAATATACAGCCTTGACGTACTCCTTTTCCTATTTGGAACCAGTCTGTTGTTCCATGTCCAGTTCTAACTGTTGCTTCCTGACCTGCATACAGGTTTCTCAAGAGGGAGGTCAGATGGTCTGGTATTCCCATCTCTTTCAGAATTTCCCACAGTTTATTGTGATCCACACAGTCAAAGATTTTGGCGTAGTCAATAAAGCAGAAA
This sequence comes from Bison bison bison, assembly GCF_000754665.1. Taxonomy (NCBI): domain Eukaryota; kingdom Metazoa; phylum Chordata; class Mammalia; order Artiodactyla; family Bovidae; genus Bison; species Bison bison. Next base: position 9,607,997 of record NW_011494863.1, read on the forward strand.
TAATGTTTTTCTGGAACTCTCTTCCTTTTTCCATGATCCAGCGGATGTTGGCAATTTGATCTCTGGTTCCTCTGCCTTCTCTAAAACCAGCTTGAACATGTGGAAGTTCATGGTTCACGTATTGCTGAAGCCTGGCTTGGAGAATTTTGAGCATTTCTTTATTAGCGTGTGAGATGAGTGTAATTGTGTGGTAGTTTGAGCATTCTTTGGCATTGCCTTTCTTTGGGATTGCAATGAAAACTGACCTTTTCCAGTCCTGCGGCCACTGCTGAGTTTTCCAAATTGGCTGGCATATTGAGTGCAGCACTTTCACAGCATCATCTGTCAGTATTTGAAAGAGCTCAACTGGAATTCCATCACCTCCACTAGCTTTGTTCGTAGTGATGCTTTCTAAGGTCCACTTGACTTCACATTCCAGGATGTCTGGCTCTAGGTCAGTGATCACACCATTGTGATTATCTGCATTGTGAAGATCTTTTTTGTACAGTTCTTCTGTGTATTCTTGCCACCTCTTCTTAATATCTTCTGCTTCTATTAGGTCCATACCATTTCTGTCCTTTATCGAGCCCATCTTTGCATGAAATGTTCCCTTGGTATATCTAATTCTCTTCAAGAAATCTCTAGTCTTTCCCATTCTGTTTTTCCTCTATTTCTTTGCACTGATCACTGAGGAAGGCTTTCTTATCTCTCCTTGCTATTCTTTGGAACTCTGCATTTAGATGCTTATATCTTTCCTTTTCCCCTTTGCTTTTTGTTTCTCTTCTTTTCACAGCTATAATAACTTTAATCAATATATTTAAATATCTACATAATAATCATCTGTGCTTTTGCTTATTATCTTATTTCTCACATCTGACATAACTTTATATATATGGAATTAAAAAAATACATAAATGAAACATACATGTTTCCTAAATAATTTTTTCACAAAGTCTTCTACAAAGAAAAAGTGATGCAACTGGCTGAAAACATTTTTCTAATGTTGCTCTACAAAGTAATATTCTAATGTATACTTTCCTTAAGAGGGATATTATAGATTTAAATGATCTAATAGCTCCCACAGTAATTACTCTGAAATTTAAAAGTATCCATTGAGAAGAAAGAAGACCAAAATGCCTAGTATAGCATATTATACTATACTAGTATATGTATCAGAGAAGGCAATAGCACCCCACACCAGTACTCTTGCCTGGAAAATCCTATGGACAGAGGAGCCTGGTAGGCTGCAGTCCATGGGGTCGCTAAGAGTTGGACACGACTGAGCGACTTCACTTTTACTTTTCACTTTCATGCATTGGAGAAGGAAATGGCAACCCACTCCAGTGTTCTTGCCTAGAGAATCCCAGGGACGGGGGAGCCTGGTGGGCTGCCATCTATGGGGTCACACAGAGTTGGCCACGACTGAAGTGACTTAGCAGCAGCAGTATATATATAGATTTCTAGTTGTCATTTGTATATATAGATTTCTAGTTGTCATTCAACAGTCAATCTACATTTCTCTCGAGGTATGAATTATACTCAAGGTATGAATAATCCTTTTCTCACACAGCTAAAGCCTGCTTCTTGTGGCTGAAGATGGAGACAAATGGAGAAACATCTGACTGAGACCTAATATAGCAAGTACTAAGTCAATAAAGGCCATATTACCTCCCATGTCAGGAGCACCCACTTACCTCTCAACTGACTTGTGGGACCAAGAATGAAAAACATGATAAATTTTTCCCAAGCATCATTAATCTTTTATTATCTCTTTATAGATTTTGAAATTCATTCAGTTATAGCCATAATGTAGGTCTTAGAGTCAGTATTAACTAAGATCCATGACCACATTGTTAATCTGGGTTGCTTCTTAGATTTCAATTCAGACACCTCTCCTACAAGTTCCAAGTCTTTAGTACAGAGAGAATCCATGTTATCTGTACTTTTTATAAACACCCTTAGGACTTCCCCGGTGGCTCAGATGGTAAAGCGTCTGTCTACAATGCAGGAGACCTGGGTTCGATCCCTGCGTTGGGAAGATTCCCTGGAGAAGGAAATGGCAACCCACTCCAGTACTCTTGCCTAGAAAATCCCATGGACGGAGGAGCCTGGCGCAGGCTACTGCCCATGAGGTCGCAAAGAGTTGGACACGACTGAGTGACTTCGCTTTCACTTTCAATCTAATATTTGGTCATCTTTGGAAAATACCTTTCCGACTATAGTTGTGAAAAATATGTTTGTCTTAACTAATTAGCCAACCAAATAAACAAGGGGCATGTTAAAAAATATATATAACACCATTCAACATTTTATGGAGCAAACATTTAATATTTTAAATTGCATGAGGTTGTACATTATCAAACATATGACTAAGATACTACTTTTTCAAACTCTCATTGAAGAACTGAACACAGTAACAATGCTGAAACCAAAGGATCTTAAAGTTAGAAAGAACTTGGAATATCCTACATTCCACCTTGAATTCTGCAGGGTTCACCTGATCATCTAAGAATGGAAGACACTGAGTGTGCAACTCTAAATGTCTGTAGAATCCACTGCAAAATGGAATCACAGTAAAAGATGTAGGAATGTGTAGCTCCAGCAAAACGTCAACATTTACCATAATGAGCAACATAAATTTGCCAAAACTTTTTTTATAAAAAGAATCAGAGAGGAAGGGGGAAAAATGATTAAAGAACTCAGAAAATTAAACTCTCTGGCAATACATAAAATGTTCCTAAATGAGGAGATTTGAACTATGAGACATGACAGAAAGGCTGTGTTCTATTTCCATAAGGAGCAGGACCCCTGTTGCTCCTGTCTTACACTGTTCTGTCCCTACCATGGGACTTTTTAATCCTTCCTATTTGCTTAATCTCACAGAAAACTAAGATCAATCTGATCACATGGACCACAGCCTTGTCTAATTCAATGAAACTATGAGCCATGCCATGTAGGGCCATCCAAGACGGATGGGTCATGTTGGAGAGTTCTGACAAAACGTGGTCCACTGGAGAAGGGAATGGTAAGCCACTTCAGTATTCGTGCCCTGAGAACCCCATGAAGAGTATGAAAGGCCCAAAAGATAGGACACTGAAAGATGAACTCCCCAGGTCAGTAGGTACCCAATATGCTACTGGAGATCAGTGGAGAAATAACTCCAGAAAGAATGAAGAGATGGAGCCAAAGCAAAAACAACACCCAGTTGTGGATGTGACTGGTGATAGAAGCAAAGTCTGATGCTATAAAGAGCAATATTGCATAGGAACCTGGAATGTTAGGTCCATGAATCAAGGCAAATTAGAAGTGGTCAAACAGGAGATGGTAAGAGTGAATGTCGACATTTTAGGAATCAGCGAACTAAAATGGACTGGAATGGGTGAATTTAGCTCAGATGACCATTATACCTACTATTGTGTGGAAGAATCCCTTAGAAGAAATGGAGTAGCCATCATAGTCAACAAAAGAGTCCAAAATGCAGTACTGGGATGCAATCTCAAAATGACAGAATGATCTCTGTTCATTTCCAAGGCAAACCATTCAATATCACAGTAATCCAAATCTATGCTCCGACCAGTAATGCTGAAGGAGTTGAGGTTGAATGGTTCTATGAAGACCTACAAGATCTTCTATAACTAACACCCAAAAAAGATATCCTTTTCATTATAGGGGACTGGAATGTAAAAGTAAGAAGTCAAGAAATACCTGAAATAACAGGCAAGATTGCCCTTGGAGTACAGAATGGAGCAGGACAAAGGCTAATAGAGTTTTGTCAAGAGAACACACTGGTCATAGCAAACACCCTCTTCCAACAACACAAGAGAAGACTCTACACGTGGACATCACCAGATGGTCAATACTGAAATCAGATTGATTATATTCTTTGCAGCCAAAGATGGACAAGCTCTATAGAGTCAGCAAAGAACAAGACTGGGAGATGACTGTGGCTCAGATCATGAACTTATTGACAAAATCAGACTTAAATTGGAGAAAGTAGGGAAAATCACTAGACCATTCAGGTATGACCTAAATCAAATCCCTTACAATTATACAGTGAAAGTGAGAAATAGATTCAAAGGATTAGATCTGATACACAGAGTGCCTGTAGAACTGTGGATAGAGGTTCGTGAAATTGTACAGGAGGCAGGGATCAAGACCATACCCAAGAAAAAGAAATGCAAAAAGGCAAAATGGTTGTCTGAGGAGGTCTTACAAATAGCTGAGAAAAGAAGACAAGTGAAAGGCAAAGGAGAAAAGGGAAGATATACCCATATGAATGCAGAGTTCCAAAGAATAGCAAGGAGAGATAAGAAAGCCTTCCTCAGTGATCAGTGCAAAGAAATAGTAGAAAACAACAGAATAGGAAAGACTAGAGATACCAAGGGAACATTTCATGCAATGGGTACAATAAAGGACAGAAATGGTATGGACCTAACAGAAACACAAGATATTAAGAACAGGTGCAAGAATACACAGAATAACTATATAAAATAGATCATCACAACCCAGATAATCACAATGGTATGATCACTCACCTAAAGCCAGGCATCCTGGAGTCCCAAATTCAAATGGGCCTTAGGAAGCATCACTGCAAACAAAGCTAGTGGAGGCGAAGAAATTCCAGTTGAGCTATGTCAAATCCTAAAAGATGATGCTGTGAAAGTGCTGCACTCAATATGCTAGCAAATTTGGAAAACTCAGCAGTGGCCACAGGACTGGAAATATCAGTTTTAATTCCAATCCCAAAGAAAGGCAATGCCAAAGAATGTTTAAACTACCACACAATTTCACTCATCTCACACGCTAGTAAAGTAATGCCACAAATTCTCCAAGCCAGGCTTCGACATTACATGAACTGTGAACTTCCATATGCTTAATACGGATTTAGAAATGGCAGAGGAATCAGAGATTAAGTTGCCAACATCTGTTAGAGCATTGAAAAAACAGGATGTTCCAGAAAAACATCTATTTCTGCTTTATTGACTATGCCAAAGCCTTTGACTGTGTAGATCACAACAAACTGTGGAAAATTCTGAAAGAGATGGGAATACCAGACCACCTGACCTTCCTCTTGAGAAACCTGTATGCAGGTCAGGAAGCAACAGTTAGAACTGGACATGGAACAACAGACTGGTTCCAAATAGGAAAAGGAGTATGTCAAGGTTGCATATTGTCACCCTGCTTATTTAACTTATATGCAGAGTACATCATGAGAAACACTGGGATGGAAGAAGCACTAGCTGGAATCAAGATTGCCAAGAGAAATATCAATAATCTTAGATATGCAGATGACACCACCCTTATGGCAGAAAGTGAAGAGAAGCTAAAAAGCCTCTTGATGAAAGTGAAAGAGGAGAGTGAAAAGGTTGGCTTAAAGCTCAACATTCAGAAAAGTGAGATCATGGCATCTGGTCCCATCACTTCATGGGAAGTAGATGGGGAAATAGTGGAAACAGTGGCTGACTTTATTTTGGGGGCCTCCAAAATCACTGCAGATGGTGATTGCAGCCATGAAATTAAAAGATGCTTACTCCTTGGAAGGAAAGTTATGACCAACCTAGATAGCATATTCAAAAGCAGAGACATTACTTTGCCAACAAAGGTCCATCTAGTCAAGGCTATGGTTTTTCCTGTGGTCATGTATGGATGTGAGAGTTGGACTGTGAAGAAAGCTGAGCACCGAAGAATTGATGCCTTTGAACTGTAGTGTTGGAGAAGACTCTTGAGAGTCCCTTGGACTGCAAGGAGATCCAACCAGTGCATCCTGAAGGAGATCAGTCCTGGGTGTTCATTGGAAGGACTGATGCTAAAGCTGAAACTCCAATACTTTGGCCACCTCATGTGAAGAGTTGACTCGTTGGAAAAGACTCTGATGCTGGGAAGGATTGGGGGCAGGAGAAGAAGGGGACCACAGAGGATGAGACGGCTGGTTGGCATCACCGACTCGATGGACGTGGGTCTGAGTGGACTCCGGCAGTTGGTGATGGACAGGGAGGCCTGGCGTGCTGCGATTCATGGGGTTGCAAAGAGTCGGACATGACTGAGTAACTGAATGAACGGAACTGAAGAGACATTCACAGGAGAAAATCAAATTTAATTATGTAACTATGTAATTTCTCATGGGAAATCCAAACATGAGAAATTCCAAAGATGGACAAGATGATACACACATACACACACACACACACACACCCCAATTCACAGAGAGATATTTGCTAGGTTCTGAGCTGTCTAACACACCAAGTTTATATTATATACTCTAGGTTTCTCTGGTGAAACTCCCTTCCTAGAACAGGTCCTGAATCTAGATTCTTTTAGGCAACTGGGGGAAGGTCAAAGGTTCTTCCTGAGTCTTTTGTGTGTTAAATACAATCAAGCTGAAATAATCCTTATGCCAAAGAGATCCCTTTAGAAGTGGCAAATTCTGCTTCCCTACAAAAGCAAGTCTATTAGAGGCTCACTTAATGTTGTTCAGTAAATTTTCATTCTAATGAATACATAAAATAAAGAACAGACACTTGAGATGTTAAGTAAAAAGTAATTATGCTATCACCCTTTCATTTGCAAAAATATTTATAAAGTCATTACCATGAACCTGACATTATATTGATGGTATATTATTGTTTTCAAATATTAATTCTACGGTTCATTAGAAAACATAAATTTTAAATGAGCATGTGGCCTTACAGTTATGCATAACTCTTATCAGTCCAGAGGTGGATAAAAATGGATCACCATCCATCATCTACCCCAAATTGCAAGACTTTGGTTGTGTATGTTAGGGTCTCCTCCAGTCCAGATCTACCCATCAACTTTGGAACCATTACATGGAAAGAAAAACAGTCATGAATGAGGATGCTAACTCTTTTATGGCTGTTATATTAGTTTAGCCTATATCCTAAGAAATACAGTGAACTTCAACCAACCTTTTGTATGGAGCTGCGTATCTTTGAATATTAAGCGTATTTAATATGTCAGTCTCAATCTAATGATGCAGATGACTATTGCTAGGAATGACTAGGAATACCTGAGGCCTGAAGTACTGTGGCAGCCCCATTTTTCCCAGCGAGCCAGTGCTGTATGGGTCAGGCCCTTGTGGTTCTTATTATGATTGAAGGACACAATTTAGGAATGCAAAGTGGATAATATTGTCAGTTATGCTCCAGACATACATAGGCCATGTGCAATTTTATGTGGTCTCTAAATTAATCTGTATTTGGGGGTAGGGGAAAGATGGATGAGGAGATCTGACTTAACTAGGTGTCACTTTCTAATAGGGATCAGGAAATCATCTTAATCTTAATATTAGTGCCTTTTTTCCACCTGGCAAAACTAAAACTATGCTAGTACACAAAGTATCACTTAGGTTCTTGAGAACAAAGGAAAAGGAGCCCAAGAGAAGCAACAGGCAATTAGAAGGGAAAGACCTCTGAATCTTTAATAGACAAAACTCTTTTTAGTTGGAAGGTGCAGGCAGCTTTCTTTCTTACATAAATTTAATTTCTAAAGTGCCTCTAATGACACTGAAAAGGTGGACAATAGTGCTGAGCATATTTAAAGACTTTCAAACTTATCTACCTTTCTTTTTTCTCTTTTTCTTGTGACCCATACCTGAATTCAATCTCCATCTCCTGACCCAGAAGCCACAGGTCCAAACATACTTTTTGTCTTATCAGGTGGACTGGCTCATGGATATTCATGAACAAGATTATTTCAGTTTCACAAAATAAAATCTTATACTTCTTCATATTCAAGTTTTACTATAAATAATAACCTCATAATACAAACAATGAAGAGTCAATGGAAGACTTCAGTAAGGAAATAAGAATAGATTTGTATTTTAGAAACAGTATTCTTGAAATCTATCTGAAAGGATAGATAAATTTCCCTGCAAGTCAAAAATAAGGCATATCACATTCATTTATGAAAGGACTATATTAGAGAGGGGTACATCAGCATATCCAACCTGTGGCTGCTCTGGGAATCTTTGCTACTCAATGTACAAAGGCTCTGCTCGACCTTTTCAACTGTTATTTTAAACTTGCCAGAACTTGATATGGGAAATTCCTTCACTTAAGAAGAAGAATAAATAGGAAGACTGGCTGCAAACCTATGAAATTATTGATAATGAAACTAATTAGGAGAAATTTTAAAATGTATACAAATATGAATGTATACAACTAAGTGGAGAAACTGACATTAAAACTCAGCTCTACAGCCCCATCCATCAGCAGACAGGGTGCCTAAAGCCATACTGAGCTCACAGCTACCCCTAAACATATACCTTGACATGGTCCTGCTCATCAGTGGAACAAGACCCAGCACTACCCACCATTGGGCAGGCATCACTTCCTCTTACTGGGAAAACTGCATAAGGCTTAGGACCAAACTTACCCACCAGATGACAAAAACCAAAAGCAACAGGAGCTATGATCCTCCAGCCAACAGAAGAGAGACCACAAACACAGAAAGGCAAACAAAATGAAAGTGCAGATAAAAATGTTCTGGATGAAGGAAAAAGTAAAAACCCACAAAAACAACTAAGTAAAGTGAAGATAGGGAACCCATCTGAAAATGACTTTAGAGTAATGATAGTAAAGATGATCCAAGATCTCATAAAAAGAATGGAGGCACAGACTAAGAAGTTACAAGAAATGTTTAATGAAGAGTTAGAAGATTTAAAGAACAAAAGAGCAGACATAAACAACACAATAGATGGAATGAAAAATACACTAGAAGGAACTGATAGCAAAATAACTGAAGTAGAAGAACAAATACGTGAACTGGAAGACAAAATCATGGAAATCACCAATGTGGAACAGAATAAAGAAAAAAGAATGAAAAGAAATGAGGACGGTCTCAGAGACCTCTGTTGCTGTTGTTCAGTTGCTAAGTCATGTCCAATTCATTGGGGCATAATTCAATGCATGGACATTCACATGATAGTGGTCCCAAAAGGATAATAAACAGAGGAAGAGCCTGAAAAAATATTTGAACAGATCGTAGCTAAAAATTCCCTAATATGAGAAAGGAAACACTCAAGTAGAGGAAGCACAAAAATCCTACACAAGATAAACCTAAGGAGGAACACACTGAGACACATATAAATCAACGTGACAAGAATTAAAGACAAATAAAAATATTAAAAGCAACAAGGGAAAGCAACAAACAACATGCAAAGGAATCCCTGTAATGTTATCAGCTGATTTTTCAGCAGAATTCTGTAGGCCAGAAGAGAGTGGCACAATATATTTACAGTGATTAAAGGGGAAACCCTGCAACAAGAATACTCTGCTCAGCAGGGTTCTCATTCAGATTCAAAGGTGAAATCAAAAGTTTTGCAGACAAGCAAAAACTAAGAAAATTCAGCACCATCAAACCAGCCTTATAACAAATCCTAAGGGAACTTCTCTATGCAGAAAAAGAAAAGGCCACAACTAGAATCAAGAAAATTATGAATAGGAAAGCTCACTGATAAAGGCAAACATAAAGTAAATGTAGGAAATCATCTACACCCAAATATGATACAAAAACCAGCAATCACGAGAAGACGACAGTACTAGTACATGATAATTGAAAAGGCACTGGAAATTAAGAGACCAGCAACTTAAAACAATCTTGTACATATATACACTGTTATATCAAAACCACATGAGAAACCACAAACCAAAAATCTACAGCAGATACACAAAAAAAGAAAAGTAATCCATACACAACACTAACAATAGACATTGATAACAAGAGAACACAAAAGTAAGGGAAAATAAAAGACCTTCCAAAAAGTCCAAAACAATTAGACAAATGGCAATAAAACATGCATATTGATAATACTCATATAAGACAAAATAGACTTTAAAATAATGTTACAGGAGTGAAAGAAGGGCACTACACAATGATCAAGGAATTAATCCAAGAAGATATAACAATTATAAATACACATGCAACACAGGTACACCTCAATATATAAGGCAAATGCTAATACCCATTAAAGGAGAAGTCTACACTAGCACAATAATACTAGGGCACTTAAATCAGTGGATAGATCATCCAGATGATCAGTAATGTAAAACAGGCCTTAAATGACACATTAGACCAAATGAATTTGATATTTCCATCTGAAAGCAGCAGAAATCACTTTTTCTCAAGTGCACATGGAACATTCTCCAGAATGGATCACATCTTGGGCCACAAATCAAGCCTTGGTAAACTTAACAAAATGGAAAGCATATCAAACATCTTTTCCAACTACAATGTTATGAAATTACAAATCAATTACAGGAAAAAATTGTAAAAAAATGCAAACACACAGAGGCTAAACTATGCTGCTAAACAATGAATCACTGAAGAAATCAAATAGGAAATAAATAAATATCTAGGCCAAATGACAACAAAAAACATTGATCCAAAACCTATGGGATGTAGCAAAAGCAATTTTAAGAGAGAAGATTGTACCAATACAAACTTACCTCAGGATACAAACAAAATCTCAATAAATAGTCTAACCTTACATCTAAAGCAACTAGAGAAAGAAGAACAAACAAAACCTGAAGTTAGTAGAAGGAATAAAATCAGAAAAACCAGGGCAGAAATAAATGAGAGATGAGGAAAACAACAGAAAAAAAATCAATGAAAGTAAAAGCTGATTCTTTGAAAAGATAAACAAAATTGATAAACTCTTAGCCAGATTCAACATGAAGAAAAAGAGAGAGGATTAAAAAAAATTAGAAATAGAAAAGGAAAAGTTTAAACTGGCACCACAGAAATATAAAGAATCATAAGACTACTACAAACAATTATATGCCAATGAAATGGACAACCTAGAAAAAAATGGATAAATTCTTAGAAATAAACAACCTTCCCAGACTTAACCATGAATAAATAGAAAATATGAACAGACCAATCACAAGTACTGGAATTTAAAGAGTGTTTAAAAACTTCCAAAAAATTAAAGTCCAGGACCAGATGGCTTTATGGGCAAATTCTATCAAACACATAGAGAAGAGTTAATAATATTCTTCTGAAACTCCTTCAAAAAATTACAGAGTAATGAACACTCCCAAGCTCATTCTATGAGGCCATCATAACCCTGATAAGAAAATCAAACAAAGCTACCACAAAAAATGAAAATTATAGGCCAATATTACTAATGATATGGGCTTCCCTGGTGGCTCAGATGGTAAAGAATCCATCTGCAATGTAGGAGATCTGGGTTCAATCCCTGGGTTGGGAAAATCCCCCTGGAGGAGGGCATGGCAACCTACTCCAGTATTCTTGCCTGGAGAATTCCATGGACAGAGGAGCCTGGCGGGCTACAGTCCATGGGGTCGCAAAGAGTTGGACATGACTGAGCAACTAAGCACAGCACATCACTGATGAACACAGGCAAAATAATTCTCAACAAAAAAATTAACAAACTGTAGCCACAATGCATTAAAAGGATCAAGTAGAATTTATCCCAGGGGTGCAAGAATTTTTTAATACCTGCAGATCAACCAGTGTGATATAACACACTAACAAATTGAAGAATAAAAACCATATGATCACCTCAATAAATACAGAAAAAGCTTTTGATAAAATTTGACATTCACATATGAAAAAAACCCTCCAGAAAGTGGAAACAGAGGGAATTTACCTCAACACAATAAAGGCCATATATGACAAACCCACAGTTATTATCATTCTCAAAGGTGAAAAGAAAGCTGACAGCATTCTAAGACCAGGAAAAAGGCAAGTATATTCACTGTCATCAATTTTACTCAACACAGTTTTGCAAGTCCTCACGATGGCAATCATAGAAGAAAAGAAATAAAAAGAATCCAAACTGGAAAAGAAGTAAAAATGTTCCTGTTTGTAGATGACATGATAGTACACATAGGAAACCCTAAAGATGCTACAGAAAACTACCAGAGCTCATCAATGAGTTCAGTCAAGTTGCACTATGCAAAATTAATGTACAAGAATCTTTCATAGTTCTATACACTAACAACAAAATATTAGAAAGAGAAATTAATGAAATAATCCCATCAAAATACTAGAAAGAGAAATTAAGGAAATAAGTCCATTTACTGTTGTAGTAAAAAGAATAAAATACCTAGGAATAGACCTGCTTAAGGAGACAAAAGACTGGTACTCTGAAAACAATACAATGCTCATGAAAGAAATCTAAGATGACTCAACAGATGGAATGATATACCATGTTCCTGGATTAAAAGAATCAATATTGTCAAAATGATTATACTACCTAAGTCAATCTATAGATTCAGTGCAATCTCCATCAAATTACCAATGACATTTTTCAGTGAACTAAGACAAAACTATAATTTGTATGGAGACACAAGACTCTGACTTCCTGGCTTCAGAATATACTACAAAGCTACAGTAATAAAACAGCATGGTACTGGCACACAAACAGAAATATAGATCAGTGGGACAGGATAGGAAGCCCAGAAACAAATCCATGCACTTATGGTCAATTAATCTATGACAAAGGAGGCAAGAATATACAACATATAAAAAACAGTCTCTTCAATAAGGGGTGCTGGGAAAACTGGACAGCTACATGTAAAAGAATGAAACTAGAAAATTTTCTAACACCATTCACAAAAATAAACTCAAAAAGAATGAAAGACCAAAATGTAAGATCAGATGCTATAAAACTCTTACAGAAAAACATAGGCAGAACACTCTTATTTTTAAATTTATTTATTTTTTATTGAAGGATAATTGCTTTACAGAATTTTGCTGTTTTCTGACAAACCTCAACATGAATCAGCCATAGGTATACGTATATCCCCTCCCTTTTGAACCTCCCTCCCATCTCCCTCCCTATCCACCCTTTTGGGTTGATACAGGGTCCCTGTTTGAGTTTCCTGAGCCATACAGCAAATTCCCATTGGCTATTTATTTTACATATGGTATTCTTTGATATAAATCTTAGCAATATCTTTTTTGACCTACCTCCTAGATTAATGAAAATAAAAACAAAAATTAACAAAGGGGGTCAAATTAAACCTAAAAGCTTCTGCACAGCAAATGAAACCATACAGAAGTGAAAAGACAATCACAGAATGGGAGAAAATATTTGCAAATGAAACAAGTAACAAGGGATTAATGTCCAAAATATACAAACAGCTTATGTAGCTCAATATCTCCCCTTCCAAAAAAATTTTTTAATGGGCAGAAGGTCTAAACAGACATTTCTCCAAAGAAGACATATAAATGGCCAAAATAGGACATAAAAAAAAAAAGCTCAACATCACTAATTATCAGAGAAATGCAAATCAAAACTAGAATGAGGTTATCACTTCACACCAATCAGAATGACCATCATCAAAAAGTCTACAAAACAACAAATGCACGGTTGGTGGGAACGTGAATCAGTACAATCACTGTGGAGAACAAACGGAGGCTGCTTAAAAACCTAAAAATAGAACTCCAAATTCTCCAGCAATCTTACTCCTGGGCATACATCTGGAGAAAACCATAATTTGAAAAGATAAATGTACCCTGAGATGTTCAAGATGTTCATTGCAGCACTATTTACAATAGCCAAGACATGGAAACAACCTAAATATCCATCAACAGAGTAATGAATAAAGTCCAGTACATATGAGAAAGTTACAGTTAGGCAGTTTGGTAGGGAGTCCAGGGACCCACAAGAAGGAAGAGGAGGCAAACACTTTTCTTCATTTCTTTTGTCTTAGTCACCTAGGCCCTGTAATTGCTCAGTTCAGTTCAGTCACTCAGTCGTGTCCAAATCCTTGCGAACCCATGAACCTCAGCACGCCAGGCCTCCCTGTCCATCATCAACTCCATCATCATCCAAACTCATGTCCATTGAGTCTGTGATGCCATCCAACCATTTCATCCTCTGTCATCCCCCTCTCTTCCTGCCTTCAATCTTTCCCAACATCAGGGTCTTTTCATATGAGTCAGCTCTTCTCATCAGGTGGCCAAAATATTGGAGTTTTAGCTTCAACATCAGTCCTTCCAATGACACCCAGGACAGATCTCCTTTAGGATGGACTGGTTGGATCTACTTGCTGTCCAAGGGATTCTCAAGAGTCTTCTCCAACACCACAGTTCAGAAGCATCAATTCTTTTGTGCTCAGCTTTCTTTACAGTCCAACTCTCACATTTACACATGAATATTGGAAAAACCATAGCCTTGACTAGATGGACCTTTGTGGACAAAGTAATGCCTCTGCTTTTTAATATGTTGTCTAGGTTAGTCATAACTTTCCTTCCAAGGAGTTCAGTTCAGTCGCTCAGGTATGCCCGACTCTTTGTGACCCCATGAACCACTGCACGCCAGACCTCCCTGTCCATCACCAACTGAGGAGTTCACCCAAACCCATGTCCATTGAGTTGGTGATGCCATCCAACCATCTCTCTCTGTCATCCCCTTCTCCCCCTGCCCTCAATCTGATGCAGCATCAGGATCTTTTCAAATGAGTCAGCCCTTCGCATCAGGTAGCCAAAGAATTGGGAGTTTCAGCTTCAACATCACTCCTACCAATGAACACCCAGGACTGATCTCCTTTAGGATGCACTGGTTGGATCTCCTTGCAGTCCAAGGGACTCTCAAGAGTCTTCTCCAACATCACAGTTCAAAAGCATCAATACTTCTGCGCTCAGCTTTCTTTATAGTCCAACTCTCACATCTATGCATGACCACTGGAAAAACATAGCCTTGACTAGACGGACCTTTGTTGGCAAAGTAATGTCTCTGCTTTTCAATATGCTGTCTAGGTTGGTCATAACTTTCCTTCCAAGGAGTAAGCATCTTTTAATTTCATGGCTGCATCACCATCTGCAGTGATTTTGGAGCCCAGAAAAATAAAACAGCCACTGTTTCCACTGTTTTCCCATCTATTTGCCATGAATTGATGGGACCGGATGCCACGATCTTAGTTTTCTGAATGTTGAGTTTTAAGCCAACTTTTTCACAATCCTCTTTCACTTTCATCAAGAGGCTCTTAGTTCTTCACTTTCTGCCATAAGCTTGGTGTCATCTGCATATCTGAGGTTATTGATATTTCTCCCGGCAATCATGATTCCAGCTTGTGCTTCTTCCAGTCCAGCGTTTCTCATGATGTACTCTGCATAGAAGTTAAATAAGCAGGGTGACAATATAAAGCCTTGATGTGCTCCTTTTCCTATTTGGAACCAGTCTGTTGTTCCATGTCCAGTTCTAACTGTTGCTTCCTGACCTGTATACAAGTTTCTCAAGAGGCACATCAGTACTGGTGTGCTGGTACTCCAGTACCAGTACATCAGTCTGGTACTCCCATCTCTTGAAGAATTTTCCACAGTTTATTGTGATCCACACAGTCAAAGGCTTTGGCATAGTCAATAAAGCAGAAATAGATGTTTTTCTGGAATTCTCTTGCTTTTTTGATGATTCAGTGTTGGCAATTTAATCTCTGGTTCCTCTGCCTTTTCTAAAACCAGCTTGAACATCTGGAAGTTCACGGTTCACGTATTGCTGAAGCCTGGCCTGGAGAATTTTAAGCATTACTTTGCTAGCATGTGAGATGAGTGCAATTGTGCGATAGTTTGAGCATTCTTTGGCATTGCCTTTATTTGGAATTGGAATGAAAACTGACCTTTTCCAGTCCTGTGGCCACTGCTGAGTTTTTCAAATTTGCTTGCATATTGAGTGCAGCACTTTCACAACACAGCATCATCTTTCAGGACTGGAAAAAGCTCAAATGGAATTCCATCACCTCCACTACCTTTGTTTGATAGGACCAAATGCCATGATCTGAGTTTTCTGAATGTTGAGCTTTAAGTCAACATTTTCACTCTCCTCTTTCATTTTCATCAAGAGGCTCTTTAGTTCTTCTTCACTTTCTGCCATAATCATGGTATCATCTGCATATCTGAGGTTATTGATATTTCTCCCGTCAATCATGATTCCAGCTTGTGCTTCTTCCAGTCCAGCGTTTCTCATGATGTACTCTGCATATAAGTTAAATAAGCAGGCTGACAATATACAGCTTTAACATACTCTTTTTCTATTTGGAACCAGTATGTTGTTCCATGTCCAGTTCTAACTGTTGCTTCCTAACCTGCATACAGGTTTCTTAAGAGGCAGGTCAGGTGGTCTGGTATTCCCATCTCTTTCAGAATTTTCCACAGTTTGTTGTGATCCACACAGTCAAAGGCTTTGGCATAGTCAATAAAACAGAAATGGATGTTTTTCTGGAACTCTCTTGTTCAAGGACATGCTTATTTAAAAGAAAAAAAAAAAAGCTCTGTGTAAATTTTGTAACAATATATTTCATTTGAAAACTGGCCTTTCTTTAAGTATAATATATCTTGCTTGTGGGAATGCTTTTTTTAGGCTCTATGTCTCTATGTTAATGATTATAATTGTATCAAATCTTGCCTGGGAATCTGTTTCTCAAGACTTGTACCCCTAATTACACAGCAACAGTACATCTTGTCCAGAGAAGTTGCCTGGAACCTGTTATCCCTGGCTAATATGTGTCAAAGTTATCTCAGGATGTATGCCGTGGGAAAGGGTCTAGTGGAACTTTAACAACCTTGAGGCATTCTTTTTATCTGTCCTCAGCAGCCAGTTGAAAAGCATATAATGCCCTGTTTAAACTAGTGAGGTAGGTACTCTCTTACCCACTGCCAGTGTCTTTTGCTGGAGGCTTCCTCTATACTTTTCACTCTACTACTGCTACTGCTAAGTCACTTCAGTCGTGTCTGACTTTGTGTGACCCCATAGATGGCAGCCCACCAGGGTCCGCCATCCCTGGGACTCTCCAGGCAAGAACCCTAGAGTGGGCTGCCATTTCCTTCTCCAATGCATGAAAGTGAAAAGTGAAAATGAAGTCGCTCAGTCGTGTTCGACTCTTATCGACCCCATGGACTGCAGCCTACCAGGCTCCTCCGCCCGTGGGATTTTCCAGGCAAGAGTACTGGAGTGGGGTGCCACTGCCTTCTCCGACTTTTCACTCTAATAAAAGCTTATTACACAAAGCTCTGAGTTACTGAGACCACATATTTTGGATACTGGAGTGAAATTTTCTCCTTCAGAGACCACAGATACTGGCACCATTCACTGTAAGCTAAGCTATTACAAATATACTATGGAGTATTACTCAGTCATAAAAAAGAATGAACTAATGCCATTTGCAGCAACATGGATGGACCAACATATTATTAGCTAAATGAATGGCAGAAAGTGAAGAGGAACTGAAAAGCCTCTTGACGAAAGTGAAAGAAGAGAGTGAAAAAGTTGGCTTAAAGCTCAACATTCAGAAAACTAAGATCATGGCATCTGGTCCCACCACTTCATGGGAAATAGATGTGGAAACAGTGGAAACAGTGTCAGACTTTATTTTTCTGGGCTCCAAAATCACTGCAGATGGTGACTGCAGCCATGAAATTAAAAGACGCTTACTCCTTGGACGAAAAGTTATAACCAACCTAGCTAAGTCACTTCAGTCGTGTCTGACTCTGTGCAACCCCATAGACGGCAGCCCACCAGGCTCCCCCGTTCCTGGGATTCTCCAGGCAAGAACACTGGAGTGGGTTGTCATTTCCTTCTCCAATGCATGAAGCTGAAAAGTGAAAGTGAAGTTGCTCAGTCATGTCCGACTCCTAGCGACTCCATGCACCACAAGCCACCAGGCTTCTCCATCCATGGGACTTTCCAGGCAAGAGTACTGGAGTGGGGTGCCATTGCCTTCTCCAAACCAACCTAGATAGCATATTAAAAAGCAGAGACATTACTTTGCCAACAAAGATCCGTCTAGTCAAGGCTATGGTTTTTCCAGTCGTCATGTATGGATGTGAGAGTTGGACTGTGAAGAAAGCTGAGTGCTGAAGAATTGATGCTTTTGAACTGTGGTGTTGGAGAAGACTCTTGAGAGTCCCTTGGACTGCAAGGAGATCCAACCAGTCCATTCTAAAGGAGATCAGTCCTGGGTGTTCATTGGAAGGACTGATGCTAAAGCTGAAACTCCAATACTCTGGCCACCTCATGCGAAGAGTTGACTCATTGGTAAAGACTCTGATGCTGGGAGGGATTGGGGGCAGGAGGAGAAGGGGACGACAGAGGATGAGATGGCTGGATGGTATTACCAACTCAATGGACGTGAGTTTGAGTGAACTCCAGGAGATGGTGATGGACAGGGAGGCCTGGCATGCTGCGATTCATGGTGTCGCAAAGAGTCGGACACAACTGAGTGGCTGAACTGAAAGACATATCACTCACATGTGAAATCTAATTTTTAAAGAATCATACAAATGAACTTCTTTACAAACCAGAAACAGACTCACAAATTTCAAAACAGACTTATATCTACCAGAGGGGCAACATGGATGGACAGGGATAAATTAGGATGCTGGGATTAACACATACAGACTACTATATATAAGATAGATAACCAACAGGGACTTACTGTATAGCACAGTGAAGTCTACTCAATAGTCTGTAAAAAGCCTATATAAGAAAAGAATTTGGAAAAGAATAAATACATGTATATGTATAACTGAATCACTTTGTTATGCATCTGAAACTTAGCACAACATTGTAAATCAACTAAAATCCAATAATGTTTTTTAAATTTTAGTTCTGCTCATCCGAGAAAAATAAAGCTTATGTTCACCCCAAGAAATTCCCTAACTTATTCATCTTGTTCAAGAAAGGCATTTACAAGTAGAAAACTAACAATTCAGAAGTGTATTTTGATACAGAGGAAGAGTTAAAAAATATCACAGGGAAGCTAAGTAGCAAATGCAAAATGTGTGTCTATGAAAATAACTGACTCAGTTCAAACAAGTCAAGGGCACAGAGAAACAAGAAGAGAAGGAAACTGCTCTGCATTAAGAGTTGTAAGGGACAAGTGTCAAGTGGACCTCCTTTGGATTTTTACTCAAACTCTAAACAAGTTTGAGGTAATAGGGCAATCTGATTACAAAAAGGCATTATTTCAGATGATATGAAAGAATTACTCAATGTAAAATTGTTAAATGTGTGAATCTCAGTAAGATTATTTGAGAAAATAATTCTCTGTATGAGAGATGCCAGTTGAAGTTGTAGGGAAGAAATGACAAAGCCTGGAACACTTTATAATGTTTTAGAATTTTTCTAAAAAATGGAATAGGTAAACAAAAGTGCCGATCTTGATAATTACTGAATCTATATGATAGGTATATATGAGCTCATTATGTTATTTTCTATATTTTTGTGTCTGTTTGAACCTTTTGTAATAAAACATATTAGTGTAAAAAAAAACTATTATAAAGATGTTACTTTTACCAAATTTAAGTGATTAATAAAAATTCCAGTAAGATTATGTCTTTGTGGACTAGATACAGTGTGTCTAAAATATATCTGTGATGATATTCCCAAGAATATCTAAGAACACAGTTTAAAAAAATGGATGGACTTCTTTCTTCCTTCCTTCTGTACATATTACTGTGTATTTATTAATTGATTTAAAAAATAAAACCCTGCAATATACTGCAGTTACAAGGTAAAAATTGGGTAAAGATAGAATTTTTCCATCCCAGAGCATGCAAACTAATTACTTGGGGAGGGTGGTGTTGGGGACGGATAGTATTGTGGAGAGATTAAGAGTACTGACTGTGGAAAGAGGAAGTTAGAAGCAAAGATACTGCCAAGAAAGGCACAGGGTGTCACACAAGATGTTCATGGTACTGGTCTCAGTAAATTAAAGGGGAAATTCATTCTCTAAAATGAAAGAAAACTTAAAAGTAGTGGAACATGGACTTTGGAGTCAAAGGTACCTGTGCTTGAATCCCATCTCTGTCCATTCATAACTTTGTTAGTAGTTAGTTTCAGCACATGAATTTAGTCCTTTCAGCCTCAGTTTCCTTTTCCCTTATAAGTTGCAGAACTATGTAAACCTCATGTGATTACTGTGAGGAATAAATATGATGGAAAATGTAAAACACATAGCCAGGTACTGGCAAAAAGAAAGGAATGGATGAATGTGTAAGTCCCTAGGTAAGCTGATGTGGGAAGAAGGATAAATACAGAAATGTAGATGATAAATTACCAGAATTATAAGGCAGGGGCTGGGGGTGGGGGTAGGGGGAAGTGGAGCTAGTTCATCCTGCGTTTTCCCTATTCTGTAAAGAAGAGGTGAAATTTACTATTCAAAGTAATGTGGAGGTGTCTTTTGCTGAAAAAAAAATTAGATAAAAAAAGGAAATCGTATGGATATGGGTGGCATAGGTAGCAATCTGACATTAAATAAGAGGCCTCTTTAGGAGTTTAGAGGGCCTAGATAGGTAATAATGATAGCAGGATTGTAGAGTTCATTGTATGGAATTTTTTCTACTTGCTCCACAGCCAAGGTCTGGGACAGGAAAACAGGATGCTAAATTTATCCCAGCTTGGAAGAAGGAGGGAAATATCAAGAGTAGGATGTCAAGAAAATATGGTCATGCCAAGGGGCTAATATAAATGTCAGTTTATGGGACTCAGGCTGAGAAGGGAAGACAAACAGCAGAAGGTACACTGACTACTCTAGGAGAGCTTAAAGTGTGTGAGAAAGAAATTTTCCACATAATGGCAAATTTTCATGCTTGCCAACATTAAGGTGGAGTGGAGGGAAACAAATGAAAACATCAGAAGACTAAGGTTTTGCAGAGATTATTAATTGTGATACTGGACTTTCCCTGGCTGATGTCAGAAATCTTGTCCTAGAAAGAACAAAACAGATAAACCTTCTGAGAAGCAGGATGGGCTAAGCGACCTCTGGAGGCAGACACCAGGAAAAAGAACCAGACTTGTATCTAGTAAAATGTAAACCAGATTGTCTGGAATGAGGTAGGTAATTAATCTGCTTTGCAAATGTCATCTTGTCCTCATGATCCACAATCAAAAACCACAAGTACAGAACATCCATGTGTGTTCCTGCCTGCTGGAGCCTGAAACATCAGAGGAGGTGGTTCTTGCCAAACAATTGGTCGCTCAACTGAGCAGGGAGCCAGCCTCCTCTGCTCATCATGCCCCTGGCCATGGACTCATGAACAGTAACTTTGCTCAAGGCTAGCTGTAACCTCAGGGTAACTACAGTAGACTTTTGCAGCAAGCCCATTCAGGTAAACAGCTCTTCAGATTCCTAGTCTAAGTCAGTGATGGTATCTCTCTCTCTTCTCTGTCATTATGTTTGTTTTCCTCCAGCATCCGCTTTTGTTTCCTCTGTAAGGCTAATATAGACCTCCCTTACTTCCCTATGTGCCCACTAACTGCAATTTGGAGAAGAGACAGAATGAATAGAGTAGGGCATAAGGAAGTTGAGTGTAAATAACTTGGAAATTATCTTCTCTCTGGGCTACATATGTCCATTCTTACAAAAGAAACTCCATGTATATTGATACTAGTATCAGTTGATATTCTCAATATCCTATGATGTTCACACTTTTTCTGAGGCTCACACTTCTAAAAACTGCTGAAGCTAGAATTTGAACTTGGATCTCACTGATAGACAGATGTCATCAAAATCATGTGTACCTATATATGAATCAAAAAAAATGATAATATCAACTATCTTGATTCATCTATCAGGAAAGGTATACACAATTTTTATGATCCCCAGACCAACAATTCCATTTTCAATCTATTCTTTGTATTTGAGCACAAGTAAATGGCCTGGATGAAGAAACTTAGCTAGGAAACGGAGCATTTCAGTGTGGGGAAAAACTGGAAGGAATTAAACAATGTGCATTATAAAGTGACATAGTCCCGATTGTACAAGATAGTCCTCAGATCATACCTCTTTTCTCAGAATTCTTAAAGTATCCATATTCATTAACCTTACTTTATGTTGTAGGATAAATTCATTTATATGTAACATGCCTGGGGTCAGTCCTGGTGATAGCCTTGAGGCTAATTTCTCTTCCAAGTCAAAACAGATTATAATAACACAATGCTTGCTGGCTGGGGGGAAAAAGTTATTTTAATGGTTTTCTTTCCCTCTTCAGGGCAGAAGAGCCTTCTTAGGTCTGAATCCTTAGAGACTAGGCCAGTTTGAGACCACCATGATCAAGTTCAATTCAGAGTAGTGGGTTATCTTAGGTTTGGAAAGACAGCTGTGCAAGAAATGATGAATAAACTGTCTTGAGCATTTCCACAGGCCTCTCCAAGCAGGGCATTAGGTGAGATCAAATGACTGCCTTTCCCTGTATGACCATATTTTTCCTGGAATCCTCTACTTTGGCACATATTGTTTTTTCAGGTAAGCAAAATTAGAAGAGAAACACCTGTTTTTTTCTTTTCATTGTAAAAAAGAAAACGTCATTTGTGACTGGATGGGGAAAGTTTTGCTGAAACACAGGCCTTTAGGCTTGATAATACAAATTGGGTATCAATTGGGTATCACTATCGGAAAGGGGGGCTTCCCTGGTGGCTCAGACGGTAAAGACTCCGCCTGCAATATGGGAGACCTGGGTTCGATTCCTAGGTTGGGAAGATCCCCTGAAGAAGGGCATGGCAACCCATTCCAGTATTTTTGCTTGGAGAATCCTTATGGACAGAGGAGCCTGGCAGGCTAAAGTCCATGGGGCCACACAGAATCAGACATGATTGAGTGACTTAGCACAGCACTATGGAAAGGGACAGCTTCCCTGGTAGCTCAGCAGTAAAAGAATCTGCTGCCAAAGCAGGAGATGCAGGAGACACAGGTTCAATCCCTGTGTTGGGAAGATCCTCTAAAGTAGCAAATGGCAACTTGCCTGGATGATCCCATGAACAGAGGAGCCCGACAGGCTACAGTCCATGGTGGTCACAGAGTCAGACATGACTGAGTGACTGAGCACACACACACTCATTAGAAAAGGAGTTACTATGGAAAATCCTCCATTATTTTGAAATCAAATAAATAACACATTTCTATATATAACCCATGGGTCAAGAAAAATTGAAATGCAATTTAAAATTATTTTGAACATGAGAAAAATGAAACAAAATGAACAAAAGTTTAGATTCAAAGAGTGTCATTACCTTCAAACCCTTCAGCTTCTACTGAAATTCCATCCTTATTCTTTATGTAACCAATCTTATTAGTCTCTAGTTTATTTTTTCTGTTTCTTCTTGCTCAAATATACATATGTATATTTTATAATTCTTCCTACTTTCTTACATAAAAGACAGCATAGTATAGGTACCTACTTGCATCCTGCTTTTCCCAGTTTAAGAATGTCTTGAAAAAAAAAAAAAAAAAAAAAATGTCTTGAAAACCAGTGCATATCAGTTTACAGGGATTTCCTCATTCTTTTATGCAATTGCATAAAACTTTATTGGATGAATATACCAAGGTTTATTCAGTCAGTCTTTAGGTGTACGGGAATTAGTGTGTGTCCGATATTTTGCAATAAAAACAATACTGCAATAAATAATCTTATGCATATATATTTTTCTATTGTTGGAAGGTTATCTTCAGGGTAAATTCCCTGAATCATGATCAGATATGAATGCAAAGTAGTTTTGTTCAACATTGCCAAATTTCACTTCATAAAAGTTGTGCCAATCTGCATTCCCACCAGTAATAGATGGTATTTCAATATAGTTTTATAGCATTTTTCTTATCATACTGCATTTGAATATCTTTTACAAATTTAAGTGTCATTTCCCTATCTTCAGGGTTTCTGTGTATATATGATCCCTTTATGATAGGTGTTGCAAATATTTTTTCCAGTTTATCAGAATTTTTTAGTTTATATGTTGTCATGAAAAAATTATTTTTATTTGAATGTCATAAAGTGTACCAGTTCTTTCTGTTATTGGACAGAGATCAATGAACCATTACCAGAAAGTCTTTCCTATGTTAAGATTAAAGAGCAATTCAGTTGTGTTATATTTTGATCTTTGAATATTTATTTTTAATGTTCAGATCATATAACCCCAAATAGTTTTTACTCTTTCTTCAATGACATAGCACATTTATAAATGAAGTCAGGACTGTGAAAAAGAATTAGAGAATAAATAAATGGATGAAGTAATTAACAAAGGCAGACCACCTACAAATTTTATTGCCATAAATTATTTTCTACACTTTGTGCAAATAAGTAATTACATTAGATTTCTTTATTCAATCAGTAACTTCAGTGAGTGAAATCAAATTCCATGGAGAACTACTAACCTATTGTGTCTGTTCTTTATTTGCAGAATTCTTCAAACCACATGATTACTCTGAATGGCCTGCGGTAAATTTAAATTCCTATCAGTTTTGAATTTTGATTTTAATCTGATCACTCTCTTGGAGGGATCTCAAACTGCATAGTGGTAAAGTAGAATGGAAGTTTTCTGTGTGACTTTGGGCATGTATCTTAACCTCGTAAGGCTTAAATTTACCCCCATGTAGCATAAGCATTATAATAATAAAATGCATCTCTGAATATTAAATGAAATAATCCCTGTCACTTAACCAAGGCCAAAAAGTTTAACAGTGGTACAATAGCTCAGGGGGTCAAGAATCTACCTGCAATGCAGGAGACAAAGGAGACGCGGTTTGATCCTTGAATTGGGAAAATCCCCGGGAGAATGAAATGGTAACCCTCTCCAATATTCTTGTCTGGGAAATCCCATGGACAAAAGAATCTGGCTGGCTACAGTACAAAGGGTCGCAAAGAGTTGGATACAACTGAGAAGCTAAGCACATGTTCAGAATTTAATCCCAGTCTCAATACAGAACCCTCACTCTTAAGAACTACATTTAAACCCCTGTATTCTAGGAGTTCACATACCTATCTCTACTTACAAACTTCTGAGTTATTGGCATGGGGACTCCAAGTTTAAAGAAAAACTTTTCATTTGGGGTTTAAACTGAGTTATTACACTGTTTATGGCTTCAATAGATGATGAATGGGTGAGGACTTTGTAGTCAGAAAAGGAACTTGCCTAACTAAAGCCCAAAGGAGATGAAATCTTGAAAAAGATCCATTAACAAGTAACATCTGATATTACTTTTATGTGGGGCAGAAGTGACAGGCCAGAAATGGATGAGGTAAAATCGATCAGTTATTCATATGATATTTTATGATGTTTGCAGCCCCCGTGTAAAATATATTACCCACTGGATCCTCTTTATGATGCAGACTGTCCTGAAGTGACAGCGTATGTTTGTGGGACAAATGGCCTCACTTACAAGAATGAGTGTTTCCTTTGTGTTGATCAGTGGTAAGTTCAAAATAAGATACCATTATTTTCTCTCTATATTTCTTCACAGAAATTTCCAATAATTTTAGCAAGGAACTGGATTTGCTGATTCATGGATTTTTTCTTCTTTAATAGCCTCCATTGGCTCACAAAAGACTGGAATACTGGAGATAGACTACACATATAGTAAAGAGAAAAGTCTTTTTAAAAAAATGTAGTTAGCATTCAAAGTTGACTCATTTAAAAACAAAAGATAAAAAGCTTACACAATGTCTTGGCAGAATTGTACAGAGATTATATTAGTAGATAGTCTATAGATTGCATAAATAGAAATTCATTTTTAAAAAAATCAAATTTTCTTTAACAACTTACAGTGACATACCTATGAATAGCACCCATACCTTAGCTTGGAAGAAATAAATACAGGTACTGATACAGACATAGATACAGACATAGACAAAAACACAGGTGTAGATATACACATGAGTAACAAAGTGGTTATGTGGTCTTACATGGATAAAAATTGACAGTCAACTTTTAAAACTTTTTTTGCCTTTCAAATAAATTCAATGGGAAATTTAGATTAAAAATAATATTCCTTGTAATATGTTTTAGCTCTATTTGAAATTGTTTTTACAAATCAGTCTTGTTGTGTCTTGTAAGTAACTCTTTCATAACCTACGAGATCCTCTCTGTTGGGAGTTTCCAAGACTACCCTCAAGTTTGATGCTTCCCTAGTAGGACTTATAGAAGTCAGAAAAGCCATTATATGCATGGTAACAGTTTATTACAATGAAAGGATATGGAGTAAAATCAGCAAAGGCAGAAAACTCATTGGGTAGAGTCTGGGAGATCAAGCACCATCTTCCAGTTGTCTTCTACCAGGGGAGTCACAAAGGTAGTGCTTAAATTCTCCCAGCTATGATGTGTCATAACTTGTATAAAGTAATGCCAACCTAGGAAACCCACAAAAGCTTTGGTGTCTAGGCTTTTTAATGGGGACAGGCAACACCTACCTGACTGACAACTACTAGACTCCAGCCCCCTCCCCTCAGGAGTTAAACTGATATAGAGTGACTTAGCACCACAGGTAAATAAAAACATTCACCTGAGGGTAAACTATCTGGCATGGCCTACGGCCCTAGGTTACAAAGTCATTCTTAGGCAGAATATCCCAAGGGTTTATAGGACTTCCTGGTGGCTCAGACAGCAAAGCGTCTGCCTATAGTGTGGGAGACCTGGGTTCAATCCCTGTATCAGGAAGATCCTCTGGAGAAGGAAATGGCAACCCACTCCAGTATTCTTGCTTGGAAAATCCCATGGACGGAAAAGCCTGGTGGGCTACAGTCTGTGGGGTCACAAAGAGTCGGACATGACTGAGTGACTTCACTTTCCTTTGATTTGAGCATCTTGAGTCTGCTGAGTTAACTTCTTTATCCCTATCTTTCTTTGAGAAGAAACTTCATGGATTTCTGGCATCATGTTACCATGCCAAGAGAATTATTTCTGAGCACTGAAGGAAACAAGGTGTAGAAATTAGTCCAATAACAGTAATACTGGCTCATCTTCACAGCAAGTAGTAGCCTCAGAGGATGACTTTAAAGGAAAGAATTGGAAACTGAAAAATGTGAATTAAACAAGTATCTACCACTGATTTCTAAGAAAGAAGAATGAGAGTTCGTGAATATTATCGGACTATGTAGAAGATTAAATTACATAATGTGGTGGTTGTCACTTTCTCAGGCAGGGCTAATTAGGCAAGAAACTTGGAAGTGTCTTCTTAGTTCTTACACATAAGCTTTTTTCATACTGGCTGGTATTTGGGTGCACACCACTACAATGACCAGCATAAGAAGGACCTACCCAGAATGGCCTGGGCTTTTGGAAATTAGAATAGGTTGACACAGAATTACATTGTGGGCTTGATTCTAATGACTACATTACATTAGGTTGTGGGCTACAACCTAATGACTTCTCAAAGATGGTTTTGAGATTTTCTTCAGCCTCAACTAGGAGACTTGAGAAAGTTTTAGAAGTTCTAAGATCATGCCTCCGATCTATTCTGGCTCTTTCTCTCTTTGTTTCCTCCCTTCTTTCATTCTTTCCTTCCCCCTCTCTTTTTCATTTTTCTTTCTTTTCCATTTTATAAGTGTGCCAGAGAATATTGATGCCAATGGCAGGGATGGTACAGGAGACTGTGTATTTGTTTTAATTCTCACTGTGACTTGCATGTATAAACTTGGCCTTTATGCCATTTCTGTATTCAGGGCAAAAAGAACAGTCCTGATGTTCTTTGAGTGAGGTCAAAACACTAAGGCTGTCTTTGCCCTTAGCTAGTGTTTTGAAGAAAAATTCTGATAAATTGGAATCATAATCCTGAGAGATATCCACCATTTAAGAACAATGTAAATCCCTCAGAAAAAGAAAAGAAAAAAGAAAACTGGAGAATACAAGCCTACTCAGTGTAGGGCCCTAATAATAACTACCAAGAAAACACAATTGTATGAAACACATCCCCAACTCTTCATAAATTTGTGGTCTTATGTGCCAAGAAGAAAATATTGCATAAGAAAATTCATGGCAATAGAAAACAGTATTGCTTCTGTTTAACTGGAACAGTGTATCACTAAATTTTTATGGTTGACAGTATTTTTAAAAGCAGATTTTACCGAAAAATACAGATTTCTAATTTATTTTAAAAAATACAAAGTGAAGCTAGGACTTCACTTGCAAGAAAAGCAACAGTTATCTAGTAGCAACTCTCCGTCCAAATGGAGTCCAGGCATTTCAGAAAGCCACAGTCCCACCTCTCTCTACTGTGGGAAGGTGGCCCAACTCACTTACTTATATTACCAGCTTGGCTCCTACAAACAATTGTTTGCAACCCCTGAACCAGGAGATAAAATCAAATATATATCAAATGTAAGCCTAATATGGGGATTAGGATGGAGAGTCATTTGATGGAAGAGGCAGTTACAGGATAGAATTTCTTTTTTTTTTCCACAGATATTTTTCTCCCCTCCTTTCTTTCTCTGCTCCCTCCCACTCCCCATATGTGTGTGTGTATGTGTGTGTGTGTTTTCAGATTCCTTTCTATTATGTGAAAGTGAAAGCCACTCAGTCGTGTCCAACTCTATGCGACCCCATGGACTATACCAGTCCATGGAATTCTCTAGGCCAGATACTGTGTTTAGTTACCAGTGCTAAACAGTAGGTCCTTGTTTATCTATTTTCTATATCAGTTCAATTCAGTCACTCAGTCGTGTGTGACTCTTTGTGATCCCATGGACTGCAGCACACCAGGCTTCCCTGTCCATCACCAAGTCTCAGAGCTTGCTCAAAATCATGTCCATTGAGTCGGTGATGTCATCCAACCATCTCATCCTCTGCCGTACCCTTCTCCTCCTGCCTTCTATCTTTCCCAGCATCAGGGTCTTTCTAGTGAGTCAGTTCTCCACATCAGGTGCCCAAAGTATTGGAGTTTCAGCTTCAACACCAGTTCTTCCAATTAATATTCAGGACTGATTTCCTTTAGGATGGACTGATTGGATCTCCTTGCAGTCCAAGGGACTCTCAAGAGTCTTCTCCAACACCACAGTTCAAAAGAATCAATTCTTCACTGCTCAGCTTTCTGTATAGTTCAATTCACATCCATACATGACTACTGGAAAAACCATAGCTTTGACTAGACAAACCACTGTTGGCAAAGTAACGTCTCTGCTTTTCAATATGCTGTCTAGACTGGTCATAGTTCTTCTTCCAAGGAGCAAGCATCTTTTAATTTCATGGCTGTAGTCATCATCTGCAGTTATTTTGGAGATCAAGAAAATAGTCTGTCACTGTTTTTATTGTTTCCCCATCTATTTGCCATGGAGTGATGGAACCGGATACCATGATCTTACTTTTTTGAATCTTGAGTTTTAAGCCAGCTTTTTCACTCTCCTCTTTCACTTTCATCAAGAGGCTCTTTAGCTCCTCTTCACTTTCTGCCATAAGGATGGTGTCATCTGCGTATCTGAGGTTATTGTATTTCTCCCGGTAATCTTGATTCCAGCTTGTGCTTCATCAGCCCAGCATTTCACATGATGTACTCAGCATATAAGTTAAATAAGTAGGGTGACCATATACAGCCTTGATGTACTCCTTTCCCAATTTGGAACCAATCCAAAATTAATAATTATTATTATATAATTATATCATATACTATAATAAATATTATTAAAAGTATTATAAAATAATAATTATATATATATATTAGTATGTATATGTTAATCCTAAACTCCTAATTTATTCCCCAAACCCCCTATCCCTTTTGGTAACCTTAAGCTTTTTCTATGTCTGTGAGTCTATTTCTATTTTGTAAATAAATTTATTTGCATTATTTTTAAGATTCCACATATCAGTTCAGTCGCTCAGTCGTGTCCGACTCTTTGCAACCCCATGAACCACAGCACACCAGGCCTCCCTGTCCATCACCAACTCCCAGAGTTCACCCAAACCCATGTCCATCGAGTCAATGATGCCATCCAACCATCTCATCTTCTGTCATCCCCTTCTCCTCCTGCCCTCAATCTTTTCCAGCATCAGGGTCTTTTAAAGTGAGTCAGCTCAGTCCTTCCAATGAAAACCCAGATCTGATCTCCTTTAGGATGGACTGGTTGGATCTCCTTGCAGTCCAAGGGACTCTCAAGAGTCTTCTCCAACACCACAGTTCAAAAGCATCAATTATTCTTCTATGAGTCTATTTCTGTTTTGTAAATAAGTTTATTTGTATCATTTTTAAGATTCCACATATAAGTGATATCATATGATATTTGTCTTTTTCCGATTTACTTAATATGATCATCTCCAGGTCCATCCATGTTGCTACAAATGGCATTATTTCATTATTTGCTATGGTTGAGTAATAGTCCCGTTGTGTGTGTGTGTGTGTGTGTGTGTGTGTGTGTGTACATACACACACGACATCTTCTTTATCCACTTATCTGTTGATAGACATTTAGGTTACCTCCATGTCTTGGCTACTGTAAATAGTGCTGCAGTGAAACTTGGGGTATTTGGGTCTCTTCAAATTAGTTATATCCAGATATATGCCCAGGAGTGGGATTGTAGGATCATATGGTAACTCTATTTTTAGTTTTTTAAGGAACCTCTATATTAGTCTCCATAGAGGCTCTACCAATTTACTTTCCCACCAATGGTGTAGAATGGTTTCTTTTTCTCCACAGCCTCTCTAGCATTTATTATTTGTAGATTTTTAATAATAGCCATTCTATCTGATGTAAGGTGATAATTTGTAGTTTTGATT
The DNA here is from genome assembly GCF_000754665.1 of Bison bison bison. Lineage (NCBI taxonomy): Eukaryota > Metazoa > Chordata > Mammalia > Artiodactyla > Bovidae > Bison > Bison bison. The sequence goes on from NW_011494863.1 coordinate 9,638,434, forward strand.
TGTATTTCTATTTTAACTAGGAATGTTGAGTATTTTTTCTTCTGTATATAGACTATCTGCATGTCTTCTTTGGAGAAATATCTATTTAGATTTTCTGCCCAGATTGGGTTCCTTGTTTGTTTTTATATTAAGCTGATGAGCTGTTTTTATATTTTGGAAATTAATCCCTTGTTGGTCTCAATGTTTGCAAATATTTTCTCCCAGCCTTTAGGTTGCCTTTTTGTTTTCATTATGGTTTCTTTTGCTGTGTAAAACCTTTTAAGTTTAATTAGGTCCCATTTGTTTGTTTTTGTTTTTCTTTCCATTATAAGACAGATCCAAAAACATACTGGTACGATTTATGTCATTGACTGTCCTACCTATATTTTGCTCTAGAAGCTTTGTAGTTTTATGGTATCTGGGCTTACATTTAGGTCTTTAACCCATTTTTGAATATAGTTATTAGAGAATGTTCTAATTTCATTCTTTTACATGTAGCTGTCCAGTTTTTCCAGCACCATTTATTGAAGAGGCTATCTTTGCCCCACTTATATTCTTGCCTCCTTTGTCAAAATTAAGGTACCTATGTGTGCATGGGTTTATTTCTTGTTTATATCTTGTTCCATAGGTCTATATTTCTGTTTTTGTGCCAGGACCATACTGTCTTGATGACTGTAGCTTTGCCGTATAATTTGAAGTCAGGAAGGTTGATTCTTCCAGCTCCATTCGTCTTTTTCAAGACTGCTCTGGCTATTCAGGGTATTTTGTGTTTCCATATGAATTGTGAAATTTTTTGTTCTAGTTCTGTGAAAAATGCCTATGTTAATTTGATAGGGATTGCATTGAATCTGTAGATGGCATTTGATAGTACAGTCATTTTCACAGTATTGATTCTTCTTACCCAGGAACATGGAATATCTCTCCATCTGTTTATGTCATCTTTGATTTCTTTGATTATTGTCTTATAATTTTCTGTGTACAGTTCTTTTGTCTCCTGAGGTAAGTTTATTCCTAGATATTTTATTCTTTTTGTTGCAATGGTGAATGGGGTTGATTACTTAATTTCTCTTTCTGCTTTTTCATTGTTGTTATATAGAAATGCAAGTGATTTCTTTGTATTGATTTTGTATTCTGCAACTTTGCTAAATTCACTGACGAGCTCTAGTAATTTTCTGATACTATCTTTAGGGTTTTCTATGTACAGTATCATGTCATCTGCAAACAGTGAGAGCTTTACTTATTTTCCAATCTGGATTCCATTTATTTCTTTTTATTCTCTGATTGCTGTAGCTAGGACTTCCAGAACTACATTGAATAACAGTGGTGAAAGTGGACACCCTTGTCTTGTTCCTGATCTTAGGGGGAATGCTTTCAGTTTTTCACCACTGAGAATAATGTTTGCTGTAGGCTTATCTTATATGGCCTTTACTATGTTGAGGTAGGTTCCTTCTATGCCCATTTTTGGAAGAGTTTCAATCATAAATGGGTGCTGAATTTTGTCAAAGGCTTTTTCTGCATCTATTGAGATGATCATATGGTATTTATCTTTCAATTTGTTAATATGGTTTATCTCATTGATTGATTTGCATATATTGAAGAATCCTTGCATCCATGGAATAAACCCAACTTGATCACGATGTATGAGCTTTTTGACGTGTTGCTGAATACCGTTTGCTAAAATATTGTTGAAGATTTTTGTATCTATGTTCATCAGTGATGTTGGCCTGTACTTTTCTTTTTTGTGTGTTGTTTTTGTCTAGTTTTGGTATGAGGGTGATGAGTTTGGAAGTATTCCTTCCTCTGCAATTTTTTGAAAGAGTTTTAGAAGGATAGGCAAGAGCTCTGCATTGTCTGTTGTAATCTCTCCTTTTTAATTTCTAATTTTGTTGATTTGATTCTTCTCTCTCTTTTTTTGGATGAGTCTGGTTAAAGGTTTGTCAATTTTATCTTCTCAAAGAACCAGCTTTTAGTTTTATTAATCTTTACTATTGTTTCTTTCATTTCTTTTTCATTTATTTCTGCTCTGATTTTTATGAATTCTTCCTTCCTACTAATTTTTTGGGTTTTTGTTGTTGTTGTTCTTTTTCCAGTTGTTTTAGGTGTAAAGTTAGGTTGTCTATTTGATGTTTTTCTTGTTTCTTGAGGTAGGACTGTATTGCTATTAACTTCCCTCTGGGACTGCTCTTGCTGCATCCCATAGGTTTCAAGTTGTCATGTTTTCATTGTCATTTGTTTCTAGAAATTTTTTAAATTTCCCTTTTGATTTCTTCAGTAATCTGTTGGTTATTCAGAAACATATGGTTTAATCTCCATGTGTTTGTGTTTCTTACAGCTTTTTTTTCCTTGTAATTGATATCTAATCTCATAGCATTGTGTTCAGAGAAGATGCTTGATACGATTTCAATTTTCTTAAATTTACTGAGGTTTGATTTGTGACCCAAGATGTGGTCTATCCTGGAGAATGTTCCATGTGAACTTGAGAAGAAGGTGTATTCTTCTGCATTTGGATGGAATGTCTTGAAGATATCAATGAGATCCATCTCATCTAATGTATCATTTAAGACTTGTGTTTCATCTAATGTATCATTTAAGACTTGTGTTTCCTTATTAATATTCTGTTTTGATGATCTGTCCATTGGTGTGAGTGGGGTGTTAAAATCTCCTACTATTATTGTGTTATTGTCAATTTCTCCTTTTATGTCTGTTAATGTTTCCCTTATGTATTAAGGTGCTCCTATATTGGGTGAATAGATATTTACAATTGTTATGTTTTCCTCTTGGACTGATTCCTTGATCATTATGTAGTATTCTTCCTTATCTCTTGTAATCTTTACTTTAAGATCTATTTTGTCTGATATGAGGATTGTTACTCCAGCTTTCTTTTGCTTCCCATTTGCATGGGATATATTTTTCCATCCTCTCACTTTCAGTCTATATGTGTCTTTAGGTCTGTAGTGGGTTTCCTGTAGATAGCATATATATGGGTCTTCTTTTTGTATCCATTCAGCCAGTCTGTGTCTTTCAGTTGGGCATTTAATCCACTTATATTTAGAGTAATTATTGATATATATGTTCCTATTGTCATTTTCTTAATTGTTTGGGGTTGATTTTGTAGATCTTTTTCTTCTCTTGTATTTCTTGAATATTTAAGTCCCTTTAACATTTGCTGTAAAGCTGGTTTGGTGGTACTGACTTCTCTTAACTTTTGCTTGTCTGAAAAGCTTTCTATTCCTCCATCAATTTTGAATGAGATCCTTGCCAGGTACAGTAATCTTGGTTGTAGATTTTTCCCTTTCAGTATTTTAAATATATCCTGCCATTCCCTTCTAGCCTGCAGAGTTTCTGCTGAAAGATCAGCTGTTAAACATATGGGGTTTCCCTTGTATGTTACTTGTTGCTTTTCCCTTGCTGCTTTTAATATTCTTTCTTTGTGTTTAGTCATTGTTACTTTGATTAGTAGGTGTCTTGGTGTGCTTCTCCTTTGGTTTATCCTGTATGGGACTCTCTGCACCTCTTGGACTTGATTGACCATTCCTTTTTCCATGTTGGGGAAATTTTCAATTATAACCTCTTCAAAAATTTTCTCATACCCTTTCTTTTTCTCCCCTTCTTCTGGAACCCCTATAATTCGAATGCTGGTGCATTTGATATTGTCCCAGAGGTCTCTGAGACTATCCTCAGTTCTTTTCATTCTTTTTACTTTATTCTGCTCTTCAGAAGTTATTTCCACCATTTTATCTTTCAGCTCACTGATTTGTTCTTCTGCTTCAGATATTCTGCTTTTGACTCCTTCTAGAGTACTCTTGCCTGGAAAATCCCATGGATGGAGGAGCCTGGTAGGCTGCAGTCCATGGGGTTGCTAAGAGTCAGACACGACTGAGCGGCTTCACTTTCACTTTTCACTTTCATGCATTGGAGAAGGAAATGGCAACCCACTCCAGTGTTCTTGCCTGGAGAATCCCAGGGATGGGGGAGCCTGATGGGCTTCCGTCTATGGGGTCGCATAGAGTCGGACATGACTGAAGCGACTTAGCAGCAGCAGCAGCAGAGTATTTTTAATTCCAGTAATTGTGTTGTTTGTCTCTGTATGTTTATTCTTTAATTCTTCTAGGTCTTTGTTAATTAATTCTCTCATTTTCTCCATTCTGTTTTCAAGGTTTTTGATCATCTTTACTATCATTTTTCTGAATTCTTTTTCAGGTAGTTTACCTATTTCCTCTTTGTTTATTTGGACTTCTGTGTTTCTAGTTTGTTCCTTCATTTGTGTAGTATTTCTCTGCCTTTTCACTTTTTTTAAGTGATTGTGTTTGAGGTCTCCTTTTCCCAGGATTCAAGGTAGAAGTCTTTCTTCCTTTTGGTTTCTGCCCTCCTAAGGTTGGTCCAATGGTTTGTGTAAGCTTCATATAGGGTGAGATTTGTACTAGTTTTTGTTTGTTTGTTTGTTTGTTTTTCCTCTGATGGGCAAGGCTGAGGGAGGTGGTAATCCTGCCTGCTGATGACTGGATTTGTATTTTTGTTTTGTTTGTTGTTTAGATGAGGCATTATGCACAGGGTGCTACTGGTGGTTGGGTGATGCTGGGTCTTTTATTCAAGTGGTTTCCTTTGTGTGAGTTCTCACTATTTGATCCTCCCTAGGGTTAGTTCTCTGGTAGTCTAGGGTCTTTGAGTCAGTGGTCTCATTCCAAAAGCTCAGGGCTTGATCTTGAGTTTTGCGTGGTTCTATATATTTGTTTCCACTGGTCAGGTACTCCTGTCCACTCTCAGCTTGTGTTCTGCATACACTTCTGTGTCTGAAGGTGCATTGCTGATGTATCTGTGGGGAGAGATGTACTCCACATCCACCTACTCCTCCGTCAACTTCAGAACATTTTTTGAATAATTAAGACATGGGTGGGGAATGTGCCAACTGTGGTGATCATGAACAGAAATGGAAAAGAGATGGGGTAAAGGGAATTATAGAAGCAGATTTCCTTCTCAGGACTTCATTTGGAAGAGAAAGGAATGTGAAGCAAAGCCCTCTTTCTTTATGATACTAATCTCTATTTTTTTCTCTTTCCTTTAGGGAATTTGGTCCTCATATTAAATTTGAAAAGTATGGAAAATGTGATTAATGGATAACCGAATGTTATACTTGTTTATTCTTTTCATGACTTCTGAAAATTATTTCTTTTGAAATTTGAAGATGTATATTAATTAAGTAACAGAACTCTATGCTTCATCCAAATTTGGAACAAAATTGGAAACAAAAGAAAACTAATGGAGAACTGAGTATCACATTTATTACAAATAAACACAATACTGAAAAGGGAGGTATTCAACTCTGGGTACTGATTATTTCAAGTCACCTTTCATTTTGCTTGGGTCTGTTATCAAATATGTTTATGAACACTCCCTTGAGTCAATTTATCCAAAATTGCTGGTTTATCTGCAAGGTCAGTCTCTGTCCTGCTAATCTCACTTAAAGACATGAACAAAACAGAAAATATTCCCCCTACACTTGAATACAATTGTTTAAGAATTTCTACCTCAAATTCATGAATGAAGCCCACCTTCAGTAGTGTAGAAAAGAAGGGAATATTAATAGAAGGAAAGAAAAAGAGTTAAGAGCTTTGGGGAACAAGCGTGTTTTTGAGAGAAAGGGAAAGAGTGCTTATCATTTGACCCTCAACTCAGGCATGCCTAATTCTCACTCCATCCCATCATTCATATTACACTGGTCAATAAATTCTCTTTTCTTTTTTTACTTAACCTGGTCTATAATCTCTCACTTATGGCTGAAAGATCTCAACTAATACAGAGAGATGAAATCACTATATTGAATCTGGAGAAATGAAAAATGAGGAGCTCTCTTCTTAGACTTTTGTGCTCTGTTCCTAGTACCTGTTGTTTCCACTAGATGCCAGCCTCACTGTTCTAACTCACTCTGAGGAACTAAGTCAGCAAAGTTCAGAAAAGAGCACACAAGTCTCTTCATCACCGTTTCAGTATATACACAGTCCGTCTCTGCTAATAGGCGAGACCTTTATCCTCTTATACCTTTCTCCCTCCTGTCTCCAGTGCCCTGGTCAGTAGGGTCCATCTGGGTGGCTCTCTGGAGCTGGGGTGATAAAGTTTCAGCTCTCTTGGGCCCCTCAAAGTAAAGAGGCTCTTAAAATACTGACCTTCTCTTATTAATTTTTATCATCTTTTATAGTTGAAGACTACTGCATTATTTCACCTTTCCATCTCTACCTCACAAAAAATAACAAAAGCAGAATCTTTTCCCCAAAAAGGAGGTGAAAGGTACAACTTGTGCTGCTATAGAATAAAAAAGAGAGAACCAGAAAAATTCTTTAATTTTCCCCCTCTTCAAAAAAGAGAGAGTCCACAATTATTCTAGTTTAGTAGGGAAATAAACAGGAATAGTTAGAAATCTCTGACTTATAAGTAGCTTCTCTGTAGTATGAAAATGCTGGGCTGACTAGGACATGAAAAACACATGGTACCTAAGCTCATATGAAAAGTAAACTGAGAATGGAAATACCCATCTGAAGCTTTAGATGAGAATACAAGTATTCCAGAAAAGGAAGGGGAACACTTACACCTTGGCCCAGTCTTATAAGCAGAGGTAAGTACTGACAATAACTAGCCCGTGTTCAGTGAGGACATGCTCCATGCCAAGTACTGTGTTTTATTTAGTCTCAGTGAATCCTCTCCACAGTCCTATGAGCCTGCTACCATTGTCATCACCATTTTACAAATGAGGTAATTAAACTTAGACAAGGTAAACTATGCAACCTTGTAGTTTACAAAGGAGGGTTGCAATTTAGACTCAATGACCCTGCTCCTAACCACAACCTTATGTTGTCTACAAACCCAGAAGGGACTAGAAATAACAGAGCCTAGAAGCATTCATGGACAAATAATGTATCAAAATAAAATTTTATTTGCAAAATTAGAAAACGATTCCTCAAATGGGAGCCAATTTTCCTGCTTATTTTTTCAGATGTTTAAATTAGCTGATACTCACTTTGTATCAACCTTTTAGATATAATCTGGCAATTCTCTGTTTTCTGATCTCCAGATCTACTTATTGTCTATAAAACAGTAAGATTTTTTTTTTCAGAGCACAGGCAAATAAAACCTATTGATTTGTATAACAAACATTTATTGGGTGCCTATACTATGCCAGAGGAGAAGGCAATGGCACCCCACTCCTGTACTTTTGCCTAGAAAATCCCATGGGCAGAGGAGCCTGATAGGCTGCAGTCCATGGGGTTGCTAGAGTCGGACACGACTGAGCGACTTCACTTTCACTTTTCACTTTCATGCATTGGAGAAGGA
>NW_011494863.1:9645835-9655925 GCF_000754665.1 Bison bison bison
AATGGCAACCCACTCCGGTGTTCTTGCCTGGAGAATCCCAGGGATGGGAAGCCTGGTGGGCTGCCGTCTATGGGGTCGCACAGAGTCGGACACGAAGCGACATAGCAGCAGCATACTATGCCAGACACCGTTCCAGGTACTAGGCAGATAAAGCCTCTATTCTTAAGGAGTTCACATTCAGATGGCCTTGTGCAGGAGTACAGAGCTGGAGGGAGAATAGTCGTTCAGTTGCTCAGTCATGTCTCTTTGTGAATCCATGAACTGCAGCATGCCAGGCTTCCCTGTCCTTCGCTATCTCCTGGAGTTTGGGCAAATTCATGTCCAATGAGCTGGTGATGCTATCTAACCATCTCATCCTCTGCCACCCCCTCCTCCTTTCACTTTCAATCTTTCCCATTATCAGGGTCTTTTCCAATGAGTCAGCTCTTTGCATCAGGTGGCCAAAGTATTGGAGCTTCAGCTTCAGCATCAGTCCTTTCAATAAATATTCAGGGCTATTTTCCTTAGGATCAACTGATTTGATCTTGCAGTCCAAGGGACTCTCAGGAGACTTCAGAACCACCATCCAAAAACATCAATTCTTTAGTGCTTAGCACTTCTTTATGGTCCAACTCTCACATCCATACGTGACTACTGGAAAAACCATAGCTTTGACTATACAGATCTTTGGCAGCAAAGTGATGTCTCTTCTTTTTAATACATTGTCGAAGTTTTTCATAGTTTTCCTTCCAAGGAGCAAGTGTCTTTTACTTTAACGACTGCACTCACTGTTCATAGTGATTTTGGAGACTAAGAAAATGAAATCTATCACTGCTTCAACTTTTCCCCCTTCTATATGCCATGAAATGATGGGACTGGATGCCATGATCTTCATTTTTTTCATGCTGAGTTTCAAGCCAGGTTTTTCACTCTCTTCTTTCAGCTCCAGCAAGAGGCTCTTAAGTTTCTCTCTACTTTCTGCCATTAGAGTAGTATCATCTGCATATCTAAGGTTGCTGATATTTTTCCTGGCAATCTTGATTCCAGCTTGTGGTTCATTTAGCCCCACATTTCACATGATGTACTCTTCATAGAAATTAAATAAGCAGGGTGACAATATACAGCCTTGTCAGACTCCTTTCTCAATTTTGAACCAGTCCATTGTTCCATGTCCGATTCTAACTGTTGCTTCTTTACCTGCCTACAGGTTTCTTAGGAGACAAGTAAGATATTCTGGTACTTCCATCTTTAAGAATTTTCCAGTTTGTTGTGATCCACATAGTCAAAGACTTTAGCATAGTCAATGAAGCAGAAGTAGATGTTTTTCTGGAATTTCCTTACTTTCTCTATGATCCAATGAATGTTGGCATTTTGACCTCTAGTTCCTTTCTTTTCTAAGCCCAGCTCTTTAGAAAACTTTAAATCAGTTTGGAAAATAACAACATTTGTGAAAAGTGTGAACCAATTTTATTGAAAGTCATTCTGTGATAAAATCTGCATGCTCAGTTTTCATAGGATATTCATTCTTTTAAATGTCTTGTCATTTTCATGACCCAACTACAACATCTGTGCAAATGATTTCTTGTGCTTTTCCATGACCTGAGCTTCAGTCCCTTCTTTCCAATCTCCTGCTAGACCCTGTATCTGAATTTTCTATCATCTTACAATCGAAAGGTCCAAATTCAACCAAGCACCTCTCCACACAAGCCAACTCCTCTTCCCGATGGCCCAGTTTTAGTCCAAGGAGATTTATTTTGTTATGAGGCTCAACAATGCTATTCTTCCTTTATCTCCCTAGTGACTCCACCTTTAGCCATAAAGTCACCAAACTCTCAAGTGGAGTTCTTTAACCACTTTTATCTAAAGACCAATTATTTTTTTAATGTTCAACCCTTCAAAGATCAATAATTTTATAAAATGAAAAATGCATTACTAGAAAATTAAATGATAAAAATTTCTCATAAAATTAATTTTAATAAATTAAGTAAATGCAAATACAACATAAAAAAGAAAAAATTAGAAAACTGTACTTGTTTATTGAAATTGAGCAAATAGGTGATTAACATAGTTAATTGTTATTTTTTCACTCACAAGGTATTGTTTTTGCAATTATAATTGAGTAAAATAACAATTCCCAGTAAGAAACACCTACCTGATTATTTTGAAAGAATTGTGTTCCTGTAGTTTTATAGGTTTTAATATGCCCCTTGCTGGTTAACTCATCTAATCTTGTCTCCAGAGGATAAAGCTGCCTCAGAGGATAATGTATGTTTAAAACTTTTTCTGTTGTTTTATTTAAATAAAAAACAACCCAAACAATATTTACTTAAGTTTCTTAAGAAGCTATTTAAAGCAATTTCAACAAAGCTCAGGATATTCACTCTTAACTTTTATAGGATATAAAGAAAGTGATGTTGTATTTTTAAAACTGACATTTAATTTTTCATCAGTAACCAGTTCTAAAATGAGTTGTGTAAAATTACAGTTAAATTGAAATTAGATCTGATGAAAGAAACAGATCTGGATCCATTTCATGCATAAGTTTCCTATGCACGAAAGAAATAGATCTGGATCCATTCTATGCATGAAACAGAATCCAACAACATATTAAAAAGATCATACATCATCATACATCATGACCAAGTGGGCTTTATCCCAGGGGTGCAAGGATTCTTCAATATTTGCAAATCAATCAATGTGATATACCACATTAACAAATTGAAAGATTAAAAACCATACAATTATCTCAATAGATGCAGAGAAAGCCTTTGACAAAATTCAACAGCTATTTATAATAAAAACCCTCCAGAAAGCAAGCAAAGAAGGAACATACCTCAATATAATAAAAGCCATATATGATAAACCCACAGCAAACATTATCCTCAATGGAAAAAAACTGAAAGCATTTCCCCTAAATTCAGGAACAAGACAAGGGTGCTCACTCTCACCACTACTATTCAACATAGTTTTGGAAGTTTTAGCCACAGCAATAAGAGAAGAAAAAGAAATAAGAGAAATCCAGATTGGAAAAGAAGAAGTAAAACTCTCACTGTTTGCAGATGATATGATCCTCTGCATATAAAACCCTAAAGGTACCACTAGAAAAATACTAGAGTTAATCAATGAATATAGTAAAGTTGCAGGATATAAAATTAACACACAGAAATCTCTTGCATTGCTATACACTAACAATGAGAAAACAGAAAGAGAAATTAAGGAAACAATTCCATTCACCATTGCAAGGAAAAGAATAAAATACTTAGGAATAAATCTACCTAAGGAAACAAAAGACCTATATATAGAAAACTAGAAAACATTGATGAAATAAATCAAAGATGACACAAATAGATGGAGAAATATACCCTGTTCGTGGGTCAGAAGAATCAATATAGTGAAAATGAGTATACTACCCAAAGCGATCTATAGATTCAATGCAAGTCCTATCAAGCTTCCAACAGTATTTTTCACAGAACTAGAAAAAATAATTTCACAATTTGTATGGAAATACAAAAACCCTCAAACAGCCAAAGCAATCTTGAGAAAGTAGAGTGGAACTGGAGGAATCAACCTGCCTGACTTCAGACTTTACTAACAAAGCTACAGTCATCAAGACAGTATGGTACCGGCACAAAGACAGAAATATAGATCAATGGAACAAAATAGAAAGCCCAGAGATAAATCCATGCACCTATGGACACCTTATCTTTGACAAAGGAGGCAAGAATATACAATGGAATAAAGACAATCTCTTTAACAAGTGGTGCTTAGATAACTGGTCAACCACCTGTAAAAGAATGAAACTAGAACACTTTCTAACACCATTCACAAAAATAAACTCAAAACGGATTAAAGATCTAAATGTAAGACCAGAAACTATAAAACTCTTTGAGGAAAAATAGGAAAAACACTCTCTGACAAAAATCATATCAGGATCCTCTATGACCCACCTCCCAGAGTAGTTATAAAAGCAAAAATAAACAGACCTAATTAAACTTAAAAGCTTTTGCACAATGAAGGGAACTATAAGCAAGGTGAAAAGACAGAGTTCAGAATGAGAGAAAATAACAGCAAACAAAGCAACTGACAAAGAATTTATCTCAAAAGTATACAAGCAGCCCATGCAGCTCAATACCAGAAAAATAAATGACCCAATCAAACAGACATTTCTCCAAAGAAGACATATAAATGGCTAACAAACACATGAAAAGATGCTCAACATCACTCATTATCAGAGAAATGCAAATCAAAACCACAATGAGGTACTATCTCATGCCAGTCAGAATGGCTGCTATCAAAAAGTCTACTAACAATAAATGCTGGAGAGAGTGTGGAAAAAAAGGGAACCCTCTTACACCATTGGTGAGAATGCAAACTAGTATAGCCACTATGGAGAACAGTGTGGAGATTCCTTTAAAAACTGGAAACAGAACTGCCATACTGTCAGGGGACATTCAATTTTAAGGGATCCAATACGTTGCATTGTCCTTTGTGTGCCATTTCTCAAGGACTCTGTGTTCCTTATCAGTTCCTGGAATACAGGAACGAGTAGAGCTGCACGCAGTTCTCAGGACTGAGACCATGGGAAAGGGCACCTGCTTGGATTCCTTTTAGTCACTCCCTTCAGTGACTCTCTTCAGCGACCTTGTGTTTATTAGATTTTGTTGCAACTGGTGGAATTTCATTCTTTGTAATGGCTGAATAATTATTTTACTGAAGATATATAAGCATGCATTTCTGCTAATGAAATACCCTTGTTCCACTAGAGACTTGGGTCCCCTGCGTCCTTCTTTCTGTCTTCATTTTACAACCTGCAGTAAAGGGGTTGGGTATATAAGCCCAGTAAGTATGATTAATTAATTCAGCTTGAGCAGGGGGAGCAAAAGCAAGCAAAGCAAGCATAGCGACAAAAATATTTTCTGGATTCTGAGGCATTTCCTGTTGAGAAACCAGATTTTCAGCTTGATTAGCAAGGGTTTTTAATCTGTTTCCAAGCAGGGAGATCATGAGGTAGATGACGCTGAGTGCGGTGTTTTTTTGGAAATCTCTAAAGCCACTATGGCTTGTATTGGAACATCCTTCCGGGGATTTTGCCTTTTCCTATCTTGAATGCCAGTAGTTCCCTGGGGGCAGATCTTTCGAAGAAGGAGCCAACTGACTTCGTTGGATCCATCTGGAGAAATATAAGCATATCTTTTTCTCTGTAATATTAACTTTTCAGATTTCCATTGTTTAGTCAACCCATCTTGATACCAAATGGGCAGAGGAAGGAAGGTATCTTTCAATGTCTCAAAATGTTTTTCTGCTGTTGTCAAAATATCTCCTTGTGGTAAGTTTAAAAAATTTAAAACAAATTAAGCTGTATTAACAATAGTTATAGCTTTAGAAAATAACTTATGTTGGAATCTAGTAAAGTCTGCTTTAGATAAGGAAGATAGTAGTGTTCCTGTGTATTCCCCCTTTTTAAATTTTGATTACTATTTTTAGTTTCAGTGTGTGATGTGTCCGTTTGACTATGTTTTGTGTCTGTGGATTATAAGGAATACCTGTAACATGTTTAATAGAAAATGAGTGTAAAAATTGTTTGAAGTGTCTAGAAATACAGGCAGGGCCATTGTCTGTTTTTATAGAACTAGGAGTTTTCATTACTGTAAAGCAAGTTAACAGGTGGGTTATAATATGTTGTGTAGTTTCACCTCGGGGAGGTGTGGCCCATATAAAAGAAGAATTTGTATCAATTGAGACATGTAGGAAGGAAGAGGGAGAAAGTTCAGGGCAGTGAGTTACATTCATCTGTCATAGTTCATTGGGTTGTAGTCCTCAAGGATTGATACCTTGTGTAATGGGTTAAAGATGTAGGGGCCTACAAGTAGAGAAATTTTTAATGATTTTTTTTTTTTTTTTTTGGTATGGCAGTATGGAATTTTTCAAATTTGGTGTAAGGACCCAGGACTATTGTGCAATAAAGCATATTGTTTCTTGGGAGTAGCAAAAGTAATAAGTTTATCAGCTTGTTTATTCCATGAGTCATAGGGCCAGGAAGGCAGGAATGTGTTCGAATATGGGTAATATAAATGGAAAGAGTGTGGTTTCTAATAATAGATTGTAGTTTGAAAAAAAGTTATTGAATAATAGGTTGATTGGAGTTTATAGTGGAAGTTTCTATATTTTATAATACAAAAACTGAATATAAGGAGTCAGAGACTATATTAATGGATTAAGGATGTAGGCAAATAACTTGAATAAGAGCATATAATTTGTTTTGTTGAGCAGAATGAAATTTAGTATAAAAGACTTCATATTTTTTGAGAGACCAGAATGATGCTTTGGCGTTTTTACTCTTATCTATATAGAAAACATCAGCTTGAGGTATAGGCTGTGAGTTGACGATGTGGGAGATAATAAACTCAGTATTTTTGAAGAAATTCCAGAGCTTGTTAGAAGGATAATGAAACGAAATTTCTCCAAAATATTCCAGAAAAGTTATTTGGAAATCAGTAGAAGTTTGTAATGTGTCCTCAAGATTTATTAATAGGTATTACAATTTTATAAGGATTGGAGCCAATTAAAGTCTTAGTTTTATTTCTTTTATTGATAATGATTAGAATGATTAAATTAAGATAGGATGTAAGTGATTTTATCCCTCTAAAATGGGTATAGATCCATTTTATTGGGTGTTTTTGTTGGGCAAGAAGTCCTGTGGGAGAATGAAGAGAGGGGAGTATAAATAATTTTAGAGGTAAATTAAGTCTAATATGTGTAAGAAATCACTTTTGCAATTTATTTTGTATTAAATAGAGTTTTTCTCATGTTTCTTGTGAAAGTGAACGAGAGCTATTTAAATTGAGATCTCCTTTCAAAGTATTAAATAGATTAGTCAGTTGATAATTAGCAATGTCTAAAGAAGATCTAACCCAATTTATATCATCAAAAATTGAAAATCATTTAAGGTTGATAATTTATCAGTACGAATCTGTGTTAGTAATATGTTGTCTATTAACAACAAATCTTAAGTAATGGTAAGGTGTAGAGGTTTGAATATTTTCAGGGGCAATGATTAATCCAGTCTTTCAAGCATTGTTGAGCTATATTAAACATGTATTGAGTTTCTAAAACAGATGGAGCTGAAAACAATATATCATCCATGTAATGAATAACAATAAAGTCAAGAAATTATATTCTCACAGGTTTAAGGGCTTTGGCTATATAGTATTGGCACATGGTGGGAGAATTTATCATTTTTTGAGGTAGTACAGTCTGTTGGTACCGTTTATGAGGCCCGGTGTGATTAGGATAAAGAAGAGAGAAAGCAAATCTCTCTCAGTCTAGAGGGTGCAAAGGTATATTTAAAAAACAATCTTGTAAATCTATAATAATAATATGCCAGTTTTGAGGAATAATGGTAGGTGATGGGATTTCTGGCTGTAATGTACCCATAGGTATTATAGATGCATTAACTTTTTTAAGGTCTGTTAAGAGATGGAGAAGACTCTTGAGAGTCCCTTGGACTGCAAGGAGATCCAACCAGTCCCTTCTAAAGGAGATTAGTCCTGGGTGTTCTTTGGAAGCAATGATGCTAAAGCTGAAACTCCAGTACTTTGGCCACCTCATGCAAAGAGTTGACTCATTGGAAAAGACTCTGATGCTGGGAGGGATTGGGGGCAGGAGGAGAAGGGGACGACAGAGGATGAGATGGCTGGATGGCATCATCGACTCGATGGACGTTGAGTTTGAGTGAACTCCGGGAGTTGGTGATGGACAGGGAGGCCTGGTGTGCTGCGATTCATGGGGTCACAAAGAGTCGGACACGACTGAGCGACTGAACTGAACTGAAGAGATGCCATTTGCCAGATTTCTTTTTTATAACAAAAATGGGAGAGTTCCAAAGGGAATAAGATTTCTCAATATGTTTTCATTTCAATTGTGTATCTATAAGTTCTTTAGCAGTTTGTAATTTTTCTTTTGTAAGGGGCCACTGCTCTGTCCAAATAGGCTCGTCATTTTTCCAAGTTATTTTAATAATTGCATTGTTTGTTAAATGAGCAGTGGCCTCTAAGAAAAATGTGGAATGTATGTCTGAGTTTGCCATTGCATAAGTAAATCCCTTCCTATTAGATTAAGGGGTGCATCTATCACATAAGGTTCTAATGTTGTAGGCTGGCCTTTTGGTCTCTCACAAGGATAAATTTGAATACTTTGATAGGCTTCTTGTATTTTGGTTTGAGAAACTCCTGTAATTTGGCAAGAAATTTTTTGTATAGTCCAAGATTTGGGCCACAAGTGTTTGGAAATAATAGTGATATCAGATCCAGTATCTAGGAGACCAGAAAATCTTTTACCATTAATTTTGATATTTATATTTGGTCAGGTATATTCAGATACCAATGATGTCCATAAGGATTGCTTTTGATCTGTATTTTCTAATTCATTTGTCTGTATATCATTAGAGGAGTTAATAGAAATGTAAGGTAAAAGAAGTAATTGGGCAATTACTGGTGCTGGGCATATACACCAAGGAAATCAGAATTTAAAGAGACACATGTACTGTGCTGTGTTCATCACAGCACAGTTTACCATAGCTAGGACATGGAAGCAACCTAGATGTCCATCAGAAGATAAATGGATAAGAATGCTGTGGTAAATATACACAATGGAATACTACTCAGCTATTAAAAATAACCCATTTGAATCAGTTCTAATGAGGTGGATGAAACTGGAGCCTATTATACAGAGTGAAGTAAGTCAGAAAGAAAAACACCAATACAGTATACTAGCACATATATATGGAATTTAGAAAGATGGTAATGATGACCCTTTATGCAAGACAGTGAAAGAGTCATAGATATAAAGAACAGACTTTTGGACTCTGTGGGAGAAGACAAGGGTAGGATGATTTGAGAGAATAGCACTGAAATATGTATATTACCATATGTGAAATAGATCACCAGTCCAAGTCTGATGCATGAAACAGAGCACTCAAAGCTGATGCACTGGGACAATCCTGAGGGATGAGATGGGAAGGGAGGGTGATGGGGGTTCAGGATGGGGGACGCATATACACCTATGACTGATTCATGTCAATGTATGGCAAAACCCACTACAACACTGTAAAATAATTAGCCTCCAATTAAAATATATTAATTAATTTAAAAATTTCCTATGCATGAATATTCTTTTGAAGGAAAATTTAAATTAGATACAAATATGTAAGATTTTGGTGTTAACTTTTCACAGACATTCAACACCAAATTTATCACTGCTGCTGCTGCTAAGTCGCTTCAGTCATGTCTGACTCTGTGCGATCCCATAGATGGCAGCCCACCAGGCTCCCCCATCCCTGGGATTCTCCAGGCAAGAACACTGGAGTGGGTTGCCATTTCCGTCTCCAATGCATGCAAGTGAAAAGTGAAAGTGAAGTCGCTCAGTCGTGTCCGACTCTTAGCGACCCCATGGACTGCAGCCCACCAGGCTCCTCCATCCATGGGATTTTCCAGGCAAGAGTACCAGAGTGGGGTGCCATTGCTTTCTCTGACCTTACTAGCTATTGATAATTGTTAAATCATCATATATGTCATAATAATTTGTAGATACTCTTTTCATCCAAACATCTAACTTTTGTTTTTCACCTTTGCTCATTAAAAAAAAAAATTTTACACTCCTTCTTTGAATTGATATATTAAAATCATTAAAAATACTCAACATATCAGACAAATAAGTCTGGCTTATTCATATCTTTAAAATTTGAGATCAAACTGGTTTCAGGTCTTGCAGAAACAGTGGGAGTATATTCTGTGGTAAAATATTCAACAGATCATTTCTTTCTGACAACCACAGAGAACAACCATGGTTAAGATCAACATCCATATTATCATATAAAAAAAGACAATAATATCCAAGTGGTAGTGCATTAGCCATATATAATTCACAATTCTTACGATGTCATTAAGAATATTTAGTTCAACTACTAAGAGTATTTTTCATAGTGAAACTTTCTCCATAAAGGGTAGAGCGATTTATATTCTAGTTCAACCTCTTTAATCTAGAGAATCATTAAGCATGCTTTCTTGTCATTAGAGGTTTGCTGCTGCTGCTGCTGCTGCTAAGTCACTTCAGT
>NW_011494863.1:9656738-9656967 GCF_000754665.1 Bison bison bison
AATCATTAAGCATGCTTTCTTGTCATTAGAGGTTTGCTGCTGCTGCTGCTGCTGCTAAGTCACTTCAGTAGTGTCCGACTCTGTGCGACCCCATAGATGGAAGCGCACCAGGTTCCCCTGTCCCTGGGATTCTCCAGGCAAGAACACTGGAATGGGTTGCCATTTCCTTCTCCAATGCATGAAAGTGAAAAGTGAAAGTGAAGTCGCTCAGTTGTGTCCGACTCCTAGC
>NW_011494863.1:9657067-9673708 GCF_000754665.1 Bison bison bison
TTATCCATTCATTTTTCAATGGACATCTAGGTTGCTTCCCTGTCTTGGCTATTGTATATAGTGCTGCAGTGAACACTGGGGTACATGTATCTTTCAAATTATGGTTTCCTTCAGATATATGCCCAAGAGCAGGATTACAGGATCATATGGTAACTCTATTTTTAGTTTTTTAAGGAACCTCCTTAAGTGTTCTCCACAGTGGCTGCACCAATTTACAGTCCCACCAACGGTGTAGAAGGGCTCCTTTTCTCCATGCTCTCTCCAGTATTTATTTCTTGTAGATTTTTTTTAATGATGGGCACTCTGACTGGTATGAGGTGATAACTTCACTGTATCTTCACTTTTGACTTGCATTTACCTAATAATTGACAATGTGGAGCATCTTTTTGTGCACCTGTTGCCATCTGTATGTCTTCTTTGGAGAAATGTCTATTTAGTTCTGTCCATTTTCTGATTGGGTTGTTTTTTTTGTTTGGTTTTTTTTTGTTGTTTTTTTTTTTTTTTTGATATAAGCTGATGAAATGTTTGAATATTTTGGAAATTAACCTGTTGTGGGTTTCATAATTTGCAAATATTTTCTCCCAGTTCTCACATTGTCTTTTTGTTTCCTTTGCTGTGCAAAAGCTTTTAAGTTTGATTAGATCCCATTTGTTTATATTTGCTTTCATTTCTATTCCCTTGGGAGACTGCCCAAGAAACTATTGCTACAATTTGTGTCAGAGAATGTTCTGCCCATGTTCTCTTCTAGGAATTTTATGGTGTCCTATCTTATATTTAAGTCTTTAAGTCATTTTGAGTTTATTTTTGTGTGGTTTAAAGGAGTGTTCTAACTTTACTGATTTCCATGTGGCTATCCAGCTTGCCCAACACCATTTGCCAAAGAGATCATCTTTTCTCCATTGTATATTCTTGCCTCCTTTGTTAAAGATTAATTAACTCTAAGTGTGTGGTTTTATTTCTGTACCCTCTATTCAGTTTTGTTGATGTATTTTCTGTTTTTGTGCCAATACCATGCTGTTTTGATTACTTTGTTCCTTTTCTTCAGGATTTCTTTGGTAATTCTGAATCTTTTATGGTTCCTTAAAAATTTTAGGATTATTTGTTCTAATTCTGTGAAAAATGCCATGGGTAATTTGATAGGGGTTACACTAAAAAAACTTTTAAATTCTTTCACTGTTCAAGTTACTGTCACTTAGAAACAATGAGTGGTATCCCTTCTACTTTCCCTCTTCATAACTTGATACTTTCTAATTTTTATCTCCTAGCTCTTTCCTTCTAAATCAATAGCTTCTCAAATTTTGGCTACTGATCACTCCTAGCCCCTGCTAAACCTCCTCTCATCCTCAGTGCTCTTCCAGATTGGGTCTCTTTACAATGCTAACACTTTTCATCTTCTTCCTTTAGAGTCTCCATTATAAAACTTGATATTATTCTTCTCTTCTGGTTCCAAAACTCTTTCTCATTGTAGTTAATTTTCCCAACTGGGAAAAAAAAGAATCATAGAAAATTCCTGTGTGATTTCCTGCTTCTTTTCTCCTCTTCCTAGATTTCAACTTCTAACCCTCTATTTTACTGCCTAGCCACTCCTCTGAAAACTCCTTTTCTCCAGTTTTGTCATCTTCTCTAAGCCTTAATTCCTACACTCTCCTCTCACACACCTGCCTCAGGCACTCTTTCCTAATTTCTGGGCCCCTTCACTGTACAATTCAACCCACTCTAATGTCTTCACATTCCAATCTCCTTACCTAAGGACCTGGAGTTTTTCCCTTTACCATCGTTTTGAGGGCATACCATCGGAGGTAGCCTGAGGGTTCTCTTTCACAGACTGGGAAAATAGAAGGCACTAGCCATGATTTCTCCCCATTTGCTTCTTTCTTGCAATGCTGGCATGCCTATTCACACTTATGCTCGTGATCTGTCCAAATTATGACTCTGGATGATAGCTGTGCCCGCCTACATTATCTCCATTCAAAACTTGAGAAAAGTGATGTGTGAGAAAGAATTCTAAGAAGCTGCAGGCCAAATCCTCTGCCAAGCATGCGCAGAGATTGAATCTAACAAAGAGGAGCTAGGGAAGCTTGTGATGTCATCAGCCATTCAACATGATGCAGGGGAGGAAAACATTTCTTCTACCAGTCTTACATCTTGACTAGGACTCTGTTACAAAAGACATATTAATAAGAAAAAAGCACACTAATATATTTGGTATAAGGTTTACTTACGAAATGGGAGGAAGTAAAGAATCAAAGAAGACCTAAATGTTTTTATACTTGGCTAAACAAAGGGAGGCAATTGTGGAAAAGTAACTGAAATATATGAGGGGCAAAGGAAGATACGAGTTATTTTAATAATGTCTGTTTGCATACAATTCTCTTGGCATTGACTCTTGTTTCTGGTGATGTGTGTCTTTTCTCCTGGTATAGAGAGGACATCTTTCACATGAGAGTGTTAACTCATGTTTTCATATACTATTCAGTATACCTTTCTTGCACCTGCTGTTTTATAAGTGTCTTTAGCTCAAAATAATCATTATGCCAAAGTGGCATATTTGGGGGTGGCACATTCTTGCCAAATTTCACTGGCAATCACACCACTTGGAAGGAAAATACATGCAACTGCCTGAGTGATGGGTTCACTTTTCCTGGAGATCAGGGTTAAATAGCTCTGTCCTTTATATCCCAGAGCCATTGTTACCCTTTTCCCACTGATGCCATGTTCTCTCCACGTAGAACTTAAAACATTCTGCACATTTCTCACTCCTTACCATTCTCATTTCCATTCTCACCCCAAGCTGGTGAGATGAAAGAACAACTGACAAGGAAATTCAGGGTAATAAAAAAATATAGGACCTTATAAGAGGGAGATAAGTTTATAAAAATATTCCAGGTTTACTGCTATGTTGGCTGAAAAAATTAGTTCAAAGGACTATATTTTGAAAAACTGTTCTTCTTATCATTTACTAATACTTATTATGTGCACAGACCTGTGCTGAAAAAAACTTTAAAAACTCGACTTTCTGGCATCTTAGAGTCTAGGACATACTCTAGAATTAAAAAGATGCCCCTTTGACATTCTAACATAAAGACAAAATTATATATGTGCTCATATAGATTCCAAATGATGTATAAAATTTCAGGGAATCTACATAATCTCTAATGCTTGTCCCTCAATTTTAATTAAGACATTTTAGTCTTGACATAAAATTTATGGAGATACATATATATATATATATACACACACATACTCTGACCCAAAAATTTCACCATCATTGATGTATCCTACTAATACAATGGCTTCCCAGGTGGCACAGTGGTAAAGAATCTACCTGCGAATGCAGGAGAAAGAAGAGAAGCAGCTCCAAGCCCTGGGTCAGGAAGATCTCCAAGGGGAGGAAATGGCAACCCACTACATTATTCTTGCCTGGGAAATCCCATGGAGAGAGGAGCTTGGTGGGCTACAGTTCACGGGGTCACCAAGAGTTGGTCACGACTTATCAACTAAACAACAAAAAATACAAAATCGCTTGTAAAAAAGACTGAAAGGAAAATCTCTATTTTGAGGCAGATATAATTGGGGGGTTTTGTGAAGGTGAGGGCAAATGCCATAGGAGTACAGATAGAAAATTGAATATACCATCAGAGAGTGCATCACTGCATCCAGGGAAATTTCTATTGGACCTCCTAATCTTCTTTCTAACAAGACTAAGTCTAAATACATTCTGCTTTTCATCAAGCTTTTGAGACCAGATTTTGATCCATTGTTTAAACTTTGACAAGCACATCTAACAGTTCTGACTGTGTCAAATTGTTTTTTCCCCACTTAGAGGTTATGAATTAATCATTGTCCAAGATAAGAAAGCCAGGCACTAGTTAGAGGTAAGGGTAAATTTTGTTCAGCAATACTACTGCAATAGGGAAAAGAGCCCAGACTGATCTGAACTCAACTTTGATTTGTTCAGAGATGACTAGGCATTTTAAAAAGAGAATGAGGGAGTAGGGGGATGGGTAAGGTGGAAGTTAAGCAGAGTCAGGGAAGTAGAAATTTGTACAAAGGCAGAGAGTAGGGGTTAGTCCTTGGGCTTCCCAGGTGGCACAGTGCTAAAGACTCTGATTGCAATTCAGGAGACGCAGGTTCAATCCCTGGGTCGGGAAGACCCCCTGGAGGGGGAAATGGCAACTCACTCCAGTATACTTACCTGGAAAATCCCATGGACTATAGGCTGCCAGGCTCCTTTATCCATGGGATCACTAAGAGTGGGACATGTCTGAGCAACTAACAAATTCACTTTCAGGGGTTAGTTAATGTGACCAGGCTGTGTAGATTTGCTAATTGGTGCTTCTCCAGGGGAGAAACAAACTTCTTTTATCTCAGTGTCAGGAGGCAGTGATGACAGAGCAAGATACCAAAGTTAAGACCATTATACTCCCAAAGAAGGGGCTTCCCTGGTAACTCAGCTGGTAAAGAATCCAGCTGCAATGCAGGAGACCCCCATTCAATTCCTGGGTTGGGAAGATTCCCCTGGAGAAGGAATAGGCTACCCACTCCAGTATTCTTGGGCTTCCCTGATATCTCAGATGGTAAAGAACCTGCCTGCAATGTGGGAGACCTGGGTTTGATCCCTGGGTTTGGAAGACTGCCGGGAGGAGGACACAGCAACCTACTCCAGTAGTCTTCCCTGGAGAATCCCCATGCATAGAGGAGTCTGGCAGGCTACAGTCCATGGGGTCACAAAGACTCGGACATGAATGAGCAACTAAGCACAGCACAGCACTCCCAAAGGAACTGGGAGTAAAAGGGAGAGTTATCTCCCAGAAAGGCTGCATTTCAAAGGGCCAGCTCTCAGGTCCTAGAGGAAACTGTTTGGGTGGTAGACTTATAACTCAAATGGTAGATAAAAGATGTAAAATTGCATTAACCATTCTAACCTTTTAAAGAACATGCTCTAAGTGCTCTAAGAGGGGTTTAAGGGTCTGTCTGCTTATCCCATTGTGGCTATATCAAATGCTAAATTCTTCTTGCCACATTGGGCTTTCTCAAGCAGGCATTTTAAATGGGGCTGGGTCATCCTAAGAATGATTTTGAGCTATTTCAAACTATGTTCAAGTCTCTCAGAGGTGTTTGTGTGTGTGTATGTGTGTGTGTTAGGGGTGGGGGTAAAACTATTTGTGTTGAGAATCTACAGTTTTTATAGGTCAAAGTTGAAGCCAAGTTGAGAAGAGGGCTCAGAGGAGCCTGACTACAGCATAATCAAGGAGAGTCTGTCATTGTATCAAACATGGGTAAAGTCAATTAAACCCAAGATGCATTGACAGAGAACCTAATTTTAGTATAGTCATAGGCTTTCAGAGTTGGATTGAGGACTCAGAAACCACTGAAACAATCTCTGACTTCCTCTATAATATTCCTAATGAGCTAGCATCAACCAGAACTTCCCACTGATAGAAAATTCACCTCATGATGAATTATGAACATTGCTGTACTGGTTTGATTGTTAGGAGCATTGTTTACCTTGAGTCCAAACCTACATTCATGGTGCTTTCAACCATCAGAAACTTTCATGACAAAACAGAAGGAGCTTACTCTCTCCCAATTAGCAGCAGAAGATAAATAACCTGTCTTCTACTCATCTGTCATCATTGTTCAGTCCTGTAAGACTCTTTGTGACCCCATGGACTGCAGTATGACAGGCTACCCTGTCCTTCACCATCTTCGGGAGTTTGCTTAAATTCACAGCCATCAGGTCGGTGATGCTATCCAACCATCTCATCCTCTGTTGTCCCCTTCTCCTCTTGCCTTCAATCTTTCCCAGCATTAGGGTCTTTTCCAATGAGTTAGCTTTTCGCATCAGGTGGCCAAAGTATTAGAGCTTCAGTATCAGTCCCTCCAATGAATATTCATTACATACTTAATTTTCTTTTTCTGGGGGAATGGGTGTGGCTCCAGTTACTTTATTTCGCACATTCTGTTTCCATTGTTTCTTTGTAGGTATTACCTTAATTAACACAGCCTTTAGGTTAGTGGGTAAATTTTTAATTATGTATGAACACTTACATGGGCACATGGGGTAGCAGCTAAGGAGAAGCAGGCGGTGGTTCTTTTTCACCTCTATTCTGTAGTGAAAGAAGCCCTAGTCACTCAGATAACACAGTGATTTCAACTTAAAGATGATTTTGAGTCATATCGGAAAAAAAAAGTGGAGAATGTGTTAAATGTTTCACAGTTTTCTATTCTTATTAAAGTTAAATTCAATCTAAAATTATTGAACTCTTATAAGTTCCAGTGAGACAGGCTTTATTTTATTTGGCCACACCTCACAGCTTGTAGAATCTTAGTTCTCTGACTAGGGATTGATTCTGGGCCCTTGGCAGTAACAGTGTGGAGTGCTAACCATCAGGGAATTTCTGGCTTTATTTATTTTTAAATTAATTGATGCAAAAGACTATTTGTGCCAAATACTGAGTGAATTCTGTGTTACTCTAGTGTAGTGTAGTATTAGTCACTCAATTCTGTCCAGCTCTTTGCGATCCCATGGACTGTAGCCCACTCAGCTTCTCTGTCCATGGGATTCCCCAGGCAAGAATACTGGAGTGGATAGACATTCCCTTCTCCAGTGTTACTCTACCTTTTGACTAATAATGTGGAATCTTAGGACTATTCATTTATTTAGTAATTACTTAGTAACTAATTTTTACTCTGTGCAGTGCACTGTGCTAGGGGCTGATAATAGGCAAGTAAACAAGATAGGCAAGATCTGCTTCTTGTGGAACCTGCATTCTAGGGGTGAAAGATGAACAATACACAAATAAAGGAAGAGACAGGGCTATGTTGTAATGAATGTTGTGATGAAAATGAGTGAAACATGTTCATATAATAACAAGTGAGACATATCTTATGAGTTAAATAAACAAAGGCTAAATGAATATTTGCAACCATAAACTCCTAGACCCAGATGCCAATTAAAATCATAAATAAAATTTGCCATAGAAAATAAGAAGAGATAAAGAAGGAAAAAGGCAATTAAAAAATATAGATTATAGAATTCTTCAGTGCAGTCTCAGATAGAATTCAGTATAAAACATTTAGCCTAATCACAGAAGACACAGGCTATAGCTTGTCAGATTTACAAGTTGAAAGTTTTCAGGAAAAACTAGCCATTGCCTATGGAACTGGAGAAAAGTGAACCACTCAAGAGGCTCATGTTCCTGTGGCCATTGCACCTCCTATTCCTTCTGTACTGTCTGATTCCCCAGCTCTCCTAGAGTGGCTCCTTCCAATCATTCAGGTGTCTGTTCAAATAGCTCCTCTGATAAAACTTTTCTGATCAAACAGTCAAATCTGGCCCCCACATCCATGTTATTCTCTATCCCAATACCATGATATATATATTTTTAAATACTTGTCAGAACCTGAAATCATCTCAATATTATGTTATTTTTGATCAATTCTTTTTCTACAAGAAAGTAAAGTCCAAGAAGTAAAGCCCTCATCTGTCTTATTTATCTCTGTGACAATAACACTACCTGGGACAGATAAAGGAAATGGTGAGGTTGATTATTACCTGTGTTTTAATAGTAAAGTGATGTTGATATGTCAGGGTAGGGAGGACTTACAGGATTATATGCTGCAATAAGTATTAAAGAAGCTGATCTGTATCATCTGGAGAAAAAAGACCTTGACTAGGCACTTTAGAGCTAGCTGCCTTTGCACATTTGGAATGAGAGAGCAGACACATTCTCTTGATCTCCACTGTAAAGGACCAGAATGTATGAAAGCCAGATAGAGGTGCAGTTCTATTGAATATGGTAAAGAACTTCTGAGCAGTCCAAACAGACCAGAAATCCAGTGACCTTCCTTGGTAACTAGTCCAGATACTGATCATTATGACTTTATGTGAAATTGGAGTAAATCCTTATTTCTTAATGTCCAGGAAAACACCAACATCTCACTGCTGCTGCTGCTGCTGCTAAGTCGTTTCAGTCATGTCCAACTCTGTGCGACCCCATAGACGGCAGCCCACCAGGCTCCCCCGTCCCTGGGATTCTCCAGGCAAGAACACTGGAGTGGGTTGCCGTTTCCTTCTCCAATGCATGAAAGTGAAAAGTGAAAGTGAAGTCGCTCAGTTGTGTCCGACTCCTAGCAACCCCATGGACTGCAGCCCACCAGGCCCCTCCATCCATGGGATTTTCCAGGCAAGAGTACTGGAGTGGGTTGCCATTGCCTTCTCCAATGTTATTAAGTATTCTATAACATAATAAGTTAGACTGTGGCAAATTAATTTGGGGGGAAATTAAGTTAAAGTAAAAAAAAAATCTGTACTGTATAAAATTTAATAGAGCCTTTAATAAAATAAAGTGCATTATGACTCTCTCCATCTCTCCAAATGAAATAGTATCTCGGGTTTCCCAAATCTAAGTGACCAGAGAGCTCCTTTTTCAAGAAATACTAGATAACATTTCATGGGATACCAGTGTCTTAAAGATCAAAGGTCTATGGTTCTCTTTACCGAAGAAGGGCATGAATTGGTGGGGCTGGGGGTACAGAGGGGTAAATGTTATGGATTGATTGGTGTCCTTTCCAAAATCCATGTGATAAAGTCCCAACCCCTAATGTAACTGTATTTGGAAAAGTGCTTTCAAAGAAGTAATTGAGGTATGACTGGTATAATAAAGGTGTGGCCCTAGTTAATAGGACTTGTACCTTTATTAGAAGAGTAAGAGTCACCAGGGCTCATATACCCGGAGTGAAGTCCCTGTGAAGACACAGTGCAAAGGTGGCTGTCTACAAGCCAAAGAGAAAGGCCTCAGGAGAAACCAGCCATGCTGGCTCATTGATCTTGTTCTAGTCGCCGAAACTGTGAGAAATGAATTCCTGTTGTTTAAATCATCCAGTCTTTGGTATTTTGTTATGGCAGCTCTAGCAGACTAACACATTCTCTAATGTTGGCTAATTCTGGGGTTACAGATATTCCCTTCAGCACTGAGCACAGTAGACGTGATTTTACTAACAGGAGCCAGGAGGTGCATGTGTGTGTATATAATCTAGATCCAGATAGTGTCAGCTTACTTAGAAGAAACATGAACCAACAAGACAAAATGGTCCTTACTGTTAATTAACATCATCTTGTCCCATGATTGAAACTATTAAGCCTTGGTGATGCAATTAAACTGAATAGAACCAAAGTATAGAATTACTAGATATACTAACTTCCTGTTCCCATGAAAAGTAGGGTATAAGGTCCCATCAGAGGCAAGATCAAAATGCAAATATTCAGATCTCTGGGTCACTGTGCCCAGTGCATGGAGGCATGATCACAATGGAAAAAAGGAAGGGAAAGGAAAAAGAGTTGGAGCAGAATACCCAGTCAGTCCAGTGGTTAGGATTCCATGCTTCCATGTAGGGGATGCAGGTTTGATCCCCCAGTCAGGGAGCTAGGATCCCACATGCCACAACAACAACAACAAAAGCTGAAGCATGCAGGGGCCACATAGGGAAGGGAAAAGAGGACAGATGAAAGGTTACAGTTAGTTCAGCCAGATCTAGGTCACTGATTGCAAACTCCACAAGAAGGCCTTGAAAGTGACGGATGCCAGTAAGAAAGGCACTGGGTGTTGAGGGCGAGCTGGTGAAGTAATTAGGAGAGAAAAATAGAATTAGACTTCTGACTTCTTCCCAGCCACTCCCAATCCACAGCCTTATTTATCACTTGAAAACATTAGGGTTCCTTGGAGGGGTTTTAACCTGAAAACTTGAAGCACCAGTCTAATCTCTCTAGTTGTGGCCGAAGCAGAAAGTACCAAATGGTGAAAGGACTGTCACAGCATTGCATGTTTGACAGATGAAGGTGGGGGACAGAGAAGGAGGCTTTGTCCCCTGGTTCTCAATCATCCCCTCTCCCACTGGAATCCTCTTCCTTTCCAGATGATCCTCACACATGAAAATGCCATGCACCATGACCTGGTGCTCAGCCCCCTCTGCCTGCTCACTTGAGACATCAGCTATCCCTCCTGACTAGTCTGATTTGGCCAGTTTTACTCCTATTACTCCAATTTCCAACATGTCTTCAAGGCTACCTCTTAGATTTAAAGGCAATATACCAGTGATTAAAAACATGGACTCTTAACCTTAACCATAAACTCACTTCTCTAAGTCCCTGTTGCCTCAGCTAAGTAACAGGGCAAATAGCAACACCCATCTCATGAGATGGTCTTAAACTACTTCAAGCACACAGAGGGTATAGCACAGTTCCAGCACAAGTAAGTGCTTAGTGTTTGGTGGGTTTTCTTATTTTAAGGTTCCCTTCCTACAGCCAACCTTCCACACCTAATTACTGCCCAGCTGAGATACTGGCTTCCCTCTTTCCCTCCAGCTAACTGAACAAAACCATCCCAAAGAAAGAGAAATGCAAGAAGGCAAAATGGTTGTCTGAGGAGGCTTTACAAATAGCTGAGGAAAGAAGAAAAGCAAACGGCAAGGGAGAAAGGGAAACATATACCCAACTGAATGCAGAATTCCCGTAAATAGCAAGAAGAGGTAGGAAGACCTTCTTAAACGAACAATGCAAAGAAGTAGAGGAAAACAACAGAATGGGAAAGACTAGAAATCTCTTCAAGAAAATTAGAGATACCAAGGGAACAGTTCATGGAAGGATGGGCATGGAAAAAAAAAAAATGGCAAGGACCTAATAGAAGTAAAAGAGATTAAGAAGAGGTGGGGAAAAAAAAATACACAAAAGAACTATACAAAAGGTCTTAATGACCCAGATAACCATGATGGTGTGATCACTCACCTAGAGCCATACATCCTGGAGTGGGATGTCAAGTGGGCCTTAATAAGCATTACTACAGACAAAGCTAGTGGAGGTGATGGAATTTCAGCTGAGCTGCTTCAAATCCTTAAAGATGATGCTATTAAAATGCTGCACTCAACATGCCAGCAAATTTGGAAAACTCAGCAGTGGCCACAGGACTGGAAAAGTTCAGTTTTCATTCCAATCCCAAAGAAAGTCAATGCCAAAGAATGTTCAAACTACCATGCAATTGTACTCATTTCACATGCTAGTAAGGTTATCCTCCAAATCCTTCAAGCTAGGCTTCAACAGTATATGAACCAAAAAATTCCACGTGTACAAGCTGGATTTTGAAAAGGTAGAGGAACAAGAGATCAAATTACTAACATCCCTTGGATCATAGTAAAAGCAAAGGAATTCCATAAAAAATTCTACTTCTGCTTCATTGACTATGTTAAAGCCTTTGACTGGATCACAGCAAACTATGGAAAATTCTTAAAGAGATGGGAGTACCAGACCAGCTTACCTGTTGCCTGAGAAACCTGTATGCAGGACAAGAAGCAACAGTTAGAATCAGACATGGAACAAATGACTGGTTCAAAATTGGGAAAGGAATACATCAAGGCTGTATATTGTCACCCTGCTCATTAACTTCTAGGCAGAGTACATCACGCAAAATGCCAGGCTATATGAATCACAAGCTGGAATCAAGATTTTCAGGAGAAATATCAACAATCTCAGGTATGCAGATAACACCATGCTAATGGCAGGAAGAGGAACCAAAGAACCTCTTGATGAGGGTGAAAGAGGAGAGTGAAAAAGCTGGCTTAAAACTCAACATTCAAAAAACTAAGACCATGACATCCAGTCCCATTTCTTCATGGCAAATAGATAGAGAAAAACTGGAAACAGAGACAGATTTTGTTTTCTTGGGCTCCAAAATCACTGCAGACAGTGACTGCAGCCATTAAATTAAGAGACGCTTGCTCCTTGGAAGAAAAGCTATGACAAACCTAGACAGCATATTCAAAAGCCGAGACATCATTGTGCTGACAAAGGTCTATATAGTCAAAGCTATGGTTTTTCCAGTAGTCATGTACGGATGTGAGAGTTGGACCATTAGGAAGGCTGAGTGTTTTTGAACTGTGGTGTTGGAGAAGACTCTTGAGAGTCCCTTGGACTACAAGGAGATCAAACCAGTCAGTTCTAAAGGAAATCAACCCTGAATATGTATTGGAAGGACTGATGCTGAAGCTGAAGCTCCAGTACTTTGGCCATGTGATCTGAAGAGCCAACTCATTGGAAAAGCCCCTGATGCTGGGAAAGATTGAAGGCAAAAGAAGAAAGAGGAGACAGAGGATGAGATGGTTAGATAGCATCAGCGATTCAGTTGACATGAATCTGAACAAACTCGAGGAGATAGTGGAGGACTAGGAGCCTGGCACACTATAGTGCATGAGTCATGAAGAGTCAGACGACCCAGTGACAGCAACAACTGTCCCAGGAACTCTTCACTCAGGCCCAGTTCCAATTTAATCCTCTCACCCTTCTCTAAATTACTAATAGGTTGCCTTTCCCCTCCCTATGACATCTAAAATCCACTAGGGAAGGAATCCTCATACTCAATCTTTTCTCTCATTTCATTTTTATATTTTTCTTCACTAATTCTATCTTGCCTTCCCTAGAATGGAAGGATGGGCATCATGATCCTCTGTGAGACTTCAAGTTTCCACTCCTCCCAGGACTATGGGGATGAACAAGCAAACTGCCTTCAGCCTAAAATGCACTGACTACTTTTTTTTTTTTTTTTAATCTTCAGAGCCTTCATCTTTCACCCCCAAAGAAGTCTCCATAATCTGTGGCTCACTGTGCAGCTTGAAATTTTCTTCTCCATGTATACAGTTACCAAAAGTCAAAGCAACCCTACACTGATCCCCTGAACTTACTTTTTCCTGACCTTTTTGACTTACAGACATTTACCTCCACCCGATCTTCATCTACTTTATCTTTGTACACAGCTTGAAGGTCATTATCTCGGCCCCAGCCCTGAGCAATTAAATAGGACACTTTGCTTATCAGCTACAGCTTCCATAAACAATTGTTCCTATTCAACACACCTACTGAGTGCAAACTTTGCCTGAACCTTGACCTCTAAACCTACACTGCTCATACCTTGCATAGTTCATCAACACCTTGTGAAATAGTTGACTCCCTTGCAAATCTACTATAGTCTTTATGGCCACCCTCAAGTCTCTGATGTACACACTCCCTATCCATAACATCATTTTTTTCCAGTGATTCAGTGTCATATTTTGGGAGAAATATTAAGCATGGTACTGATTGGGTCTGCTAAAAAATAGTACTAATTTTGTCTAGTGGCCACCAATTTTATATCCTTTGTTGATTCTCTGACTTGCTCCCATCAATTTCTATGCCAAGCCTTCTTCATTCTACTCCAGCTTTCAGACAAACTTGATTCTTCCACTGCAAAAGGCAATCCCAGAATATAACAGTCAGAGTCAAGCTTACAATAGGTTCCCCTTCATCTTTTTTTCTCTCTTTTCACATCTGTCTCTACACTCATCTGCTTTTCTCTGCCTTCCTGTCACAGGGAATGGTGTTACACCTGTGCTCTTAGTCTTATTTCTTATTTTTCTAGACTCCTCTAATTAGCCCCTTTCCATCAGGTAATCTTAAATTTCTTCATCTTCCCTTTGACTTTAAAACATGCTTAGTCCATCTGAGACCTTGCTGCCTTCGCTTCTTCCATTCTCCTCCTTTGACCATCAAACATCTAAAAAAATAACCCTATCTTTCCACTTCATCCTAATCACTCTTTGATTCCATTCCCAATCCTTTTAGTTAATATTGCATTTTAAACTGCAACAAAACACTTTCTTGAAATATAATGGCTTTTTCTTAGTATTCATTCTCTTCAAACAAACATAGCAAACAATAAAGCTTATAATTAACTCTATTAGAACATTCACTCCCCCTTTTTTCCATGACTGAACTTAATGGTTTCCTAAATTAATTGGCATTATAATCTTGGGAAGATCACTTAAATCCTCTGAGCCTCGACTTACTCACTGATAAAATTAGGGTAATAAAAATTCCTCCCTCAATGAGTTGTGATTAATATCACATTCCCTATAATTAGTTACTATATATCAAGCTCTAATTATGATACTGATATCTGATACATGCACACACACACACACACCAGAGATTTTACATGTATATATATATATATATATATATATATATATAGACTATATGTATGCATATATATATATGTATAATTGCATTTCACACTCAAAACCACTCTGAGGTAAATATTGTTTCTACGTTACAGATGAGGAAACTAAATATCCAGAACTTAATCTACTCACTCAAAGTCACACAACCAATATTTATTCGAAACAAAAGATCCATGGGACTCAATGCATATGTTCTGTTTTAAAATTTAAAAAAAAATTTTTTTAGGCTGCACTGTGCAGTATGTGGAATCTTAGTGCCTTGACCAGGGATCAAACCTGTGTCCCATGTAATGGGAGTATGGAGCCTTAGCCACTAGACCACCAGGGAAGTCCCAAAGCACATATTCTTAACTAAGATTATATTGCTTCCCAAACAAATATGAGTCAATATTTGGAGAGGCATGCAATGTCATTTATTATTATCTTTTGTAAGTGCTATGCTTTGGAATGGACTACAATACATCTGAAAGCAAAGCACTGGTGGAACAGTCTACTGCCTTCCCCCGGGGTTTTCATACCTATGTCCCCAGGCCCAAAAGATGAAAACAATGGTCATTTGGACAACTGTACCTGGACAATACGGTTTACAATCTAATGTCAGCAACCCTAGCAGATACTTTTGGCCTGTCAATAATAATAAGACTTATAGCAACAATTACATGCACTGCACTTTAGAACAGACTTTCATGTAAAAGACTTCAATTATGTGAACTGTACTGGGGCTAGTAACAGGTCCCACTTGACATGACATGAAACTAATGCTCGGGGTGGGGGGGTGGGGCTCTGCATCATTTGCCAATTATTTCTAGTTCTCCCCATTCTGGTTTTCAAGAGACAAGGTAACACTGTATTCCGTAATCTCTATGGTTCAGATCAGATCAGTCGCTCAGTCCTGTCCGACCCTTTGCGACCCATGAATCGCAGCACGCCAGGCCTATGGTTGCACACGGGTAAACGATGGCAAGGCAAAGTGACATAGGTGCCAATTCTGAGCTGGAATATTCAATTGCTGTAAATGCAAATCCTTAGGAATACATCTTTACTTCACTTCACCTTGACAGTTAACAACATTCCAAACGGTGACTATCCTGTATACTTAGAACCCACTGAAGCAATGGTGCACCATCAGCTGACCACCATTCATGTATAGCTTGTATGTATGAATAAAAATAAACATGTATTGCTTTAAGTAACAGAAATGTTGGGGCTGTATGTTCAGTCAGTCAGTTAGTCAGTTCAATCGCTCAGTCGTGTCCGACTCTTCGCGACCCCATGAATCTCAGCACGCCAGGCCTCCCTGTCCATCACCAACTCCCGGAGTTCACTCAGACTCACGTCCAACAAGTCAGTGACGCCATCCAGCCATCTCATCATCTGTCATCCCTTCTCCTCCTGCCCCCAATCCCTCCCAGCATCAGAATTTTTCCAATGAGTCAACTCTTCGCATGAGGTGGCCAAAGTACTGGAGTTTCAGCTTTAGCATCATTCCTTCCAAAGAAATCCCAGTGCTGATCTCCTTCAGAATGGACTGGTTGGATCTCCTTGCAGTCCAAGGGACTCTCAAGAGTCTTCTCCAACACCACAGTTTAAAAGCATCAATTCTTCGGTGCTCCACCAACTCTCACATCCATACATGACGACTGGAAAAACCATAGCCTTGACTAGACAGACCTTTGTTGGGAAAGTAATGTCTCTGTTTTTGAATATGCTATCTAGGTTGGTCATAACTTTTATTCCAAGGAGTAAGCGTCTTTTAATTTCATGGCTGCAGTCAACATCTGCAGTGATTTTGGAGCCCAGAAAAATAAAGTCTGACACTGTTTCCACTGTTTCCCCATCTATTTCCCACGAAGTGATGGGACCGGATGCCATGATCTTCGTTTTCTGAATGTTGAGCGTTAAGCCAACTTTTTCACTCTCAACTTTCACTTTTATCAAGAGGCTTTTGAGTTCCTCTTCACTTTCTGCCATAAGGGTGGTGTCATTTGCATATCTGAGGGTATTGATATTTCTCCCAGCAATCCTGATTCCAGCTTGTGCTTCTTCCAGTCCAGCGTTTCTCATGATGTACTCTGCATAGAAGTTAAATAAGCAGGGTGACAATATATAGCCTTCACATACTCCTTTTCCTATTTGGAACAAGTCTGTTGTTCCATGTCCAGTTCTAACTGTTCCTTCCTGACCTGCATACAAATTTCTCAAGAGGCAGGTCAGGTGTTCTGGTATTCCAATGTCTTGAAGAATTTTCCACAGTTTATTGTGATCCACACAGTCAAAGGCTTTGGCATAGTCAATAAAGCAGAAATAGATGCTTTTCTGGAACTCTCTTGTTTTTTCAATGATCCAATAGATGCCAGCAATTTGATCTCTGGTTCCTCTGCCTTTTCTAAAACCAGCGTGAACATCTGGAAGTTCACGGTTCACGTATTACTGAAGCCCGGCTTGGAGAATTTTGAGTATTACTTTACTAGCGTGTGAGATGAGTGCAATGGTGCGGTAGCTTGAGCACTCTTTGGCATTGCCTTTCTTTGGGATTGGAATGAAAACTGACCTCTTCCAGTCCTGTGGTCACTGCTGAGTTTTCCAAATTTGCTG
>NW_011494863.1:9673951-9674676 GCF_000754665.1 Bison bison bison
TGAAGAGATCTCTAGTCTTTCCCATTCTGTTGTTTTCTCTATTTCTTTGCATTGATCACTGAGGAAGGCTTTCTTATCTCTTCTTGCTATTCTTTGGAACTCTGCATTCAGATGCTTATATCTTTCCTTTTCTCCTTTGCTTTTCGCTTCTCTTCTTTTCACAGCTATTTGTAAGGCCTCCCCAGACAGCCATTTTGCTTTTTTGTGTTTCTTTTCCATGAGGATGGTCTTGATCCCTGTCTCCTGTACAATGTCACAAACCTCAGTCCATAGTCATCAGGTACTCTATCTATCAGATCTAGGCTCTTAAATCTATTTTTCACTTCCACTGTATAATCATAAGGGATTTGATTTAGGTCATACCTGAATGGTCTAGTGGTTTTCCCTACTTTTTCAATTTCAGTCTGAATTTGGCAATAAGGAGTTCATGATCTAAGCCACACTCAGCTCCTGGTCTTGTTTTTGTTGACTGTATAGAGCTTCTCTATCTTTGGCTGCAAAGAACATAATCAATCTGATTTCAGTGTTGACCATCTGGTGATGTCCATGTGTAGAGTCTTCTCTTGTGTTGTTGGAAGAGGTGTTTGTTATGACCAGTGCATTTTCTTGGGAAAACTCTATTAGTCTTTGCCCTGCTTCATTTCATATTCCAAGGCCAAATTTGCCTGTTACTCCAGGTGTTTCTTGACTTCCTACTTTTGCATTCCAGTCCCCTATAATGAAAA
>NW_011494863.1:9674776-9687444 GCF_000754665.1 Bison bison bison
TTGTAGGTCTTCATAGAACCTTTCAACTTCAGCTTCTTCAGCATTACTGGTTGGGGCATAGACTTGGATTACTGTGATATTGAATGGTTTGCGTTGGAAATGAACAGAGATCATTCTGTCGTTTTTGAGATTGCATCCAAGTACTGCATTATGGACTCTTTTGTTGACTATGATGGCTACTCCATTTCTTCTGAGGGATTCCTGTCTGCAGTAGTAGATATAATGGTCATCTGAGTTAATTTCACCCATTCCAGTCCATTTGAGTTCGCTGATTCCTAGAATGTTGACATTCACTTTTGCCATCTCCTGTTTGACCACTTCCAATTTGCCTTCATTCATGGACCTGACATTCCAGGTTCCTATGTAGTATTGCTCTTTACAGCATCAGACCTTGCTTCTATCACCAGTCACATCCACAGCTGGGTATTGTTTTTGCTTTGGCTCCATCCCTTCATTCTTTCTGGAGTTATTTCTCCAGTGATCTCCAGTAGCATATTGGGCACCTACTGACTTGGGGAGTTCCTCTTTCAGTATCCTATCATTTTGCCTTTGCATACTGTTCATGGGGTTCTCAAGGCAAAAAAACTGAAGTGGTTTGCCATTCCCTTCTCCAGCGGACCACATTCTGTCAGAAAACGTCAATGCCTTTCTCCAAGCCTCAAAAGGGCTAAGGTCACTATTTCTTTCACTATTATTTTTCTTTGATTCATGGACTTTTTGCCTCGAAAGTAAAACAACATTTTCCCAGGAGCCAAAATATAAACCTAAGTGTAACCTGTTGATTACTAGGTCAGGAAGATCCCCTGCAGAAGGGACAGGCTACCCACTCCAGTATTCTTGGGCTTCCTTGGTGGCTCAAATGGTAAAGATTCCACCTGCAATGCAGGAGACCTGGGTTTGATCCCCAGGTTGGGAAGATCCCCTGTAGGAGAGCATGGCAACCCACTCCAGTATTCTTGCCTGGTGAATCCCCATGGACAGAGGAGCCTGGCGTGCTACAGCCCATGGGGTTGCAAAGAGTTGGACATGACTGAGCAACACAGCACAAGTATAAAGTGTAATCTGACTGATCTGAGTGTAATAGTCTCTATTTTGGTGAAATACAGAAAGTTTGATACTTTCATTTATTCTATAACTGTGTCAAGTAGCCTATACTTAATCTCTTCTACTCTGAATTTTAGAATTTAAAGGAATAACATTCCCCACCCCTAGAGCAGGCAGAAAAATACTTCTCACCTTGAATAATCAATTTGTTGATCAAACAGGAAGTAGCAATTAAGTGGCAAGGACTGTAACACCACC
Source organism: Bison bison bison (assembly GCF_000754665.1). Lineage (NCBI taxonomy): Eukaryota > Metazoa > Chordata > Mammalia > Artiodactyla > Bovidae > Bison > Bison bison. The sequence continues at coordinate 9,676,079 of NW_011494863.1, forward strand.
CAGGGTGTGACATTGTGCTTTGAGAGCCTCTCAGAGCCAACCCTGACTTTGCATGACCTCACAGGAAAGGCGGAGAAATCAAACATTGCCTTATAAACATGACCCTTTCCTAGAGTATGGCTGATGCAGTTGTTGTGACCATCCTGAGTAACCTCTGCATCACAGCAGTCTCCATCATGAAGACCACTGGGGGTCTCCTTCTGCTCTGTGTAGTGGCCCATCTCTGCTCTTGCTCAGGTGAGTTAAGGGTAGATAGTGCCCTTAATAGCCATAAGCTTGTTCTCTGACATAGCCCCTCCTAGGATATGAACATCTCAGAGAAATGTCTGGTCATGTAGATTTAAAGGATACTAGTTTGTAATAGCGGAGAAGGCAATGGCAAGCCACTCCAGTACTCTTGCCTAGAAAATCCCATGGATGGAGGAGCCTGGTGGGCTGCAGTCCATGGGGTGGCTACGAGTCAGTCGCGACTGAGCGACTTCACTTTCACTTTTCACTTTCACACAATGGAGAAGGCAATGGCAACCCACTCCAGTGTTCTTGCCTGGAGAATCCCAAGGATGGCAGAGCCTGGTGGGCTGCTGTCTATGGGGTCGCACAGAGTCGGACATGACTGAAGCGATTTAGCAGCAGCAGCAGCAGCAGCAGTTTGTAATAGAAACAGCCCTGGCCTGGAAAGGGAGAATCTTAAGTCCCACTTGGAGTTGAAGGGTTTGAATCTAGAACATTCCCTTTCAAGGATTTTTATTTCCATTCATGGGACCAAAACCAAAAACACACACTCATTACTTTTTTCATAAGTCTACCATCTTATTGTGTGTGTTAGTCGCTTAGTCATATCTGACTCTTTGTGACCCTGTGGACTGTATCCCACCACATTCCTCTGACCATGTAATTCTCCAGGCAAGAATACTGGAGTGGGTTGCCATTCCCTTCTTCAGGGGATCTTCACAACCCAGGGATTGAACCTGAGTCTCCTGCATTGCAGGCAGATTCTTTATCATGTGAGCCACTGGGGAAGCCCATTTTATTAGGACCTGGAAACTGCCAGTGTTATGAGATACTACTTCTCATCACAAAGATGCAGAAAAACTTGAATCTCTCTCCAAATTAATCCAGGAAAATAGGAAAAAAAATTATCCAAAACCCAGGAATCAACAATTAAACTTTTATATAGTGAAAAATTACTTAAATAAAATTATAATACCTTAGAGACATTCTACTACTTTTCTTCATATCAATTAGGAGGGGGAGACTATCAAAGATGGTGCTTCAGGCTCTTAGAAATAGTGAGTGCAATACTTTTATTGCTATCTGATTTAAAACATTATCAGAGACACAATGAGCTCCAGAAAACATCCCGTGGTATATAAAGGGAGGAAATTTGGATAATTCTCTTACTTGAACCAAGGATTACCTAACACAGTGGCCATCTGGCTTCTTCAGAATACAGTTGGGTTTTGTGAAGGGACAGGGTAGGTGCTGAAACTAATTACCAGAGGAACCACAGAGTCTTATTCGACAGACTGACTTTACATTAATTAATGAGACCTCACAACTCTGCTTTATTTTTAACATTTCCAACTGAATCTCTCTTTCAGAAGCTGCTAGCCTGCCTTTGAAAACAGTGAGTATACTGAACCACAATTTAATTTGTTTAATTTCCTACTTAGTTTAATTTTATATTTACTGTATTTACTCAACAAACACTTGAGAAATACATATGAAAGGTTAATTCAGTATGCCTGTGGTGGGGTGAGTGGACAGGTGAAAGGCAAGGCAGCTGTAGGTAAGTTGCCTCTACTTTTCAGAAGGCAGCTGTAGAAATGTGATATACATATAAGCAAATAATCTAAGTGTAAAGAAAATGTTCCAGAATTTAAAAAAAGAGAGAGGGTACTTCTAGCTGAGAAGCTGGTGATGTCTCCATGGAAAAGGCAACATGTGAGAGGCAAAAGACAGTTACCTTGGTTAACAGCACAGATTCTGGATTCAAATCCCAGCCCTACCACTAGCTAGCTTTTATATTATACAAATTCCCTCTTTTTTTAAGCCCAGATCTCTCTCATCTATAAATAGGGGTAACAGTAGAACCTATCCACTTCAGTTTTCTGAAGATTAAACAAACAAACAAAAAATCCATGTAAGATTTAAGTTTAATGCCTGGCAAGGAAATACGCAGGAGCTGTTAACTGTGTGTACTAGTAGTAATAGAAGTGATACTGGTGGTACTAGCTTTTGTCAGTGTGGTCACAATATTATCAATAGAAGTAGCACACCAGTTTCAGAGTATAAGAGCTGGAACTTCCGGATTGTACTGTGCTTCCTGTCAGATAGAGGCCAAGGTAGCCTAGCTTAAGGACGAGGAGAACAGCAGGACATTCTCTTGCGTATGTTGCAGGTGAACTGCAGCATTTACAAGAAGTACCCAGTGGTGGCCATCCCCTGCCCCATCACATACCTGCCTGTTTGTGGTTCTGACTACATCACCTATGGGAATGAATGCCACTTGTGTATTGAGAATTTGTGAGTATCTCATGGGAAGGAAAAAAAGCTAGGGCACCGTCCTTCACTGCAATCTTCTCCTCTTTCCACTAGAATGCTCAGCTCTCTAAAAACTGTACTTACGCACCAAGAGCGTCTGGGAGAGAGAAAACTTGCTGCCTCACAGTCGGATTAAGGATGAGCCACCTGCTCTGCCAGCTTGGACTGGTCCCTCCATGACAGAGCCTTTAATTCCCATCTGTCAGCTGAAAGTCTAACAAGACCAGAAGCCTTCAAATTACTGTCTCTGGAGCCCAGAGGTTCTGTAGAGGGAAGTTAGGAGTCACCCAAGAGGTTACAGAGTTCATTTGGGGAGGTCTCCAATTCGAACCAGCTTTGGACTCTTTTAAGTAGTGGAGCTCCACATAATTTCTTATTGGAAGAAATGTTTCTGAATCCCACACTAAAAAATAATTGAAAACTACTATCCTATCATGTAGAATAGAAGCCTCTTATCCTACTTCTAAGAGACTTAATGGCCAATAGATTATTCTTAGATAAACTGTGACCAGAAGGTCTTTATCCTCCTCAATTTCCTGGTGGCTGTAAATATCCGTAGCCTGAGGCAGTAGGGAGGATAAGGCTACCACAAAGATTTTTTTCTTCGATCTGAAATAAGGAATACAATAAAGTCCAAGCTGTCAGGACTTGGGCTAGAATCCTCATGGACATGCTTTAACTATTTTGTTTGGCTTACTCAATGTTTTGGAAGGCAATATAATCAGGCAGAAGACACTTCTTTCGTGCAAAATAGGCAACTCAGGAGTGGTAACAACCAGTTCCCTTTGCTCACTGTTAACTCTCTTTTAGACCCCTGGGTTTTGGCCACTTAGCTCTTGTGTTTTTCTGTTTTTTTTTCTTTTTTTTTTTCCCATCTTTGTGATTATCTTAACAAGTTAAAATATCACATTAGGGCCTGAGCCCAGAATGATATGTCTACACACTGATTCCTACTCAGGGGCTTTTATTTCACAGAAGGGAAGATTCTCTAATGTGCACAGACACTGGGCCCTCAACCTAGAAAACAGCTTGCATCCAAGGACACTGAAGAGGACGCGTGGTGGACGTTCCCCTTACTAGTGCAGGGCCCAGCCTCACCACGGGCCCTGCGGACCAGGAAAGCCCGAGGGGCCGGCCACCCCAACTTCCCTTGTCAGAGGTTCTCCTTCTTTGCTGGTTTAAGACACTGGGTGATTAGTCTGGGCTCTAGGATCGGTAGAGGGAGCAGGTGGGATGAAAATATCACTGGACTAGGGACATTCTGCTACTCGCTCTGTCAGAAACTGCCTGTAGCAAGGACACTCCTTTTTAAGGACTCATTTTCCTCATGTGTAAAATTAGGCTACGGCTGCAATCTCTGTAGTTCCTTTCAGCTCTAAGATAATGTAAATTTTCCTCCTGTGTTAATGATCCTCTTAATTGTGTCTTCCCATAGGAAGAGTTATGGAAAAGTTCAGTTTCTTCATGAAGGAGTATGTTAACTTCCCTACAGACGTGGATACAGAGCAAGGATATCATCATTGCCATCATCATCATTCCTGGTTCCAGGAGGGGGGAACTGGTAGGGAGGGGGCAGAGACAGACCCAGAGTCATCTTTGTTGGGTGGGGAAAGTTGTGCTCTCCTTCAGACTTCTGTCTCACTGACTGACAAATACATGTCAAAATAAACTAAAAAGTACAACGAAATTGTAACAGCTCATTGTTGAGTTCTAAGCATCAAAATAATTACACTTATTAAAAACTTTGCAGAACTACTATCTACCTAGTAACTTCAATAGATCAAAAGATAAAAACCTACTTTAAATGGAACATAAGGAGCAAAATATGTGCAATGCCTACTGTGGTTGTTCAGTCACTGAGTCAAGTCTGAATCTTTGTGTCCCCATGGACTACACCCCACCAGTCATCTCTGCCCATGGGGTTCCCCAGGCGAGAATACTGGAGTGGGCTGCCATTTCCTTCTCCAGGAGATCTTCCCAGACCAGGGATCAACCTCACATCTCTTGCACTGGCAGGTGGGTTCTTTACCACTAAGCCACCAAGGAAGCCCTTTGTAATGCCTATAGCACAGTCATAAATATTTTCAGGAATGACATGGCTTCACAACTACAAATTTATTTCATAAACACATTTTATAGCAAAAATTATCAAAATAAACCACTGAACTCTCTGACATAGCTTAAACAATCTAACTTATTCCTAAGGTTTTTAAAAAGTATATGTTTAAAATAAATTGACAAAAATTTTTAATTTGCAATAGGGACCCTATTTGGGCAATTAATTTCCTAACTGTTCTAATGAAACTCTAATTCCTAATTGAGTCTTCTTTACTTGACATACCAGTCTGTTTTAACAAGGATGCTGTGTGATTCTACTCAGGGAGGAAGGCACAGTTGCAAATCCTACTTCAAATTTAACACAGCTATGAACCATCTTTATCATTTTAATTATCAATCTAATTGTGCCACAAACATCAGCTATTCCATATTAATAAATCCTGACCCATGATTTTAGATTCTCAATCCCCTAATTCTAATGTTAAATGCCTAATTTATCCATAATCCTAGATAGTTCATAGTGCTTAATTCAAATCTAATATTTCTCAGTCTTTGATCTTCGTGACACACCTTCTCAACCAAATTGTAAACATGAAGAACCAGTGTCTAAATGCACAAAAGAGAAGAAACCCTGGTCCAGAAATGCTGAGTAGTGAATAAAAACAAAACCTCATCGTTTCTCCTTTCTTTTCATTTCCCTTTTCCTCTCTCTCAAATAGTTTTCCTTTTCTCTATACTATTTTTTTCTTTTTCTATATAGTCCTTCCCTGTTATCTCTTATTGCAAACTTTTCCTAACTTTTCCTTAAATTCATTACCTTTTCCTCACTTTCTATAGTTTCTATAAGCATCTTTTATTTATTCAAAGCCTTCCAGCCTCCATATCTCAAGGTCTGACTGTACATCCCTTTGTAGCAGTGCTTATCGTCAGATAAGCACATATGCCCGTATAAACACTTGGGGAAATTTTAAGTTATTAGACATTTGTCTCAAAATGAAGAGACCTGGGGACTCACTTCCAAAATGTCTACCACGTATATTATTCTACAGTCAAATCCTTATCTAGGCTTATAGCCTAATTGATAGCTTACACCTCAACATTTAAAAATAAATTCTAATTTCATATAAACCCAAAATTCACCTTACATCTAAATCCCAATTTTTACCTTTCACAACTGCTCTATAGCATAAGGCTTAACCACTCCCTTCAAAGGCCAACTCTTTATTCTATCATTTAAATCAAAATTCAAAACAAATCTTTAACATTAATCTTCATGCAATTCATTTCATATAAATGAATCTGAGAACCAACACCGAACTCAGTCCTAAACTTTAAAACCTGTAATCCTAATGTTTTGCTGTCTCTGGGTCTTATTTCTATTCATCGATTGAACTGAAATGCCTATGTTTATATGCATGTTGCACTCTGCGTATGTGTGATTACGTCATGGGAAACTACAATCTCACTGTATGCTAGTAACTACATAGGTGTATGTTCACATGTGACTCTCTTTATAGATGACCAGGTCATGACTGGTGGCCCCAGTAACCTGACCTTAAGAACTGTGTTTGAAAGTCAATATGTACAAAAATATAGTGAGTTAACTCATTTTCAGTTAATAAACATGTAGATTGTTTCATTTAGTATCTTATTGTTGACTATTTACACTATGACAAATCAGTTCCTGTTGTTGGTTTCCCCAAGTAATGAAAGGCTAAAACTGAATTAAAGTAAAAAGCTAAACCACAAACTAACAGAAAAAATAAAACATGGCTAAGGAATTTATAACACTTGTTATAAATGTTTTGTCATAATCATTTATAACAAAATAATTTTTCAGCCTAAACTGTTGTTTTGATCCAGTTGCTTTGAGTTAAATGATTTCAAACCAGTTCTGTGCCTCTGTGACAAGCTGCTTCTATTGAGGCTTAATTGAGTTTGCCCAATGGCACCCCACTCCAGTACTCTTGCCTGGAAAATCCCATAGACAGAGGAGCTTCGTGGGATGTAGTCCAAGGGGTCACTACTAGTCGGACATGACTGAGTGACTTCACTTTCACTTTTCACTTTCATGCATTGGAGAAGGAAATGGCAACCCACTCCAGTGTTCTTGCCTGAAGAATCCCAGGGATGGGGGAGTCTGGTGGGCTGCTGTCTATGGGATAGCACAGAGTTGGACACAACTGAAGCAACTTAGCAGCAGCAGCAACTCACTGCATGTCTCAGTCTGGATCTCCTTCTGGTTATTAGTTTGTGGCTATAAAGCTGACAATAGTATCCTTCCTAACAATCTTATTTGTTTCCTACCATGTCTACAAGCAGTCTCACAGAGTTGCCTGAGAGGTGGGGCAAGCAAATGGGTTCTTCATGTTCCACAGTTATTCTGCCTGTACCAGTGAAGACACGATGCACTTAACTTCCTTAAGCCAATGACCTGGACCTCTTTGTTCTTTGGAAACTTTGTGGAAGAATGGATCAGTCTTGCCCCCATACTTGGGGCTCTGGATTATCTCTGGTTCAGGAAAGCCAGACATCCAATCATAAATGTAAACGTCAAATCAGTTCAGTTCAGTCACTCAGTCGTGCCCGACTCTGTGACCCCATGAACCGCAGCACGCCAGGCCTCCCTGTCCATCACCAACTGCCAGAGTCTACCCAAACCCATGTCCATTGAGTTGGTGATGCCATCCAACCATCTCATCCTCTGTCATCCCCTTCCCCTCCTGCCCTCAATCCCTCCCAGCATCAGGGTCTTTTAAAATGAGTCAGCTCTTGCATCAGGGGGCCAAAGTATTGCAGTTTCAGCTTTAGCATCAGTCCTTCCAATGAACACCCAGGACTGATCTACTTTAGGATGAACTGGTTGGATCTCCTTGCAGTCCAAGGGACTCTCAAGAGTCTTCTCCAACACCACAGTTCAAAAGGATCAATTCTTTGGCGCTCAGCTTTCTTTATAGTCCAACTCTCACATCCATACATGACCAGTGGAAAAACCACAGCCTTGCCTAGATGAAACTTTGCGGACAAAGTAATGTCTCTGCTTTTTAATATGCTGTCTAGGTTGGTCATAACTTTCCCTCCAAGGAGTAAGCGTCTTTTAATTTCATGGCTGCAATCACCATCTACAGTGATTTTGCAGCCCCCCAAAATAAACTTTGTCACTGTTTCCATTGTTTCCCCATCTATTTGCCATGAAGTGATGGGACCAGATACCATGATCTTAGTTTTCTGAATGTTGAACTTTAAACCAACTTTTTCACTCTCCTCTTTCACGTTCATCAAGAGGCTCTTTAGTTCCTCTTCACTTTCTGCCATAAGGGTGGTGTCATCTGCATATCTGAGGTTCTTGATATTTCTCCCGGCAATCTTGATTCCAGCTTGTGCTTCCTCCAGCCCAGCATTTCTCATGATGTAATCTGCATATAAGTTAAGTAAGCAGGGTGACAATATACAGCCTTGACATACTGCTTTTCCTATTTTAAATTTATTTAAAAAATTTTCAATTTCCAAGTTTAGGCCTTGGCAAAGACATGATTTTATTTAGTTTTACTCGCTTCTCTGTACTTGTCAACATTTGCGTCACTGAGGTCTTTATCATCCTCATCATCACTGTCTTCATTATAAAACTCCACCAAGCAACTCAGGAGAACACAAGGAAACTTTAAACAGAAGACTGTGTGTTTACCCCAACGTGAACTTTTACCAGGTGTGTAGCTGTGGGTAGGTACTCCAGGTGTGCAGTATCTTTTCCTTTACTGTTTAACATATACTGTGAGAATCAGATGAGATATGCATGTGAACATGTTTTGTAAATTATAAAGTCTTATAGAAGTGAAAATGGATGATTATAATGTGTATCCCCATTCTTCTCCATCACTTACAAAGGCATAAAAATATATACTACATTCTTTTGGAATACGCTTGCCATGTTAGATACTCATGACCAGTAAATGCTCATGTATTTTTCTTGGTTTGAGAAATGGTAACATTTCTGTTCATTAGAAATTGATACTAGGAAGAGAAAAGGAGAATGTGTAGTTTAAACATGTAAGACTGCACACATTTACTTATATAGTTTGCCCCATTTGAACATGGCCTCACTTAAAACAATAGCATGAGCAAAACCGCAATAAAAATGATATTTGCATAATCTCAAGGAATATCACTACAAAATATTTATTAATTTTTAAACTAAAAAGAGTAACTTAATAGTGGATAACCTGGAAGTTATTACCAGCTTACTCAAGTGATTAAAGTTAGCATTGTTAGTGATGAGGCAAATCAACATCATGTATGTGCACATCAGGGGTGGGTCCCAGTGTCCAGCACCTGGGAAGGAGTACTCAGAGGTCCCTTTCTAGGCAGAAGCACTCAAGTTCCACCCAACTAATACCACATTTTGGAGCCAGATCTAGGGTGAAGAGATCCTGGGGGAGCTCTAAACAAAGGCATGCCAGGTCCCAAGAAGAAGCAAAACCATCTTCATTCCTGGAGCTACAATGCCGAGCAGTAGTCTGGGACAAACACAATGGAGAAAGGGACACAAACTTTGGTTGCATCTGGACAGAACCACAAATGCAGTCCATAAGTTCACTTTGACCACGTGGGCCTCACTCGCTTCAGTGTTCACCTCCTTAGCGACAGAACACACAAAGGCAACAGATCCTTAGTGAACCTGACCCTCAGGGCTTCTACTCTAAAAACTGGGGAGGAGCTATCACCATCAACAGGGCTGTGACAGCCATGGAGCAAAGAGGAGACCCCTTCCATTATCCAGTTCAGGTTCTGGTTACTGTACCATCACACCTTTTATAAAGGAGATAAAAACCAGCACATGCTGAGGAAAGAAGGGGGTGGCATCCATACCAAAACAGCCCTGGCACTGAAAACACCGGACTCACACAGTCTACACAGGGATAGTCCCACATTAAAACATCCCTTGAAGACCACAGTAGATAACTGTTTCCCATAAACTCAAGGAGACAACGAACGTTAAGTAACATGAAAAAGTAGAGAAACTATTTCCAATTAAAAGAATAGAGAAATCCCTTGAAAGAACAAATGGTTAAACAGACCTCTCAAGTCTACCAGACCCCAAGTTCAAAAAGGAGGTAGTAAAAATGATGAAAAAATAAGAAAGATTATCAATAACAATGCAGATCAGTGTAACAAGGAACTAGAAACTATAAAGGAACCAATCATAATTACACAAGTCAGTTGCAAAGATAAAAACCAAAATAAAAGGAATGAATATCAGACTAACATAGAAGAATAAATAAGTGATCTGGAAGACAGAATAATGGAAATACTTCATCAGAGCACCAGACAGAAAAACAAATAAAAAGAAAATAAAAGCAACATATGAGATGTATGGGATAATATAAAGGTGTGTGAACCTATGTAAAATTAAGATTCCAGAAGAAGGAGAAGAGAGTATCAAAAATATATTTGGAGAAATTATGGTTGAAAACTTTCCAAACCTAAAAGAAAACAGATATCCAGGTACAAGAATCAGAGGGTTCCAAACAAGATGAACAGACCCACACCAAAACATAATTGAAGTGGGAAAACTTAGAGAGATAATTCTAAAGGCACCAAGAGGAAAACAAAGAGTAAGTTACAAGGGAAGCTTCATAAGGTTATCAGCTGATTTCTCTGCAGAAAATGTGTAGGCCAGAAGGGAGAGGTATGACCAATTGAAGTGCTGAAAGGGAAAAATCTGTAACCTAGAATACTCTATTCAGTAAAATTATCATTTATAACAAAAGAGAGATAAAAAATTTCTTAGAGAAGCAAAAACTAAAAGAATACAACAGTACTAAACCTAACAGCAAGTATTTAAAGGTCTTCTCTAAATGGAGAAGAAACAAAAAATTATAGGAAAGGAAAAAATACAACAGGAGAGGCAAATATATGAAAGGATTGAAGATTATTACATAAGCCAGTAGATTAGGAAACCATCAAAAATTTTATAAAAGCAATTTTAAATTATAAAACTATAATCAATAGCAAAAGGATAAACAAGAACATGTAAAATAGAACATCAAAATCGTAATGTGAAGATGGGAGAAAAAAATGCAGATCTTTTAGAATGTGTCTGAACCTATATGACTATCAAGCTAAAACAAGCAGATATAGTTATGAGTTAACATACTTGAAAACCAGGGTACTGTTAGCCGCTCACTCGTTAGTCGCTCAGTCTGACTCTTTGTGACCTCATGGAATGTAGCCCTAGGCTACTCTATACACAGGATTTCTCAGGCAAGAATACTGGAGTGGGTTGCCAGAAGCTAAGTAAACAGGGTGACAAAATACAGCCTTGATGTACTCTTTTCCTGATTTGGAACCAGTGCATTATTCCATGTCCAGTTCTAACTGTTGTTTCTTGACCTGCATACAGATTTCTCAGGAGGCAGGTAAGGTGGTCTGGTATTCCCATCTCTTTAAATTTTTCAGAGTTTGTTGTTATCCATACAGTCAAAGGCCTTGGTATAGTCAATAAAGCGGAAGTAGATGCTGAAACTCCAATACTTTAGCCACCTCGTGCGAAGAGTTGACTCATTGGAAAAGACTCTTTTGCTGGGAGGGATTGGGGGCAGGAGGAGAAGGGGACGACAGAGGATGAGATGGTTGGATGGCATCACCGACTCAATGGACATGAGTTTGTGTGAACTCCAGGATTTGGTGATGGACAGGGAGGCCTGGCGTGCTGCAATTCATGGGGCCACAAAGAGTCGGACACACCTGAGTGACTGAACTGAGCG
>NW_011494863.1:9687544-9697902 GCF_000754665.1 Bison bison bison
TTTCACTGTGAACTCTCTTGTTTTTTCGATGATCCAATAGATGCTGGCAGTTTGATCTCTGATTCCTCTGCCTTTTTGAAATCCAGTTTGAACATCTGGAAATTCTCAGTTCACATACTGGTTGAAGCCTCACTAGGAGAATTTTGAGCATTACTTTGCTAGCGTGAGAGGTGAGTGCAATTGTGCAGTAGTTTGAGCACTCTTTGGCATTGCCTTTCTGAAAGGCAACTGAAAACTGACCTTTTCCAGTCCTGTGGCCACTGCCAAGTTTTACAAATTTGCTGGCATATTGAGTGCAGCACTTTCAGAGCATCATTTTTTAGGATTTGAAATAGTCAGCTGGAATTCCATCGCCTCCACTAGCTTTGTTCATAGTGATGCTTCCTAAGGCCCATTTGACTTTGGGACTCCAGGATGTCTGGCTCTAGGTGAGTGATCATACCATTGTGGTCATCTGGGTCATGAAGATCTTTTTTGTATAGTTTTTCTGTGTATTGTACCACCTCTTCTTAATATCTTCTGCTTCTCTTAGGTTCATACCATTTCTGTCCTTTATTGTGCCCATCTTTGCATGAAATGTTCCCTTGGTATCTTTAATTTTCTTCAAGAGATCTCTAGTGTTTCCCATTCTATTGTTTTCCTCTATTTCTTTGCATTGATCACTGAGGAAGGCTTTCTTTTCTCTCCTTGCTATTCTTTGGGACTCTGCATTCAAATGGGTATATCTTTGCTTTTCTCCTTTGCCTTTCATATCTCTTCTTTTCTCAGCTATTTGTAAGGCCTCCTCAGACAACCATTTTGCCTTTTTGCATTTCTTTTTCTTGGGGATGGTCTTGATCACTGCCTCCTGTACAATGTCAGGAATCTCTGTCCATAGATCTTCAGGCACTCTGTCTATCAGATCTAATCCCTTGAATCTGTTTGTCACTTCCACTGTATAACTGTGAGGGATTGCCTGGTAGCTCAGAGGTTAAAGCGTCTGCCTGGAATGTGGGAGACCCGGGTTTGATCCCTGGGTCGGGAAGATCCCCTGGAGAAGGAAATGGCAACCCACTCTTGCCTGGAGAATCCCATGGAGGGAGTGTGTGTGTGCTACAGTCCCTGGTGTGCTACAGTCCATGGGGTCGCAAAGAGTAGGACACGACTGAGCAACTTCACTTTAATAGTCTAGTGGTTTTCCTTTCTTTCTTCAATTTAAGTCTGAATTTTGCAATAAGGAGTTCATGATCTGAGCCACAGTTGTTTTTGCTGACTTTATAGGGCTTCTCCATCTTGGAAGCTTTTCTTTCAGTGCTTATTCTTTTGCCTTTTCATACTGTTCATGGTGTTCTCAAGGCAAAAATACTAAAGTAGTTTGCCAATCTCTTCTCCAGCGGACCCCGTTTTGTCAGAACTCTCCACTTTGACCTGTCCATCTTGGGTGGCCCCATATAGCATGGCTCATAGTTTCACTGAATTAGACAAGGCTGTGATCCATGTGATCAGTTTGGTTGTTTTTCTGTGATTGTGGTTTCCATTCTGTCTGCCCTCTGATGAATAAGGATAAGAGGCTTATGGAAGCTTTCTGATGGGAGAGACTGTGGGAGAAACTGGGTGCTCAGTAAAATTTTAATCCAATTTTCTATTGATGGGCTGTGTTCCCTCCCTGTTGTTTGGCCTGAGGCCAAACTGTCGACCCATACCTCCACTGGAGACTCCTGGACACTCACAGGCAAGTCTGGCTCAGTCTCCCACTGTCCTCCAAAGTCAAATTCCTTGCGGGTTCTCAGTCCCTTTGCCAGATCCCCAGGTTGGGAGATCTGTCGTGGGTCCTAGAAGTTTCTTAACAGTCCAAGAATTTCTTTGGTATAATTGTTCTGCAGTTTGTGGGTTGTCTGCTCTGTGGCTCTATGGTGGGGCTAATGGCAACCTCCTCCAAGAGAGCTTATGCCACACACTTGGTGACCCAGGTCTGCTGCACACAGAGTCCCATCCCTGCGACAGGCCACTGCTGACCTGTGCTGCCACAGGAGACACTCAAACACTCAAAGGCAGTCTCTCTGGGGTCTCTAGGCCCTGGTGCACATGTTTTGTTTGAGCCTTCTGAACACTCTGATGGGTATGGGGTTTGATTCTAAATGTGATTTCGCCCCTCCTATCATCTTGTTGCAGCTTCTCCTTTGCCTTTGGACACGGGGTATCTTTTTTTGGTGGGATCCAACAGTCTCCCATCAATGGCTGTTCAGCAGCGAGTTGCAGTTTTGGAGTTCTCACAGGAGAAGATGAGCGCACGATCCTTCTACTCTGCCATCTTGTTGGTGCTATGAAGGAAGCTCTATCTTTGTAGCCCCTGGCAATCATTAACCTGACTTTTCTCTATAGATTCACTATTCTTGACATTATACTAAAATAGAATCATAAAGTATGTGACCTTTTGTCTATAAGATTATTCCATGCTATAGCATGTATCAGGACCTTATCCTTTTTACTGAATAATATTATATTCTACAGATGTAGTGCATTTAATCATCCATCAGTTGATGACTAGTTGGATTATTTCCAATTTGGGGCCTTTATGTATAAAGCTGCTATGAACATTAATGTCTTTAGTGGATATATGTTTTTAATTCTCTTGGGCAAATACCTAGGAATGGAACTGTTAAGTCATATGGTAACTCTACATTTAACTTTTTGAGGAATTACCAAACTATTTCACAAAGCAGCTACAACATTTTATAATATATTCCCACCAGCAATGTATGAGAGTTCCAACATTTTCACATCCATACCAACAACTTGTCTGTCTGTTTTCTTAATTTTAGTCATCTTAATGAATAAGAAATGGTATCTCTTTTTGGTTTTGATTTGTCTTTACCTAATAACTAATGACAATGAGCATATTTTCATGTTTTGTTTTGGAAAATATCTATTCAAACCCTCTGCTTTGTTTTTAAATAAATTATTTGGTCATTGTAAGCTGCAAATGTAATTTTTTAAAATATACTCTAGATACTATTTCCTTATCAGATATATAATTTGCAACTATTTTCTCCCATTCTGTGGTCTCTCCTTTTAAATGCAAAAGTCTTTAATTTTTATGATATCCAAATTATCTATTTCCTCTTTTGTTTCTTATAATTTAGTGTCATATCTAAAAAACCATCACCTAATCAAAGGTCACAAAGATGAACACCTATATTTTCTTCTAAGAATTCTATAGTTTCAGCTTTCACATTTATGTATTTAAAGTTAATTTATGTTATGATTTTTAACACAAAATGAGGTGGGGGTCCAATCTCATTTGTTTTGTATGTGAATATCCAGTTGTCCCAAAGTTTTTAAAAGATTATTTTCTTCACTGAATTGTTTTGTCATTCTAGTCCAAAAATCAATTAAGCATACATATTAGAAGTTATTTTTGAATTCCCAATTCTATTAAACACTGTTTTGATTACTATAAGCTTACAGTAAAATTTTAAAATGTTTAGTGTGAACCCTCTACCTTTTTTCTTTTTTAAGACTCTTTTAGCTAACTTGTATTTCCCATAAGAATTTTAGGATTAGCTCATCCATTTTCCAAAAAGGGCAGCTTGATAGACAGCACTGCCATCTTAACAATATAAAAACTTGTTGGATTGGATCATTTTGTTGATTGGATCATCCAATCTTTGTTGATTGGATCATCAACAAAGGCACTGTTGGCACAGATGGTAAAATTTAAATTAGAGTCTTGAGGTGAAGAGCACACAATAAGTGACTTGTTCTATTCTTGCAACAATTATTTCAAAATAAAAAGTTAAAATTTAAAAATGTGTGCTTCCTAACTGCTATGAAAAGCAGGTACTAGTAATCTGATAAAATTGTTCTTACAAGAATTAAAAGTCAAAGCACAGTAGTGACTTCAAAATGTTAAATATCAAGAGAATATGGAAAGGATATGCTATCTACGCTGAGTTTTTAAGTAAATTTTCAAATAAATCATAAGATTCTATCTCCTCCACCTCTAATATACGCTAAAAACATTTTAGAATTCCTTCAGTTTAGTTCAGTTCAGTCGCTCAGTCGTGTCTGACTCTTTGTGAATCACAGCACACCAGGCGTCCCTGTCCATCACCAACTCCCGGAGTTCACTCAGACTCACGTCCATCGAGTCAGTGATGCCATCCAGCCATCTCATCCTCTGTCGTCCCCTTCTCCTCCTGCCCCCAATCCTTCCCAGCATCAGAGTCTTTTCCAATGAGTCAACTCTTCGCATGAGGTGGCCAAAGTACTGGAGTTTCAGCTTTAGCATCATTCCTTCCAAAGAAATCCCAGGGCTGATCTCCTTCAGAATGGACTCGTTGGATCTCCTTGCAGTCCAAGGGACTCTCAAGAGTCTTCTCCAACACCGCAGTTCAAAAGCATCAATTCTTTGGTGCTCAGCTTTATTCACAGTCCAACTCTCACATCCATATATGGCCACTGGAAAAACCATAGCCTTGACTAGATGGACCTTTGTTGGCAAAGTAATGTCTCTGCTTTTGAATATGCTATCTAGGTTGGTCATAACTTTTCTTCCAAGGGGTAAGTGTCTGTTAATTTCACAGCTGCAGTCACCATCTGCAGTGATTTTGGGGCCCAAAAAACCCAAACTCTGACACTGTTTCCCCATCTATTTCCCATGAAGTGATGGGACAAGATGCCATGATCTTCGTTTTCTGAATGTTGAGTTTTAAGCCAACTTTTTCACTCTCCACTTTCACTTTCATCAAGAGGCTTTTGAGTTCCTCTTCACTTTCTGCCATAAGGGTGGTGTCATCTGCATATCTGAGGGTATTGATATTTCTCCCAGCAATCTTGGTTCCAGCTTGTGCTTCTTCCAGCCCAGCAATTCTCATGATGTACTCTGCATAGAAGTTAAATAAGCAGGGTGACAATACACAGCCTTGACGTACTCCTTTTCCTATTTGGAACCAGCCCGTTGTTCCATGTCCAGTTCTAACTGTTGCTTCCTGACCTGCATTCAAATTTCTCAAAAGGCAGGTCAGGTGGTCTGGTATTCCCATCTCTTTCAGAATTGTCCACAGTTTATTGTGATCCACACAGTCAAAGGCTTTAGCATAGTCAATAAAGCAGAAATAGATGTTTTTCTGAAACTCTCTTGCTTTTTCGATGATCCAGCGGATGTTGGCAATTTGGTCTCTGGTTCCTCTGCCTTTTCTAAAACCAGCTTGAACATCTGGAAGTTCACAGTTCACGTATTGCTGAAGCCTGGTTTGGAGAATTTTGAGCATTACTTTACTAGCATGTGAGATGAGTGCAATTGTGCAGAAATCTCAGTTTCATAGTGACATTTTAAGTCGTTTTTCAGTATAAATCAGAGTTGCCTAAAAGATCTTGTTTACATAAGAAGAAAGGACTGCCATTGCTTTGAAAGAGATTTCTGAGATATTCAAGGGACTTTCTGTCCAGGATTTCCTGGTTCCCAGATTCTGCAACATTATTCTTTTCAGAGGTGAACAGTTAACACATATGCGCACACTAATAGGCTCTAAACTGGTGACAGCCTTCATCAGAAGCAGAGTAAGTTTAAGAAACTGGATGCACATCACTCTTCTCTTTCACCCTCATTAACAGGATGTATATACATGCTTTTACAATCTCATTTGAAAATCATAATCAGCTTGTGCTGTGGTGCCATGATTAACTGTATTCTGAAAGCTTGTTAAAGAAAAGGTATTTGACACTTGTCAAAATGGTAAGGAAAGCATTATTCAAGGCATAGTCTTGAATATCCCTACTGTAATACGCCTATGGCAATGGGGAAAAGATTGGGCTTAACTCTAAATACAACAAATGGATATTTTAGCCAAGGAGCTGGGTTAAGTACTCAGTAGATGGAAAATTACTAATAAGAGATACTAAGGGGATTCTTGTTAAAGTCAGGCCAAGGACTTATATATTAAAAGTGGGGTATGAAAAACTTGATCAAATATAAACGGTGATCAGATATCAAAAGTAGGGAGATGACTTAGCAGAATTCTATGCTAAGACATGCCTGGAAAGGCCAAAGACATGAAGTAGAGGGGAGGCCGAGAGAAGGGAGGTGTAGGGAAGTCAAGGTCCATTTGACAAGAGAACTCAGAGAAGCCTAACTCAAGATTGATAAAGAAGAGAATCTTTGTCAAGCTACAATGAAGACACTGGCAATAGTTTCTCATTATTCATGGTATACCCAAGTTGTATTATAGTCTCTAAGACAGAGTGAATCTTCATTAATAGTCACTTAGTAAGCAAATGAAAATAAAGAAACTAAGGCTTCTACGAGTTCAATAATTTGCACAAGGTCACACAGGGAATGGTGGAAAGTGAAAGTGAAAGTGAAGTCACTCAGTCGTGTCAGACTCTTTGGGACCCCATGGACTGTAGCCTACCAGGCTCCTCCGTCCATGGGATTTTCCAGGCGCAAGAATACTGGAGTGGGTTCCCATTTCCTTCTCCAGGGGATCTTCCCAACCAAGGGACAGAACCTGGGTCTCCGGCATTGTAGGCAGACACTTTACCGTCTGAGCCACCAGGAAAGTCAGGAATGGTGGAGGTGGCAATGAATTCATATAACATTATGATGCCTGCCCTCCAAACCATCTCAGCACAGTTTCCAGTTGTTTTATCCTTCTGAAGGGAAACAAATATGAATTTTAGTCTCTCAGCCTTTGGCACTACCTCCATTAGTGGTATAGACCATGTCTTCCAACACTTATCTACCAAAACTGCAAGAATTGCTTCTGAGGTCTTCTCACAGGGGCACTTTATTCAAAAATGGCACATTCCAAAAAGTGTTCTTGTAGGCTTTATCAAAGACTTCAAGTGAAGCATGGTTTGATGAAAGCACAATTAAGCTTATTTAAATCATGATTAAATGGCTGGTGGCTTATCTATTGAAAGTTATTTTATTAGCAGGGCTTCCCTCACAGTTCAATTGGTAAAGAATCAGCCTGCAATCACCAGGAGACCCAGGTTCAATTCCTGGGTCAGGAAGATCCCATGGAGAAGGAAATGGCAACCTACTCCAGTATTCTTGCCTGGAGAATCCCATAGACAGAGGAATCTGGAAGTCTACAGTTCATGAGTTCGCAAGAGTTGCACATGACTTAGCAACTAAACCACCATCACTGTGTAACTACATGCCAGGGCAAGTTAACATCTCATTTTTGAACCATCAGCCTGCATTTGGGGACCGGATAATCATGGCCAGAGTTTCAGGGAAAGTCTAGCTACTGCATCCACTAGCTCTGTTCTTTGCTACGATCGTTATATACCTCTTTATTATCGGCTCTGGGGAAATCCTCCTCCTAAGGGCTCTTGATAAAGAAGCTTTCACCAGAGATCTGATGGGTAAATGAAGTGTGAGTGCTCACCAGCTCCACCCATTATACCATCTCCCCAAAATGGGATTTGGGGGGAAATTACCCTCTTCCTAAAAGTCAGGAATTATTGCCTGTCTGTGCTGAATCAAGACTTGGATGCTGATACCTTTTCTCTGTTCCCAGTCCAGGGTCTCAACTGCCAACATTTCCCCCTTTGGTTCTAGAGGAGAGAAGAGGAAAGAGGGGAACCTGAGAAAATGTTAAAACCTATAAAGCTGCCATACTGATGACTCTTCCTAGAAAAAGCAGTACACCAAAGAATATGTAGTAAACCCAGTGAAATTACTTAACTTCCTTGTGACTTCATTCCCTTATCTGTAGAACAAAGAAAACGGTAGTTACTATCTGTTATGAAGATCAGACTGTGTAACAGGTGTAAAAGCACACAAACTTAAAGAGGTGAGGAAACAATGCCAACTTTATTGGGTCCTATGATCTATTAAAATGTCATATATAATCATCTGTCTTTCACAACAAAAAAAAACATTCCTCTTTAGCAGATGTTTCTGCCCTCTTCCCAGGCTTGTTTCTGGAAATAGCTATTTCACAACTGAGACAGAACTCTTGACAATATATAAGGCAGAACCCATTCGGGCTGTGCAGACACCAGAAAGTCACTTCTTTTTCCTCCACTGGACTGCCCTTGGCCACCTCAGCAGCATGAGAACAACAGCCTTTGTCCTGCTCTCAGCCCTGACGCTTGCAACCATCCTCAGTGAGTATCTCCCTCATAACCCTGCCCCTGCCCTGATATTGAGAGTTCATGTTATCTTCTATCCATATAATTCTGAAATATATACAACACATATAATAAAGGAAAATTTCTGAAATGCACTTTTTTCTTTGTACCAATAAATGACCAAATTATATCATCAGAGTGCAAGTGGACCTAAATGGTCAACCAAGGCCAAATTGCTATCCATATAAACATTTAGTATAACTTCTTTGGGAAATGTCTATCCAATGTATCCTTGGACTTAATATCACTTTTTATTGGGATCTCATTTAATCATAAAACAATTCAATCCATGACTGGCAATCTATAGTTGGCAGCATGAACTACTTTAATTCTTCTTCCATTATTGAGTTGAAATCTGCCTCCCTAGAATTTTCAACTGCTAGTCCAATTTCTGCCTCTAGGCTTGTTACATAACAGCAGACACTTTCAAAATATAAAACTTGTGGATTTTTTTTCCTAAATTCAGATTATGAAGTAGGAAAGAACAGCACAAACTCATTATTATAATAGTTATATCATCTTTTGGGCTACACTCTAAACCTACTTCAAAAAAGAAAATGAAAAGTTCTGTGTGAAGAGCTTCAACCTTTAATATTATGCTATACAGCTTTGAAGTGAATCTTATATTTTGATGACAGTCTGAGAGCTGAAACAAATCAAAGATTAGTTTTCTAATAAGATTAATGCTTCCAGAATTTAAATTTCTTTGTCTTTATCTTACAGATGTAGACTGCGTCAAACACCATGAACAGGTCTGTATGCTCATCTTGACATGAAAGTACTACTTTTGTATAATTTTAAAGGCCAGTATCAGTAAAGAAATACTCAACACTATATATTAATTAAATTTCTACATGTTTAAAGGTTTATTTTTTAAGTTTCAAAAATTGTTTCTTTTAAAAACTGTAGGTAGACCTTTCTAAAATGGAAGGGGCAGAACAGAGTGGTTAGACACCTAGCATGAGAATGAATAGGTGCTGATTAAATTCTAGCTGTTTGATAGTGTGCCCATGCGAAACAATACTTGCCTCATATTTCACAATAGTGTGAAATTTAAAGCTGTAATATTTAAAAAGGGCTTAGCACAGTACCTGACACATAGTAAAGCTCAGGAAGGACAAGTCATGACTTAAAATGTTTAAATGGGTCACATACATCTTTGTTCTCTATCTTAAAGAATGAAGATTTTAACTTAACCTTTTTTTCATTACTCATTAAATAATGACTACTGTTGAGAAAATCTAGGTGTGGTAGTAAAAACTTAAGCTGGCTACCAGGCAATTTGGGTTTTAGACTAGCTTTACTGCTTTCTAGCTGCATGACCCTTTGGCCCAGGCAGTCCCTTCCACTTCTTTGAGTCAAAAATTTTGGTTTCCCTGTTAAAGAAAATAAGACATTAAGACTGTAAATTTTGGAGTCAGGATTGAGTTCAAGCCATCCTTCATGATTTTTTAGATGTGTGAGAATGAAAAGGTTCAGTTCACTTCAGTTCAGTTGCTCAGTCATGTCCGAATCTTTGCAACCCCATGAATTGCAGCATGCCAGGCCTCCCTGTCCATTACCAACTCCCGGAGTTCACTCAGACTCACGTCCATCGAGTCGGTGATGCCATCCAGCCATCTCATCATCTGTCGTCCCCTTCTCCTCCTGCCCCCAATCGTCCCAGCATCAGAGTCTTTTCCAATGACTCAGCTCTTCGCATCAGGTGGCCAAAGTATTGGAGTTTCAGCTTTAGCATCAGTCCTTCCAATGAACACCCAGGACTAATCTCCTTTAGAACGGACTGGTTGGATGTCCTTGCAGTCCAAGGGACTCTCAAGAGTCTCCTCCAACACCATAGTTCAAAAGCATCAATTCTTCAGCACTCAGCTTTCTTCACAGTCCAACTCTCACATCCATATATGACCACTGGAAAAACCATAGCCTTGACTAGATGGACCTTTGTTGGCAAAGTAATGTCTCTGCTTTTTAATGTGCTATCTAGGTTGGTCACAACTTTTCTTCCAAGAGGTAAGTGTCTTTTAATTCCATGGCTGAAATCACCATCTACAGTGATTTTGCAGCCCCCAAAAATAAAGTCTGACACTGTTTCCACTGTTTCCCCATCTATTTCCCATGAAGTGACGGGACCAGATACCTTGATCTTCGTTTTCTGAATGTTGAGTTTTAAGCCAACTTTTTCACTCTCCTCTTTCACTTTCATTAAGAGGCTTTTGAGTTCCTCTTCACTTTCT
>NW_011494863.1:9698002-9698532 GCF_000754665.1 Bison bison bison
CCCTGTTTATTTAAACTTTTTCACTCTCCACTTTCACTTTCATCAAGAGGCTTTTGAGTTCCTCTTCACTTTCTGCCATAAGGGTGGTGTCATCTGCATATCTAAGGTTATTGATATTTCTCCCTGCAATCTTGATTCCAGCTGTGTTTCTTCCAGCCCAGCGTTTCTCATGAAGTACTCTGCATAGAAGTTAAATAAGCAGGGTGACAATATACAGCCTTGACGTACTTCTTTTCCTATTTGGAACCAGCCTGTTGTTCCATGTCCAGTTCTAACTGTTGTTTCTTGACCTGCATATAGGTTTCTCAAGAGGCAGATGAGGTGTTCTGGTATTCCCATCTCTTTCAGAATTTTCCACAGTTTATTGTGATCCATAAAGTTAAAGGCTTTGGCATAGTCACTAAAGCAGAAATAGATGTTTTTCTGGCACTCTCTTGCTTTTTCGATGATCCAGCGGATGTTGGCAATTTGGTCTCTGGTTCCTCTGCCTTTGCTAAAACCAGCTTGAACATCTGGAAGTTCACGGTTCA
>NW_011494863.1:9698632-9741403 GCF_000754665.1 Bison bison bison
AAAACTGACCTTTTCCAGTCCTGTGGCCACTGCTGAGTTTTCCAAATTTGCTGGCATATTGAGTACAGCTCTTTCACAGCATCATCTTTCAGGATTTGACATAGCTCAACTGGAATTCTATCACCTCCACTAGCTTTGTTCGTAGTGATGCTTTCTAAGGCCCACTTGACTTCACATTCCAGGATGTATGGCTCTAGGTGAGTGATCACACCATCGTGATTATCTGGGTTGTGAAAATCTTTTTTGTACAGTTCTTCTGTGTATTCTTGCCACCTCTTCTTAATATCTTCTGCTTCTCTTAGGTCCATACCATTTCTGTCTTTTATTGAGCCCATCTTTGCATGAAATGTTCCCTTGGTATCTCTAATTTTCTTGAAGAGATCTCTAGTCTTTCCCATTCTGTTGTTTTCCTCTTTTTCTTCGCATTGATCACTGAGGAAGGCTTTCTTTTCTCTCCTTGCTATTCCTTGGAACTCTGCATTCAGATGCTTATATCTTTCCTTTTCTCCTTTGCTTTTTGCTTCTCTTCACAGCTATTTGTAAGACCTCCCCAGACAGCCATTTTGCTTTTTTGTGTTTCTTTTCCATGGGGATGGTCTTGATCCCTGTCTCCTGTACAATGTCATGAACCTCCGTCCATAGTTCATCAGGCACTAAAGGTTAATTAATATTAAACCTTAGGAGTTTCCTGCTTACACTACATATGATATAAATTCTGGCACTGTGGTTTGAACAGGCAAGAAGTGAAATCATGCTGGCATATACTTGACATCAGTTCAGTTCAGTTCAGTCACTCAGTCGTGTCCAACTCTTTGTGACCCCATGGACTGCAGCATGCCAGGCCTCCTTGTCCATCACCAACTCTCAGAGCTTATGCAAACTCATGTCCATTGAGTTAGTGATACAATCCAACCATCTCATCCTCTGTTACCTTCTTCTCCTCCCGCCTTCAATCTTTCCCAGCATCAGGGTCTTTTCAAATGAGTCAGTTCTTCACAACAGGTAGCCAAAGTATTAGAGTTTCAGCTTCAGTATCAGTTCTTCCAATTAATATTCAGGACTGATTTCCTTTAGGATAGACTGGTTGGATCACCTTGCAGTCCAATGGACTCTCAAGAGTCTTCTCTAACACCACAGTTCAAAAGCATCAATTTTTTGGCACTCAGCTTTCTTTATAGTCCAACTCTCACATCCATACATGACTACTGGAAAAACCATAGTGTTGACTAGATGAACCTTTGTCGGCAAAATAATCTCTGTCCTTTTTAATATGCTGTCTAGGTTGGTCATAGCTTTTCTTCCAAGGAGCAAGTGTCTTTTAATTTCATGGCTGCAGTCATCATCTGCAGTGATTCTGGAGCTCAGAAAAATAAGGTCTGTCACTGTTTCTACTGTTTCCCCGTCTATTTGCCATGAAGTGCTGGGATTGAATGTCACGATCTTAGTTTTCTGAATGTTGAGCTTTAAGCCAACTTTTTCACTCTCCTCTTTCATGTTCATCAAGAGGCTCTTTAGTTCTTCTTCACTTTCTGTCATAAGGTGGTGTCATCTGCATATCTGAGGGTACTGATAATTTCTCCCAGCAATCTTGATTCCAGCTTGTGCTTCATCCAGCCCAGCATTTCTCATGATGTACTCTGCATGTAAGTTAAATAAGCAGGGTGACAATATACAGCCTTGATTCACTCCTTTCCCAATTTGGAACCAGTCTGTTGTTTCATGTACAGTTTTAACTGTTGTTTCCTGACCTGCATAGATTTCTCAGGAGGCAGGTCAGGTGGTCAGGTATTCCCATCTCTTGAAGAATTTTCTCGAGTTTGTTGTGGTCCACACAGTCAAAGGCTTTGGCATAGTCAGTAAAGCAGAAGTAGATTTTTTTGGAACTCTCTTGCTTTTTCAATGATCCAGCAGATGTTGGCAATTTGATCTCTGGTTCCTCTACCTTTTCTAAAACCAGCTGGAACATCTGGAATTTCACAGCTCACATACTGCTGAAGCCTGGCTTGGAGAATTTTGAGCATTGCTTTTCTAGCATGTGAGATGAGTACAATTGTGTGGTAGTTTGAGCATTCTTTGGCATTGCCTTTCTTTGGGATTGGAATGAAAACTAACCTTTTCCAGTCCTGTGGCCACTGCTGAGTTTTCCAAATTTGCTGGCATATTGAGTGCAGCTCTTTCACAGCATCATCTTTCAGGATTTGAAATAGCTCAACGGGAATTCTATCACCTCCACTAGCTTTGTTCATAGTGATGCTTCGTAAGGCCCATTTGACTTCACATTCCAGGATGTCTGGCTCTAGGTGAGTGATCATACCATCATGATTATCTGGGTCATGAAGATCTTTTTTGTACAGTTCTTCTGTGTATTCTTGCCACCTCTTCTTAACATCTTCTGCTTCTCTTAGGTCCATACCATTTCTGTCTTTTATTGTGCCCATCTTTGCATGAAATGTTCCCTCGGTATCTCTGATTTTCTTGAAGAGATCTCTAGTCTTTCCCATTCTATTGTTTTCCTCTATTTCTTTGTACTGTTCACTGAGGAAGGCTTTCTTATCTCTCCTTCCCATTCTTTGGAGCTCTGCATTCAAATGGCTATATCTTTCCTTTTCTCCTTTGCCTTTCATGTCTCTTCTTTTCTCAGCTATTTGTCCTCAGACAACCATTTGCCTTTTTGCATTTCTTTTTCTTGGGGATAGTCTTGATCCCTGCCTCCTGTACAATGTCATGAACCTCTGTCAATAGTTTTTCAGGCACTGTTTATCAGATCTAATCCCTTAAATCTATTTGTCACTTCCACCGTATAAGTGTGAGGGATTTGATTCAGGTCATACCTGAATGTTCTAGTGGTCTTCTCTACTTTCTTCAATTTAAGTCTGAATTTGGCAATAAGGAGTTCAGGATCTGAGCCACAGTCAGCTCCTGCTCTTGTTTTTGCTGACTATATAGAACTTCTCCATCTTTGGCTGCAAAGAATATAATCAATCTGATTTCGGTATTGACAATCTAGTGATGTCCATGTGTAGAGTCATTTCTTGTGTTGTTGGAAGAGGGTGTTGGCTATGACCAGTGCGTTCTCTTGGCAAAACTGTTAGCCTTTCCCTGCTTAATTTTGTCCTCCAAGGCCAAATTTTCCTATTACTCCAGGTATATCTTGACTTCCTACTTTTGCATTCCAGTCCCTTGTAATGAAAAGGAAATTTGTTTTTGTCCCAGGACAAACCACAGGGCAGCCATACCTGACATGGGACACTGCAGTTCCATTTTCCACCAAGCTGTACTAGCCCCTGAAGTCCTCTCCCATCATGTCATGCTTAGTAATCTTTGTATTGGCAGCTCTCACCTCAGCTCTAAAGTTTAGAAGGTTCATAAAGTATAGTAACTGAAGGAGTGGATGAGTTAATGAAACATATCTGAAGGGGAACATGAACTTAAGCATATTTTGAGTTATCCAAGTGGAGATATTCAAACATTAGAAAAATATCATGTCTGCAAGTGAACTTATTTTTGAAACCAAATAAGAATCACAGACATAGAGAACAGACAGGTTTCCAGGGGTGGGGGGCAGATTACTAGATACAAACTAATATATATAGAATGAGTATACAATAAGGTCTTACTGTACACTACAGCGAACTATATTCAATGTCTATATAACTTAAAGTTTGCTGTATACCAGAAACTAACACAACATTGCAAATTGTAAATCAGCTATACTTCAATAAAAATAAATTAAAAAGAAAAAGAAAAATATGATGTCTGAAACTCTGGGACAGAAGGAGCTGGAAATGTAGAGTCTTTGGTAAAGAACTGGAGTTAGTGTAGAATTAGAAGTAAAGCCACAGAACAAAATTAATAGCTATCATGTATTCACTATTTACCATGCCATGTACTGCTAAGTATTTCATACATATCTTCTCAGTTATGTATGTTTTACTTTAATATTACAATACAGTTATCATTGCCTTCATTTTGCAGATAAATAAATTAAGGCTTAGAGAGGGAAAATAATTGTCCCAGGGTTATATAGTCAGGATCTGAATTCCAACATATTTGACTTTAATGTCCACACTCCACAATTTGCTCAAAGATTAAAAACCTAGAAAATTCTTTCTTGGTAATTGCCTACTTGCTCCTGCAGGCAACTTATCACCTTGGCTTTGGCTCCAGAAACTGAGATTAGTGGATCTCAACTACAATGTTAAAATACATCTGTTTGCCTATGCGCTAGTGAAGTGTATATCAAGTACCTTGCTACCAATAATTAATGGCAAATGTGGCTATGATACAGTAGTTCTTATAACTATAGTAGTTATCATAATATATCTCATACTTACATTCAGGCAGAACTTTTGAAGTGAAAGAAAGAAGTAGCAAACAGTACTACATGAGACATGTAGAAAACTGATCCCATGGGAATGGTTGTACTTGTGAATATGCTACATGTGTTGAGAACAGATGCATCAACCAGTATGGTGGAAAAGATTCTATTTTAAAATAAATAATGATTCAGTTACCAGTTATTATAAAGAAGTTTATCATGAATGATTATATATACGATATAATTTTTTTTTTTTTACTTACTGTATCTTGGGGTTAGATGAGAAAAGACAATTGGAATAAGATACAAATGCACTGAGAGCTTTCTGAACTTGCTTGGAAAATCCTAAATCCTGAGAATAAAAATTTTGCTTAAGGAATTCAAGGCTTTTTATATGTATTTCCAGATTGACTGTAGTAAATATAAAATGTTACCATCAGAAGAAAGATTTTGTTATGAAATATATGCACCAATTTGTGGATCTGATGGCAAAACTTATGACAATGATTGCTACTTTTGTTATGAAGTTGAGTAAGTATTGAAATAGTTTCCTACATTTAAGGGTTAATAATTACATGTTAAGACCAATGTACTTGAAACAGAAGGAGTTGTTTATGGTATAGAATATGTGAGTCATCCATGCTGACTCTGATTAATAGAATTCTCATAATTTACAGGATTTGGGCGTCACTGGTATTACTGTGTCACTACATATTGGCAGTAAGAGCAGAGAACCTTAGACAGAAGGAATCTTGGAAAGAAATTTAAAGGTCATCCAGTTCAACTTCCACCTATTAATCTATTGCTTAAACTCTTCCCATGAAAAATTCACCAGTTTGGCTCTCAGCCAATGCTTTGTTTATTTTCAGGGAAAAAGAAATATCCCTCCATCTAGGCATGCCAGTCCACAACTGCTAGGATGAGCTGTGTTTATTGTTCAGCTTCAACAACTAAGTCTGGATATGTTAGAGCTCCTTAACAAGAAAAACCTAAAGAACTTGTTCTGAGTATGATTTCTAAAAAAAAAAAAAAAAAAATTGTATGCTGGAAGTATAATAAACTTAAATTTAGAAAATCACATAACCAAAAGCGGTTTAAAGATTACAAAGTAATCATCCAAAAGATATATTAGTATCAGCTCAAAAAGCACGAAATGATGACTAATATACTAGAGTGTATTTAGAAACTTACAGTTCCCTTTAAGTACTTTTAAAACAAACATGAATGAAAACTAGCATCTAGTATATATGGCATATTGTTCTGATTCTGTTTTATTAAGAAAAAATTATGAACTCTTATAAAAAAGGCTTACATGTATCTTCTTTAAATAAAAAATCCATTAAAATATATTTTTAGGGACATAAACTGACTATGATGTATTATGAGCCTCATCCTTATGTAATCAGCACCAGCTGCTAAAAAATCCCTAAACTGCTGTCACTCCTTTTAAAAGCATCAATAAATGGAGAGACTTGGCTACATTTTGAGGGGCTCACTGGTGAAATTCGGATGCTAATGAAATGCCTATGGCCTCAGCATTTCTCATTTGTTGCTATTTTTGTCTCCACAGGAAAACTAACAACAAACTTAAATTTGTACACTTTGGAAAATGTTGAATCAGTCTTATGATTACAAACACAAGAGACACATTTCTTCTCCCATATAATCTATACCATATTACCTAATCTTGTCACTATTATGTCTTGATTTGCTTGTAAAAGAAAGAAAGTGAAATAAATATATGTCTGACTTTTTGTTTAGGAGTTGAATCTTCTAGATTTGTTTCACTTTTGTGTAATGTCTATAAGACAACTTTAGGGCCACATCCTGGGGGAAAGGGGCCAATTAAGACTAGTAGTACCCACTCCAGTGTGCTTGCCTGGAGAATCCCAGGGACGGGGAAGCCTGGTGGGCTACTGTCTATGGGGTCGCACAGAGTCAGACACGACTGAAGCAACTTAGCAGCAGCAACAGCAGCAGTGAAGCTCCAATATTTTGGCCACCTGATGCGAAGAGCTGACTCACTGGAAAAGACCCTGATGCTGGGAAAGATTGAAGGCAGGAGGAGAAGGGGATGACAGAGGATGAGGTGGTTGGATGGCATCCTGAGTCGATGGACATGAGTTTGAGCAAACGCTGGGAGACGGTTAAGGACAGGGAAGTCTGGCATGCTGCAATCCATGGGATCGCAAAGAGTCAGACATGACTGAGAGACTGAATGGCAACAAATACTCCAATAAAAATTAAAGAATAAAATAAAAATAAAGAATGCCAGTCCGCACTGCCCCCCACAACTAAGCATAACAACAATATTAAATTAAAATCAGCATGTTGTTATTTTGCTCTGTTGCTCAGTCATGTCAGACAGAACAACAACAAAGTAGGAACCAGAAAAATCAAAGGAGCTAAAGCTGGTGCCTTCTCTTGCCCAGGCCAGGAAAACATTCTCTGTGCATAACTTAGTTCTGGCCTATTCCTGAAAAATTCCTTAACACATAAAGAGGAAGACTTCAAGCACAACAATCAGGAAATACTGTTTTGCTATATGTCTCTTGTGTTTAAGACACTGAAAGCAACCCTGGGTTGAGACTGCTACTTCTTCCCAGAGAATATGTCTGTAAAACATTTCAAGTAAACACATCCAGGAAAGTTGTGCAAGTTCCCATGAATTAGTTGATGTCTCCCATGTTTTTCTTTCTTTAAAGTCTGATCTCAGGCCCAGGACCTGAAACTTGAAATCCTACTAATACATTATGTATCCCCAAAATTATATTATTATTTATTTCAAAGATCATATTATTTGTTCCCCAAAACAGAGTGTGCCTTGCAAAACTTTTAAATCTATCTGTACATCTATTCAATGAACACATATCTATTAATGCCTATCTATTATACTTTGAGTCTGTGTTAGACTTGGTAGCATATAATAGTGAATAGAATTGATTTGGTCTTATCCTCTTGGAGCTTACATTCTGTGGAAAAATTATTTTCCATGCTTAGTACAGCATCCTGTACAAAAGTGATATTATACAAATATGTTTAGTAACACTGAATCAAAATTAAGCAACATTTCAATTGTATTATAACAGAGTCACATTATATAAGTATATAACATATGAAAATCTAACTATGTGATCTCTGCAAAGAGGGAAAAGGAGAAATCTCTGCAAAGAGGGAGAAAAAGTTAAACTCTTTTGAACTGTGGTCTGATTTCACAAATCCATCAGAAATTTAGGGACTGAGACTGTCCACCACGATGGCATGAAGTAGGAACTCAAGTAGGATACTGTTTGTTGTAGTGGTTGTTTTCTTGTTTTCCTGAGTGTTTTGAAAAAAACACTCCTTAGAGAAACTCTTTAAAGAAATTGAAAATACTGACTTGAATGTCATTTATCTTTTCACCAAATACGGATTAAATATCCACATTTTGTTAGATGCTAGAAATGCATCAATAAGCAAATATAAAAATTCATTCTTTTTTTTTGAAGCTTTAAGATTACATAGGAATAATAATATTAATAAGATACCAATCAAATATGTGTGTGTTTGAGTATATGGCGAATCTTGAGACTAGTTAAGCAGAAAATGATCTCTGGTGCAGGAGTGGAGTTGAGGGTAGAGTGGGAGGCAATAGTCATGGTGCTAAGAAGCAAGAAGCATCACTACAAGCAGAGAGAACAAAGTAACTAACACCAACAATTGGTGAGTTCATTTAAACCACTCTTCCTCCCAAGCCCCTTCTATAATCCACTCCCCACAATCTATTTTCCAATTACTTCCAAAGTGGTATTTCTGAAACACCGATCTCATCTTGTCATCTTCCTGCAAAAACTGTTTTAGTGAGTATCACTGCCTAATCCTCCATTAGTACTGGCCACCTCGCTCTTCATCTGCATTCCTCTCCACTCCACATTTTGATATGAACTGCTTACCACTCTTAGAACCTTGCATGAACTCTGCAATTTTCTACATGCTGCTCCCTCTTCCAGTACTTCTCTTTCTCAATTTCCAATACCAATTTCACTCATTAAAGATTCAGCCCCAGGGTTATCTTCTCTAAAAATCTCCTCCTATGTATTCAGTCCTGCTAGATCAGCATGTTTCACATTATATTCTCATTAGCTTAATAAATATCTATCTCTTTTGTTACATTGTGAGCTCACAGCTGGCACACTGCAGGTGTTCAAATAATGCTTTACAAATTAATTTAATTAAACTAAAATTAATTGAATTTTACTTCTATCAACAAGTAAGGAAGCAAACCATGGTGTCTTATCCCAGATAACCCTGAAGTCAGATGTCACTTCCTGATTCACCTGAAATTTTTGCATCTGTTTGCATTCTATATCAACCGAAGCTCTGAATGGTTAGTCAAGTACCTACAAACAGAATCCACAGACACACAAATAATAGCAAATGACTGTTTTCCTAGAGACTGCCACATAAAGACAGAGATGGTGGTTACCTTGCACACCCACAGCCTAAAACTCTCCATTATGTTCCTGTTCTCTATATTCATATCTTGCAACACTGTCTTGTAAGTCAATCTTTATGATTTATAGCGTGAAAACTGCCATCAAATTTTAAAGATTACCAAATAAAATAAAGTAAAAATTAAATACATTGTCAAAACATGTTCCCTATTCAAATTCTAAGAAATCTCATTCTGCTTCTTTTTCTTCCTCATATTTAAGCAAAGCAGGTATTACTACATCCAATAAACCTGTCCTCCTGGAACAAGTAACTCCTGTCTCTCTCCGAAAACTAAGCTAAGTGGAAGCACTGACTTTGACTTTGGAATTTTAATTAACAATAATAGTACAGATCAAGGAAATGTAAGCCAGAGCCAGAAAAACACACCTCAACAAAATATCTACATGGACACACACTGAAAACTTTTCAGAATTTCTGAAGAAAAGAAACTTTGAGTTCACAGAAAATTAAGCTTTTTAAGAGTGCCTAATAAAACTCTACAAACGAACTACTAGAGTATTGAAAAATGCTTCTGGAGAGATCTGAAAGCTACTGGATCCTTACCAGTTGCCAGACTCCTAGGCACTTCCTTCCTGGGATGTAAGGCATTTAACACTCAAAAATAGGTTCTGAGGTTAAAAGAACTACGGCCAGGCCCAGCCAAGTCCTCCATGGCTCATCCATCAACAAGCCCAGTTTTGGGGTTTCACGCTCCCTAATCCCAGTTCCTGAATCTCATTCTTCATGTGGGAGATCCCACCTGAAGCCCCACCTCTATAACTGGCCCAGCAGCCAGACCGTTTGGCTCTCTGCCCTTCCACGTTGTGCTCCCTGTTTCTCTCTTCCTCTCTGCTTTACTGCTCCTAGAAATGAAGCCCAGTGGCTGACACCCCCAGTATATTGGCAGACTTCTGCTGTGGTGCTCACCTCCCTTGTCTGCCTGTTTTTAGACTGCTTGTCTGGGCTCCAGTTTATCTATGAGGCCTACACATTGCCTGGACTACCATCTGCTTGCTGCCGCTCTTTAGATATGAACATGTCCCCCAGTCAGACTGAAATTATGTGATACAATGGATAAGGTGGTGGTCATTTTGCAAAATGGTATATATACATGTCTAATCATTATGTTGTATACATTAACTAATATTATACATCAATTACATCTCAATTTTAAAGAAAACACAGATTAAAAAACTCTAAGAAAGCTGAAAAAAAAGACGAGGGATTTTGAAGAAAGAGAACTTTGGGGTCAAATTTACATTTGCTACTTCTGAGAAACCTTGAGTTAGTGATTTAACCTCTGAGTTTCAGTTCTTGCATTTCAAAATGGGGGCAAAAGCAGCTGCTCATGAACTGGTATGAACCACTATACATACAGCATATACTATTGTGCCTGGCATATAATTAGCCAAAAAATTAATAAATGATTTAAAAATAACAGAACAAAAACTTGTGGTTGCCCTAAATTTGTATCCTAAACACAATGGATGGTTCTATTTCAGGTTCTGGCCCCTCCCTGTCTTCTTTCCAGCCCCACCCTGTTACCCATGTCTAACCCCACCCTAAGAGACAGAACTATGAACCTCGTGTCAGAGCAGAGCCACAGAAGTCAGCAGAGTAGTTTGACTGCAATGAAATAAAAACACACAGTCTTCTATCAGGAACTTTAAAAAGACTTCTGAAAAGATGGTCCTCATGTTTGGTTTAAAAAATATATATCTATATCTATATATATCTATACCTATGTATATATCTATATCTATATCTGTATATATATCTTCTGGTTTTGAGGCTCAAGAGCAAGAACTTTGGTCCTGTTTATATTTGTATCTAAAATGGGTATTGGTCTATCTGTTTCTGCACTGCCTGAAAAATAGTAGGCAATGCCTGACAAACATCATATATATAATTTTTTAACTGTCAAAAAAGAAAACATCAGAATAAACAGGGTGAATATAATCAAGGCCATGTTTTCAACATCCTAATGGCATCAGGGGTCCCACACTAAATTCTGCATTGCCAGAAAATAACAAAAGAAACCAATATTTAGCAAAGGGCAGAGAACAAGAGAACTGAATTCCTCCACAGACAGAAAAACGTTTCCAGAGTCTGTGGTTGCATAAGTGTCTTTGCCGGAGGAGAGGAAGACTGGTTGAATTAGGTGGGAGCTGGCAGCAGGAGATGCAGTAAAGAATGAGAATTAGGGGCTTCTAGTACTCTTGCCTGGAAAATCCCATGGATGGAGGAGCCTGATAGGCTGCGGTCCATGGGGTTGCTAAGAGTCGGACACGACTGAGCAACTTCACTTGCACTTTTCACTTTCATGCATTGGAGGAGGAAATGGCAGCCAACTCCAGTGTTCTTGCCTGGAGAATCCCAGGGATGGCGGGGCCTGGTGGGCTGCCACCTATGGGGTCGCACAGAGTTGGACACGACTGAAGCGACTTAGCAGCAGCAGCAGTGGCAAACTCAAAAGGTAAAAACCTCACTCAACTTTCTAGAAAATTAACTGACTGAATACTTGCCTGAAGAACACTCTGCTTGGAGGTCAGGACAAAAAGACTACCACCAGAAAAGCTAAGTTAGCTGTACAGTGGTGATCAGAAGGTCTGATCCTAATTGCAGAATATCCCTGATTATAGGGATGGGTTGTGTCTTGGGTTGTGTCTCCCACCTCATCTCTCCAGACCACACCAGAAGATCTGTAAGATTCTACCTGTGAAAACACCAGGAGTTCTTAGAAGGGAAAGAAGAAAGAGGATTACTGGATAGAATGAAAACAGGGTGGAATGAGCTTGGGAAAGCAGGGTGTTTAAACCTGTGGATGACAATATGCAAAACATAACTTTCAAAAATCAACTAGAAGCAACGGGCATAGAAGATGAGAGGGGTTTTTTCAGGAAAGAAGACAGCTGGTCCCCAGCAGAAGAATCTGAAGAAGCACTCCCAGGCAGATGGGGGTGGGGGTGTTGTTGCTCTGCAGAGAACCCCCCTTCAAGATCCATGAAGAAGACAAGAATGAACAAACAGAAGCCTTGTGGAAATGGAGATGGTGGCAACACTAGTGAAGCACTTCAACCACCTTGGAAGAAAAGGGCTCACTGTTGAAAGTTAGGAGGCATTTAACAGTAGAATGGAAAATAAAGATTCCAGAAGAGTTAAAATCATGGCTTGTTGAGGACTCAGTTCAGTTCAGTTCAGTTCAGTCGCTCAGTCGTGTCCGACTCTTTGTGACCCCATGAATCGCAGCACGCCAGGCCTCCCTGTCCATCACCAACTCCCGGAATTCCCTGAGACTCACATCCATTGAGTCAGTGATGCCATCCAGCCATCTCATCCTCTGTCGTCCCCTTCTCCTCCTGCCCCCAATCCCTCCCAACATCAGAGTCTTTTCCACTGAGTCAACTCTTCGCATGAGGTGGCCAAAGTACTGGAGTTTCAGCTTTAGCATCAGTCCTTCCAAAAGTTACTAGGCAGAAGCAGCTGTTTCAACTCTCTGCTAAGAAAAATGTAGATGTTATTCTACACAGCATTTACAAAAGCTATAAAGAGTATTAAAATTGCAAGAAATTGCTGGGAAATGTTGGTGATAAGGAGTATGTGGTTAATAAAGTTGTGACAGGAATAGAAGAGTATTTCAATGTGATACTGGGCACTCAGCTGCTCTCCACATTTTAGAGACTCCAATATGCCAAAATCCTCTTGGCTCACCCTGATGTGCCAGTGTCCCAGGTTTAGGCAGCACCACACCTACTGAGATTATTTGTAAGAACTGCAGCAATGTTGGCACATACGCCCTTTGATGAGAAGAGTCTTGCATGATCTCTGGGCTGTTTGCATGGTTTCCTAAAATACCTGGTGAAAGATGCTGTCTCTGTTTACTGCCAGTGGTTACAAAGTGGCTTCTGCTGAGAACCACCACAAAGCCCTGAGAGGGTCTACTGAATACTCACTGCTATGTCTGGTATCTGTAAACACTCTTTTTGTTCTTAGTCTTTCTCTTGCATAACTGATGTTCTTTAAAATTGCTAATGTATAACAGGGCTTATGCTTCAGTTAGTTTTCTGTTTTGTTCTAAACAGAAAATAAAAGCAGTACAGGCTCCTTTTCTCATTTCAAAGTTCCTACCAGTGCAGGCAGTAATTAGACAAAGAAGAAACACTGACTAGAACATTTTATTGCCTACTTGACAACATTGCTTGAATGCTTGTGGTTCTACCTCTTTGACACTACACAATTTTCTGTGTTAAAACTGTGTGCAAAAAATGCCCTGATTCCTAGTTCCAAAGGTTCAACTTAATATATATATATACCTGAAAACCCAAGCATTTGTGCTTTTTTTAATAGTGCTTGAAGTAAAAGAGCCCATCCTCTGAAAGTTCATTTGTGTTGCTTGAACATTCTGCTAATATCGTTCAAATTGTTGAAGGATGGTAGTTTGGTCCATAGTTTTTGCATTTGAGTCTAATGCACGTTCTAACATGAGAGAGGCGATGCACTATTGTATAGCCACAGTTTTCTGGAGAAGTTGATGTTTTAGGAATTGTATTTCAGATTTTAAACAAAATTTGTCTCTAAATTTCAAAGCAATTAAAAAAAGAATGGGAATTAGGGAAGGGGCATATAAAATTTATATGATTTTATATAAGACATAAAAGATACCAAAGATACAGCTTGTGCTATTTATTATATTGTGTGATAGGTATATGAGCATTTGTGCTGTGGTTATTGATATTATGATTATTGTTTAAACTGTACCTGTGTATTATTAATACATATACTCTTGCATGTACGATACATGATGAAATAGAGAAAAGACAAGGAGGAAAAAGTGGGAAAAAAAAGTAGATGGTCTCAGGTATAAATTGGCCCTGAATTTGAGAGGATTTGCTAAGTGCAAAGCATCAGTATGTTTACTTTTAAGGCATCCTGTCTTCTCCAATATCCACAGGTCTCTTTGACACCTTTTTCCTCAAGGACAGAGACTTACTCCTTTACAAAAATAGTCCTAAGTAGACTAGGAAACTAACCCAATACAGAGGCCCACTTTATGGAGAAAGGGATGCAGACTGGCACAGTGCATTACACTAGTAATGCACTAATGTAATAGTGCATTACATTATGCAATGGCCTGAATATCTCTATGAAAGTTCCCATGAAAAGCAAAGCAAAGAATTAAGGACATTTTGTGACAGAAATTGTTGGTCAAAAAAAGGACCTCAAATATTGATCCAGTGATACAGAGATTTCTGGGTTTCACAGACCAGTTAAATTTTTTTTCATAATTATTTATTGCAAATTAAAGTAAAAAGCACAATATAAATCTAAGACAAAAAAATCACCCACAATATTTAGAAAACATCATTTTTATCACTTATCTGGATATAGAGTTTCCTATATCAGTAATAATATCATAAATACAGTTTTGTTTGTATTCTATTTTGCTTAATGTTATATCATAAGAATATTTTTTTAATTTTTCTTGTTTCTTTTTTCTTTCCTAACTTCCTAAAATAACCAGTATAAACAGTAACTTAAAAAAAATATATAACTGGGAAAAAAATGGGTAATCCAATGTAGCATTGCCAATTTTGTTCTATAAAGACATTGATAAAAATTACAATGTACTTTCATAACTGTTTCTTAATATCAAATAATAGTTGTAATTTTGCATTCTTTTTATTACTTACTGGTTCTTATTTTTTTCTCATTTTGCCTTGGAATGGCCAAAAGTCTCCTATGAATCAGGTACTAGCATTTAAGAACCACTCATGAAAACCAAGGGTCCTCAAACATCATTCTAAGGAACTCTTGGAAGTCTCCGGCATGGCCTGAACAGTGCGGTAAAGAAAAAGCCGGCCCAGTGATTTGGAATCCTCTACTCTGACGTCAATTCTGATACATTTGCCTTTTATTTATCTATATTGAAGTACAGTTGACTTACAATGTTGTGTCAGTTTCAGGTATACAGCACAGCAATTCAGTTATGTGTACACATACACACACACACACACACACACACACACACACACATATATATTTTAGATTCTTTTCCCTTACAGGTTCCCTGATAGCTCAGTTGGTAAAGAATCCTTCCTGCAATGCAGGAGACCCCAGTTTGATTCCTGGGTCAGGAAGAGCCACTGGAGAAGGGATAGGCTACCCACTCCAGTAATTTTGGGCTTTCCTTGTGGCTCAGCTGATAAAGGATCCACTTGCAATGCAGGGGACCTGGGTTCTATCCCTGGGTTGGGAAGATCCCCTGAAGAAGGGAAAGGCTACCCACTCTAGCAACCTGGCCTGGAGAATTCCATGGACTGTATAGTCCATGGGGCTGCAAAGAGTTGGTTATGACTGAGCAACTTGCACTCTCACAGGTTACAAAATATTGAGATATTTAGTTCCCTGTGATATATAATAGGTCCTTGCTGGTTACCTATTTTATATATAGTAGTGTGTATATTTTAATCCCAACATCCTAGTTTATTCCTCACACCACCCTCCCCACTCCTCTTTCTTTTTTTATTGGGTTATAGAGGATTTTTCTTTTTCTAAGAATATGGGTAGTAAGCAAAAAGCAGGAGTCAAGAATTTTGATGAAGGACTCAGAAGACTATGTGTGGCTTCAATTTTTTTCAAAAATATACCAATGTGTGTCTGTGCAGAAGAGCAGGTGAAACTTTAGCAAGTTGGTGGCAGAAGTTAAGGGGTAAAGAAGTAAGTCTCAGTTAAGATTCTAAAATGCTGTACTAGGGCTTAGTTTTGGGAGAGCAATGAAATAATAATAGATACTTAATTAGAATACATATTCTTCTTGGGAAGAAATGTCATCTTCATGGAAAAGGGCCATATATTTCCTAATCTCTTCTTCGTAATGATCTTTAGCTGGAGCAGACTTGAAGCCATACAGCACTGGAGGCCAGTGATGGAGCTGTTCCATGATGCACATAACAATGTATAACATCTTGAAGACAAAGATGCCAATTGTAACACATACCTCTGTAAGATTTGCAATAAGCTTAAACATATTCTTTTTCTCAGGGAAAAGGTCTCTTTAGGAAATATAGACTCCAGAATGTAGTCTTTAAGCTAGCTGTTATCACTTCTCCCAAAGAGAAGGGGCTACAGGTGAATCATGGATGCATGCTAAGTTGCTTTAGTTGTGACCAACTCTTTGTGACCCTATGGACTACAGCCCACCAGGTTCCTCAGTCCATAGGATTCTCCAGGTAAGAATACTGGAGTGGGTTGCCATTTCCTCCTCCAGGGGATCCTCCTGACCCAGGGATCGAATCCAGGTCTCCTGTATTGGCAGGTGGATACTTTACCACTGAGCCACATGGGAAGGTCCCTCTCCCCCTACCCCCACTGAGCACACTAGTTCCTAAAGAGTTTTCCTAAACTTTATGCCATGCTACTGAAATATATGTCATTATTGAGTATCTTATAGCTTATGAAAAATGCATTTGGGGGAATGCAATTCAATGGGGAAGGCAATTCTGTACTTGGAGAAAAGTACAGATGCATGTGGGAAAGAAAAGTCATTTCTTTGCCAAAAAAGGACTTCAGTTATAGCTAGAATATCCTTCATCTGTGCCATTTCAGAAGGCAAGAACCATCTTCATACTTTTCCATCTAAGCAATGTGGTTTTTTTTTTTTTTTTAACTTAGACTCAGAAACAAGGTATGAGATTAAAAATCCCCAAGGAGATTAATGTAAGTGCTCAACCTGAGGGTTTGGTATTTTTCCACATGAAAAATACCAATGAAGCAGAGGCTTATTTCCCATTAAAAAACCTGATAAAACTGGCTTAAGGTACCTGGCTAATAGGAAATCACTAGTAGGCACGCATCAGCTTGCTGACTCTTCAGGTAAGCTAAATACCAAAGGAATGACATGAAAGCAAATCCTTAAAGAATGCTAGTAGAATGCCTGAGGCGACTATAGGATAGGGACTGAGTTTCTGCTTCTGAAGTATCATGTATTTTACCAACTGGACACAAAATGAAGCCTTATATCAGAGAGTGAGCAAAAGGAGCACGGCGAGAAAGTTACAGAAATATTTTCTAACTCTATCACTGGAACGCTGTTTGAATTTTGGCATGCTTTTTATTTCTATGACTCAACTTCCTTTCTCATTAGTTATGTTGGCATTCTGTTTGTACCCTTTTCATGTAATTTTTGTAGGGATTAAATGAATTCATGAATGATAAGTGCTTAGAATATTCATAGCATGGTATAAACATTCAATAATAAGTATTGTTACTGTTTAAAATGTATAATATATGAAAAAGAATATAATACAATCATCACGACTCAATGCAGGAATTGCCATTATAAGATTCTTAACAGATATTCATGCAGTTTCTTCTGGGCTGGGTCCCCCTGAGTGAGAAGGAACTCCCACCTTTCTGAGACAATCATTAATGGGCAACTCTTACTATCAAAACTTCTTATTTTTATCATGCTTAGATTTACTGTATATTATTTACCTTCTCACTTGTCCCTTGGAGCCACAAATAAAAAGTCTAACTGGGAAACTTTTTAGTATTTTAAAGATAGCTCTTTTGTACTTCCTGAGTTTAATATTATTACTTGAAGAAAACCTTCAAACAGGTCTTATGCTAAATGCTGTACATAGCGACCTCCTTTAATTCACAAAACTCTGATAATAAATTTATATAAATAAAAGTTTATAATATTTATCATGGTAAGTCTAGCTTCTAATATAGTTCTGAAGCATGACAGGAGCTAAAAAGAACAATAAGTTAATGAATAAATCTGCTTTTTATTTCACTTAAGAAAAGTAAGGTTTACAGATGACAGATACACTGTCCAACATAAACGGGAAATGGTAGGGTTATGATCGACAAGAGTTCTGCTTGACCCCAGAGCTCAAGCTCTTAAACACTGCCGCACCATGTTCTCTAGTCAACATCATAATCCCCATTCCTATAGCAGCTCATATCACCAGATTCTGGAATCGTTATTCATTTCTGGGAAGACAAACTTGAGTTCTATTTGGCACAGCGCTTCCACGCCAAAGAAACTATGTCCATTAATGTTATGCAGAATACTTTCTAGTTCCTGAACTCAAAAGGCAAGAGCAGCTACCAGTCCTTTCCACTTACCAGTGGTCTTGCCATAGAGCCATGCAACAGCTCTTTGAAATCGTCATTTTCCACTGTCAAGAGTTTTCTTGTAGCACTTAGCAAACATCATAAATGAAGAATGTTTTGTTGAAATATTGGTCAAGATAAGTAAGTTACTTCCTAATATTTGGCATAGTGAGAAGTGCAAATGCTTCTCTTCCTTTGGAAAATGTCAGTGCAGTTGATGATATTACTAGCTAAGTAAGACTAAGACTAAGACTTCCCTGGTGGCTCAGATGGTAAAAGCGTCTGTCTACAAAGTGGGAGACCCAGGTTCAATCCCTGGGTTGGGAAGATCCTCTGGAGAAGGAAATGGCAACCCACTCCAGTATTCTTGCCTGGAAAACCCCATGGACAGAGGAGCCTGGCAGGCTACAGTCTATAGGGTTGCAAAGAGTCGGACATGACTGAGCAACTTCACAACAACAACAAGCTAAGTTAACCCCTTGTTACTGGGTGCGAAGAGTTCTTGATACATTAAACTATACTTGATTTCTTCAGGTCAGCCCTATTTGGAGACAAAGCAGTCATGGTCAAAACATGAGGGACAGCCCAGCTTACGCACCATGGGATTCTTAAAGACATCCACATTGACCCTTATACTGGTGCTTGAAGATGCCAGTGATCTTCTCCTTTAGAAACTTGAATAAATAACTTCCAAAAAAGAGTAACTATATCCCCAATAGTTATTCAGCTAGTTCCATCATTAGCACCACTTCCACCACAAAATATGGGGCTCTCGAGAAAGCCATTTTCTACTGTAGGGCATGCATCTCTACTTTAGCCTAATCAACAAAGACAACGACTGAATTTCTTTGCTTTGTGTCCAGTATGGAACAGACCTGCAGGCTTCCAGTTGATGAGGACTCTGTGTAAAGGGCCAAGACGGCTGGTCTTAATAGCTGCACTAATCACTTTATCAATGAACGAAAAGGGCACTGTTGCAGAAAATGAGGAACCCAGGCTATTTCAGACATTTACTAGTTCTAATATCTTAAGCGAGTTAACTTATTTAAAACCCAATTTCCTCTTCTATAAAGTGGAGATGACAGTAATAGCCAACTCGGTCTTACACGTGAATCAAATAAAATATATGTGAAAGCACTGAAGAATTGTTTATACACCATCCAATTGCATAAGCCAATTGTTTATGCACCAAATGTAAAGTAGAAGCTGGGTCATATTATGTAATCATATTTTACAAGGAAATATTTCCCATGATTCATTAAGTCTTTTGAACCTGTTCCAGGGTCCTGTTCTGGGAAGCAGCTATTTCTTAATAGAGATGACACATCTGGCTAGGATATAATGAAAACCTCAAATGGGCTAGGCTGATAATAGCAGTTCACTCCTCTTGACTCCACCTTACTGCCCTATGGCACTTTCAGCATCGTGAGAGCAACAGTCTCTCTTGGTACTAGAACATTCATTTATTATCAGAATCTCAACTAAGAACCTGTGTCCAGGAAATTGAGATTCTTTCATCTCAGAAGAGAGCAAGTTTTTTGTTTTTTGTTTTTTTTCTTTTCATTTTTCTTTTAAAGCATTTTTCTCTCTCCATCAGGAAATCACTGAATCATATAATCTTAGCTTGGGAGTAGACCATAAAATTCATATAAACCAACTTCCTGACTATATAAGAAATACCAGGAGATCCCTGAGAAGTGAAAATCATCTATCTGGCTTCTGATTTGATGAAAAAAAAAAAATCTCTATTCAAAAGGGGAAAAAAAACAGCCCAAACCAGCCCATTCATGACCTGAGTCAATATTCTCACCTTATTCAGTAGAATTCAATTGACTCAGTCATCCATGACTGATATAAAATTTTAAGAATTTAAAAATATATCACTTATTTATCTACTCCATATTTATTGAATACCGAATATGACCTGGCATCACTTACTAGAAAAACCACTCATGAGTCTCTGTTCAGGGTCCTTTTCCTCATACTCCATTCCTAATCCAAAAGAGCGATCATAGTATTCAAACCTCTGCTGAGTAATGGAACCTGAGTATTATACTGATTCAAAGCCTTGATGAGAACTTCATGTCACCTGGCACACACTAAAAACTGAAGTAAAACTCATATTTTTCCAAAAATAATCGATTTTCATTATAGAAAGTGGTCAGTTCACAACATGTGCTATAGAACTACTACTTTTATGTTATCTCAAAATTGGGATGAATTTTTCTATCTCAAAAATCAAAAGGTCTTCCATGTATCTTGACATGTTTTAGCATAATTTTTCTAGAATCAGAGATAAATCTGATATAATATAGTTTTGCTATGAAGCTGAGTATTTACCCCTTCAAGTGTCAAACCTGGTTCTATTAAAAGAATTTTAAATTCAAACCATTATTAAGTGGAGTCAATAGAGAACAGTGGTCAAGTGTACTGGCTTTAGAGTCAGACAGAATTCTGTTGGTTCCCAGCCTTGTCACTATATGACTAGGACAGATCACTTTAATTTTCTGGACCTCAGCTTTCTCATTTATACTGTAAGAAGTGTTATAGTACCTACCTATTTGAATTTCTATGTGCTTAAATGCTATAATTTTTGTAAAGGGCTAAACATAGCCCTTCCTATATAATAAGAATTCTAGGATGTTTAGCAAGTATTATTATAAAATGCCATGTTTCTCTACTTACTCATTAGAGGATGAAG
The DNA here is from genome assembly GCF_000754665.1 of Bison bison bison. Taxonomy (NCBI): domain Eukaryota; kingdom Metazoa; phylum Chordata; class Mammalia; order Artiodactyla; family Bovidae; genus Bison; species Bison bison. Next base: position 9,719,245 of record NW_011494863.1, read on the forward strand.
AATGTGATTTAAATTTTCATTTTGATTCAGAGTGAAAATTATTAATATATTTTAGAGTATACATGTATGTGGTAATAAAAAGTATTTTCCTTAACTCTCTTTGAGGTTAAGCCTTATAAGTAGAGAATAATACATTAGCATAGAAGTTAAGAATATGTTCTTTGAAGTCACAAACTTTGGTTCAAGTAATATATTCATCAATTACTAGCTGTATGGTCTTAGAAATTTTATTTAACTTTCTCTGTTTGGGTCTCCCTTTCTGAAGGACATATTGATGATTACTTCTCAGCCACAGTCTTCTATAAAACCAGGTGCAAAATTGGTTGTTCTCAGCGTACCTCAACCCTTTGAACTTAATGTTATATTTTTCAAGAAATACTGTAATTCTTGTCTCGAGCAGAGTCTGTAGCTCTCCTTGGCCAGCATAATGTTTTACTTAACTCCAGCATCCATCCTAAGACCTAAAAAACTATAGAGACACAACATGTGGCAGCAGAATAAATAAATGCTAGAAGCAGATCAACAGGAAGAAGATGAGTTTAATTTTGGATACGTGATAAGTTGAAGGTACTGCAGAATATTCAGGTAGAGGTGTTCAAAAATTAATTACAAATTCAGAATGGAAACCCTGGGATAGTAGGAGATACTGATGAATATTTTATGTCATCGGGATGTATAACTGAAGTCACAGCTAAACATAATCCCTAAAATTATCCCCAAACTATTTGTAATAATTATGAAAAGGGAAAGTGAAAGTTGGTCAGTCGTGTCCAGCTCTTTGCAACCCCATGGACTATACAGTGCATGGAATTCACCAGGCCAGAATACTGGAGAGGATAGCCGTTCCCTTCTCCAGAGGATCTTCCCAACCCCAGGGATCAAACCCAGGTCTCCCACATTGCAGGCAGATTCTTTACCAGCTGAGCCACAAGGGAAGCCCAAGAATATTGGAACGGGTAGCCTATCCCTTCTCGAGCAGCTTTTCCTGACCCAGGAATTGAACCAGGGTCTCCTGCATTGCAGATGGATTCTTTACCAACTGAGCTATCAGGGAAAGCCCATAATACATTATACTATAAACTAAACATGGATGATTGCTTTAATCTTTCATCACTGCAAATGCAGAGTTTGTGTGATTGTCTCCCGTTTACAGGCAATGAATAGAGCTATGTGCAATTCTATAATTCAGAGGTCCATTTCCTTCTTATATTTCACAGAAGACAGACACGGACCAGGTTTTTGTATTTAGAATCTATCAGACTTAACTGAAAAAGCCAAAGGCATGAAATCAGGAATAGCTCACAAAAGTTAATATTAATATATTATAATATTAATAACACTAGTATATTATTTAAAATATAAAAATATCTTTCTTATAAGAAACAGCCACCAGGAGTAATTATATTTCAAAGTGATGAACCTGTAGGCAAAACCTGTTCCAAAAATTAACATTTTAATTCCAAATTTAAATATATAAACAGCTTTCCTTTATAACTGAAAGGTGTTTCAGGGGATTTAAAGTGTTACACATTTGCTCTAAAGAACAGTATTCTGCTGATGTACAGGATTTTCAGATCTATTATGTTCTTTTTCTCACAGTATAAGCTGTGCCAGAGAATCATAAAATATCCCATCCACACAGCCACTGCTTAACTTCTCTCACCAGGAAGCCTACCAGGTGACCCACCCAGCCATGCTGAATGCTTCTATTGGCAGGAAACTCACTCCCTGTTAGTTTATACAACACATTCTAGGACAATGCTAACAGCTAAAAAAAGATTGTGCTTTTTGTTCTATATTTGCCATTTAAAACTGGCAAATGGCACAAATGTTTTGCTAAACCTAAAACAGTTCTGTTGTTCTATAAACCTCAAAGGAGATTTGAAGAATAAATTATATGGACTAAAACAGTCTAATAATTTCAAAGTGATCATCTTACAGAACCTATTAGTACTACTGAAAGAAATAGAACAGAATTACAATTGACCTTAAGATATACATATGTTTCATTTTAATTATTTCCAAAATGTATTGTTTATGAAGGAAAGAAGCATAAAATGTTTCCGGATGTTTATTTAGGTTTCCTCATCCTCTGCCACTTTTTTAAAGTAATAAATCCAGAATGAAAGAACATTTACAAGCTATTTGACACTTTCGAAAACAAAAATTAATAATAACTTGAAATGGTGGTTTTCTTCACTGCATTACATCAGTCACTAAGGTATCCTTGGACTGCAGCCTTCCCTTTAAAATTGTTGACAAATAGGAATAAGTTTCTTCAATCATTATGGTGAAGTCTGATGCTAAGAAAATACTTACACATTTAATATGAATCATTTGTCTTTATAACCTCTCCATGAAGTAAGTAATAATAAATCTGAATTTTTACAGTTGGGAAAGTTCTAAAATAGTTTATAGTGCATTCTAAGCACAGAGGTCATTTATTTGCCAGGAAAAGGATGCCATGCCTTGGGCACCACAATAAATTTAATTGCTTTTAAGTAAAATAGACCTACAGTAAATTCTTTCCAAAACTTCTGGTATAGAATTTAAATCTTTAGGGTTTACTTAAGTCACAATTAATAGCTAATAGATCATTACAGAGTCTCTTTGTACTAGAGTTTTTTTCCTTGCCAACAATGGAAATTAACAGCTCAAAGAATTTAAGACACATGCTTTTTTCTAACCCACACCAAGTAAATAAACCCTAAGTTTTGCTTGATTCATGTGGATTCAACACTAAAACCTGAAAACACGAAAGAATTCATGAGAAGACTACAGCCTTGACTTCTGATACCTGTAAAGTGTACTTTTACCAGGAGCTGCAGATATCCCCTCAAATATAACATGGAGAACCGCCCTGGATTAGGATTCTCTCTCAGTGTTCCCTTCATCCCTAGTAGATTGGGATGAAGCATCGAGGAAATGAATCCATATAAAGTTATGCATATTCTAGTGGGTCAGCTTCTGTCCTTCCATTACTGTATTTGATCCCTAAGACCCTATCTGAAGTATCTTATACCCTTATTTGATCTTATACCCTTATTTGGTCTTTGGAGGTTTTTCTCTGGACAATCTGGATTGTTAATGTTGAAGTGAAATAGTCATCACCAAATGAAAGGCTAAATTTTACTTCTCATAATTATGACCACAGCCATCAGTGTCATCTGTGAGCAATGCATTGGTTCAATTGTTTCTGGCTAGCTTAGTAACCACAGGAGGATGCCTTGATCATCTTTGAAACTCTTTCATCTATCATTAATCAACCAATCAACCACTAAATTCCTAGACGCATGGTATTGTGCTAGGCTCTGGGGCAACAGAGGATAAGATGGTTGGATGGCTTCACTGGCTCAACTGACATGAATTTGAGCAAACTCCAGGAGATAGTGGAGGACAGAGCAGCCTGGCATGCTGCAGTTCACAGGGTTGCAAAGAGTCAGATACGACTTAGTGATTAAACAACAAAAACGGGGAAAATAATCATAAATGGAATTGACTTTGTTATTGACTTTGTCCCTGCTCTTACAGGTGGACCTTATTATTATTATTTTTTGAAGTTGGGGAGATATGATATACTTAATGCAGTACTTTAAATGTAAGAGCCACTCAATAAATAACTTTTGTTTAAACAGTAACTGGGTTTAGGCAGCATCAGCATTTTCATTGTGCTATTCAACACTTAAAAATTTCCAACGGAACTACATAAGATTTTTATCATTCCATACAATTGGTTAGATTGATTGCCAATTAAATAAAATATTATCATCTTCAAAAAAAAATTACCTCCATGAAAAAGAGAAAAAAAAAATTTCCAACGGATACTCTGAGAATTTAAAGAAATGAGAAATGGTTCCTAACTTTACGGAGCTTGCATCTGGACTTGGGAGACAAGTATATAGAGGGTACTTGCTAAAACAAATAAATAATGCAAGAATCCACAGGATAAATACAAAAGAACAGACACCTCTAGCAATGGAGAGTTCATCAACTTAACATGGACACAACTGAAAGATTCTAATGGTTGGAAAGTTCTTCCTTATACTGAACCCCTATATCTTCCTTTAGTTTCTATCCATGGGTTTTAGTTCTGTCTGGTAGTGCCTACACAGACCAAGTCTGTTTCTTTTCAGAGACAGACCATCATAGGTTTTAAATGACTTTTATGGATCATGCTTGGTCTTCTCTTTTCCAAGTTAAACATTCTTGGAAAATATTCTCATCATCTAATACTTACCAATGATACTTACCAATTTGAGTCAAAAGATGGGTTAAGGACTGGCTGTATCATGGGACCTTGGATCAGTCATTTTTGCTGAGTCAGAGTCCACATCAGCTGACAAAAGTGGAGACAGAAGTAACCCCACTTCATACAGTTAAAGTGAGGACTGTCAGAATATATGTGAGAGGAAACATGTGGTGGAAATGGCACAGGCATTCATATTAAAGAGTGCTGGTCTCAAATCTAGTCTCACTTCATGATTATAAGCCAGTCATTTGTCTTCTCAGAGTTGTTAACACATTTTTTAAATGGGAGTAATATTTAGGCCCATGCATTACATTTGGGAGCTGAAGGCAAAAATTAAAATGGAAGCCCATATACCGTATGTATATAATGCGACCCCATGGACTGTAACCCCTCAGGCTCCTGTGACCATGGGATTCTCCAGGCAAGAATACTGGAGTGGATTGCCATTTCCTTCTCCAATGATCTTCCCGACCCAGAGATCGAACCCAGGTCTCCTGTATTGCTGACTCATTCTTTACCATCTGAGCCACTAGGGAAGCCATAATTTACTCAGCCCAGCTATTTAAAACTTATAGCTAAGACACATTTAAATAAAATTATATCCTTCTACCTTGGCAAATAATAGCATTACTGCAATATGAAAACCCAGGTTGAAATGTAAAATTCTCAAACTCCTTAGAATTCTTTCCTGGAATATGGTGGCATGGGAGAAATTGGTCATTGGTCCCTCTCCTGACCTGTAGAAGTTCTCTTCTCTCCACTCCCATCCTGTCATGCCTCATGAAGAGCCCTGTGCACACACACTTGCACACCAAAGCCTGTGTGTCCAAACTTCACTCAAACCCTGGCAAACAGTCACACCTAGGTGACATTTTAAGGTGAAGGGTTTGTATCCCAAGAACACAAGCTGCCTTGGAGAGTGGAGTTGAAGAAGACATCTACGTAGTTCCTGTTAGCAGGATAAAGTCCTCTTGGGATGGGAATTCAGGAGATTACAAGTGTTTCCAGGGCATGCCTTTGATCTACAAGCTCCTATTCCTGTTGGGAGAGGCAAAGAAGTCCTTTTTACAAAGGTTTGGGGCTTCCCTGGTGGCTCAGATGGGAAAGAATCTGCCTGTCATGCAGGAAACCCAGGTTCCATCCCTGGATGGGGAAGATCCCCTAGAGAAGGGAATGGCTACCCATTCCATCATTCTTGCCTGGAGAATTCCATGGACAGAGGAGTCTGGCAGGCTACAGTCCATGGGGTTGCAAAGAGTCGGACATGACAAGTGACTTTCACACACACTAAGATGGTACCAATGATACTTAATTTTCAAAACTATCATAAGAATTAGCAGTTAATGCACAGAAGGGAAGTACTTAGAACATAAAAATGCTATCAATGCTAAAATATATAAACATTGTTGTAGCTATGATTCCTATTGTTATTAGAATATGCTTGAAAAACCATTAGGTGCTACAGGAACACATGGAACATACTGGTAATGCTGACTCCTTTGGACTCTATAGGACCTTGTCATTAATTAAAATATCAAGGAGAATCTACACTTGTCATAGTTTGAACTATGAACTATGTTGAACTAACAATCTACACTTGTTATTCTGAAGAAACTCTTCTGCTCTGAAGTACTTTAAAGTCCAGACCAGCAGTATAGGTAGTATCCCTGAGGAGTTTGAGTCTTGTATCCCATTTCTACTTTCTGGCTCTAAGCTTTCTTTTCCTAAGTGAGAAGAAAACTTCTCCCAGCTCAGCAAAAACTTCTAGCATGCTTTTACCATCTCAAATCACTAAGAGATGATTTAATAATCAAGATGAGCTATCCTGATGAAAATATTACAGGTACAGAGGCTTGGCTGGCACTGCAAGCCCATCTGTCTTGCCGCTCCCTCACTGCCCTTGGTCACCTCAGCAAATGAGAATAGAACTTGCTTCCTGGTCTTTTGCTTTTGCTTTCCATCCATCTTCAGTGTGTATTTCCCTTTCAGCACTGCCCTATGTGTGCCCAAGACAAGAGCAGCCCCATGACTATCTTCTGCCCAAAGAATTCTCAGACACTGTCACCTTACAGCAGAAAATTGTCTTCTTGTAATATTTTAACTACTCATATTGATGTATCATATCCAGGCACTGGGCTAGGGGCCCAAGATGCAATGGTGAGTAAGATCGTCCTTGTCATTAATGAACTCTTTTTTTTTTTTTTAATTTATTTTATTTTTAAACTTTACAATATTGTATTGGTTTTGCCAAATATCGAAATGAATCCGCCACAGGTATACATGTGTTCCCCATCCTGAACCCTCCTCCCTCCTCCCTCCCCATACCATCCCTCTGGGTCGTCCCAGTGCACCAGCCCCAAGCATCCAGTATCATGCATCGAACCTGGACTGGCGACTCGTTTCATACATGATAGTATACATGTTTCAATGCCGTTCTCCCACATTTTCCCACCCTCTCCCTCTCCCACAGACTCCATAAGACTGTTCCATACATCAGTGTCTCTTTTGCTGTCTCATATACAGGGTTATTGTTACCATCTTTCTAAATTCCATATATATGTGTTAGTATACTGTATTGGTGTTTTTCTTTCTGGCTCACTTCACTCTGTTTAATAGGCTCCAGTTTCATCCATAACATTAGAACTGATTCAAATGAGTTCTTTTTAATGGCTGAGTAATACTCCATTGTGTATATGTACCACTACTTTCTTATCCATTCATCTGCTGATGGACATCTAGGTTGCTTCCATGTCCTGGCTATTATAAACAGTGCTGCGATGAACATTGGGGTACACGTGTCTCTTTCCCTTCTGGTTTCCTCAGTGTGTATGCCCAGCAGTGGGATTGCTGGATCATAAGGCAGTTCTATTTCCAGTTTTTTAAGGAATCTCCACACTGTTCTCCATAGTGGCTGTACTAGTTTGCATTCCCACCAACCATGTAAGAGGGTTCCCTTTTCTCCACACCCTCTCCAGCATTTATTGCTTGTAGACTTTTGGATCGTGGCCATTCTGACTGGCATGAAATGGTACCTCATAGTGGTTTTGATTTGCATTTCACTGATAATGAGTGACGCTGAGCATCTTTTCATGTGTTTGTTAGCCATCTGTATGAACTCTTTTATGTTGAACCAAAATGCTAAATAATACAGTGGTTAAGTTGATGAGCTCTGGAGTCAAATTTCCCAATGGGGTGTCCTGGGTAAATCTGAGAACTGATGGCATTTTAAAAATAAGACTTCTTTCCTTAAGAAATAGGCCTGATTTTTCTCATATGTTTGTTCTGGTTACAATATGAATTAAGCCCCATTGCGCTTGGCCATAACACAACCTTCAGCACAGAATTACTGCTTCTTCATGAACTCCAGGACGCTGCCTTGTTATGCAAGCTACATATTATAATAGAAATCATACATAAAGGACCTGAGTTTTCATGCGTGCACCCTGGTTATTTATTTAATATGTCTTATGTCAAATATGAGATAGCACATGGTATGAGTAGTGAAGTAGGAATGGGTCTGGAAATAATAAAGGGTAAAGAGATCACTCTAGGAAATGATCAAGATGGCGGAGTAGGAGGACGTGGAGCTCATCTTCCCCCAACAAACACATCAAAAATATATCTACATATTCAACAGCTCTCACAGAAAACTAGAGGCAGAAGATCTGTTATATAATCAAACCTGCAAGAAAGATCCCTATTTAACAGGGTATAAGGGAGGGAAAAGGGGCATCAGGATGGGACCAGTGTCTCTGGGAGGAATCTATAAAGGGTGGAAGGTTCTCACAAGTGACCCCTCAGCCTGGGAGGCCCCCTTGCTTGCTGGGAGGTCCACCAAGACAGAAAGAGAGGGTGGAGGGGTCTGGCCTCCACTCATTAGGAGTGTGCATTGTTGGCTTGCTAACAATCAAGGTGGGGAGAAAACAGCACTTATGGCTGCCTCTTCACTATACTTCCCTGTCCAAAATATGCACTAGACGAGGCTGCTGGTATGAATTGCACGTAGGCCCTGAATCTTTGAGAGATGGGCCCTGGGAGAAAATTCAGTCCAGTTGTGCAAGACTGCCAAGAGGGCACCCAAAAGGGCTGTGACAGGCACAGGGCAAAAAGGACGCCCCACTGAACATCCAGTGCAGCTTTTGGACACCACAATATCATTACACTCCCTGTTAAGGTGGTAACAGACAGCACACTCTGAGGAAAGACATGGCTGGCATCCATTCCAAAAATAGCCCTGGCACCAAAAATATTGGACTTACACAGTCTACGCGGGAACAATCTCATGTAAAATCACCCCTTCAAGGGCACAGTAGATAACAGTTTCTCATAAACTCATCGAATCAGAAAAAGCTAAATAAAATAAAAAAGCAGAGGAACTATTCCCAATTAAGAGTATAAGAGAAATCACCTGAAAGAACAAAGAATGAAGCAGACCTCACAGTTTACTAGACAGTGAGTTCAAGATGGAGGTAATAAAAATGCTAAAGGAATTAAGAAAGATTATCACTGTAACAAAGAACTAGAAACTATGAAGAGGAATCAATCAAAATTGGATAACTCATTTGCCAAGATTAAACACAAGCTAAATACAATGAATAGCAGATTAAATAATGCAGAAGAATGAATAAGTGATCTAGGAGAGAGAATAATGGAAATCATCCAATCAGAACAGCATATAGACAAAAAAGAAGCAAACTATGAGAGCTATGGGGTAATATAAAGTGTGTTAACCTATGCATAATAGGGGCCCCAGAAGGAAAATAAAAAAGGAATTGAAAATGTATTTGAAGAAATTATAGCTGAAAACTTCATAAATCTAAAAAGAAACAGATATCCATGTACAAGAAGCATAGAGGGTCCCAAACCAGACCCACACAAAGATATAATTAAAAACAACAAAAGTTAAAGACAGAATTTTAAATGCTGCAAGAGAAAAAACAGAGTCAATAGCAAGGGAACCCCCATAAGGCTATCAGTTTATCTCTCTACATAAACTTTATAGGCCAGAAGAGAGAGGTATGATATATCCCAAATCCGGAAAGGAAAAACCTGCAACCTAGTATACTCTATCCAGCAAGATTATCATTTTACAATGCATGTATGTGTGTGTGTATGTGTGTGTGTGTGTGCGCGCACGCGTGTGTGTGTGTGTGTGTGTACATGCACGCATGCTCTGCTGTGTCCAACTCTCTGCAACCCCATGGACTGTAGCCCACCAGGATCCTCTGTTCATGGGATTTCCCAGGGAATAATATCAGAGTAGATTGCCATTTCCCACTCCAGGGGATCTTCCTGACCCAGGAATGGAACCCACGTCTTCTGCATCTCCTTCTTGGCAGGTGAATTCTTTACCACTGCACCACCTAGGAAGGCCAGAGAAAACGGAACCCTCCTACATTATTAGTGAGAATGTAAACTGGCACAGCCTCTAGGTAAAACATTAGGGAATTTCCTTAAAAAACTAAAAATAAAGCAACCATATGATCCAGCAAACCCACTTTTGGGCATATACCAGAAAATATGTAATTAATTCAAAAACAAACATGTACCTCAATACTAATAACAGCACCACTTACAGTAAAATAGCCAAGACATGGAACTCAAGTGCCCATCAAATAATAACATATATATACACACACACACACACACATATACACACACTTTCTTAAACCAATCATCTGTGTATATACGTATCACATGTGTGTGTGTGTATATATACACAATGGAATATTCCTCAGTTATAAAAGAGAATAAAATATTGCCATTTGTAGCAACAAGGATGGATCTAGAGAATATAGGACCTAGACCTAGAGAATATAGTTAGAAAAATATAATATATATGTTAGAAAAATATTTCTAACTGAAGTCAGAAAGACATATATGATATCAATTATATGTGGAATCTAAAAAAAAAAAATACAAATGAATGTATCTACAAAACAGAAACAGATTCACAGACATAGAAAATAAATTTATGGTTACCAAAGGGAAAGTGAGGTGAAGAGGGATAAATTAGGAGTATGGGATTAACAGATACAAACTAGAATACATAAAATAGATAAGCAAAGAGAATTTACTGTATAATACAGTGAAACATATCCAATATTTTGTATTAACCTATAATGGAAAATAATCTGAAATATATATATATAAATATATATATATATATAAAACTGATTAACTTTGATGCATACCTAAAAATAACAAAATAGTACAAGTCAACCATATTTCAATTTTTTTTTTTTAAAAAGGAGATTGTTCTAACAAAACAGACAACTGCCTTTAGGAAGTAAGAGAGGAAAGCTCCCCCAAAATCAACCCTTAGTAGAATATTACAGTCTCCTAATCCATTGGTTCCACAAAGAGACTAATCAGATTCTACTATGCAATTCAAATGTATGTGTATCATATGTCTGAGTCACACTCTATACCTACTGAATTAGAATCTTTGAGTTGAGGGGACCAAGTGTCGAAGGAAGACATGTAAATTTTTAAAAAGTTTCCCCAAATAACTCATTCCAAGTTCATCTTTTTTTCACATCTGTTTCTTCTTGCTAGTTAAAAAAAGAATATACTTCTATGGAACTGAATAATTTAATAATCACAATAATGTTAAGTCATGCTGTCAGAACCTTAGCTCCACAGACTGTTAGAAGAAACATTTTCTCTGGAAGTCTTGTTCTTTAGTAACCTGATGACTTTATCCTTGATGTCACATGTAAATAGGTTATTTGCTAAGTGACTTCATAATGGGAATCTAAGGTTCTCATAATGGGGCCACTGCTCTCAAATCATCAAGAGAATTGAGGCTTTGAGGATTTGCAATGAAACTTTCAACAGAAGGAACTCCCGTGGATGAATTACATTGTTCTTTATGGAAAAGATGAAAACTTTCTTTGTGGCTCTCATGATTATTGGCTATTTCTCATGTAAGGATTTATCAAAGAACCTCAGGGAGGGAGTAAACAATTGATCTTCTAAGGGAAGTAACAAGCCAATGATAATCGTTTTCTAGATGAAGGAATTTCTGAAATTTTGACATTTCTCTTGGATTTAAAAAATTCACTACCTTGACTAAAATAATTAATGGTGGTTGAATCCATTTTTTAGTATCCCAAGAATTCACCCATAGACAGGTTTAGACTCAAGATATTTTAAGGGATGATCCTAAGAAGTATAACCAGCGTTTGACAAGTAATTGATCTTCGACTTTATAATCAGTTTCATCTCTCCTCCCTCTTCTTCCTAATACTTGCACACCAGCCAGAAACCTCCACAAACTTGTACTTTTTGTGTGCGCACACACACAAATGCCTTCTGCACAAAGCCGTGTCAGTTTCTGATGTGGCTTACTCTTAGAGCACAAGCCAATGATACCAATGTCACCAATAAGGGAAGTCCATGATGGGAAAGTGAATCTGCTGGCAGGATGGCTCAGATAGAGGGGGAGGCAAGGAGGAGCTTCCGTCTCAGCAGCTGAAAGAAGTCAAGGGTGTGAAGTAGACATGAAGGATGAAGGTAATAGGAACCATTAAAAGTTTGGGTAAGCAGTTGCTGACACAGAGGCCAAACAATGGAAGATGTTTCCTTGGAAGCAGATAGAGTTTGGAAAGAGTATATTCAGAAGGACAGGAAATGATTTTTTTAAATGGAGGCAGGTATGTAAGAGTTCTGTCAGCAGGTAGCCAGGATGACTATCAAGAATTAGACTCTGAAATGGATCTAGCAATGTGTGAACTGCCCAGTAGTGGAGGATATGCTGAGTCCAAGATTCAAATCTCTCCTGCTTAAGGTCAGCATTAGAGCTAGGTATGGGCTAAGACTGAGTTCTCAAGTGGCACATTGTGTCTCAGGCACGAGGAGAGGAAGGGAGCAGTGTTCAGGGATCAGGCCTGACCAGACAAACCTTGCGTGAAGAAGCCACATATTTTTCTGTGAGTTTCATGGCTATGAATTTCCATGGGATTACTTAATGGGTGAATTAGCTGTTTACATCTCAACATTACATTTCTTGATCCTTTTCTGAATATTTTGTTTCAGATATTTTTGCTAACATCGGAGATAAGGTAAGTTTGCTACTTCCTGCATAAGAATGATTTTTACAATCTTAAGCTTGTAGCATTTCCATTAGATTGAACCATATTCACCCATATGAAACTGCTAATATTTGATCATTGTTTATCTATAGAATTGCAGATCAGTGGTTCAAGCTAAACATCTCTGTCAAAATAAATGCTGAGGAAAACCAGGGCTCATCCCTGTCTCTTACTGCTTCTTCACCTTTTTATCGACCACTAGATATTAAAGCTCCTCATTTTAATTTTTTAAATATCTTTCTTCCTTCTAAGTGCTTCCCTGACAGCTCAGTTGGTAAAGAATCTGCTTTCAATGCAGGAGACCACGGTTCGACTCCTGGGTCGGGAAGATCCTCTGGAGAAGGGATAGGCTACCCACTCCACAATTCTTGGGCTTCCCTTGTGGCTCAGCTGATAAAGAATCTGCCTGCGATGTGGGAGACCTGGATTCGACCCCTGGGCTGGGAAGATCCCGTGGAGAAGGGAAAGGCTACCCACTCCAGTATTGTGGCCTGGAGAATTTCATGGACTATATAGAGTTGCAAAGTTCCATGGACTGTATATGGGTTGCAAAGAGTCAGACACAACTGAGCGACTTTCACTTTTTCCTTCTAAAGTCATTGCTGATTCTTTCATTCAAGTCCTTCTCACTTTTTGCTCATATTATTACAAGAGCCGTCTAATGATCTCCTTGCACTTAGTTTGATCCAAGGGTTTTAGAAAATAGAGTTTTATTGGAACACAGGCATACTCATTTGTTTACATCTTGTCTCTAGCTGCTTTCAACAACAAAGCAAGGAAGATGTAGTATGGCTTTTAAATAGGAAAATATTTACCACCTCGATCTTAATAGGAAGTTTGCCAATCTGTGCACTAATCTCCACAACCATAAGAATGGGCCTTCTAAAATGCAAATCTGATTAAGATGCCACCTTCCTTAAAGAAAGGCTCCTACTACCCTTAGAGTAAACTTTTTGCATATCCTCCTTATCCTAGCCTCTTTCTCCCTAAAAGAAGAACTTCCCTTCTCTCACTTTAGATTCTAGCTAACTTTAACTATTTGGGGGTCCTTGCCATTTCAGTGTGTCTTTGTATTATAATTCCTTCTAATTAAATTATCCTTCTTTTTTATACTTATATTCAACTTCAGAAATCCCTTTCATTCTTCAGTTCAGTTCAGTTCAGTCGCTCAGTCGTGTCCGACTCTTTGCGACCCCATGAATAGCAGCACACCAGGCCTCCCTGTCCATCACCAACTCCTGGAGTTCACCCAGACTCACGTCCATCGAGTCAGTGATGCCATCCAGCCATCTCATCCTCTGTCGTCCCCATCTCCTCCTCTGTCGTCCCCATCTCCTCCTGCCCCCAATCCCTCCCAGCATCAGAGTTTTTTCCAAAGAGTCAACTCTTCACATGAGGTGGCCAAAGTACTGGAGTTTCTGCTTTAGCATCATTCCTTCCAAAGAAATCCCAGGGCTGATCTCCTTCAGAATGGACTGGTTGGATCTCCTTGCAGTCCAAGGGACTCTCAAGAGTCTTCTCCAACACCACAGTTCAAAAGCATCAATTCTTTGGCGCTCAGCCTTCTTCACAGTCCAGCTCTCACATCCATACATGACCACAGGAAAAACCATAGCCTTGACTAGACGAACCTTTGTTGGCAAAGTAATGTCTCTGCTTTTGAATATGCTATCTAGGTTGGTCATAACTTTCCTTCCAAGGAGTAAGCGTCTTTTAATTTCATGGCTGCAGTCACCATCTGCAGTGATTTTGGAGCCCCAAAAAATAAAGTCTGACAGGAACCCAATAAAGAATCAATTCTTTGGTAAATTTTTCCCAAACATACTATATGGGCTTAATCATTAAAAGAAGAGCCAGAAGACATAAACATTGTTTCCCACAGTGATTTGAGTATTAGTGATGATTTTAGTTAATATCTAATGACTATCATGTATTACAATAATTATAGCTTTTTTAATGTGTTAGAATATAATAACAACTTCAAATTCAAGACAGCATGGATATTCATACTTAGGACAAATCTAAGGTGAATAGTCAAGTTTAAAAAGGCAGCCAATTCAAGGAAACTTAAAAAAATGGCACCTGAATTCAGAAGGAGTCATGAACCAAATGACTGAAATTTGGGAAACATTACTGTAAGTAATGGGAGCGACGGAAGTTTTGTACACAGAGCAGTAGCCGGAAAAACTGGATGTATGGATAGACTGTGACCTGAACCTATGGAGTAGGGAATTGGGACAGCTCATTCCTAATCTGCTCATTACAGAATTCTCATGAACTTTACAAGTCTCCCTGTTGCCTGCAGACAAATTGTTCTGTCACTCAAGTTCCTCTACACATACTCCAACTCTGGTAATATTGAAGAAATCAAAATAAAATGGGGGAGATACTGGTAAAATTTGAACCTGGTAACTTCTTCCCTCACTATTCCAGCTTCCAAATCTCCAAAAGACTGAACTATAGCCAGTGCCAGAGTGGGACCACTCAGGGTGTCCCAATCTAGGCATAAGAGTTAATGGACAGTGGGTTTGGATGAACTAAAATAACTCCGGAGTCACGTGAACAGTGGTTGTAGTCAGTTATTCCCAGAGAGTGGGTACAGTCATTATTGCTACTCCTCAAAATAATCTACTTCTCCAAGAAGTTACAGATATCAGACAGTCAAGGACCAGGGCTGCAAAGCCTCAACTGCCTTTCAGAGTAAAAACTGCAGACTCTGACTGCTAAATTTAAGATAAGAAAGTTTTCATGTTTGAATTTTAAAAGAAGACATATTTTATCATTATCTCCTCTGTGCACCAAGTTAAACACCCAAGTACTTATAGTAGAAGCCGTTAAGAGAACTTGTTGGGTAGAGAGTTTGACCTGTGAGTTTTGTTTTAGGACATTTCGTGCAGTTATTATCAAAAGAAGACTGTACAACAGAAACACACATGTTCCATAAGAGTCAGCCCAATATGTGCCTCTAATAATGTTACATATTCTAACTCCTGCGTGTACTGCTTTGCTAAAATGTAAGTGAAAACACCAACCCCCAAACAGAACCCTCTTTTGAAAATCTATTGTGTAGCTAACTGATAACACTTCTACATATTTTGGAAAATGTGTGTGAACTCCTTAAGATGTGATTCTCTAAACTAAAAACAATGTTACTGGAATTTCTGTTGTACTTATTGAACCCAAGGCGTGTGGGGTAACTGAGATTAACTGAGATTTTTGAGTCCCACCTCCAACTCTAGCAGAGAACCTTTCCTTTATCAGCGTTGAACATTGGGTTTCAATATGATTTTATGGGGAAAAGGTTTTGTTCCTAAAATGTTTGAAAACCATAGTTGTAAGACAAATCACTCTTTTCAAGATAACAAATCAACAAGTCTGAGGACCTTGGATTGAGTCCCGCCCCTGTGGTTAAGTGATACTGAGAAATCTCGTAACTACTCCAAACCTTGAGCTCCTGTTTAAAATCTGAGATTGTATTTATGATATTTACTGCTTCACTTGCTAAATATCGTTTGACTACAGTGACCTTCTTTCCTGATATTTTCAAATGTACAAAGCTCTTTCCTGCTTCAAGACCCTAGGACAAACTATCCTCTCCTATAAGAATGTTTGCCCCTTGATTTTCATAGAACTAGTTCTCCCTCATGATTTAAGCTTCAGCTTAAGTATTTCTTTCTTACAGATGCCTTCCCTGACCATCCTACCTAACATAGATTTATCTCTGACATTTTCCATATTAATATGCCTCTGTCTATAATTCTTATAACACCCAGATTTTCTATTTATTTCCTAATTTTAAGTTCCATTAAGTCAGAAGGCAGGTTTTTTTATTTATTCATAATACTTAGCACAGTGTCTAGCACCACATAAGCACTGTAAGTATATACTTATTGAATGAATGAGTTCTTGAGGAGAATGAACATAATGGGTATAAAAAGCATTTTTAAACTTAACCCTTTACAGGTTATGTATTTTTAAGTTTTATCACTTGTTGTACTGGCTCAATCTTTCAGACTTGAGCATGTGGTTAAGAGTAAAGACTAATCCTTATAGCCTTGAATTGGAATTTCACCTCTTCTATTTAAACTATGATCTAGGACAGATAATTAACCTCAGTAATTACCTGAGAGGCTGGTCATGAGAATTAAAAGGCATAATGCATAAAGGGAGCCTAGCATAATGCCTGTCGTACAGTAGGCCATTAGTGTTCTTGTTATGTCGTTTCTAACTAGAGGACCAACCATCCCAGTTTGCCTGAGACTGATGGTTTTCCTGGGATGGAAAACTTTGAGTGCTAAAACAGGACAGTCTTGACCAAAACAGTCATCTTACCATCAACATGCTTTCATACCAACCCCTTGTTCTCCTTCTACATTTCCCAACTCTTTTCTTCACTCAGACCATAAAAACTATATCACAGTCATCTTCGGCTAGTACAACAATATCTTTCAGACAATCTCAACCCTCATCTTACAGGCCTCCAAGGTATTGATCACAATAATTCCATGGAACACACTGAGACGCCTTAGAGGGAAGAGAAACTGTATAGATGATTGCTATCTCTTCTCTCAAATTTATTAATAGCTCTTCACTTCCATCTTTTCTTCAAATTTACTATCTACCCACTTTCCTAGGATCTCAAGGTTTCAGGGAATTGAAAAATAACTTCTCAGCACTAAGACTTTACCCTTAGGATTTTAGTTTAAAAGCAGGGTGAATATTAAATTTACTTTGTTAAAGTATACAATTGTCTTTAGTATAGTCACAGAGTTATGAAACCATCATAGCTATCTAAAGGTCAGAATAGTTTTCATCAAATATAAACCTGTATCCATTCTACCATTCCCCTTAGTATCTGGCAATCACTACTTTACTTTCTACCTTTATGTATTTGCCTATTCTAGACTATCAGTAAAAATGGAAGGAATTTAGGGACTCATTCAAAATATCACAGCTTGTTAGGGGAGAAGCCAAGAAACAATTCCAGGAATCTAACATCCAGAGCCCTCAAGCTTAACTTTGAATTACTTTGATTAGAATCTTATGTTTGACCAGAGTTTTAGAATATTTAAAAACAATCTTTCACACTTACCTGTTTCATGAATCTTTAATAAATGCTTAGTAAGTTCTACACACTGTGCTAGGTGCAGGGAAAGAGTGGGGAAGAATAAGATACTATTATTCTCAGGCTATTACTATATGTCACACAGATATATAACTAATAGTCTGCTATAGTTTAGAAAGTATTTTCCTAAACAGGGCACCTATGAAAGCCATACCAATACTGGATGGTAGGCAAGGATGAGATTATTCCCTTTTTATACATAATAAGAAAAGACTCCAAAGTTAATTCCTTTGCTCAAGTCAAATTGGAAGGATTTACGGAAGATGAACAATGTTTTTTTGTTTCCTATGAGGCTATTGTTACTTTTTTTAAATGGACCACTTTTTTATGAAAAATGCAATAACAAAAGTCCATTGACTATAATTTATCGCAAAATGTAGTAATTGGCTTGCTGTTGTTATTACATTTCTGCTAATGATGACTAATATTTTCACTTGTGTTTTCTGCACTGCTGTATTTATCTTTTTCTTGACAATTATGCTCTTTGCCCCCCACAATAAGAATCCTCCCTGTTTGTAGTTCATAGAGCCCTTTCACAAGGATCCTCAAAGAGCCTTTCTCGTTAGGTACCCATAATTATGGTCATTTTACAAATAAATAATTCTGGTTCAGAATACTGAAAAGATTTTCCCATGGTTCTTCAGGGAGTCACTGTTTTTCCCTCTCCCTACTTAAAATACAAGTTTATACATCTGTTAAAAGCCCTAATAATTCACCATGATTACAATGTACAGTGGTTTCCAGAGTGAAGGGAGTATTGAGAGGAGAGGCAAATCTTTGTAGCTATAGGTTATTTGTAAGTTAAGAGTTTACAAATCAAGACTTGTCTTCGCTTAAAATCCCCAAAACAGTAAAGCTAGAGGAGGAGAAATAAAGGTTGTATTTCATATGAATTGTCACTAAATACTTATATCAATTTCTCTTAGAGCTTTGGAATTCACTCTTTCAGTTCAACATTTTGGAAAATGTCAGAAGTTCAAAAAATCTTGACTGTGAAGTGACTTTCCTTTATTCGTCATTAAGTGAACCAACCATCATCTTTCCTTCAAAAAGCAAAATTCATTATATTTTCTTATTAAAAAATCAATAAATCTTATGCTATGGAAAGTTCCTCTTTAATTCAAGATATATTTAATGAGACACACCAGAATTGTGTTTGTTTCTAGAAGTACAGAGCTGAGTAGGAAGTGACCTCTGCCTTTGAGTAACTCAGTCTGATAGGCTAATTGGACAATTCATTTATTCAGTAAATATTCTTTAAGAACTTATGAACTGACAGACTTGGCTACGTTTGGGTCCTTAATAGTAATCAAAATAAGTCTGTTCCTTGTGCAGTTTACAATCCAGGGAGGGAGCAAGAAAACAAGATTATAAAAGATATAATACAATGTGAAAAGAGGAAAACAACCCATGACATCCAGGAGCTAACCTTGGCATTGCCATAGCACTCATGGGTCCAAATGAAAAATAAAAAACAAGTGGCCTTGATGTTCTCCTGTTTAGCAAACAACTTTGCAGAATATTAACATCCAACAAAGTTGGTCTGCAACCGTGATGAATCAAGACGAAGACAATACTACTCTATAATTAAGCCTGAACTCAGGCAAAACAAACATCATGCAAACTAGCAAACATCCCCTATTTTAGGTTAATATGAGTGACTGTTGCTTCTTTACCAATTACAACTTTAGCCTATTATTTCCTCCTTCTAAATAAGACTTTTCAAGATGTCAATCATAGAATTACCATGTCCTGAGGGTACCCAATCCAGGGCAAAGCCATTAAAATTTCCCCAAATCAACCTAATAACCCCAAATGTGGACAATAAATCCTTCCTAATATCCTTTTACTGAGGTACCCTATGGCTTCCATTGTTTTCTCTCTCACAGAGATGAATAATACATCCGACCTGTCCAACTAAGGTGCTGCTCATGTGTGGTCTTGGGCAAATGCAAAACTTGAAAGTGGCAACAATACCATGCCTGTTGTTCAAACCCTCTTTCTGGCCTTTCTCTTCAGGGGCATAAGAAACATGAAAGAGGTACTACTGAACTCTTAAACGAAGGGGTAAGGAATATTTTATTCATCTATTTATTCACTCATTGGCTTATATGCTAACTTGTTCCAAAAAATAATTTAAGGAGGCCGATATTATTCAGTGGATTCAGAGGTATAGAGGGGGGCAGCTCCCTGATAACTGTTATATAAAGACAACACTCTGACCTAACAGAACACCTAGAGACAATGGAACCCTAAGGTGGGATGAAAGTACCCCAATGACCCTGATGTTTAATAGGATACCCCTTCCCCAAAAGCTGAAGCTCCCTCTATCCTTTCCTCAACCATATTAATCACCTGCTGCCAGTTGATAGCTGACTCCCTGTCCTTATAAGCATTTTCTTCCCTTTACTGGACACTCTTCATTCCCATCTCCATTGTCGATTCTTATTCACTATTGGTGGAAAATTGGTTCTCAGGTTTTATAAGAAAAACCCTCATTCTTTTTTCCTGTTAGTCTTCAAAAACATAAGAAGCTCTAGAGCAATCTTCAAGTAAGTCTACGTCAAGTCACTCTCAGCCAAACATAATGATTTTCAAGTGACTGCTCTCATAAGACGCTTTTAAAAATATGTTGCGATTTTATTTTTGTTTGTCACAGTGACTGGAGTGGTACTATTGCTATTCAGTGGATAAATACTCTTCAATGCACTACACAATAAAGAAGTGACCCATCCAAAATGCCAAGAGTTGACTTCCCTGATGGTCCAGTGGTTAAGAATCCATTTGCCAATGCAGAGTACGTGGGTTCAATCCCTGCTCCAGGAGGATTCCACATTCTGCAGGGCAGTGGAGCCCATGCACCACAACTACTGAACCAGTGTGCCCTAGACCCCATATTCCACAACAAGAGAAGCCACTGCAAGAGAAGCCTGTGGACCGCAACCAGAGAGTAGGCACCACTTGCCACTACTGGTGAAAGCAGTCAAGACCCAGCACAGCCATCAATAAATAACTAGAATTTAAAAATTTTAAAAACATCTGCTTTAACAATGAACAAACAAAAAACCCAAAATGCCAAACCCAAAAAACCCAAAATGCCTACTGAGAAACATCTCACCCATAGAGGCAAAGTATCTATTGCATCCAACCCTGCTGCTTCTTCCCATGCCTACCCCAGGTATTGGTAATCAATGAGAGTACACTCCACTGAGTTGGACATGGTTTCAAAATCTTTCTCAACATAGCAATCAAAACATGTTGTGTCCATCAGATTTGGCATGGAAGACAAAACCCATTTGCCATTCTGGCCCTTACTTTTTTAACACAAAGGAAGCCTCACTGTTCTTGAGATGAAGTCTCCATGTGGCACCTGGGTCCTCTTCCATTTCCTTGCCTTGATCATCTATCTGTAACAGAGAAGAAAAAACCTGAAACATATGATAAGCCCATTATCAAGGCTCTACCCCTCAAGTTTGACCTTTAAAGGTAGAACATTTTTCATTCATATAGAAATAAAAATTTGCAGAGTAGAGAGTAACAGTTGGCTTGTTAGAAGTTTACAGGAATGTCATGACCTAGAGCGTCATGACAGCTAGAAGCACAAATGATTCTGGCACCGACAAGTTTGCAATAACTGATCACACTCCCTCCCCTTTTAATATAAAAGAAGCCTGAATTTTAATTCTGGATACACTAGCTCCACCATCTTCATGATTTCCTGACTTTCCCAATAAAGTGGTTATTCCTTGTCCAAACACTTTATCTCTTGATTTATTGTTCTGTCATGCAGTGAGCAGTATGAGCTTGGACTTGGCAACATGACCGTTCTCCCAGGTCTTCTAAGGGCACCGTCAGCGATGTGAACTCTGTGGCTGGGACTCTGCACCATCCCAACAGATCTGACTGAAGCATCTACAGTTTCGCTCCTTATGCAGTGAGTGAGCTACACCCTCTAGTGGGGAAAACACATGTAGTATATTGAACTTTCGAAGAATACCACCCAAAAGAAAACTCATCTCAGATACTGAATTAAAAAAAAAAAATGGGGTGGGGGGAGGTGGGAGCAAAGTATGGGAGGTGGGGAGGATTTCCATGGCACTTGTACTTGAAAAATCCAGAGAGATCTCTGAATTCAGGCATGGCTCAACCCAGTCTCAAAAATTGTTGCCAGGTGTTTTTTTGGGTCTCCTTTTCTCGATCCATCCATGTTTTCCTTGACATTGTCTTCATTCTCAGGCTTTGACCACTTCATCCATCCCAGAGGTAAACCCTGGCAGCTCCAGAGTTACAATTTCAGTAGAAGAGAACTTTCCTTTCTTAAGACTTCTAGTAAAACATTTGAAGCTTATACATTAGTTGGGATAAGATTGCTGAATCAGATTTTAGGGCCACAAGTGTGCTTTAACTTTTATTGAAATAGACTAAATTACAAGGCACTGCAGGAGCCAGGGGTGAAGCAGCCCTCCTGAATGGACGAGATGAGGATAAAGAACTGTTCTCCAAAGGAACATTAAGGCACTGCTGCTGCTGCTAAGTCACTTCAGTCATGTCTGACTTTATGCGACCCCATAGACGGCAGCCCACCAGGCTACCCCGTCCCTGGGATTCTCCAGGTAAGAACACTGGAGTGGGTTGCCATTTCCTTCTCCAATGCATGAAAGTGAAAAGTCAAAGTGAAGTCGCTCAGTC
>NW_011494863.1:9741503-9753097 GCF_000754665.1 Bison bison bison
TGAAAAGTCAAAGTGAAGTCGCTCAGTCGTGTCCGACTCTTCGCGACCCCATGGACTGCAGCCCACCAGGCCCCTCCATCCATGGGATTTTCCAGGCAAGAGTACTGGAGTGGGGTGCCATCACCTTCTCCACATTAAGGCACTATTGCCAGGAAAATGAAAAAAGTAATTACTTCTGTAAAATTACTTCTGTAAAGAAGTGTACTTCTTTATACTTCTTTACAATTACATGTTGATACTACCCTTTTGGGATTCCACTTTTCCCTCCTCTGAATCTGAGGTTGTCCTCAGGCCTGCCCAAATTTCAATTCCCTGCTATTTTCCTGCCTTTACCACACTTATCTGTATCATAAGTTATGGTACTGCCAGGACCTGAAACACTTTACTATCTTAGTAGAAGGCAAGGAAATATCACCCAGAGAGCTAAACCTTCTGGAAAATACACTTTCATACCCATACAAAATCATTTGATGTGCTGGCCCACAACCATGGGCAGTCTGGTGGCCTCTCAACTTCAAAGAACCCCAGGGCACTTCTGTTCTCACGGTTACTTCTTGCTCCATATCCCTAATTTTGCAGACTTCTTGACATCAGCCCCTCATTTGACCTTTTAATATTATCCACCACTTTGGTGCAGCACTTTGGTGCTTCATTCCTCAAGCATGTTCAAGGCTACTCAGAGTAACATGTTTTCTGAAGGTTTAGGATAATAATCAAGGTTATGGTTTTTCCAGTGATCATGTATGGATGTGAGAGTTGGAGTATAAAGAAAGCTGAGCACCAAAGAATTGATGCTTTTGAACTGTGGTGTTGGAGAAGAGTCTTGAGAGTCCCTTGGACTTCGAGGAGATCCAACCAGTCCCTCCTAAAGGAGATCAGTCCTGGGTGTTCATTGGAAGGACTGACGTTGAAGCTGAAACTCCAGTACTTTGGCCACCTCATGCGAAGAGTTGACTCATTTGAAAAGACCCTGATGTTGGGAAAGGTTGAGGGCAGGAGGAGAAGGGGGCAACTGAGGATGAATTGGTTGGATGGCATCACCGACTCGATGGACATGGGTTTGGGTGAACTCCAGGAGTTGGTGATGGACAGGGAGGCCTGGCGTGCTGCGGTTCATGCGGTCACAAAGAGTCACACACAACTGAGCAACTGAACTGAACTGAGGATAATAGAGGAGGTTAATGGCTAACACAGCATAGGAAATACTATCAGGAATATTTTCGGTAAAAGTGATGAAATCTAACTGAAACTTATTTTTCTGGGCTCCAAAATCACTGCAGATGGTGACTGCAACCATGAAATTAAAAGATGCTTACTCCTTGGAAGGAAAGTTATGACCAACCTAGATACCATATTCAAAAGCAGAGACATTACTTTGCCAACAAAGGTCCGTCTAGTCAAGGCTATGGTTTTTCCAGTGGTCATGTATGGATGTGAGAACTGGACTGTGAAGAAGGCTGAGCGCCGAAGAATTGATGCTTTTGAACTGTGGTGTTGGAGAAGACTCTTGAGAGTCCCTTGGACTTCAAGGAAATCCAACCAGTCCATTCTGAAGGAGATCAGCCCTGGGATTTCTTTGGAAGGAATGATGCTAAAGTGGAAACTCCAGTACTGGCCACCTCATGTGAAGAGTTGACTCATTGGAAAAGACTCTGATGCTGGGAGGGATTGGGGGCAGGAGGAGAAGGGGACGACAGAGGATGAGATGGCTGGATGGCATCACTGACTCGATGGATGTGAGTCTCAGTGAACTCCGGGAGTTGGTGATGGACAGGGAGGCCTGGCGTGCTGCGATTCATGGGGTCGCAAAGAGTCGGACACGACTGAGGGACTGAACTGAACTGAGCCTAAGTCAAACAAGAAATGGGTGGATTCATGCAATTAAGAGGACCCATGGTCTTAATTCAAGATCAGCAGTATCCCCTGACTTAAGTAACGCAAGGAGTCTTACTGTCCACCTCTGACCTCTGCTAGTCTATGAATTGCACAGAATGCTGGTTTTGTCATCTCCCATACAGATTCCATCTACATGATGATTTAATGCTGTTACCACCCTAGTCATGTGTCCTCATAGCTTGAGAGCCAAAAGGAAAAGGGTTGGGGTGGGAAGAAGGGAAATCATGGGGCTTAGCTACTCCCCATCAATATGCAACTACAATCTGCCAATATGGGGAGTTGAAATTTTTAAGTAATTATAACCACAAAAATATTAAATTTAAGCATAGAAATGAGGAATAAATCACACCTATATTGTAGTTTGGGTTAAGAAATAGTCTACAAATAATTATAATTTAAAATATAGATATTTTAAGAAAATATAACAGTAAAGAATATGATGGATGAATTGTGTGATTCCAATTTGAAATCTTTAACTATTGATTTAAATTTATAATTTTAAGAGAATAAAAATTTTATTAAGTCTGTATTATTTGGCACTTTGAGAAGTTGTCATTTGCCACATTTATGTTTAACCGAATAGAGCTGTAACATTTGGAAAGAATTTTGTTATAACTGAAGTACTTAAAAGCAAAAAT
Organism: Bison bison bison; assembly: GCF_000754665.1. Lineage (NCBI taxonomy): Eukaryota > Metazoa > Chordata > Mammalia > Artiodactyla > Bovidae > Bison > Bison bison. Next base: position 9,744,038 of record NW_011494863.1, read on the forward strand.
TGAGTACAATTATCCTTTCATTAATTCCTTCATCAACTAAGCTTAACTGTATACCCACCCCCCTATCTGTTTATGTTTGAGAAATTGATTCATCTGGATGTTTGCCTGACTCCCTTGACCAAACTGCAGGAAGAAATATATCCACTTATCATTGTTTGTTTCTTTGCGACTAGTCCAGTGCCTCCCCTGAGAGCAAGCACTCAGAAAATATTTGTTGAATGAATTAATGAACCATGTCAGATTCAAAATACAACCAGCGTTCGAAAACTACACCTGCTTTCTACCTGTTACTTTTGGAATGTAAGGACCATCAGTTTCCATCCCAGTATGAGGCTCATTTGGGTGGGCCCAGTCCTTCAGCACTTTTCATTTCTTTCCTTGTGACAGCTGAATGAGGTTAATTCACCTTCTACTAATCGGGGAGCAACTTGCTCATTTAGTCAAGGTCAGGAGAGTCATAGAGTATGTGAGGGGAAACTGATTCCCGTGTGTCCTATATGCAGCAAAAGGAGACTGAAATGCTAGACTGCAACCAAGGCATACTGGGCCTTGGAATTCCAATCAACAAGAAATAAATGTATGCTTTAAGGTTTAAAGTTTAAGAAAAAATGAGCCATTGACACATTCCTTGTGTGCTTTAAGAAAATTAATCAGATTGTTATTTGGAGGAAAAATTACAAGACTGCACAGGAGGAATATGGATTTTGAAGTAAGATAGCTAAAATTTCAGTGATTCTCTTTATTTGCTAGCTGTGTGAACTTTAGCAAAATACTTAACCTCTCTGAACCTGAGTTACGTTACCTGTAAGATGGGGTAAACAACACTTACCTCACAGAATTCATAGGGATTAAACATAATGATGTATTTAAAATGACTGGTAGAGAGACATTGAGATTAAACAATGAAAAAACAAAACATTAAGAATTTGCAAGTGAGATACTAGAGCCAGGATGATGAGACAGAGAGACCTAATTAAGAAGTAGTTTGGACTCTATGGGAGAGGGAGTGGGTGGGAAGATTTGGGAGAATGGCATTGAAACATGTAAAATATCATGTATGAAACGAGAAGCCAGTCCAGGTTCGATGCACGATACTGGCTGCTTGGGGCTAGTGCACTGGGACGACCCAGAGGGATGGTATGGGGAGGGAGGAGGGAGGAGGGTTCAGGATGGGGAACACATGTATACCTGTGGCGGATGCATTTTGATATTTGGCAAAACTAATACAATTATGTAAAGTTTAAAAATAAAATAAAATTAAAAAAAAAGAAAAAGAAGTAGTGACACAAGCTTGTGGGGGAAGGAAAAGTGAGCTGAACTGGGTGTTTGTAATTACTATTTCAAGCACAGCTGCACAGAGCCTGGACTCTGTTCTCTGTACTGCTCGGGTATCCTGACATTCCACTGGGCCAGGGGTTCCCAAACTTCACTTAAGTGTTCTTTGTAGATGTTTCCCAGATTGCTTAGGAGCAGAAACTGCTACATAGTCATCTCTGCAGCCCTAACAGTCTAACATATTCTCAGGCCCCACACAGCCTTTTAGTAAATGCTGGCTCACGGTAAATAGTTCTTGGCATTTCAAACATCTCTTTTTATAAAAAATATCTTCTTTACTCTCACATCTCTAGAGATCTGGCTAAAAGATCAGCACTCAATGCAGTTGACAGGGAAAACACAGTAAGACTTATTACTTAAAGTAAACTTTTTGAGTTTCTGAAGTTTCTAAATCTATTCACTTTCTTGAGATGTAACCTTGAACAGTATGGTCCAAATTAAAAATGAAATAAACGGCCTTATTTATGTATGCTCACTTAGGCCTCATGTTGGGAGAAGGCAATGGCACCCCACTCCAGTTCTGTTGCCCGGAAAATCCCATGGATGGAGGAGCCTGGTAGGTTGCAGTCCATGGGGTCGCTAAGAGTCAGACTTGACTGAGCGACTTCACTTTCACTTTCCACTTTCATGCATTGGAGAAGGAAATGGCAACCCACTCCAGTGTTCTTGCCTGGAGAATCCCAGGGATGGAGAATCCTGGTAGGCTGCAGTCCATGGGGTCGCACAGAGTCAGACACGACTGAAGCGACTTAGCAGCAGTAGCAGGCCTTATGTTTATAAAAGCTACCCATGAAACTTTTTCTTTTCTCCTTTTGTGTATGTGTGTGTCCCCGCATGTGCACACGCCTAATCTACCACCTTGTGTTTGGTTTTGATAGTGCAATTCACTAAGCATACACCTACTTACAACATCCTTTCACAGTATTTCCTTATGTAACTTGGAAAATTTTAAGATGCTTTTAAAGTGAACTTCAGAAAAACCACATGCTAAGAATTCAGTCCTTGAAACTTCAAACACTGCTGAGAAAAAAGGGAAAAGAAGAGCCTCTGAACAATCAAATAGTAACAGCTAACTTTTTCATAATATTTGCTATGTGCTTATTTAACTTATATGCAGAGTACATCATGAGAAATGTTGGGCTGGAAGAAACACAAGCTGGAATCAAGATTGCCGGGAGAAATATCAATAACCTCAGATATGCAGATGACACCACCCTTATGGCAGAAAGTGAAGAGGAACTAAAAAGCCTGTTGATGAAAGTGAAAGTGGAGAGTGAAAAAGTTGGCTTAAAGCTCAACATTCAGAAAACGAAGATCATGGCATCTGGTCCCATCACTTCACGGGAAATAGATGGGGAAACAGTGGAAACAGTGTCAGACTTTATCTTTGTGGGCTCCAAAATCACTGCAGATGGTGATTGCAGCCATGAAATTAAAAGACGCTTACTCCTTGGCAGGAAAGTTATGACCAACCTAGATAATATATTGAAAAGCAGAGACATTTCTTTGCCAACAAAGGTCCGTTTAGTCAAGGCTATGGTTTTTCCAGTGGTCATATATGGATGTGAGAGTTGGACTGTGAAGAAAGCTGAGTGCCAAAGAATTGATGCTTTTGAACTGTGGTGTTGGAGAAGACTCTTGAGAGTCCCTTGGACTGCAAGGAGATCCAACCAGTCCATTCTGAAGGAGATCGGTCCTGGGTGTTCTTTGGAAGGAATGATGCTAAAGCTGAAACTCCGGTACTTTGGCCACCTCACACAAAGAGTTGACTCATTGGAAAAGACCCTGATACTGGGAGGGATTGGGGGCAGGAGGAAAAGGGGGATGGCATCACCGACTTGATGCACATGAGTTTGGGTGAACTCCAGGAGTTGGTGATGGACAGGGAGGCCTGTCATGCTTCGATTCATGGGGTCACAAAGAGTTGGACATGACTGTGTGACTGAACTGAACTGAGGCACTCTTCTTAGTGGATTACGAACATTATCTCACAAAAAAAAAGAAAGAAAGGCCGTTGAGAAATTGGAACCCTTGTGCACTGTTGCTGAGAATGTAAAATGGTGTAACTACTATGGAAAAATTAAAAATGGAATTTCTAAATGATATAACCATCCCACTTTGGGATATATATCAAAATAATGGAAAGAAAGAAAAGACACCTGCACACTAATATTCATTGAAGAATTATTCACAATGTCTATTTACAACAGACATGTGGGAAGCAATCCAAATGTCAGTTGATGGATGAATGAACAAGCAAAATATGATATATGCATACAACGTAATATAACTCAGTCTTAAAAAGGAAAAAAAATCTGACACATGCTGCAGCATAGCTGAACCTTGAAAATATTATGCTAAGTGGAAAAAAACAAACAAAAAGGACATACTGTATGAGCCTACTTATATGGGTACAGAGAGAGAGTAGAATGGTGGTTGCCAGGGGCTGGGCTGCAGCAGGTGGGAATTGTTTAGGACAAATGGAAGGGAAGATGAAAAAAATCTGGTGGTGGATGGTGATGTAGTCACATAACAATGTAAACAGTCTTAATGCCAATGAATTAATGCCACTGTACACTCAAAATTGGTTAAAAATACTAAATTTTTTTACATATATTTTGGTGGTGGTGATCTAGTTCCTGAGTCGTGTCTGACTCTGGGGACCCCATGGACTGAATGGAGCCCACCAGGTTCCTCTGTCCATAGGATTTCCCAGGCAAGAATATTAGAGTGGGTTGCCATTTCCTTCCCTAAGGGATCTTCCAGATCCAGGGATGGAACCTGTGACTCCCGCATTGGCTGGTGCATTCTTTACCACTCAGTCACCAGGGAAGCCATGTATATTTTACAATTAAAAATAAATCATGTAAGGAATCACTAAGGTACACCCTCAAGACTGTACTGGTGGGGCTACTAGCCTTCCTTTTTGAAGCCTGTGCTAATAAAATCTACATCTCTCTCCCCCACCAAAAAACAGTTAAAGATGGACCCTCAATCTTTTGCTACTCATTAAATTAAGAGGTGGAATCTTACCCTTCTCATTTTGAATCTGGGTGGCTTCCTTGACCAACAGAATGTGACAGAAATGACTTCTGGGACTCCCAAGGCTGAATCATTTGAAGTCCTGTCCTTGAGTTTCCTCCTGTACTGCTTGGAACAGCTCACTTTCTACTCTATTTCTGAGTGCTCGCTATCATAACCCAGCGCTCTGCTGTGAGAAATCCAAACCAGAAGGATAAAGCATGTGTAGGTACTCTGACAGATAGTTTAAGCTGAGGCCCTAGAGGGCTTGCAGACTAAATTGTCCATGATGCAACTTCCATTTGAATTTGCAGTGAAAAGTCTCAGCCGACATTTAACATCAAATGCATGTAACCCCAATTTACAACTGCCCAACTGAACCCAGTCAACTCCCAGAATCCTAACAAATTATGGTTAGCCACTAAATTCTGCGGTGGTTTTGTATGTACTTACCATAACGACATCCCTTTTTTCCTAACAAACCCGAAGCTTAGAGTTGACATCTCAAGGTCACAGAATGAGTACTCACTCTGTGGTTGCTTGAACCCACAGATGTGGACTGCAGTAGGGAAGGCCTACTGTAAACTTATACTCAAATTTTTGACCCCTAACCCCAGAGTTGATCAAGGGTCACCCATGTTTAGGGGCAAGGCATTTGGAAGGCAAAAAAATTTGGTTTCAGTCTAGCTGTGTGACACTGCGCAGTTATCTCTGCAGACATACAATGGTTCGCGTCATTTCGGTTAAAGACTGTTGCGGTCATGGAGCCATCAGTCACTGCAGCTGTGCCTAAAGGTGCATCCTACTGAGATTCAGTTCGGAGAAAAACAGGATTATAGACCCTAGAAACCTAAGGTACATATCAAGAGAATGACTTCATAAAGCCCAGATTCACATATTACCTCATACATAAAAAAGAGCTAAATTCATTAATTTGACATTTTGTTTCTTTAACGAGAAGTAATATTTTCACGTTCAACTACCTGCTTTTTTTCTTTTTCAAACTCCTACACATCTGCATGCCTTACCTCTTCACAACAGTCACTCGCAGACATCTGAGAGGCCATCTCCACAGCTTAAGTCCTCAGCCAGTGCGCTGAATAAAAAGTAATTCCCTAATTCTAGGCTGTGGGGTTTTTTCGGTTTGTTTTCTTTTTTTTCAGTCCACACCCTCTCTGAAGGTAGTTTTTGTAAGGGAAAAAACGGGTCAAATTAACTCCTACCAATACGTCACGGTCGTGGCGAGTGTTTAATTAGACAAAGATGAGGAAATCCTTTGGAAACTATAAAATACTGTAAAGTACGTACATACACAATGTCCCAAATGTAGAGAAAAGCAGACTTAACATTGACGTTTTTACCCCACCTCACCCTCGCCAAAAAAAGTTTTTCTGTTTTTCAGGTAAGTAAGTTTTGGAAAAAAGTCTCTACCGGAATTTAGCTACTTTGCAACCGAAAAACGCGAAACCCTGAAAAGTGCACCAAAGCCACCTAGAAGCAAACCGCAGAACCTGGACTATTTATCCGGCGGCAGACGCTACACACTTCGGGCGTGGTAACGCTGTCACGTGAATGAAGGACTTGCCGCGAGTTTACCCAAAAGCCACGCTTAACATGGCTGCCAGGCCTGGACGCCCGAGCCTCACACCCAACATGGGCTCAGGGAATGGGCCAAGCCCCGGATGCCAACATTCCGGAAGTGCCCGAGGGGCGGCGGAAGCGGAAGTGTCCCGGCGGTGGGGTCCGCGGGAAGTGTTTGTCGCGTTTCTCCCTCCCCTTTCACCAGTACAACAAACGGAGGGCTGGCATAGGTGAGGCGGCGGCCGGGTGGGCATGGGGCGGGCGGCGAACTACAGAGCCCGGGGTGCGTACAGCGGGTGGAGGCGGCTGGATCGGGCTCTAGGGCCCTCGACCGGTTGGGCTCTCGGTCTCCGGCCCTTTTCGGGCCTAGAGCTCCTCGAAAAGCCGGGATTGGGTTTGTAGTAGATTGGGTTTGTAGTGGTTGGTCTTCGAGGCCCTGGTGGCGGCGTTTGCCACCTTGCCTGAACTTTGCCCAAGATCCCGGCATATAGCACTCTCTATGAATCTCGATTTCCTGAACAAAATGAGAGTTTTGGCCCGGCTACCTTCTGGGACCCCGTCGTACTTTGGGCGTCACAAATTCCACGATTTTAATGTTAAGTCAGTGTTTTAACCTGTGAATTAAAGCCTGTAGTCAGCTTACTGAGGGGATTATCCGAGCAGGAGGCGGTGAATACATCTGTGAGAGGCGGCCAACCGGGGGATAGGGAGCCCGGAGTTCTAGTGTTACCTCGTCCACCGACTCACTCTGACCTTGCCCATTTCCATTACCCTCTCTGTGGCACGGCTTACATATCTGTAAAATGAGGGTGTTGGGTGCGTTTCATGCCCCTCCGAACTCAAAAGTCAGAATCTCAACTCTCTTTTAAGGACACTTTCCTTAGGAACACGCCTGAAAGCATCTCTTTTTTGCATTTTTGGGTAACCAGGAGATGATTTATCAGAGGTGTCTACCATATTTGTTTCCAGACACCAAGCCAACCAAGGGCACCTGGGCAGTTAGGAAGCTTGCTGTGTTTCCTGTGCTCTGAAAAGCTCTGTCCTGAAGACTGTTTTTTGAACCTATATCAGCAGTGTAAAACACGCAAATGTGAAAAACAGACCTTTGTCTTAAAACTGCTCTTAAATTGCTGATTTACTTACTTTGGGCAAATACCTTCCTTTCTCTCGACTGGAGATTTCTCATCAGACAAATGAATTAGTTAGATTAGGTCACAGGTTCTTAATCCCTTTTCTCATACTCTGCAGGCTGAGCGGTAGAGAACGCTCCTGCCAATGCAGGAAACGCAGGTTGGATCCCTTGGTCAGAAATATCCCTAGGAGAAGGAAATGGCAACCCACTGCAGTATTCTTTCTTGCCTGGGAAATCCCATGGACAGAGGAGCATTGCAGGCTACAGTCCATGGGGTCACAAAGAGTCCGTCAGGACTTAGTGACTAAACAACAAAACAACAACTGCACAAATGAATAAAATAATAACTATAGATCCATGGTTTTCTGGGGGAGGGGAAAGGTGAGATATGGAGGGTACATATTATGTAGCCATATAGATAGAAAAATCTGTGTTTCTAATTTTTAAATCTCATTTTTGACAATTACTGGTCTAGGTTGTTATCACCAGGGCTCTTTCTCTTTAAAATTTGTCATGCTGTGATTCGTATGTCCTCTTTGCGTAAACTTTTGTGTGTGTTTGTTTAAATGACTGTGTCCCTGGAGGTATACTCTTTAGTTAAAAAAAAGATACTAAGATATAGAAAAGAAGAAAAAGGAAAAGCCAGATTATAGTAAAGTGACATAGTGAAATAAAACTGGACTTGAGTTAAAGATACAGACAGCACCGGTACTGGTACCTTGTTACAGCACTGATACTTTCTGGCAAGCCAGCTTACCTCTCTGGTTCTCACTTTCCTTATTTGGAAAATGAAAGATTCGACTGGATGATTCCTAGATATTTTCAGCACTGTAATTCTGTTTTTCTTATTTGTTTGTTTTTTATCTGAGCAGCTTGGTGGATGTGGTGCAGCATTTCTTTAGGCAGGAGAGGCTGTTCTAGGTGGTAGACGGAAGATCTGTGAGGAATGGTGTCAGATTAAGTGACATACAATATTACTTTGATATGACCAAACTGAAGCAAAACAACAACTAAAGAAAGGTGTTAGAAACCTAAGGGGCAGAGGAGCCCTTGACGGTGGAGCTTCATGGGAGGAAAGGCTTTGCCGTCTATGGGGTCACATAGAGTCGGACACAACTGAAGCGACTTAGCAGCAGCAGCAGCACCTAGTAGGCAATAAAAAAATAATCAAGTGAGGGGATGGTTGGATGGATGGACAGATTGATAATAGCAAGTTTTAAAAAAGGAGTTTCTCCAAAAAATTGTTATTAATTAGATACAGAATGGGAAATTGATTCAGTATTGTGAAAGTCTGAAAAAGCAGAGGTCCCTAAGTTTTCTAATTAATTGTAAGATAAGTCAGTTTATCTCTTCCTTATAAAGTACGTTAGTAAGAGACAAACATGTACCTTGGAGGGTCCAGTGTGACCTGAGGAAGAGAGTAATTAGAATAAGAGAGATGGAAGAGGATGTTGACAAGATGGAACAGGTATAAGAAGATTTCTAAATTGGACATTTAGGGAGTAAAGGAGTGGATTTATGTAGGACTTTTTATAGGTATCAGTAATAGAATTGTGTACAATAAGTGTTAAAACTTCTCTAATGGGAATAGAGAATAAAAAGGGAAATGATGTTTGCAAGCAAGGAAATGTTGGTGCTCCTCAGCAAGTGGTAGAAATAGCCTTGAGGGTTAAGGTTTAAAAGAGAGGGATAAACTTGGGAGCAACCAGAGTGAATTAAATTAGTAGAGGATAGGTAGTCTAGTTTGGGATAGAGGGAAACTTGAACTGGCAGGTTGCAAGGAACGAAGCAGCCTAAGAAACTGTGTTAATGAAAAGGACCTTCCTTCCCTTGTCGAGTTTCTCAAATTTAAAGAATACTCAGAAACAACTCAGACTTATCGTTAGTTAGAATGTACTTGGATCACTAGAACAAAAACGACGCTTCCTTCGGCTAAAGTCACAGCTTTTACAGGATGACTGTAGAGACCCAGGGCTTCTGTAGGCTATTGT
>NW_011494863.1:9753197-9779641 GCF_000754665.1 Bison bison bison
AAGGAGTGGATTTATCTACATAAATTTTACTTTTTATACTTTTTATACCTACTTTTTATAGGTATCAGTGATAGAATTGTGTACAATAAGTGTTAAAACTTCTCTAATGGGAATAGAGAATAAAAAGGGAAATGATGTTTGCAAGCAAGGAAATGTTGGTGCTCCTCAGCAAGTGGTAGAAATAGCCTTGAGGGTTAAGGTTTAAAAGAGAGGGATAAACTTGGGAGCAAACCGAGTGAATTAAATTAGTAGAGGATAGGTAGTCTAGTTTGGGATAGAGGGATACTTGAACTGGCAGGTTGCAAGGAACGAAGCAGCCTAAGAAACTGTGTTAATGAAAAGGACCTTCCTTCCCTTGTCGAGTTTCTCAAATTTAAAGAATACTCAGAAACAACTCAGACTTATCGTTAGTTAGAATGTACTTGGATCACTAGAACAAAAACGACGCTTCCTTCGGCTAAAGTCTGCTACACAGCTTTTACAGGATGACTGTAGAGACCCAGGGCTTCTGTAGGCTATTGTGTAGGAATCAAATTAGATGGACCACGGGCTCTAATTTGTGAAGGAGGGTGTGGTCAGCAGTTTTATCACAGCATCAAGAAGTGCGTCTCCAAGCACTGGGGCATAGTTCTGGAATGCGGCAGGCAGCTGAGGTGCAGAGGACTGCCTTGATGACAGGTTATACAGTGTAGGCTGAAAAATCTGAATCCCAGCATAAACTCTGACGCTTAATATATATGCCCTTGGAAAGTGACTTATACCCGCTGGTTCTGTTTGTCCATCTAAAAATTGAGGAACCAAGTTTGGATAGCATCCTGTTAAAGAGCTTGCGTGTCGCTGTGAAGCCCCTGAAAGTATTTGAGTCTCAAAGTGTTTTGTTTTTTTCTTTGGGGGATGTACAACTGTTGTCATAGTCCCGAATGGGTTTATGATCCACAAAAAATTAAGAACTGTGTGACTAATCTCTGAGGGACCCTTCACCTTTTAACTTTCCTTGAAAATGAGTTTTGTCATTCGGAATGACATTTCTTAGAGGTTTAGAGTCTTAGCCTCCAGAACTTGTGTGCGTGTGCTCAGTTGTGACTGACTCTTCCACCTAGGGGCTGCATGCGACCCCATGGACTGCAGCCTGCCAGACTCCTCTGTCCATGGGATTTTCCAGGCAAGAATACAAGAGCGGGTTGCCATTTCCTACTCCGGGGATCTTCCCGGCCCACAGATCAAACCCGAATCTCTTGTGTCTCCTGCATTAGCAGGTAGATTCTTTACCACTGTGCCACCTGGGAATCCTCCCCAAATAACACCTGTTGCTGCAAATAATAGTCTCTATATATTTGTACTCGTTATTTATACTCACCTTTTCTTACCCTCCATAACTCCTCTGCTAAACTTTTCCTATGTGTCATCTTTATCTACTGCTGATAACTGGAATTTCCCTCTTTTCCCCTTTCAGCCTATTGCTGTTTTGGACCGCTCCTACGTTGCTGAGTTTCTCAAGTGACAAGTGGTGATATTTTGGAGAGAAGGGTAGGAGGAAACCAAGACATAGAAGGCTAGTCATCGTAGTTTTCTGCTGTCACCTGCTTTTATCCTTCATTCCACTGAAAGACAAGCAGCAGAGAGAGAGAGTGCACATATAAGAGACTTCATCATCACTAGGTCTCTATGTCTTTCATAGTGTTTTCTTCTCAAACAGGGATACCAGACCCATGTACTCAGTGCTTAGGATTAAATGCTCTCAGCATAGTCTAGTCATGTATTTCACTCAAGTGATGATGAAGCCAGCTTCAGTTGAAACAGTTGTGTGGGGTGTTTTGGTTGTTGTTGTTTGTTTTCAGTAAAGTTTGAGTGGTGGTGAGGGAAAAGAATTGAGTCTTTGAAGAAGTCTTTAATGTCCTTAACACTGCCAGGAGCACTACTGGGACTGGAGAGGACTTGGCAATTTCCCCTAGGTATGGGTCCTGAGCTTTAAGCCCCTAGGTGGAGGATGGTAGTCTTATCCTTTACCCCAGTGTTCATCTCCACCAGTCCCTTCCCCACTGAAGGTTTGTAGCAGGGGCATCACTACTCCACTTGCTGACAAATAAGTAGCTCTGTGACCAAGTTTTCAATTCTAGACTTGATATGGGAACTATATATACAATTTCACCTAAAGTTTTGTTACAGTCCTACTAACTTAGGATCTTTGGTAGTTAGTGTTAATGCATATTAGGTTAAATGGATCTTTGTGGGCTTGCTGGAGACCTAACCTGACCTTTCTATAATGTATAATGTCATATCTGAGTAAATATTTTTCTGAGTTCTAAACGAGGGAAATTATATAAACTCTGTGATATTTAAGGAGCAGTCTATTTGTTTAAAATTTCAAGTGTATGTTGTGCACTGGAGCTACCAAATCTGATTCACACAAAACCTCAGTATTGCAAAATAAGGAGCGATAAAAAGTGGAATCATAAGATGAGGGTAGCAGATCTACACCACTTAGTAAAAGGAGGATGAAGAGCCAAGAAAGATTTTTACTTAAAGGATGAAGTCAAGAACATGGTATCCATGCATGATTAGAGTTAGCAAAGGTGAGGGTGTAAAGGGTGATCAGATCAGATCAGTCGCTCAGTCGTGTCAGACTCTTTGCAACCCCATGAATCACAGCACGCCAGGCCTCCCTGTCCATCACCAACTCCCGGAGTTCACTCAGACTCAACGTCCATCGAGTCAGTGATGCCATCCAGCCATCTCATCCTCTGTCGTCCGCTTCTCCTCCTGCCCCCAATCCCTCCCAGAATCAGAGTCTTTTCCAATGAGTCAAGTCTTCACATGAGGTGGCCAAAGTACTGGAGTTTCAGCTTTAGCATCATTCCTTCCAAAGAAATCCCAGGGCTGATCTTCAGAATGGACTGGTTGAATCTCCTTGCAGTCCAAGGGACTCTCAAGAGTCTTCTCCAATACCACAGTTCAAAAGCATCAATTCTTCAGCGCTCAGCCTTCTTCACAGTCCAACTCTCACATCCATACATGCAGGTGCTAAATAACATAACTGGAGAATTAATCCATGGTTGGATGGGTCTGTACTGATTAATAGTCTTGTCACCGTGTTTGAATGCCTCAGGGGTAGCTATTTTGTGTTCTTACTGGAGTGTGATTATATTTTTGCCAGGGTTACAGGCTTGTTGCTGAGATGGTTGAGTGCTGTGGTGGCAAATAGAATGCTCATAGGAGCATGAAATGGTTCTTAGCAGCTTTGCTGCTGAACACATATGGAAGAATGGAAAGATGATGGATAGTTACACATTAGATGTATGATTTACTACAAACGAGGACTTGTCATCACCCAGTGGCAGGAGATTGAGATTCTTTTCCTTTTCCTGGCAGAGACATAATCAGTAAAATACTATCCAAGTTGCTATGGGAGAAGCATATGTTAGTGAAGTATTACAGGGACCTCAGAAGAGAAGTTTTAGTAGGAGACGTTTTCTCAGAGAACCTAACGTTTAAACTAGATTTTGAATAATGCCTTTAGAATAATGCCTTTCTAGCAAAAAGAAAAAGAAAGGGGAAGGAAGGACTTTATAGCTGGAGTTAGTGCTTATTAGGAATAAAAGATGAATGTTAAATAAATGCATGAACTGAGATTGGTGTGGCTGGAATGAGCAAGTGGTAAAAATTGAAAGATGAGATTGGAAAGGTGCTTGATCAGATTGGAAAGACTTTATACTCTGGAAACTAGGATTTCTTGTAGGCTGATTTGGTTTCTGTTTGATCATGTGTATATATTTCTTTAAAAACAAATTCAGTGAACTGTAGCTCATGTACCTACTCTGTAGAATTCCTTCAAGCCATAGTACTAAGTTCATTTTAATATTAATCCATCCACAATTCTAAAAATTTATTTCTTTGGTTTTCCAGGCCATAGCTGATTAGAAGCAGCAAATTAAGAGGTTTGTGTGTGTGCTTGGGTGGAGTGCAGAGAGAAGCAAGCATGCTGACACCTGCCATAATTCACAGTGCATAGCCATTCAGTGAGAGAAGAAGAGACCAGAGCATACACACACATGCACACACAAAAATATAAGAATTCACTTAGCCTTGTAGCTTTCTCCCATTGCTGAAGCAAAGGAACCCCAGGAACTCCATATGGTTCACTAATCCCTGAGAATATATTGCAGAATATCATGTATATTCATATTGATCACTTCAGGTCATCAAGAAAAGGGGATGCTTTTATTGACTCATCTCTGTAAGAAAATGGAAGCACGTGGTCCACTTCAGAAACTTTTGGTATACCAATATAATTAAGAAAAAACACTGGTGCATAAAAGGGAGCAATCACTGTAAATGAGAGACTGACAGATTTGCAGCAGCATTTCTTTGCATCACTGTAACATGATTAAGTTTAAGCTCTGAACTCTAGAGTTCTCTCACTTTGAGTGCAGCTAATTTTTCAGAATTTTACCAGAGATAATTCATAATACTATGTAAATGACACTATTATTCTTGTCCGGGGGGTTCCATGGACAGAGAAGTCTGGTGGGCTGCAGTCCAGCGGGGTCACAAGAGACCACATGGACGTGACTGAGCACAGCACAGTCAATATTCAGTAATAGAAGAAGAACAGTTCAGTAAATTTTGCTATATATTCACTTTCTATTCAAATTCAGTTACTAAAAAATAGGATTTTAATAGCACAGGAAATTTTTCTCATGTTGAGTGATTATTTTACATGAACAGGTAAGTGAAGTGAAGTTGCTCAGTCGTGTCTGACTCTTTGCGACTCCATGGACGGTAGTCTGCACCAGGCTCCTCCGTCCATGGGATTTTCTAGGCAAGAGTACTGGAGTGGGTTGCCATTTCCTTCTCCAGGGAATCTTCCGACCCAGGGATCGAACCCAGGCCTCCCGCATTGTAGACAGACGCTTTACCGTCTGAGTCACCAGGGAACAAGTAAAACTATATATATATATGAGCTCAACCAGGTTAAAACATGCACAGAAAAAACGATTAGAAGGAAATACACCAGTTGCCTTGAGTGGTGTAACTTTTCTACATCTTTATACTTTTCTGTACTTTACAGACTTTCTATAATGAGCACACAGTAACTTTATAATCAGAAAATAATAAAGATTTTATATAAAAAAAAGGACACTTTTCACATAGTTCTCTCTTAACCTAACCTACAAAATAAAACAAACCTGTAGGCGGAAGTTCACTCATCTGACTTTTCTCTTTTCCCCCACTGTGTTCTTCCTCCTTTGTCCCTTGCATCACCTCCTCCTTCCCTCAAACAAACCATACATGCATTTAATACAAAAGTGAATTAACTTCTGCTCCTTAATATTTATGGGAGAGAGAGAGGAGAAGGGTAGTTTTATTCTTCTTCTGAAGTTGCATATAAAATTAAGCAGTTTTTTTGGGGTTTTGTTTTTTGTGGAAAAGGTTATTATTTTTTAATTAAGTTCTTAAAGGGATATGTGACCCACTGGTGGAATTGGATCCCCTCACTGTTACTGGTGGGAGAATTTAAACAGTGGTTCCAAGTTCATAGAAATAATCTGGGCTGACCCAGGACTAGAATCTAAGAGTCTTCTACTTTCTGCTGTTAAGGGCAATCCTAGAATCATAAGCACCTGTATCTAGTTTAATGATCTTACCTTACACATGTGGAGAAATTGAGTGAATTAGCTAGGAAGCAACAGTACAAATAGAATTCAAGACTCCCTACTCTCTGGATTTTTGCTCATTCTAAATAATTAGTTTTTAACCTTTACTTCTCTTCAGAAAAAAAGATACTCTGTGCCTTTTGTGTAATATTTTTGTTAATTTGAATGTAGCCTGTATCATTGTAATAGCACCACTGTCGTGTGTCTGTATTCTAGAATAGACATTGTTTTATCTGTGTTTTATAAGGATAATTTCTGTCTGGGTTTGGCATGTTTTAGTCTCCTCTAATCACTGGTTGCTTTCAGGTGCTTTGAAATCAAGTAACCAAGAGGGGAGATTTGCTCTTTGATCCTGGAGATAACACAGCAATGGGTCCACGAAAGAAAAGTGTTAAAACGTGTCTCGTGAATAATGAAATTCCTGAGGAAGCAGTATCCGATGAAACAAAGGACTATATGAATCAACTTTCACATGAAGTGCTTTGCCATATTTTTAGGTAAGGTTTTGTTTGGTTGATTTTCACCTACCTGGAATTTATAGGTAGAAGCAAATCCTAGAGCTGTCTGTCCAGTATGGTAGTCACTACCTACATGTGGTGTTTAAATTACAGATCTGGTGTGGCTAGTGGCTACTGTATAGGATGGCACAGACAGTGAAGAACGTTCCTTTGTTGCAGAAAGTTCTGTTGGGCAGAAATTATGTAGATGGTTAACATTCCAGGCTTCTTAGAATTCCTATTGACTGATAGACTTGTTGACTTTTATTATTACAGTACCATTTGTGTACAGCATAAGACAGTGTTTCTGACTTTTTGATTACAGTCCACAGTAAGAAACAACATTTTGCTCAGTGTGCACATATATGTAAGTAAATGGAAAAAAAAGTTTTGTGAAATAATAACCACTATATGCAGTGTACACATTAAGATTGTTTTGACAAATTTTTTTCCAAACCTTTTTTAAAAATTATATTTTTATCTAAACTGTACTTAACAACTGTTACAAAAACCAGAAACAAATCCAAAAAGACAACCAAAAAACTCTGTCATCATAATTTCTCCTGCTCTGTTCTTCTTAACATATTTTGTCTCTGGAATGAGAGACCAAAGTTTGACTCTTGAGTCTCATTTGCTAGCTGTGGACCAATGATAGATATAAAGATGTTATTATGAGGATTCAGTGAGATAATTATTTTTTTTAATTTGTTTATTTTTTAATTGAAGGATAATTGCTTTACAGAATTTTGTTTTCTGTCAAACATCAACATGAATCAGCCGTGGGTATATGTATGTCCCCTCTCTCTTGAACCTCCGTCCCATCTGAGATAATTTTTTAAAGCACTTTATACACTGCATGACACAAATACTTGGCAAATGTTAGTGATTATGACTGTGTTGTTCCTTTTTTTCATATTACTACATGGCCTTTATCATTTCAGTCACTGCTTTCTATTCCACTATGATACAATTACCTTTATTCTTATATTTCATCTGGATTACTTCTAATTTTTCTCTTAAATAATGCAATTAACTTCTCTAAACATTTGAATTTTCGATTATTTTAGATTATTTACTTAGGGGAAATTTCCACATATGAAATTCCTAGAAAGGTTTTCAATTTATAAAAAATTATTAAATATTTGCAGATTATATAAAATAGTGATAGAGTTACTTTGGGGAACCATTAGGCACTTTATTTTTTTTTTCAGTATAAATTTGCCTCAGTCTTTGTCTTCTGCAGTTTGTTATTCAGTCAGTGTAGTTTTTGTTCAGTTCTGTCTGGTAATAGAAGGCCCAATTAATAAACCTTTAAAAAAAAAAAAAAACATAGCAAGATGATACTAAAGTTAATCTGGCAGGAAAAATCCTGTAGCCAAAATTTTCCAGAAATAGCCTGACCCTGACAGATGTTCAAATGTATTCTAAATTATAAAATAATTAAAGATTTGGTATGGGAGAAGATAGCCAGCCAGTTGGGTAAAACAGACTCCATATATGGGCTCCATATGTGGATTCAAATATATGTGGGGATCCAGTTTATGACAGACTAGGTATTCACGTCAGTGAAGAAAAGCTGAGTGGATTATTCAGTGATGATGTCACAGCCTAAAAACTATTTGAAGAAAATAATAAAACATGTTCTTATCTCTCTGACAACTGTATTCTTTTTTAAAAAATTAATTTATTTATTTTAATTGGAAGCTAATTACTTTACAATATTGTGGTTTTTGCTATACATTGACATGAATCAGCCATGGGTGTACGTGCTGACAACTGTATTCTAAATGTTTCACTGAATTAAACAATGAAACTATTAAAATTCTAGAGGAGAGCATAGGTAAATAGGGATTTGTGTTTGTTGTTTGTTGACTAATGGTAGGACATATTATGAACAAATTTGATCATATTTTAAATTGATAGTGGATTCGATTTTAGAGTTCAAACACAAAATGGCAGTAGAAGGAGTGGAATCAAGGATGTACCCTAGTTATTTGATCATATTATAAATTGATAGTGGATTTGATTTTGCAGTTCAAACAGGATATGGCAGTAGAAGGAGTGGAATCAAGTAGAAGGATGTACCCTAGTTTTTATGAAAAAAACATGCAGCAGATTGGCAGAATGTAGTGATAACTGTGAACTAAGCTGAGTGCTTGAATTTGGTCTGAGATGTTTATTCTAAAAATAAACATTTATTTTTTTAGGCTTCTAAAGTTTTTATTTGAAGATTCTTTTTGTAGCCCTGTACTAACTGTTTAGTATATTTTCATGAAATAAGAAAAAACTATGGTTTCCTTAAAAGAAACCCAATCTTTGCTGTACCTGCCATGTTAAACACATCTTTTCTAAAACATGTTTGATCTGTCTTTTGAACTCCAGCTTTTTAACCATGTATCTGTGGAGTAAAAATACATTGTTTATCTAATCTTCATAAAATTGCTAATGTTTCTATTTCAAGGGAGTGTAATATTAAATAATATTAACTAAGGCAAATACTTTGGGTAAAAATTAGTGATATGGGGGAAGATTTTAGTGGCAAAAGTTGATTTAGAAAACAAATTCAATTTTTCATTGTTTATAAAATGCATGGTAATGTAGTTTCTGAAAATTATTTGCATATCTGAGAAATAGAAACTGTAGATTAAGTTGGCAATAATTTTTTTTTGGTAGAAAATTTGACTTTATTTTATTCGCTTTATTTAAATAGTTATAAAGGAGAAAGCAAAGGGGCCAGGTATAGGTGGGGGGAAATAGAGCAGAGAAATATTCAGCAGGCATACTTGGATTTTCCTTTAGAATTAGCTTAATTTTTAGGAAATAGATGTACCTGTTGACATCCATGCTCTTCCACTCTCTTATCTAACTGTTGACATTTTTTTCTGGTTAGCTTTTTGATGAATTTCACTACTTGTAAAGTGGAATAATGGTAGCACCTAGTATATCAATGAGAGTTTTAGCAGAAAGCAAGGTATACTTGGCTGGAATTTGAAGATAATGAAGGAATCATTCAGAGAAGTGTAGGTAGGGTTAAGGGAACACGTAAGAGATGTTAAAGGATTCATTCAGCTAGGGGATTAACAATAGCATAAAGCTTTTGCCCTGCCTTCCACTGGCCAGTCAGTTCATAAAGGGATGGGTGGGGGGCTGGGGAACACGGCAGAACAGAGAAGGGAAGAAAAAGGATTGCGGGAGGGCTGTGTTGCAAACAGGAAAAGAACATAGCTTGCAAAGTTGTGAAATGAAACAGTGGCTATAGTACAGTGTCTGTGATGCAACACCAGGTCAATAAAGAGGAGCTTTGCCTTTTTTCTTTTCCCTTAAATTAACCTGGGTCTGTTGAGAAAGAGAGATGAGATTTTTCTGATCTTTCAAAATATATAATATATTCATATTACTGGAAACAGAACAAAAGTAGAGGTTAGTTGAAAAGTTTCATGAAGGAACCAGATAACAGGGGAGGTTGGAAAAAGAAAATTGTAATTCAGATGAGTTTATGCTTATGCAGTACTTAAAGAATATGTGATTAAAAGGTAAAAGATCTAGGGAAAAAGGTACACTGTAAACTTAGTATACAGATCTGTTGATGAAGAAGATAGTAGAGATTCTTTGAGGTGGTGAACGGGAGCAGAAAGGAATATTTTTAGCCACGTTAGGAAATGGATTCTATAAAACTATAAAATAATATAGGTTAGGTTTAAATTAATCATTTCTGTCTAATCTTTTTAATATTCCCATATCACCATACCTTGAAATGTACTGACTTTTTTTTTTCCTTTTAGATTTTCTTTGTTCTTATAAGGAGAAAGGCAGGATTTATACAATGCTATATGGAGGGAGCTCAACAGTTTTTTTGTATGCTTAAGTATTTGCTAATTTTTTTCTTTTTTTTTTTTTTCAGTAAAATCCTATGTATTTAATCTTAAAACCTGGTAAATATTCCTAGGGTTGTATTTTACTTGAGGCAGGAGAATGGAGGAAGGAAGAAAATAGCCTGTCAGTTAGATGAAGTAATTACCCACTTGATAAATCCAGGTTTCTTTCTCTTACAAAGGTACCTCCCCCTGCAGGATATCATGTGTATGGAGTGTCTTTCCCGGAAGCTAAAGGAAGCAGTCACCCTGTATCTGAGAGTTGTGAGGGTTGTAGATCTCTGTGCAGGGCGATGGTGGGAATACATGCCAAGTGGTAAGTAAATTTAGCCTGTAATGTACAGTGAGTGGAGCCCCACTGGAAACTAATAATAGTGTTCATATCAAAAGTTACTTGTTGCTTTGGGATAGTCTAACACTTTTAGAAGGTCTATATTAGGTCTTGGAATTTTCTCAAATTATGCCTTGGCCTTGCACGTGAAGAACTCAAAAAAGTTAGTAGCCTAACCATAAAAAATGGACCTCAGGTAAAGAGACCACTGGAAAAAGTCAATGACTTTAGTTAAGCGGAGCACACCTAAAAGGGAAGAATTAATATTAAGAGCTAATCAGGCTTCTTTTCAGTTAACAGCGGTCCTTTAAGTACTCCACTTTAATGCTTAGCAATTTTGAATGTCTTTTTAAACTACCTTTGATCAACAATATTCATATCTTGATATTTTGAAAATGTGCTAAAGCCATGGTGCTGGGCAAATTGGAGTGGTGGGGAGCTTAATAGAAGTGAAGGGCTGAGGAGATTATTGTCTTGCTCTGTTCTGTTATGAGGAACAGAACAGACTGCCTCTGAAATACTGAGATGTTGTTCAGTTTGGGTTGCTACAAGGCCTTTTAAGAGTTCATCAGTCAACTGATAATTTTGTCACTTGATCAGAGTTATCACTATATCTTTTTCTGAAGAACACTGCAAAGACTTGAGGCTAGAACCTAGCTTGGTGTGATGTTTATCTTCAGATACTTTAAAGAAGCTCTTGTAAGGGAAGAGGATTTATCATATTGCAGAGATAGAGAAAAGAAAAAATTAGGGGCAATGTGAAAAGGGCTGTTATTTGTTTTATTATTTTGCTTTAACAGAGGTTAGGCCAGTAGGATGGAGAAGGAAATGGCAACCCACTCCAGTGTTCTTGCCTGGAGAATCCCAGGGACGGGGGAGCCTGGTGGGCTGCCGTCTATGGGGTCGCACAGAGTCGGACACGACTGAAGTGACTTAGCAGCAGCAGCAGCAGGCCAGTAGGAATTGTGGAGATGGGGTTAATGCACTAAAGAGACAGGATAGCAGAGCTCCCATGTGGTATAGTCTTCCAATGAAAATCTCTGCCCCTTATCAAACTAGAGAAGAATGTGTTTTTACATTGCTGGCTTCTTTTAGACTGTGATAAATACCTGTGAGCCCAAGGCTTCCCATCAGTGTAACAAATGTAAAAAAGTGAAATCAAAAGTCTCTAGCCTAAAATAAGATCTCACTAACCCTGCTTTGCTAGTGCCACTTGGGTCTAGTCTCTGGAGTTTATACCCTGATTCTCTATATAATAATACTAAATAAGGTTTTTATAAAGCATTTTATGGTTTACCTATGTGATATTCTTGGACTCTCCCACCAAATGTGTAAATGTGGAACTTTACCCATTCTTGGGTGGGAGGCAATGTGTAATATACAACAAAAGAGGATGGCCATTGGCAAAGGTAATTTCATTTTTTATATTTTTTAATGGGGTGATAAACTTTTTTATTGGGTTGTGAGAGTAGATATGTGAAATGATTAACACATTGAATGGCTTAATCAGTAGAGTTACTATACAGAACAATAATGAGGACTATTGTTATAATTAGAGAGACCAGGTAATCTCTGAGGTCTCTTCTTAATCTTCATTATTTGTAAATTTGGAGTTTACACAACATCTTGACTAGCCCTGTACAACTAGAACAACTTTTGAAAACTGTTTTTAAGACTTAATGGTTTGGAACTTTTATTCTTGAAAATTATTATTTTTATTTATTATTAGTGAATAAACAGTTGCCTTACTGATGGCCTCCATTAAAAACAAAAATTAAGATACTTATCTCTTTACTTACCAGGCACTAGCAGCTCGTACTATGGAAGTATTTCTCTCTTCCCAATCTGGTGGATTCCCACAATGGCGCACAACTGGCCTTTGAGATAAATAGTTTTCTGTCAGCTCAGCATCCTCATAGTTTGAATCGCTTATGTTCTCTTAGCTAATTTGCATCTGTCTTGTTCAAAAGAATGAATTGTCTAAAATATCCTGGGAATGATGTTAAACACAGGATAGAGCAATTGTCGTGACATGGGTACCTAAGAGAACCCAGTTTGAGAGGGGATTTCGGTTAGAACTGTGAGCTTCCTGAAAATGGGGATCCTGTCTGTCTTATTTTTTGGTTGTGTGCTCTGTAGAGCATAAAGGTTTTATGGACCAGAAAGTGCCTTTGGGGAAGGAGAGTGGTGGTCAGGTAGGTTGTCCTTCGTCACCACCAGGTCCAAGTCATCTGTGTTGAAAGTATGGTGTTCCTAGTTGAAGATGTCTGTTCTTTAAAAGCAGCAGCAGCAACAACAACAAGAAAATAAAAAGCCTCAACTGTGAAGTATCAACTCAAAATAGGTGGTGTTTCTAATATATTTTCTGTTCCTAAGGGAAATATTTTCTGTTTAACTGTTTGTTCAGCTGTAATGTTAGCCTTATGAAAATTTAAAAAGGAAATCTTTTTGTTGTTGTTAACATTTGATAAAAATTACAAGTGGCGATAAACTTGGCTCTAAATAGTTGTGAACTTCTTAGGCTTCACAGATTCCAGTTTTCTGACACTACTAAAGAAGATGCCAGATGTCGAACAGCTATATGGCCTTCACCCTCGATACCTTGAGAGGCGAAGGGTACGGGGCCATGAGGCTTTTAGCATTCCAGGAGTTCTGGAAGCTTTGCAGGCATGCCCAAACTTAGTGGTGAGTGCACTTGGTTGAACATTTGACATCAACTGATGAATGAAGCACTAAATTAAAAGAATGGTAGAACATGTTCATGCAAATTTCATTCATAACGAACTTTTAAGTTCCACTCCATACTTAGGATCTTATGATATAGAAATAGAAGCTTTGGATGCTAAATAAAAGCCTTTCTTATGCTTGCTTTGGCATTATTTTGTAGGGTGTGGAAACTTCTCACTTGGAATTAGTAGAATCCATTTGGACATACATGCCACATGTTCATATTTTGGGGAAATTTCGTAACCGTAATGGAGCATTTCCAATTCCTCCTGAAAATAAACTGAAAATTCCTATAGGAGCCAAAATTCAAACTTTACATTTAGTTGGTGAGTACATGTTTCTTGGGTTGCTTGTGACTCCTTTAAATGCCATACAGCTGAATATTAGTGGAAAGGGAATAATGGGGATTTTAGAAATAGCTTGGTGATTGCTGATGGCAACCGAGAGGGGTAGGATGGGGTGGGTGGTGGGAGGGAGGTTCAAGAGGGAGGGCACATATGTATACCTATGGCTGATTCATGTTGATGTGTGGCAGAAACAATATTGTAAAGCAGTTATCCTCCAATTAAATTTTTCTTTAATTTTTAATTAAATATTTTTATTTTAAAGTACATACATGAAAAAGAAAAAGAAATGCTTGTGAGACTTGCATAAAAATTTAGATTTCCCACTAAAGAGCCTTTGGGGCCAGGGGCCTGGTGGGTAGGTGAGAAAACTACTATTTCAGAATCAGTCTATTTTCATTTTAATAGACAGTTTGAGTAGTTTGGAAAGTTGTTGGGCTTTTTGTGTTTTTGATTTTTTGAATGAGCTGGAAGCTTGCCCCTGTTTTCTGATACCCACCCTTTGCTCCTAGTTCTACCCTTTAGAGGAGAGTTTAGAGAATAGTTCTCTAGTACAACTTACTGTGATGATGGAAATGTCCTGTGTTTGTAGTATCACATATGGTACCCACTGTGGCCAGTGAAACAGAAGAACTGAATTTTTAAATTTTATTGTAGTGTATCAGATAGCCACATGTAGCTAGTGGCTACTTTATTATCCTCTTCAGTTCTAGAACATGACAGAATAAAAAATCTTAGGTAAAACTCTTAAATTTACTTGTATCTTCTCTAAGCAGAAAACTCCCCCATTTCTTTAACCCAGAGCTTCTGGAAAACTGCCACTTCTCTTTTTCTTTGAGAAATAAGGAGGGAGTGGTCTTTTTCCAAAGATACCTTATTTGCAGTCATCATGGTGTACATTCTTCATCTGAATATTCTCTGAAATTGTATCCCAATAATTTCAAACCTAAGTAAATGATAAGGACAGATATTTTACAAATTTAATTTGTTGTCTTTGGCTTAGATTGCTGAAAGGAATTTCAGGGTGGTTGGGGAGGACTCCTGTTACTATAGTCTGACCTTTAATACTGATTAAGTATTTTATTTAACTTGTACATATTGAGTATCTGCTGTGTTCCAAGCATTCTTCCAGATATTGGGGATGGTCCTGAAGAACTGAATATTTCTGAAACTGGGAAGGGAGAGCAGCAAGAATGATAAAGAGTAGGTCTTAAAAACTATTTAGATGCAGTTATGGGAGACAGGCAAAGCTCTCTAGCAGTCCTTCCTTTACAAGATGAATGAGTGGTTCTGATGAAAGACTTGGATATCTAGTTTGAATTTGGATTTTTAGATAATAAAGGAATTCTATAATATCTGAAGTTTATAATATAAGCTCTCTAAAGTCAGAGACTGTGGTTTTATATCTATATTTTCCATGTTTCCAGTTCATTGCAAATATAAATACTTGGTAAATTTTGTTGAAATGCATTAATTCATTTGATTAATTCAACAGTTTAACACTGTGATGGTGATACAAACGTGTATAGTAAATTAATGAACATGCTGGGGAAGACAGGTAATTGTGTCCTTTGTTTATAGAATGGATTTGGGATAAAATGTGAATTGGGCGTAGAATATAACTGTCTTGTCTGGGTCTGTCTCACCCTTGCTGCCCTTGGGTTTCCTAATCAGAACTACCACCATAATGGTAGATGCTAAATATACCTTTGTGAGTTTTGCGTCTTGAGTCTCAGTCTGTACCTTACTTCTGCTTTTCTTCCTTTGGACTAATCACCAGTGAGTCCAGTGTTTACGCATAGTGCAAAGCTAAAGCTATCTATGCTTTTTTGGGTGGACCAGGTTAAGGAGTAATGCTTACAGTAGAATGTGTAGAATTTAGCTTTCAAAGAACCACCGATTTAAGTACTCCCAATTTTGCTTTCTCTAGTTGCTGTTGCTAGCAGGGCTTCTACTGACTCAAGGTTAAAAATTATATTAAACTGATTTTGCCAGCTGTTGCTTTCTAAATGTCATCACTCTGGATCCTTGAATTTCTTTCTGAGAATTTGTCACTTCTTTGCTGTTCCCTAATCTACAGTGTTTAGACTTTGGGGCAAGTTCCTCAAACTGCGTCCTTCCATAAGAATTTTCAAGTTACCCATATTCTCTCTTCTTCCATATCTCTTGACTTATCCTCCTACAGTACATCCCCTTTTCTTTCAGAAATGGTCCTCTGCAAGTATGATTCTTGGTAACTCTTGAAGAGTTACAGAGTTAAGAGAAAAGCTTGTGTGTATAAAATGTTGAAATACTTTATAAATCCCATCTTTCCATTTTCCTTTTCTAAAGAAATTACAAAGTAGTCTGTTTATTGTTTGTTTAAATTGTTCTTTACAAGCCTGTTTTATATAAGCTTATCTTCATAGGAGCTAACTAGGTAATTTGTTCTGATGAAAATATCCAGGAAGGATATATTGTCAACTTGAAAAATAGACTGTTGGACCTGTACACAGCAAACAGTGTCTTAGTGGTTTTCTTGTTTTTTTTCTTTTTGTGTGTATATGCTTTAGGGGTGAATGTTCCTGAAATTCCTTGTATCCCAATGCTAAGGCACCTTTACATGAAGTGGGTAAGACTCACTAAACCACAACCGTTCAAAGATTTTCTTTGCATCAGTTTACGAACTTTTGTCATGAGGAACTGTGCAGGTAAGGGTCTATAGTTGTAGTGGAAATATACATGTACCATTCTAAAAATATCCTAAAGCAAACTGCATAGATATGATACATTGTAAGTGAAATTATATTATGCTGTTACTATTTATGTTTGTAACTTACCTTATATAAATGTACTTTTTTTTGTTTTAAAGACAGTAGACATATGATTTATCTTTGACCCTTCACAAAGTGTCAAAAATGTCTCTACATATTTCTTATGGACACTTTTTATATAGGTTTGTTTTAATAAATTGTTGTATATTTTCTTTGTCTCTGGTCTCTTGATCTTTTTGCATGTAAATGTTGTCTGAGTTAATATACCTTAAAGTATAAAACATTGCTTTTATGATACTACATTTTTGTTTCAAAACCTTAAGTATTTCTTCTGTCCTAGTGTGTCAAGTGGGAACTGTTCTGCTTCAGAGTTCATAACAATCAGAGCTGTTCTTGATACCTTATTTCAGAGTCCTTTCCAAAGTACCCCTTTTATTGTCAGGCTTGCCTACTCACTGTTCCCAAACAGCCATACCAGCTCTCACCTGAGTGTCTTCTTATTCTTGTTTTCTTGTCCTGAGGTTTAACACTTCCTTCCTCCTCTTTACTTGTACGCATCTTTTATGCAAGTTTTGCCTCATCAACTTACTTCCTTCTCTTTTTTATGTAGTACACCAGATTTGATTTTTGTTCTTGATATGTTCTGCCTTTTTATCTTTTTATCATTATTCATGTTTTATGTCCATGTCAGTTACAAACTCTTTGATGGATAGGCTCCTATCTGGTGATCTTCCATAACACCTAATATAATACTGGTCACATAGAGAGATGTTTAAGTCATTGAGCTATTTATTTTAATGAAAGATCAAATTTTCAACTTGCCTTTTCCCCCCTCAGTTATTTTCAGCTCAAAACTATTGAGATTCCAGGGAATTTAAAAAAATACTATATCTCCAATGTTACTGAAAAATCCATATGCTGAATCAGTATGTGGTTGACTTACTAATGGTTTTGTTTCCAATGATAAATTGTAGAGAGCCAGCCACTCAGCTATCATTTTCAGACATAGAATTTATAAGTTATTCATTTCTGTTGCTGATTTGAAAAATCATCTTGGCAATTTACATTGTTCCATTGAAATTGTTTTTCTTCAGGACCCACAAACTCCTTGAAATATGTCCCTTTAGTAACAGGCCTAGCCTCTGCCCGCAACTTGGAACATTTAGAAATGGTTCGAGTTCCTTTCCTTGGAGGTCTTATTCAGCATGTAGTTGAAGACAGTTGGAGATCAGGTATTCATTTTCCTTTAGTTACTAAATATTTTAAAAATCTGTTAAAAAAATTATTAAGCTTTTATTTAGCTTTTCTACAGAGTCTTTATAAAAGAAATGCTTGTTAGTAATTTTGCTTTCTATCTGGTATATTTGATGAAGAATAAGTAACTATGAGTGTGGCTAGTATTCATTTCCTTTTTATGCAGTGTTAAACCTTCTCAAAATGATAAGTCATATTTTCTGGCTTGTTAATACTTATCAGTTAGTTAATAATTCATGGTATATTTGAAATCTTTCTGAGAAATGTTAACAGAAATATCCTGGTGTCTATTGCTGAGAAGAGATATTTTTTGACTTAGACAAATTAGGTCTACAAAAGAACTCAGGCATTAGAAATGTTAACCTAATGTTTGTCTGATACTTTATAGTATATAAAATGTTTTAAAGTTTGTCAGTTGGATACTAGATCACCCATACCCATCAGATGATGGCTTTTAAAAGAAAAAAAGATTTTACTGCCTAGCACCCATAATTATATTTTAAATGATCATGTGTAAGTAGAATGTGCTCCATGTAAACTATCTCCTCATTGTAAGAAAAAGACCAAGAAGTATAGTTATATAGATAATTAATAGTTGGGAACAGAAAATGTAACCTTGAATGTCCAAAATGTAAATGGAAAATCATAGAGTATCATTGGTAACAAATAGATGTTATCATTAATACTGTTAAAATGAGTAAGCAGTGCATTTTTAACATTTTGTCAGTTAATCAAGTCTGGTGCAAGTGTAGTTCATTACATTTTGTGAAGGGAATGGAGACTCCCTCAAAATGAACAGCGCAATTTTTACTCCATGTCTATAGCTAACAAGATTAAAGTCAGAAAGGAAAAGAAGACCACAGTGGAATCGTTCATTAGAAGACCTAGAGAGAGGTGCCAAAAGCCAAGAATTTGCATAAACGGCCTAAAAGAGCAACAGAGACTCTTCTTCCCTAATAAGTGTTTAAGAACAACTCTAATTTTACTTAAGGAGCCAGAATATCTCACACAATAGTTAATTTCAGAAAAATCATAGATCCAAATATAAAAAATAAAGTTTTTAAAGGAAAAGTTTGGAGAATGTTTTCTTTAACATTGTTGGGCAGAGATTCGTACATCAAAAAGCATTTACCATAAAGAAAAAAATTGGTAAACTGTGCTAAATTAAAGAGTTTTTTTTGTTGTTCATCAAAAGGCATAAGTGAGAGCTTGAGTAAAAAAGTCAGGCTACAGACTGGGAGAAGCTATTTGCAGTACAGCTATCAGATAAATATTTAGAATACAAAGTAATGCTCAAAATTCTCTAAGCCAGACTTCAACAATACGTGATCTGTGAATGTTGTTCAATCTTCCAGATGTTCAATCTGGTTTTAGAAAAGGCAAAGGAACCAGAGATCAAATTGCCAACATCCCCTTGATCATTGAAAAAGCAAGGGAGTTCCAGAAAAACATCTATTTCTGCTTTACTGACTATGCCAAAACCTTTGACTGTATGGATCACAATAAACTGGAAAATTCTGACAGAGATGGGAATACCAGACTACCTGACCTGCCTCTTGAGAAATCTGTATACAGGTCAGGAAGCAACAGTTAGAACTAGACATGGAACAATAGACTGGTTCCAAATAGGAAAAGGAGTACGTCAAGGCTGTATATTGTCAGCCTGCTTTATTTAACTTATACGCAGAATACATCATGAGAAATACTGGGCTGGCTAAAGCACAAGTTGGAATCAAGATTGCCGGGAGAAATATCAATAACCTCAGATATGCAGATGACACCCCCCCTTATGGCAGAAAGTGAAGAAAAACTAAAGAGCCTCTTGATGAAAGTGAAAGAGGAGTGTAAAGAAGTTGCTTTAAAGCTCAACATTCAGAAAACTAAGATTATGGCATCCAGTCCATCACTTCATGGGAAAGAGATGGGGAAACAGTGGCTGACTTTATTTTTCAGGCTCCAAAATCACTGCAGATGGTAACTACAGCCATGAAATTGAAAGACACTTGCTCCTTGTAAGAAAAGTTATGACCAACCTAGACAACGTATTAAAAAGCAGAGACATTACTGTGCCAACAAAGGTCCGTCTAGTCAAAGCTATGGTTTTTTCCAGTAGTCATGTATGGATGTGAGAGTTAGACTGTAAAGAAAGTTGAGCACTGAAGAATTGATGCTTTTGAACTGTGGTGTTGGAGAAGACTCTTGAGAGTCCCTTGGACTGCAAGGAGATCCAACCAGTCCATTCTGAAGGAGATCAGCCCTGGGATTTCTTTGAAAGGAATGATGCTAAAGCTGAAACTCCAGTAATTGGCCACCTCATGCGAAGAGTTGACTCATTTGAAAAGACCCTGATGCTGGGAAAGATTGAAGGCGGGAGAAGGGGATGACAGAGGATGAGATGGTTGGATGGCATCACCAACTCAATGGACATGAGTTTGAGTAAACTCTGGGAATTGGTGATGGACAGGGAGGCCTGGTGTGCTACCGTCCAGGGGATCGCAAAGAGTTGCACACAACTGAACAACTGAACTGAACTGAAAGAATTTAAAATACATATATTCTAATTTATGTATTTAGAATACAAAAAGAACTAATACTAGTGAGAAAAAGTCAGAAACAAGAGGAAAAATAGGAAAAAATTTTGAGTAGAAAAGATCTTAATGAAAGAGGATATCTGAACGGCCAGCAAACATGAAAATATGGTAAATTTCACTGATCATAGAGAAATGAAAATTAAAACCACAGTGTTATATACAAGCACTAAAATGATTATACCTAAACAGTTATCACTGAAAGTGTATATAAATGCTTTACTGAAAGTGCTATGGTCAAATGGGATAATTGTTTTTGTTCCTCTTTTCCTTTAACTAGGTGGTTTCCGAAATTTGCACACTATTGTTTTGGGAGCTTGTAAAAATGCACTTGAAGTAGATCTTGGTTACCTCATCATCACTGCTGCCCGTAGGTATGTTTTCTCTTCACATTGGGTCAGAATTATGTTTTTATCTGTGCTATAAAAATTGGCAGAATATGTATATGACGTTTGATCATGCCTTTTTCAGATTTAAAATACAGAGAAGTTGTTTAAATAGCAGTAGGTTATCATTTAGGGGAAGTCTATACAACTGATGACCAACTGAGCTGCAGTCCAGACCCAGCAAGTGTTAAAATGCGCATGATCTCATCAGAAAAAAGCTGTCAGTTATCTGGAAGTGCCTGAGATTCCAACAGAAGTCAGTACTGATACTTGCTCAGGAGCCATTGTTTCGCCCTCTGGACAGTTTTCTGAATTGTTTTAGTTGGTGATACTTGCTATTTAGAAATCACTGTTTTAAGTCAGCTTTTTCAGCATCCTGACCTTTAACACTTAAATTTTTAACCTATCTTCACATCACTTTATGCCACATTTACTATTTCCTACATATCAAAAGTCTACCTCTGCTTTTACTTTTATAATATTTAAATTGAATTTTAAAAAAGGAAACTTCCTTTCCATCATAGAATATGAAGAGTATAAATAAAACTGTATTTAAGTGAATAGATATTGTTACCTACTATATAGGACTATACTCTGTTAAAAACAGGACTTAATATTCGCCTCTAAATGGTATTGAAGAAATACCAGATTCTTGCCTTGACTTAATCAGGTTCAGGAAAGTACCAAAAAGGATATAAGATTATTATAATTTGTTCTTACTGTGACTTTAGTGTACACATGAGATGTGCCCACACTTTTATAAAATGCTCTTTTAAAGGAAGCATCTCTGATATTTTTTTGTGGAGGAGGCAGTGTTTTTGCATTTGACACTTCAGTACGATAAACTTCTTTCAGAGCGTTACATTAGGAAGAACCTTTTTTGATGGCTTTCATTTTATTCCTTTATGTGTCTCTCATTCGTAGGTTACATGAAGTTCGGATCCAGCCTTCCCTAACCAAAGATGGCGTCTTTTCCGCCCTAAAGATGGCAGAGTTGGAATTCCCCCAGTTTGAAACCCTTCATCTGGGATATGTAGATGAGTTTTTGCTGCAGAGTAAGAATTAGCTCATTTACTGCCCTAAAATTATTGTTGGAAAGTTACGTGACAAAGTAAACCCTAAATTTGGATGTGCCATTATTTTCCTAGACATAAAAATACTTCAAATCTCAGGTGCTCTCACTTCTTGAAAAATTTGAACTTGAAAAACCAGTGATTTTTTTGTTTTCTACATTGCCTCTGATTTTAGCATATTACAGAAAATGAAGTGATTGTCTACCCCAAAAAAGATCCTTACCTACATTTGATCTTGTCTCCACTTTGCTCCCCAAGTTTCTCTCCCATTCTGCCTCATTGTTTTCACAGGATGTCATCCTTGCTTCTGTTTGCTGAATTTGACCTACCACACTTCTTGAAGCTTTTGCTGGTCCTCTCAGATGAGGTCCCAGCCCCTACCCCTGCTCTTCATTTCTGTAATAAGCCTGCTGGGGGTTCTGGATTTTCTGATAGTGTTAGCATATTTTGGTCAGTATTCATTTAATAATAACTGCTGTTGGAAGGCTTGTTCACACCATTTTCTGGAATGTATTTAAAATTGGGAATTCAATCCTTTGGGTTTGAATGCATGTCAGTTCACTATTCAAACTTTTTCCCACATGACAGTAGTCAGACATGCAAGAACATTTACACCATCAGCATGTTTTTATTTTTGCAAGAATTAGTTTCTTACTCATGTAATTTATAATAAGTCTTTCTTAAACTCTGGGTGTCATACCAGGTGGTGGTTTTTTTTTTTTCTTTGGATCTAATTTGCATTGTAAAAGAATGTAAGAAAGCTTTGTTGTTTATGTTGTTCAGTCGCTCAGTCATGGCCAACTCTTTGCAACCCCATGGCGTGCAGCATGCCAGGCTCCTCTGTCCTCCACTGTCTCCTGGAGTTTGGCCAAATTCATGTCCTGGAGTTTTGCTGAAATTCATTGATGCTGTCTAACCATCTGATCCTCTGCTGCCCCCTTCTTTTGCCTCAGTTTTTCCCAGCATCAGGGTCTTTTCCAGTGAGTCGACACTTTGCATCAGGTGGCCAAAATTATTAGAGCTTTAGCATCAGTCCTTTCAGTTACTATTCAGAGTTGATTTTCTTTGGGATTGACTGGTTTGACCTCTTTGTAGTCCAAGGGACTCTTCAAGAGTCTACTCCTGCACCACAGTTCAAAAGCATCAGTTCTTCAGTGCTTAGCCTTCTTCATGGTCCACCTCTCATGTCTGTACATGACCACTGGGAAAACCATAGTTTTGACTATATGGACCTTTGTTGGCAAAGTGATGTCTCTGCTTTTGAATACACTCTCTAGGTTTGTCATTGCTTTTCTTCCACGGAGCAAAGATATTTTAATTTTGGGGCTGCAGTCAACATCCACAGTGATTTTGGAGCCCAAGAAAATAAAATCTGTCACTGCTTCCACTTTTTCCCTTTCTATTTGCCATGAAATGATGAGACTAGATGCCATGATCTTAGTTTTTTTAACGTTTGAGTTTGAAGTCAGCTTTTTCACTCTCTTTAACCCTCATTAAGAGGCTCTTTAGTTCTTCTTCACCTTTTTACCATTAGAGTGGTATCATCTGCATATCTGAGGTTATTTCTCCCAGCAACCTTGATTTCTTAAGACAGTCCAGATCAAACAATATGACTGTTGTTTTTCCTTTTTCAGTGAAATTGCTAACATTCTCTGTTTCTACAGTATCTATATAGTAACTTAAAATTATTAGCTTTATCTTAATTTTATTAAGCTAATAATTTTAAGTTTACTGTATAGTAACTGAAAATATGTTATATATATTACTATATAATAACTTAAAATTTTAAGTTAATAGTAATAGTTAAAATTATTATTGGTAATTTGGTGCTTTTTCTGCAGTCTTGTTTTTTGTTCTTCCTAAGAGCTAAAAACTTAATGGATTTGTATATTCATGATGACTATATTTTAGGTCCACTGAGAATTGTCTTTATAACCAACTATTTCTCAATAGTGTTTGTTTCCCCTCAACACACATTTTCATTTGAAAACACTTTACCTTTTGACTACCATTATCTTATGTTTGCAACATAGCTTATTTCATAGTCTTCTTTATACTTAATAATCTATTAGTTATCTTTTTATAAGTCATTCTTCATATTTGCTACAGTTCACCCATTTCTCTTATATATGTACTTTCCTCCGTTACTCCAAAGATAAGTCTGGGATTCTCTGTATGGGAATAGGTGCCAATTGCCTCTAACAAACATGGAGAGATTACAGGTCAGTGCTTATACTCTGTCACTAATCTCTTGCCTCTTAGCCATTTAGATTTTGAAATATCTTTCCAGGAGGTTGGGGTGGCTCCTGGTAAAACTCACATCAGTTCTTTGTTCCAGAGATTCTGGCAAAATATAGAAATATCACCTTTGTCCCCATACACTTATGGTAAAAGTGGCAGTGCCAGGTTGGGGAAATGGATGTGCTGAAAAGTAGATGCTGTGTACTAGGAATGTAAGAAAAGTGATCCAAGGATGAACACTCAGAGAGGGGTTCTTTGTTTACGTGGATTCATGATTTCAGAGCTTTGTGGGAAAGTGCTAGGGGTGTAAAACTCATTCAGATTCAGGAGAAGTATAGAGTAGTCTTTAGTGTTGGGACTTTGGAAAGAAGGAGTGAGATGGAATTTTATTAATCATGGGACCTGGGGCAAATCATTTCTTGGCTTCAAATCACCCAATAAAAAAGTAGAAAACGGTCTTATATCCATTTGACAAGTGAGAAAATATGGACTTTTATAATCTCTTACACTTAGAAAGCATTCAGTAGGGCTTCCCTGGTGGCTCAGTGGTAAAGAGCCAACGCAGGGGATGTCAATCCCTGGTCCGGGAAGATCCCACATGCCTCTAAGCAACTAAGTCTGTGTGCCACAACTACTGAGCCAGCATTCTGGAGCCCTCGAGCCACAAGTGCCAGAGTCCAAGTGCCCTGGAGCCTGTGCTCTACGGGAAGCTACCACGATGAGAAGCCCGTGCACCACAACAGAGAGGAGCCCCCACTCAGAGTAGCTCAAAACACTATAACAGAGTAGCTCACCACAGTTAGAGAAAGCCTGTGTGCAGCAAGAAGACCCAGTGCAGCCATAAGTAAAATAAATCTCAAACGAAAAAAAAAAAATTCAGTAAATGGTAGCTTTTATTCTAGCTGACCTCTGGGCTGAAGGAAAAAGAAACAATCTAAGTCCTAGGTGATGTAATCAGGGTTCTGAAGAAGTGTGACAATCAGGAGACCCTAAAAATAGGAACAGATATCAAAGGAATGAATGTAAGACATGGATTTATCATGCTAGGCTGCAGCAGTAATGCTGGAAACACCCACTCAGGTTCAAGATGATCATAAGCGAGAAGGCAAATTATACTTCACAGAGCAAAAACAAAGTTTTTACCAGGAGATTAAAGAGTATTTCTCAGCAAAATTATGAAGAATTAGTTAAGGTAAAATGTCCAAGAATGCCAGTAAATACAAAAAACAGGGACCCTAGGAGCGAGACCATGAATTGTATGGAAAGAAATTTAAAGAGGTGCGAGTAAATCCCAGTAATGGGCAGGACAGCTTCACCAGAGCAACAGTGTTTTCTTTGTAGTTTGTGTCAGTTTTGATCGCTGGGATTGTGAGAGACATTTATTGGGTTCCTATATCCCAGTATTATGCTGGACATTGAAAATGTAACTGTAAACTAGGCAGAGTCTAGTTTTTCTTCAAATTGCTCATAGTAAAGTGGACCATCCTATAGAGTAAAGGTCAGGCAGGTGGCAGGAATAATAATAGGAAGCAGGAGACACAGTGTGATATCCAGTGGCATAATCTAGACTGGCTGATCACTAAACCCAGCCCCTACTTTCTGACAAGACAGTAGACCCTAAAGCCCAGACAGAGAGAACGGGAGTGTCTGAGTTAAAAGTCCACTCTCTAAGGTATAAATATTTACTAACCAATACCATAGTTCTAAAAATGGATCCAGATTCTCAAAGTTCACTCTTCTCTACACATGGCCACACCTGACTTGAAAAACATTATCCTTATACAGCAAAAGAGTTACATTTTAAATAAATAATTAATTAATTTGGCTGTATCGGGTCTAAATTGTTGTTCATCGTGTCATGCGAGATCTTTTAGTGCATCACACAGACTTTGCAGTTGTGGTGTGTGGGTTTAGTTGCTCCATGGCATGTAGGATCTTATTTCCCCAAGCAGGGATCAAACCCACATCCCTTGCATTGCAGGGTAGATTCTTTACCACTGGGCCACCAGGCAAGTCCCAGAGAGTTATATTTTTAAGATTTTATTTTTCTTTTTAAAAGCTAATAAAACTTTACCATAAATGTAAACCAGTACAATGTATCCGTCAGTTTTGCTTTAAGACTTCACATTCTTTTTTCCTTTTCTAGACAACTGAAAATAATCTGCTAGCTGTCTCTTAACTTTTAACATAAATTTTTATTTTGCAAAATAAAGGCTACCATTTGTACAGAATACCTAACCCAAGATTGTATCTGAACCTGACAATGGACAGATGAAGCAGGACGGTCATAAGAGAGTAATCATCAGATCAGATCAGATCAGATCAGTTGCTCAGTCATGTCCGACTCTTTGCGACCCCATGAATTGCAGCACGCCAGGCCTCCCTGTCTATCACCAACTCCTGGAGTTCACTCAGACTCACGTCCATCGAGTCAGTGATGCCATCCAGCCATCTCATCCTCTGTTGTCCCCTTCTCCTCTTGCCCCCAATCCCTCCCAGCATCAGAGTCTTTTCCAGTCAATCAACTCTTCGCATGAGGTGGCCAAAGTACTGGAGTTTCAGCTTTAGCATCATTCCTTCCAAAGAAATCCCAGGGCTGATCTCCTTCAGAATGGACTGGTTGGATCTCCTTGCAGTCCAAGGGACTCTCAAGAGTCTTCTCCAACACCACAGTTCAAAAGCATCAATTCTTTGGCGCTTAGCCTTCTTCACAGTCCAACTCCT
>NW_011494863.1:9780505-9854630 GCF_000754665.1 Bison bison bison
TAATACCTTCTGCTTCTGTTAGGTCCATACCATTTCTGTCCTTTATCAAGCCCATCTTTGCATGAAATGTTCCCTTGGTATCTCGGATTTTCTTGAAGAGATCTCTAGTCTTTCCCATTCTGTTGTGTTCCTCTATTTCTTTGCATTGATCACTGAGGAAGGCTTTCTTATCTCTTCTTGCTATTCTTTGGAACTCTGCATTCAGATGTTTATATCTTTCCTTTTCTCCTTTGCTTTTCACTTCTCTTCTTTTCACAGCTATTTGTAAGGCCTTCCCAAACAGCCATTTTGCTTTTTTGCATTTCTTTTCCATGGCGATGGTCTTGATCTCTATCTCCTGTACAATGTCACGAACCTCATTCCATAGTTCATCAGGCACTCTATCTATCAGATCTAGGCCCTTAAATCTATTTCTCACTTCCACTGTATAATCATAAGGGATTTGATTTAGGTCATACCTGAATGGTCTAGTGGTTTTCCCTACTTTCTTCAATACTGGATGTTAAATAGTTGACAGCTTAAGTTGTCAAGATTCCATGACACTAAAGAATCTTTTGTTTTTTAAATCTTTTTCTAGGCAGAATGGCTAATGCAGATCTGGTGAAATATGGTTTGGCTGATGTGGTGGAAAATCCTGGTATTATCACTGATATAGGGATGAAGGCAGTCAATGAAGTTTTCTCCTGTATCAAATATCTGGCAATTTATAATTGCCCCCATCTACATAACCCATACAATTGGATCTCAGGTACTATATCTTAAGTACAGGTATATTTTATTGATGTCAAAATAATACATATCTTTGTTTTCTGTATGGCATTAATTAACATTCCTCATGTAAAATGTAGATTTTTATATAGATTGTTCATAGAAGCTCTGGGAGCCTTTGATAACTGAGTTAGAAATACTTTCAGTGCCTCTTTGAACTCCTGAGATTCTCTGCCTAGAAATTTGCACTTGTCGAGATTATAGATTCAGTCGTACTAATTGTTATGTGTTTTTCTTTGGGCCGGGCATGTAAAATTAAGCTTAGGAATTGTTGCCTGGGATATTATGGTTGTTTTCTCTGTGTTACCTTAAAATGGCATATCATCTGAACAGACAAAGTAGGTATGTATGTATTTTAAAAACTTCAATTAAATGACATATTAAACACGTAGTGAAATTTTCTATTACCTTAAAATTTTAGGCTACTTCACATGATATCTCCCTGCCTGATACCTTGGGTACAGAAGTGTGACTTTTGCACTTGGTATTTTCCCTTATGAGAGGAGTTTTATTCCGCGCGCCCCCCCCCCACCCCAAGAGAGTAATGCTATTTATTTTTTTTAAGGCACTTCTTAGATACCTAAATTCACAAGCCTTTAATAAAGTCAGAGCTAGAGACTTTTCATTTTGACATCCTCGTACCAAACAGACCCTCTCACTGACAGCTGCAAACCAACACTGACAGCTGTCTGAGCCACCACACAGGGATACTACAGCTCCACACAAAACCTACCTCCAGGCCTATTGCAGGGCTCCTGAGCCTCTGCTAAGATCAGTTGTTAGAATGGCCATGTCTCACCCATGGGAAGAGAAGTTCTACCCCTTGCCCAGCTGCACCAGGAAGCTATTGGAAAGTACAAGCTTTAGGTTGTAGCTGGCATAGATCACTTTTAAAAAATAACATTTATTGGGTTTTTGGTTTGTTTGTTTTCTTAAATACAGAAGAGTATAAAGAAGAAAATAAAAAATGGCCTATAATCCCATCACTCAGAACTCCTGTTAACACTTAAAAACTAAAAGTAATACATGCACTTGATAAACAGTATCAAACAGTACAGAAAGGTACAAAATGAAAGGCCTCCTCTTCTCAAAGGTAACCACCATCAATGGTTTCTTGTATATTTTTCTGGACAGGTTATTTTGTGCATTTGCAGCCTATACATGTATAGCATTTAAAAATGATTTATGTATACTGAAGGACCTTACTATGTATATACATTGTCCTGTAACTTGTATTTTGCATTGAGAATATTTTGGAGAGCTCTCCATATTAGCAGGCTTATTCGGTTCTTCATTCTTTTAGTAGCTGCATAATGTTTTATTAAAGGAATACACCAACATTTCTTTTAACTAGTGTCCTGTTGTTAAATAGGCATGTAGGTTTTAAGTGAATCACATTTAAACAAAGACAGACTTACTTTCAAGTTAACGATTTCCAGTCCATCTGGTTCTCATGAAATTGGGTAAGGAGACATCATAGTTTAGAGTCATTAAGTATTAGAGATCATGAAATAAGATAAAATTTACACAAAGAAAATGGGTTTGAAAGTCTTTGTGACCTATAGCAAAATTCATGAGTAATGGAGAAAGTGTTAGTTAATATTTTCTCTGGCCATGTCATTTCTTCAACAGACCACTCAAGGTGGACTCGATTGGTTGATATCAACTTAGTGCGTTGCCATGCTTTGAAGCTGGACTCCTTCGGCCAGTTTATTGAATTGTTGCCCAGCCTGGAGTTTATTTCACTGGACCAAATGTTTCGTGAACCACCCAAAGTAAGTCACATTTGAGAGAGTTTTGTACTCAAGAAAACAACCTAAGTAACTTTTTTCCCTAATGATATGCCTTTACAAATGATATAATATGACTTTTTACTGCCAGCCTCAGTGAAGGAAGGCATAAAGGTTATAATAATGGATGGCCATATGTTCTTGTGAGTGAATACTAAGGGGTTTCCAGATAAATAAAAAAGTAAGTGGAAAGCTGTCTCCATCAGGTTTATAAAGTTAAGGTAAGAGCAAAGGTGGAAATTTGAGCTAAAGCAAAAATTATTACTTAGAGTAGTTAGTTGAAAGATTAGATCTCTAATTAGCAACCCAAAATATAAGTAAGGATTAGGAACTTATTTTGGATGTTTTGCTGCTACTTTTTCTACTCACTTGCGTATCTGGGGAAATCTGAAGTTGCCCAGTTGTACAAAATGTTATTTTAAAACTTCTTAATGTATACAGAAACTTAACTTATTGTAATAAAAACTTAATGTTTCAATGAATTAAGTTCTCTCTTGTCAATTCTTAATGGTTGTACCCTCACTGTTAAAGCAGTGCCATATAGTAGGGAAAGCTCAGCGGTGCTGCATAGTAGGGAAAGCTCAGGGTTTGAGGACAAATTATTTGGTTTCAAGTCTCAGGTGTAACACATACTGGTCATGCACTGTTGGGCAGATCCCTTCCCATTGTGCATGTCATCATCTGTAAATAAAGACTAATAACTTTGTCTTGCTTGAGGTGTTATGGGCCTTAAATGAGATTCTTTATGAATAGGTGAAAGTATTTCTTAAAGTGCTATATAAGTATTCTATGTAAAGATGAAATGAAGGAATATTAAAACTGCAGTGTTTAATTCTAACCCAAATTAATAAACATGTGGTTTTGTCTTGCTTCAGGGCTGTGCTCGGGTTGGTCTGAGTGCAGGCACGGGAATTGGGGTTTCCTCGGCCCTTGTTAGCAATCAGAACTCCAACAATGACAATGATAATAATGCCCAGAATAATGCCAACATCCACGACAACAATCACCATCACCCAGATGACTCAGATGAAGAGAATGACTTCCGGCAAGACTTGCAGCCAGGAGAGCAGCAGTTTGCAGCCGACGGTAACCCAGATCTTTTGTGAGCTCCAGATAGAGATGATTTTTACTTTGGGTCATGTTTCTCTGACTTTCCTGTTTCCCTCTCCTCCATTTCAGTTTGTCACTTTATACATTGAGGAACCTTGCTAACAAAGCAGCTGATGGGTGGATGGAGTTTGCCTGTCTACTTGCTTGTTTTAAAGTTGTCTTTGCGACGTCTCTTGTCCATAGAATCTATTGGAGGTACT
The DNA here is from genome assembly GCF_000754665.1 of Bison bison bison. NCBI lineage: Eukaryota > Metazoa > Chordata > Mammalia > Artiodactyla > Bovidae > Bison > Bison bison. The sequence continues at coordinate 9,784,374 of NW_011494863.1, forward strand.
TACAGAAAGGGAAGGACTCAGATGCCATGAGAATTAGGGTGCAGTGAGCCTTAGAAGCCTGGCTTAATGGAGATTTAGCTGTCAGGATTTGGGTGAAGAAGCATCTTTCGGTATCTTGCTAAACAGTAGATATTCTCTCTCACCATTGAACTTGAGTGTGGAGATCATTTTTGGATGTACCAAGAATTGGAAAAATGAATACCAGATATGTGTAGAGATTGTGTTGGATACCCTTCACACACCTCTCGCCATTAAGTCTTCAAAGCCACCGAGAAAATTAAGCACATAAGCTAATAAGGACCTATGGGATTTCACTTATGTAACTATCCATCCAGTTCTTTGATACTGACTGAACTCCTGCTCTCTGCCACCCCAGCTATTATTAGGCTTCATCTGCCCATATTGATGAGTGAGAATGGAGTGAAATTGTTTCCTTACAGATGTTCCAGTTTCTCAGTTGACACTTAAGAACTGGAAAAGGAATCTCTTCTAGCCACTTTTTTGGTTGTTGCCCCTTCACTTATTCTCTTGGGCAGAGTAATTAATGAAAATAGGGTGCCCTGGTGTATTCATTACTTTCATAATGAAAGTATTCTGTGTATAATTTCCTTTAAGATCACTCTGTATATGCAGGGCCTGACCTAAGAATCATTTGTAGGCATTGTCTTCACTTCCCTGCCCTACATGTTCTCTCTATAGAGAACTCTCCATTTTGGCTCTTGGCAAAGTCACCAGTGGCTCTTTTATAAAGGTTAGTGATATTTTCTCCACTTGTATCTTCTCTGACATCTCATCTTAGCTGCATTTGTCACTGTTGTCCACTTCTATCTTCCTGAGGTATTTGCTTCTCTTGGCCTTTCTGAAACCATTTTCCTGATTTTTCCTCCTATCTCACTGGACACACCTCAGGTTCCTTCACTTGTACCATCTCCTGTCCTCCACTCTTGTCCTTGCTCTCCCTTTTTCTTTCTATAAGCTTATCCAGTCTCATGGCTTCAGTGCCAACTATATACAGTTGAATTCTAAACCTTTATTTTCAGCTTTGATATTTCTGTTTTTTTTAAAGTAATTGCAGTTATATCCAACTTCATACTTCTGATTTCCACAGGAGTACTTTTAGGCATTTCAAACTTCTGGCTAAATCTCTCCTCCTAAAACACAAAAACAAAAGTGCAGAGCCAGCAAGTGCTAGGGGTTAAGGGGTGGAGTGTGGAGTCCGCTGTTTCTTTGCCTTCTTGTCCTTGTGTGCCATCACAAAGATCTGGACTTCAGAGAACACTGACCATCTGTAGGAAACTGGTGCAGCACTTGAAGTGCAGCACTCCCCAAATCCTCCGAACGCAGTTGTGTTTGGAGTTGATGTGCTAGACAGAGTATAGACTCCACTAGAAAGTTACATGGCCATTGGCTTCTCGGTATAGAATGGGGGGTGCCCTTCATTGTTAAGTCATATATTGATGCAGCACGAACCAAAACATATGCAAGAATACTGTATTCGATTTAAGAGAGAACAATGAAACTTACATCCACTAACATTTGAAATTAAGGTTCAGTAGATGTGAGATATAATTACAAAACAAATAACTTGAGGTACCGAATTTGTCAGATGTGTTATCTTCAAATGCTGAGAAGTAAAGGGGGTTAGTGACAAAATGCCAAGATTGAGGAACTAAACAGCCTCAACAAGAGGAAACCTAAGAATACCAAAGATGGTGGCAGCATTTTAGAGAAGTGAATATTGGCATGAAACATTAGGCTCCATGGGTCTTTCCAACTTCATGCTATATTTTTGTGTATTTTTATTATTACATACATGTCAGGTTAATTCTTTTAAATAAAAAATAAGGACATGGGGAATTCCCTGGCGCTCTAGTGGTTAGGACTCGGCACTTTCACTGCCATGGCCCAGGTTCCATCCCTTGATGGCACCCACAAGCCACAAGGCACAGCCAAAAAAAAAAAGATCTGGAGAAAGGGCATGTGACTTTTGATCAAAATTCGAAGTACAAAGAATTCAAGTAAAAGAAACAACAGGAAAAAAAAAAAAACAACAAAGAGTGGTATAGGGATTAAAAATAAAAGGGATCATGAAGAATGAATGTTAGCTGAAATGACTAATATTAATGCTTGTACTCCTTAAGTACCAACATAACAATATTTTAAACAGTTTGAAATTGATATTCACATGTCTACTTTACTTACTGTAGAATTTTAGAACTTTTCATAAATGTACTTTTGGATTAGTGCTAGAATGAAGTAGATTTCACTGTGTTGCCCTGTTTAACTTAATCAGCTTGCATGAAGTAATTGCCTGTCAAAGAAGGGCATTGTAAAATTTTAAAGACCATTTAATTTATATAAGTTAAGTGTCTTTGCTAATAAACCACTGAAATAAAATTTGGTGTTTTTTTAGTGAACATTATCATGAAAGTAATAGATGACTCTAACAAAAATATGTTTTCATTGTTACACAGAGTACTATTTAATTTACCAAGATTCAATAATTTGGTTACGGATATTATCTTAGATTTGCACTTCCAAAACTGTTAAGATTTAGAATGCTTTATTGTGAACTACTTATGTTAACTGAAAATCTCAGTTCATTACCTTCATTTTGCAGCACTGTAAAACAGGAGGAGATAGCCATATTTTTTAACAATTCTCATTGTCTAACAATATTACCATCTGTCAAAATCATGCTTCTGTAATTGCTAAAGCATTTTGCCAAGTTATTTAGATATGATTACTTTTGAAGTAATTATAACTGTAAAGCATAGTTTTATTTATATATCATTAACTGTTTTTCTATCTGGATTTAAAATAAATCCCATGTACTTACTGCTTTCAAAAGTGGGGTGCCACTCCATTCCCTCACCACCACCCCTGCAAATTAACCACTAAGTGAAACTGCTCTGCAGCATTTATTTTAGACAGTGGTTCTCAAATTTATATATAAAAGAGACCAGTTAGTGTATATGTAAAATCGCTCAGCTCCATCAAGGTTTATGATTATATTAGGTAACAGGATTTTTTTTATAACTGAAACAACATTTCACCTGAACAGAATGTTTGTTAAGCATTGATATTTGATTAAAAGATAGCTTACATAGTTTCTGTAAGTTAAAATTGTTCTGAAAAATATGTACTTCCTAATGATAAAATACTTTGAAACAAAAAAATCAAAACCAAGAATCACTTAGAACTTCCCTAGCCCCAAAGTACCATCATCTCATTTAATTACCAAAGACATCTATTGAGATATTATCCTTTCTTTTTTTTTTTTAATTATTTATTTTAATTGGAAGCTAATTACATTACAGTATTGTAGTGGTTTTTGCCATACATTGATTGACATGACTCAGTCACGGGTGTACATGTGTCCCCCATACTGAAACCTTCTCCCACCTCCCTCCCTCCCCATCCCATCCCTCAGGGTTGTCCCAGTGCACCGGCATTGAGTGCCCTGTTTCATGCATCGAACTTGGACTGGTGATCTGTTTCACATATGGTAATAGACATGTTTCAGTACTATTCTCTCAAATCATCCTGCCCTCACCCTCTCCCACAGAGTCCAAAAGACTGTTCAGTACATTTGTATCTCTTTTGCTGTCTCGCATATAGGGTTATTGTTATCATCTTTCTAAATTCCATATATATGTGTTAGTATACTGTATTGGTGTTTTTCTTTCTGGCTTACTTCACTCTGTATAATAGGCTCCAGTTTCATCCACCTCATTAGAACTGATTCAAATGTATTCTTTTTAATGGCTGAGTAATACTCCATTGTGTATATGTACCACAGCATTCTTATCCATTCTCTGCCAGTGGACATCTAGATTGCTTCCATGTCCTAGCTATTATAAACAGTGCTGCAATGAACATTGGGGTACATGTGTCTCTTTAAGTTCTGGTTTCCTCAGTGTGTATGCCCAGCAATGGGATTGTTGGGTTGTATGGCAGTTCTGTTTCCAGTTTTTTAAGGAATCTCCATACTGTTCTCCATAGTGGCTGTACTAGTTTGCATTCCCAGCAACAGTATAAGAGAGTTCCCTTTTCTCCACACCTTCTCCGGCATTTATTGTTTGTAGACTTTGATGGCAACGATTCACACTGGTGTGAGATGATACCTCTTGTGGTTTTGATTTGCATTTTTCTGATAATGAGTGATGTTGAGCATCTTTTCATGTGTTGGCTAGCCATCTGTATGTCTTCTTTGGAGAAATGTCTGTTTGGTTCTTTGGCCCATTTTTTGTTTGGGTTGTTTATTTTTCTGGTATTGAGCTGCATGAGCTGCTTGTATATTTTTTGAGATTAAATCTTGGTTAGTTGCTTGGTTTACTGTTATTTTCTCCCATTCTGAAGGCTGTCTTTTCACCTTGCTTATAGTTTTCCTTTGTTGTGCAGAAGCTTTTAAGTTTAATTAGGTCCCATTTGTTTATTTTTGCTTAAAAGGTGGGTCATAGAGGATCCTGCTGTGATTTATGTCAGAGAGTGTTTTTCCTATGCTTTCCTCTAGGAGTTTTATAGTTTCTGGTCTTATATTTAGATCTTTAATCCATTTTGAGTTTATTTTTGTGTATGGTGTTAGAAAGTGTTCTAGTTTCATTCTTTTACAAGTGGTTGACCAGTTTTCCCAACACCACTTGTTAAAGAAATTGTTTTTACTCCACTGTATATTCTTGCCTCCTTTGTCAAAGATAAGGTGTCCATAGGTGCATGGATTTATCTCTGGGCTTTCTATTTTGTTCCATTGATCTATATTTCTGTCTTTGTGCCAGTACCATACTGTCTTGATGACTGTAGCTTTGTAGTGCAGTCTGAAGTCAGGCAGATTTATTCCTCCAGTTGCATTGTTCTTTCTCAAGATTGCTTTGGCTATTTGAAGTTTTTTGCATTTCCATACAAATTGTGAAATTACTTTTTCTAGTTCTGTGAAAAATACTGTTGGTAGCTCGATAGGGATTGCATTGAATCTATAGATTGCTTTGGGTTTATACTTATTTTCACTACACTGATTCTTCTGACCCATCAACATGGTATATTTCTTCAACTATTTGTGTCATCTTTGATTTCTTTCATCAGTGTTTTATAGTTTTCTATATATAGGTCTTTTTTGTTTCTTTAGGTAGATTGATTCCTAAGTATTTTATTATTTTCCTTGCAATGGTGAATGGAATTGTTTCCTTAATTTCTGTTTCTATTTTCTCTGTTAGTGTGTAGGAATGCAAGGGATTTCTGTGTATTAATTTTACATCCTACAACTTTACTAAATTCATTGATTAGCTCTAGTAATTTTCTGGTGGTGTTTTTAGGGTTTTCTATGTAGAGGATAATGTCATCTGCAAACAGTGAGAGTTTTACTTCTTCTTTTCCAATCTGGATTCCTCTTATTTCTTTTTCTTCTCTGATTGCTGTGGCTAAAACTTCAAAACCATGTTGAATAATAGTGGTAAGAGTGGGCACCCTTGTCTTGTTCCTGACTTTAGAGGGAATGCTTTCAGTTTTTCTCCATTGAGGATAATGTTTGCTCTGGTTTTATCATATATGGCTTTTATTATGTTGAGGTACTTTCCTTCTGTGCCTGCTTTCTGGAGGGTTTTTATCTGCATCTATTGAAATAATCATATGGTTTTTATCTTTCAATTTGTTGATGTGTATCACATTGATTGATTTGTGAATATTGAAGAATCCTTGCATCCCTGGGATAAAGCCCACTTGGTCATAACGTATGAACTTTTTAATATGTTGTTGGATTCTGTCTGCTAGAAGTTTTTGAGGATTTTTGCATCTATGTTCATCTGTGATATTGGCCTGTAGTTTTCTTTTTTTGTGGCATCTTTGTCTGGTTTTGGTATTAGGGTGATGTTGGCCTCATAGAATGAGTTTGGCAGTTTGCTTTCCTCTGCAGTTTTCTTGAAGAGTTTGAGTAGGATAGGTGTTAGCTCTTATCTAAATTTTTGGTAGACTTCACCTGTGAAGCCATCTGACCCTGGGCTTTTGTTTATTGGAAGATTTTTGATTATAGTTTCGATTTCCATGCTTGTGATTGGTCTGTTAAGATTTTGTTTCTTCCTGGTTCAGTTTTGGAAGGTTATACTTTTCTAAGAATTCATCCATTTCTTCCAAGTTGTCCTTTTAATTGTCATGTAGTTGCTGATAGTAATCTCTTATGGTCCTTTGTATTTGTGTTGTCTGTTGTGATTTCTCCATTTTCATTTCTAATTTTGTTGATTTGATTCTTCTCCTTTTTTTCTTGATGAGTTTGGCTAATGGTTTGTCTATTTATCTTCTCAAAGAACCCGCTTTTAGTTTTGTTGATTTTTGCTATAGCCTCTTTTGTTTCTTTTTCATTTATTTCTGCCCTAATTTTTATTATTTCTTTCTTTCTGCTAACTCTGGGGTTCCTCATTTCTTCTTTTTCTAGTTGCTGTAGGTGTAAAGTTAGGTTATTTATTTGATTTTTCTCTTGTTTCTTAAGGTAAGCTTGTATTGCTATGAACCTTCCCCTTAGTACTGCTTTTACTGAATCCCACAGGTTTTGGGTTGTCATGTTTTCATTTTCATTTGTTTCTATGCATAGTTTGATTTCTTTTCTTATTTCTTCTGTGATTTGTTGATTATTCAGAAGCGTGTTGTTTAGCCTCCATATGTTTGTATTTTTAATAGTTTTTTTCCTGTAGTTGACATCTAATCTTACTGCATTGGGATCAGAAAAGATGCTTGAAATTATTTCAATGTTTTTGAATTTGCCAAGGCTAGATTTGTGCCCCAGGATGTGATCTGTCCTGGAGAATGTTCTGTGTGCACTTCAGAAGAAGGTAAAATTCATTGTTTGGGGGTGAAATGTCTTACAGATATCAATTAGGTCTAACTGGTCCACTGTATCATTTAAAGTTTGTGTTTCCTTCCTAATTTTCTGTTTAGTTGATCTATCCATAGGTGTGAGTGGGGTATTAAAGTCTCCCACTATTAACATGTTACTGTTAATTTCCCCTTTCATACTTGTTAGCATTTGCCTTACATGTTGCGGTGCACCTATGTTGGGTGCATATATATTTATAATTGTTATATCTTCTTCTCAGATTGATCCTTTGATCATTATGTAGTGTCCTTCTTTGTCTCTTTTCATGGCCTTTATTTCAAAGTTTATTTTATCTGATACGAGTATTACTACTCCTGCTTTCTTTTGGTCTCCATTTGCATGAAATATCTTTTTCTAGCCCTTCACTTTCAGTCTGTTTGTGTCCCTTGTTTTGAGGTGGGTCTCTTGTAGACAGAATATATAGGGGTCTTGTTTTTGTATCTGTTCAGCCAGTCCTTGTCTTTTGGTTGGGGCATTCAGTCCATTTACATTTAAAGTTATTATTTGTATGATCCCATTGCCATTTACTTTGTTGTTTTGGGTTTGAATTTATAATAAACCTTTTCTGTGTTTCCTGTCTAGAGAAGATCCTTTAGCATTTGTTGAAGAGCTGGTTTGGTGGTGTTGAATTCTCTCAGCTTTTGCTTGTCTGTAAAGCTTTTGGTTTCTCCTTCATATTTGAATCCGATCCTTGCTGAGTATAGTAATCTGGGTTGTAGATTTTTCTCTTTCATGACTTTAAGTATGTCCTGCCATTCCCTTCTGGCCTGAAGAGTTTCTGTTGAAAGATCAGCTGTTATCCTTATGGGGATCCTCGTGTGTGTTATTTGTTGCTTTTCCCTTGCTGCTTTTAATATTGGCTTTTTGTGTTTGATCTTCGTTAATTTGATTAATATGTGTCTTGGGGTGTTTCACCTTAGGTTTATCCTGTTTGGGACTCCCTGGGTTTCTTGGGCTTGGGTGGCTATTTCCTTCCCCATTTTAGGGAAGTTTTCAACTATTATCTCCCCAAGTTTTTTCTCATGCCCTTTCTTTTTGTCTTCTTCTCGGACACCTGATTTGAATGTTAGGGTGTTTAACATTGTCCCAGAGGTCTCTGAGGTTGTCCTCATTTCTTTTAAGTCTTTTTTTCTTTTTTCCTCTCTGCTTCATTTATTTCCATCAATCTATCTTCCACCTCACTTATCCTGTCTTCTGCCTCAGTTATTCTACTGTTGGTTCCCTCCAGAGTGCTTTTGATCTCAGTTATTGTATTATTCATTAATGATTGACTCTTTTTTATTTCTTCTAGGTCCTTGTTAAACATTTCTTGTATCTTCTCAATCCTTGTCTCTAGTCTATTTATCTGTAACTCCATTTTGTTTTCAAGATGTTGGATCATCTTTACTATCATTATTCTGAATTCTTTTTCAGGTAGACTCCCTATTTCCTCCTCTTTAGTTTGGTGGGCGTTTATCATGTTCCTTTACCTGTTGAATATTTCTCTGCCTTTTCCTTTTGCTTAGATTGCTATGTTTGGGGTGGCCTTTCCGTAGGCTGGAAGTTTACGATTCCTGTTTATTGTGGATCTTGCTCCCTGTGGGTGGGATTGGACTAGTGGCTTGTCAAGCTTTCCTGGTTAAGGGAGCTTGCGTCTGTGTTCTGGTGGGCAGAGCTGGATCTCTTTTCTCTAGAGTGCAGTGAAGTGTCCAGTAGTAAATTTTGAAGTGTCTGGGGATTTGGCTAGGCTTTGGGCAGCCTATATTTTAATGCTCAGGGCTATGTTCCTGTGTTGCTAGAGAATTAGTGTGGCATGTCTTACTCTGGAACTTGTTGGCTCTTGGGTGGAGCTTGGTTTTTAATGTAGGTATGGAGGCTTTTGGATGAGCTCTTGTCTATTAATGTTCCCTGGAATCAGGAGTTCTCTAGTGTTCTCAAGTTTTGGATTTAAGCCTCCTACCTCTGGCTTTCAGTCTTGTTCTTACAGTAGCCTCAAGACTTCTGCATCCATACAGCACAGATGATAAAACATCTAAGTTAATGGTGAAATAATTTTCCACAGTGAGGGACACCCAAGAGGTTCAGAGTTACATGGAGAAGAAAAGAGGGAGGAAGGAGGTAGATGTGACCAGGAGGAGAAGACAGGGAGTCAAAAGGGGAGAGAGCAGTCTAGCCAGTAATCAGTTCCCTAAGTGTTCCAGCCTGGAGCACCCAGAGAGATTCACAGAGTTAAGTAGAGAAGAGAAGGGGGAGGGAGGAAATAGAGGTGACCTGGAGGAGAAAAGGGAGAGTCAAAGCGGAGAGAGCAATCAAGCCAGTAATCACACCCCCAAGTGGAAATGGATACTGAAGATTAGATTCTTAAAAGTACAAAATTGATAACAAATACCAAAAAAAGCAAAGATTAAGAATCTAGATAGAGGTTAAACTCTCAAAAATACAATATTTAGAAAAAACAAATCAGTCACAAAAGTTATAAATACATATATATGAAATTTGCTTTAAAAATAAGGTCCTTTTTTTTTTTTTTTTGCAAGGTAATAGTAGGTTATAAAAATGAAAATTAAAGGAATAGTAAAGAACTTAAAAAAAATTTTTTTTTGATGATAAAAATATTTATAGGATTTTCTCTGGAGCTGTTGTGGGCAGTGTGGAGTCAGTTCGGTTTCAGATAGTTCCTTGTTCCACCTTGTACTTCTCAAGGTCTCTATAAGCCCCTTCCAATGCTTTGTTGATATTTACTACAGGGTTTTAATCTTTTGCATCTGTCACTTCCAGAGTCACTTCCACCTCTTTATTTATTTTGGCTTCCTGTTTGTAAGTCTCTTGAGTGTCTAATTTCTGTCCTGACACAAGGGGGCAAAGGTGTTCACTTATTTAGGCTCACTTGTTCGGAGGAGGAACACTGCAAACAAGTATCACTGGCATGTGTGGGGAGTGCTCACAGTGTATGGACCACACTGGGTTTGCCCCAGTTCACTGTGGCCTGTGCTTTCCGGGTCTACACTGCTCAGACTCCAGGTTGCTCTGCAGGAATACTATCCAAAGCTGGCCCTAAGTTGTATGCACTTCCTAGGTCTGAGCTGCTCAGGTTCAGGTTCTCGGGTACTCCGCAAAGGCACAGACTCACTTGGGCATGCATTTTATGGCCTTCCCAGGTCCCAACAGCTCAGGTGACCAGGTGCTTGGTGAGGGCACTGTCCCAGGTGGACTGTGCATCTTAATCACGTTCCTGATCCTGGCCACTTGTTTCCTCGGTGTGCCATGAGAGCACTGTCTCAGATGTGCTTTGTATCTCCTCTGGGGAGCTGATCTCAGGCTGTGACCCTACTGGCAGATGTCAGTCCTCCAGGATCCTAGGAAGACGTGGTTAGCAACTGGGAGCCTGCTCACAGTTTGGTGGAGGATGCGTATCTGGGGTCGAGATTGCCCCTTGCCTTCCAGCTCTGGCTGTTGCATACCTGCCTCTCTGCTTCTGGCAAGGGGGCGGGTCTGTATGCAGCCAGCTAGCTCTCCTTTGGTAGTCATTCAATCCTTTGTTCTGTGAGAGGGCCAGGTTAGAGATGTTCATGGGGAAGTTCTTTTTTTTTTCTTGTCTCTCTCTCTGGCTATCCCACAGTTTGGGTTGGTGTCTCACATTAGTTCCCTCAGATTGTCCTCAGGGCATTCAGGCCTGGTCCTTACCCTAAGCATGCAGCCCAAGCCTCCCTGTGTAGCCCCCCGCTCACTGGTAGCAGACACAAGCGTCTGGGCTACTTCTCCACTGGGAGTTGCGTTTAGGCGCATATTCTGTGGGTTGTTTTTTTTTTTATCCTCCTGGTTATATTGCCCTGTGAGATTCCAAAACTGTCCACAGACCCTCCGGTGAGAGGGATTCCTGCTGTTTGGAAACTTCTCCTTCACTACAACTCCCTCCCCAGGACGGGTCTCCATCCCTAACTCTTTGGACTCTCTTTTGTCTTTTATATTTTGTCCTATCTCCTTTCAAAGAGAATGGGCAGCCTCTCTGGGTGCCTGGTGTCCTCCACCAGCGTTCAGAAGTTGTGTTGTGGAAGTTGCTCAGCATTCAAATGATCTTTTGATGATTTTGTTGGGGAGAAAGTGGTCTCCCCATCCGATTCCTCTGCCATCTTGCCTGTCTTTCCCAAGATATTATCCTTTCTTTGCTTTATACCACCACCTACCTGCTCTCTCCAACAAGGAATCTTCAGTAAGTTCTGTTGACTGTCTCTAAAACATCTCCCCAGTCTATCTACATTCTTCTTCCTCATTGTACCAGACCTTTTTTTACCTAAATGTTTTAATAGCTTTTATAGCAAAATTAGTTCTTAGAGTAGGCAGGGCAATTTTTAAAAAACAAAAACAGGCAATGTTACTTCCTTTTGTAAAACTTTCTGACAGCTCCCCTCTGCCTTAGAATAAATCTAGTTTCTTGATTTGGGCCATAAAGTGCTACATAATCTGGCTTGTTCTCACCTTGTACTACTCCCCACCTCACACGCTGTGCTTGAATGTGCCAAACTGGCACCAACTGTTGTACTAACTGCTGCCTCTTAATAGAATGTCCTCCCCTCCATCTTTGCATGGCTGGCTGCTTCTTGATATATAGGTCTTAGCTTAAATAGTAATTTCAGAGCTGTCTTTCCTTACCACGTTAGTCTTCTTTTTTTTTCACTTGAGGTATAATTGACACTGTACATATTGCAAAATGATCACAATAAGTTTAGTAAACATCAATCACCATACATAATTAGTTTTTTACTGTGATGAGAAATTTTAAGATCTTCTCTCAGTAATTTTCAAATATGCAATAGGGTATTAATAAATATAGTCTGCATGCTGTGTGTTACATTTCCATGACTTATTGAACCTTTTGATCACCTTACCACTTTCAGTTCAGTTCAGTCACTCAGTCATGTCCGACTCTTTGCGACCCCATGAATCTCAGCATGCCAGGCCTCCCTGTCCATCACCAACTCCCGGAGTTTACTCAGACGCACGTCCATCAAGTCAGTGATGCCATCCAGCCATCTCAGCCTCTGTCGTCCCCTTCTCCTCCTGCCCCCAATCCCTCCCAGCATCAGAGTCTTTTCCAATGAGTCAACTCTTCGCAAGAGGTGGCCAAAGTACTGAAGTTTCAGCTTTAGCATCATTCCTTCCAAAGAAATCCCAGGACCGATCTCCTTCAGAATGGACTGGTTGGATCTCTTTGCAGTCCAAGGGACTCTCAAGAGTCTTCTCCAACACCACAGTTCAAAGGCTGATCAATTCTTTGGCACTCAGCTTTCTTCATAGTCCAACTCTCACATCCATACATGACCACTGGAAAAACCATAGCCTTGACTAGACGGACCTTCATTGGCAAAGTAATGTCTCTGCTTTTGAATATGCTATCTAGGTTGGTCATAACTTTGCTTCCAAGGAGTAAGCGTCTTTTAATTTCCCACTTTAAGTGCCACTAATTCGTTCTCTTTTATATCACCCTCATTTAATTTTATTTTCTGATGTTTTTATTGTTGACTAAAAAATAATTTTACTAAAATTTTTTTTCTTCCCCAACTAAACTCCATGAGATTAGAGATACTGACTATAACCACTGTCTTTTAGCACCTAGGAACAGTAACACATTGTAGTAAGCTCTAGATAAATATTCAGTGAATGAATGCAATTAAAGAAGTTTAAAATAACCTTGGGGTATTTATAGTATTTCCACAGGTTATTGTGGCAACCTAAAAAGCAATTGCTGAACAGCTTTGGAAATCTTACCACATAGATAGAAGAATGTAGTTCTGTCCTAGTGGTTTTCTTCGGCCCATAAGAGGCAGTTTTAAGCTTTTCACAGTCTGGGACCCAGGCTACCTTTTTAACTTCCTTTCCTCTTTCACACCCTTACTGCAACTCAAACTCTTATTCTTTTTATCACTGACCTACTTACTCTTCTGGAAAATGTTACATGCTTCCTAGGATATATGAAATATCACTCCATCTCAGCAAAACCTTCTCTGTCCAACAGGAGACTTAACAACTGCTTTTTTGTCCATGTTCCCTTTACTTGGACTGTTCTAGCACTTAATGAGTATGTATTGTGCTGTGCTTAGTCGCTCTGTCGTGTCCAACTCTCTGGAACTCCATGGACTGCAGCCCACCAACCTCCTCAGTCCATAGGATTCTCCAGACAAGAATACTGGAGTAGGTTGCCTTGCCTTGACCTTATTTTATACATCTTGACATTTCTGCTAGAAGGTGTGTGTTGTCTGAGAGCAGGGACTATAAATTTTCTACCTACTCATCGTCCGTGTTTTTCATCAGTCTTTGGAAATGGACCTCATTTCAAATCCCCTTAAATTGCTAACCCTTCTAAGCCTCAGTTTCCTCAACTGCAAAAATGAGACTAGTAATAATACCCTCATAAGATTGCTGTAAGAAATAACTAACGTATTTGAGGGCATTTAACACAGAGCCAGACATAGTATATGTACACAGTAATTACTAGCTGCTATTTATAATTGCTCTTGAGAATTGAATGAAAGAAGCAAATTGGTTGACGTTTATCATATAGTATTTCTTGACAAGGTCAGTCCTTTTTTTTGGCCCTAAATGAAGTGTAGAAGCTAGAGTTGGGCAAGAGTTTGGGATGGGAGGCTAAACATGAGGGGAAATGTGCTGTTGTGTATTTTCAAAACCAAAGCAAACCCCAGTGTCCCTCTGAAATCTCAGACCTCTCTGCTGTATATTCCAGTAGCATTTATCTAAATAGTATGTTTCTGGCATACTCATATTTTACCTTGTTTCTTTGTTGACTGTATGAATTTTTCTTGTCTCCTTAAATAGATTCTTTAGTTCTTTCAGGAACAGTATCTTGTTTTCTTCTGTGTTGGTGTCTTCATTTCATTCAAATGGTTGTTTGATTGGATAGCAGTAGTGTTGTACACCCATAGGTGTTGAATGGTTCACAGGGTAGACACAGCCTGCCGCCACGTGGGTCCTGGCCATGCTGTAAACGTAAAGGACACTACCGGTATTGTCCTGATTCAGACTGAGAGCAGGCACCTAGCTTAGGGGTCGGGAGTAAGAGGGTACTGGGGTGAGTGCTTTGAATACAGACTTGAGGGATTTGAATTTAATCTTTTAAAATCTTGAAGCTTATCAGTCTGAAATTATTCAATGTGCTTATCATCCAGAAAAATATAAACATTCCCATTTACTGATAGGCACTAATAGCCTTAGAAGACTCAGATGCAGATTAAACATTTGAATGATGCTAAAATGTTAAAAATGTACTTCCTGTGTTTAATAATCCGTGCTACACATGAGCTGAAAATATGACCATATTCTCTAGAGAGCAGCAAAAGAAACAATTTGAGCTTGCCTGCTCAGTGCATCCTGGTTCAGGTGGCAGATACAAGACTAACTGCTTATAAGATGATCATGAGATCTTGCAGTAGCTGGCTATCACTGCCATCAAACAAATAGCTTAGAAGGAGACAAACAGTTGCCTCATATAGCCATCCCTGGTAACATCTTCAGGAATGAATAAGTGCTTTCTTCTTTCCGCTCTTCCTTTCCCCATCCTTTCACCTTAAAATGGTGGGCTTTCTCTACCAAGTAATGCTTTTCCCATCTGTGGTCTCCCCTCCTATAGAATGGGACACTTCTTGTTGATGTCGATAGAATGAAGCACATTCACATGACATTCTTTTAGAATGGGCCTAGTGCTCATGAGACTGCTCATTTCTTAATGGTGCCACAGTTTTGCCTGCCATTGTGGTTTTCTTAGACATCTCCTGGTTTTGCTTTGACTGTGGTTATTTTTGTTTAAGCACTGAATGAGATGGAAGACATGGTGCAAGAAGATGGAGAGGTGATGGCCGAGAGTGGACATGAGACTCCAGCTCACAGTCAGGCAGTTGTTCCTGTGGATGTTGACGAGGAACAAGCAGGTAATCTTGTGACTTCCCACATTCAGGGTTCTAAAAACTAGGGCCTGACTTTAATGAAGAAAGGAAAACACTGAGAATGATGTTTTTTTTTGACATGACAGCTAATGATATGTTACATGCTATTTATTTTTGACTAGACTTGTGTTATTTCTTTCTCTGTGTATGTGTGTGTTTATCTTATTAGTTTGTTTTTTATTTTTTTTGTAACTGTGGCAGCAGTTCCTCTTTATTGGTATACACACACGTGTGTGTGTGTAGAGAAAAAAAAACACTCAAGTTATAAGTAAGAAAATAACTTGATTAAATGTTCTGCTTATTCTCTCCCTTCATTTTGGTGGGGAGAAGAAGCAGTGGAGAGGTTGATTTGGTATAATAAACAGAACAAGATCTAGTCTCAGTTTGGCACTGGGTCATTTATAGCAGTCATATAATCCAAAAGATTACCTGATATAATCTTTCATCTTTACAGATAGGGAAACTAATATTCTTTCAAAAGTTTGAATGGTTTACTCAAGACCACTCAGCCATTGATCAAGGAACAGAATTGAGATGAGAACTAAAATTTTCTCACTCCTGGTCTGTTCAAATGCTACCTTGCCTTTGAATTGAAAAAATCTTTAACTACCCTTGTTTTAAGTGTCTTACAGATGCAGTCGCTCACTCAACAAATACTTGAGTGCCTACCTTGTGCCAGGCATTATACAGTATGACAGGAAAAAGACAGGAAAGTTCCCTCACTTGTCAGAGAAAAGTGGGTTGTGAGAGCTGAAGGTTTACAATGTGTAATGCCAAGCAGACAAAAAATTTTTTGTTGTTGTTTAGTCACCAAGTCGTGTCTGACTATTTGTAACCTCATGGACTGCCAGGCTCCACTGTCCCTGGGATTTCCCGGGCAAGAATACTGCACTGGGTGCCATTTCCTCCTCCAGGGGATCCTCCCAACCCAGGGATCGAATCCACGTCTCCTGCATTGGCAGGTGAACTCTTTACCACTGAGCCGCCAGGGAAGCCCAAAACATTTTTTACATAAATAATCAAAGACCCAAAGTGTAGCATGCATCCAGCCTTTCAAGAGCATATCTGTGACATCCAGTGCATTAGACCTGTAGTTAAAGAATGCAGAATTCTCACCAGTCTATAAGTGTCAGAGGCTTGCTTTCATTCAGACATTTGCAAAATTAGGAAAATATCTAGCCTATTTTTCAAATCATTATAATGAGTATTATTTTTAGGATAATTATGTGACTCTTTCCAGCAGTGAAGATCTTAAAGGGAGATGCCATATGCTCTTCTACTTTAATTTTCCTTTATAATGTTGGGTGGTATATTAGTCATACTTAATGTTTACATAATGCTTTAGAGTTAAAGTGTTTTCACAGTGTCTCATCCAAGTATATGTGCATGAAAATGAGTGATCAGGGAGGTTTCATAGAGCCAAAGCATCTCTCTGATCCCAAAATACTGGAACAATATTTTGAGTGAAAGCCTTTCTTGGGCAAAAATTGACTGTTAAGCCTTTGCTGTTTGTTTTAGGACCCAGTGGTCTTCAGCGTGTAGTGAAACCAACCCCAATTACTGTTCATGACTCAGAGAGTGATGATGAAGAAGACAGTCTAGAACTCCAAGAAGTCTGGATTCCTAAGAATGGTGCCCGGCGTTTCTCTGAGCGTGAAGAAAAAACCGGAGAGTCTGTGCAGTCTAGGGAATTATCAGGTGAGAGACTGTGTCTTACTCTGACCTGTTAGGGAGTCACCATGAGAACGGACACACTGGTCTTTACATACTGTGTCCCTACCACAGCTTGTGGTACAGTTGACATAACCTTATGAAATGTGACAGGGGGCAAGAAAAGCAGCAGAGCAAGCAAGAGAGGAAAATCTGGGTGGCACTGCCAGGGGCGAGTGCAGCACAAGAATATTGTGGAATTGGGGCTCAGGGAAGAGAAGATGTGAGGTTGTCAGTCCCATAGTGGAGGCTTTAGGAAGGTGTGGCATCAGAGTATCAGGGATTAGTGAGGGGCCTGTGCCTCACGTAAAAGATGACAACCGAGTCATCTAGAGCAGTGAAGAACAGCCATTCCCTAGGTGGTCATCTGTCCACTTGTGCTTATTTAGCAAATGTTGGTGGTTAGTTTGGTGCTTGAGGAACTCCTGAAGTACGTTCTTATAATCACTTGTCTCCCTTTAAATCAGTCTACAACCTTCTGCCATTTGCCTCACCAAGAAACTTTAATTCTGTTAACTTTTAGGTTTATACTTCTTTCCTTGGTCTTCCCTTCTATTTCTTAAAACCATATGCTTACCATTTTCTGCAAAGGATGAGGTTTTTTTAAATTGTCCACTCATTTTTCCTTGAAGACCCTATTCCTTAATGTATCTGAATGTTTAGTATATATGTGTATACATTTAACACCGAATCTGAAATATACACACATTTCTGTGTATGGTAAGCTCAGTTCTTTAGACTTGGAATAACTTACTAACCACTAACTGATTACTCACTTTTTACTTTATTCCTTTTAAGAAATTCAGATTTATCTTTACACTTATTTAAAGGAGTTTTATGGACACTGACATTTAGGAAAAGTCATGTGACCAGCTGACTAATCTAATGTTTCCTAGAAAGTTTAATTTCTGAATTTAGAAACCAGATTTTGTGTCAGCCAGACAAAACCTAATATAAGTATGCTTTTGTATATTCATTCAGCCTTACTGTGCCCACAAGGTACTGTGTTAGGTGTTGTGAGGGGTGAGATGAATAAGTCTTGACCTCTCTGTATTTCCCTCCCACTGTCGGGAACCTCTAGTCTGGTTGAAGAGTCAGGTCAGAAACAGATTATATTTTAGGGCATGTACTATGGTGGCTCTGGGGTGGGAGTGCTGAAGAGACTGAACAGATGTCCAAAGCCCCCCTCAAAAAAAAAAACTGGTGAGAATAAAGGCTCCTAGGTAATAAAACAGGGGTATATTCAAAGAAAAGTTTGGGTGGGGGTATAGAATGTTTATAGAGGGGACAAGAATGGAAGGTTAGTTTGCAGTTAGGTCATGACAAGCCTTGACAGCTGATCTCAAGAGTGTTAATCAGGTAGGCACTAGAGAGCCATAAAGAACTCTTGAGCAGCTGAGTGATGTGGTCACCATTATGCCTTAGGAAAATTAGTGTACATTGTTTCCTGTTCCAGATTTACTCTTACCTTTTGTCCAGAATTTGTACTGAAATCTTTTCTTTTCCTCGGGCCATTCTTCTTTTTCTGTAAGCAGTAAGTGGAAAAGGCAAGACTCCACTTCGAAAGAGGTACAACTCCCATCAGATGGGCCAGTCGAAGCAGTTTCCTCTCGAGGAAAGCAGCTGTGAGAAAGGCTGTCAGGTCACCAGTGAGCAGATCAAAGCCGATATGAAAGCAGCTAGGGATATACCTGAAAAGAAAAAAAACAAGGATGTTTATCCCAGCTGCAGCAGCACCACCGCCAGCACAGTGGGAAACTCCAGCTCACACAGCACTGCTTCTCAAAGCCCCGACTTTGTAAGGACGGTGAACAGCAGCGGCTCTTCCGAGCCTAGCCCTACAGAAGTGGATGTGTCCAGGCAGTGTGTCTGCTCCCCCGGTGGGTCAGAGGACTCTGAGGCCATGGAGGAGGGAGATGCAGAGAGTTCTGTCTGCCCCAGATGCTGCTGTCACAGGCCCCAGGAATCCCAAAGGAGAACTAGCAGGTGTTCTGATGAGGAACGTCCTTCAACCAGCCGAGCCTGTGTTGTGAATGGCCCGGATGGTACGAGATCCGCCTTTTCCTTTAGGACTCTGCCACAAGGGGGGTCTTCAGGCCCAGCACATGATGAGAGGACTAATGGGAGTGGCTCTGGGGCTACAGGTGAGGACAGGAGGGGGAGCTCCCAGCCTGAGCGCTGTGACGTGCAGTCTAATGAAGACTACCCTCGGAGGCCCCTAACAAGGGCCAGGAGCAGACTCTCCCATGTACCGCTGGTATCTGAGTCAGGTATGACAATGCTGCTAGGATTAGCTACTGCAGGTTAGCACCAGAGAAGAGCATCTGCTCATTCTAAAGGTTTTCTTACATAAAGCCAGTTTGGCAAATTGATTTCTGTGTTTGGGTTCTATGATCATATAGATCTTGAGCTAATTTTCAGCAGTGGGATGGGAGTGGGGAGTGGGGGTGGCATGTAAAACAGCTTGTAAGATATCCAGGCACGAAAAGCTTAGATAGTTATGCTTCTAAAAAAAGTATAATTGTGTATATGTATTGACCTTAAAAACTGTACTGATTCTGATGTGTTATTCCCAATATATAAACTCTGCTCCCATTCCACATTCAGAAGTCTTAACTTTTAAGACTTAACTAGTTAAGTTTTAAAACCTTAGCCAAAAGGTAAGGACTGTAAGTTGTTGGAGCTGGGGGAGCACAGCATATGGGTATACCCCTATATCTGCTTCTGCAGTATTTAGTAATTTTTTCCAAAGTCTAGTTTGTTTCCAGTCAGGTTTACCAGGAGATAAGCAGGTAAGTAAGTGGTTTAGCTGAGAATTATTTTGATGAAGAAATACTCAAGATGTACATATGTATACAGTTTCATTAATATTTATTTGTATGCCAAGGCATTGAATTTGGTAGGGGTAAAGCACATTTCTTAATTATAGTTCTGTTTATATTTCTGATCTTATTTTTAAATACTCTCTGCTGCCTTTATTAAGTTGTATATAGCTGTCAATGAATAATAATACATTTTATTTTCTCTAAGTCTCACTCAATTTTAAAATTTTTACATCAACACCCAGCACAAAGTACCTTTTTATATACTAAGTAGAGTTGATTAAATCATGTGGAGTTAAACTAACAAAAGCAAGCTTTCGTAAGATAAATATGAGACCTTACTTATGTACTGTTATCAGTCATAAACTCAAAGTATATGAGTTTTATTTGAAGATTTTATTATGCTTTGCAAACATTAGTTCGGCCATGATGAAAATACTTTTCCCAGCTTGAATTTTAAATGCTTTTTATCTTTTTTAATACATAACATGGATTTACCATTTTAATCATTTTGTAGTATATAGCTTATTAGCATTAGGTATATTCACATTGTTACGCATCCATCACCACCATCCAGCTCAACTTTTTCATCGTCCCACATTGAAAGTCTGTGCCTGTTAAACAGAAGCACCTCATTAGGACACTCTTTGTTGTATGGTTTTTCATATTTGTAAAGTCAGATCTACATGTTTAGTTTTGTGATATCTTTATTTTTATGCTGTGGAAAGCCTTCCGTACACCTGGCTCAGATAATTGTTCACATCTTCTCATTCTTTTATTCATGTATTTGTTTATTTTAGTTTAAATCTTTATTATAATCTTTGGGAACTGTTTTTTAATTACAAATTGTCACCTAATTGTCTCAGCACTACTTATTGACATCCATCCTCATCATTTTTTTGAAATACTCTTTTATCATGTACTTTGCCTCTGTTGCAGTTTACCTCTTGGCATGAGGTCCTATTCCAGTGTTCTGTCCTCTTTCATACTCTTTGCAAAATTTCCTTGGTTAGTCATGCATTTATCACTTATTTTTATAGTTTTATAATTTGTCAAGTTGCAGAAACAAACATTCCTATGTTTTGTTTGTAATTCCTTTACATTGATGGACAAAAGATAATGATCAGTTTTTGAGTCTTCCTATTTAGGGACTATTTTTGTCTCCTGTGCCTTGGTAAAGTTTTAAGAGTTGTTACTGTTTTTGGTGGGGGTGGCGGGGGGTGTTGCCTGTGTTTTTAATATGGGTCCTTCACATTAACCATCTTAGGGGAGGGGGTTTGACTTCTTTGCCTTATGTTCTGTTATTCCCTTTGCCACTTTTCTTCTGACTTGTTTCGTGACTAGAACTTTTTCTTAGGTTAAATAATTTACTAGAATTAAATTATATAGTGCTTTTTACTTTTTAGGTAAATTATATCTATTGTCTTATTGATTTTTTTAAATTCCAATTTGGGAAGACTTATAATGTCTATATTTAATGTGTATAATGTATATGGTAGGTAAATTACTTTTTAATATTTTTAAACACAATACAAATGTTCATTTTCTTTCAATAACAGCTTTTCTGGGGAAATTTCAAACTGCTGATTTTTAAATATCCATATCTCTTTTGGGAAGAACAAGTTATGTGGGTGACTTTCAGTTTGCTATTTTTAATCTAGCATTTTTTTTTATATCTGTTGGCCATTCTGCTTTAAAAGTTTTAAGGAGAAAAGTCCAAACCAGTAAAGGAACAAACATGACTGAGTGTTACAGATATTTTTAAAATCACTTCAAAGAAAATATTTGAGTTTTTAATTTGGTTTTTTATTTATGGCCCTATGTAGTGTTAAAACCATGTTAGAAGTAGTATTTGTCGTGTGATTTCCTATATTAGGAATAAATGCCTGTAAGTTGTTCTTTTTCTCCTCATTGTATAATGCTTTATAAAATAAATATCATAAAAATAACTAACTGGATTGTCAAAGAATGGCATTTAAGATGAGTATGATACGGTTCTCATGAATACTAACCTCTTCCTTAACACCCATAACCGCATTGGTCTGCTTTTCTGTGCTTCTGTAGCATCTCAACTAATGTCGATTACACTGTGTATTGTAATTCCGTGTTTTACTGTCTATTTTTCCAATAGACTATGAGCTCCAAGAGGGCAGGGACAGTGCCTGCTTGCTCACCATAATATTCCCAGCTTCTAGCACATGTCTTACATGGTATGGGTCTTGAGTGAATAATTGTGAACTTAATAAGTGGTAGGAGCCATCATCTGAGGTATGTTGATGCTGGTGGATGTATAAAATCACTAAAGATTGTCCCTAAACAAAGAAGGAGGCATAAGGAAAAAGCACAATGAACTCTGTTTTCTTTTTACATTGGGAAGCATTTGTTTTTCAAAATTATCTACATATAAAATGTGACTTAGTTTTATAATTTTTCTTAGAAAACAAACTGCCAATTTGGGTACTCAGGAGAATAGGAAATTTAACTTTGAGCACTATATTCTGATCAGTTGAAGAGTAGGGGAGGGAAACAATCCATGACGGTGAGAGGCTGAAGACTGGAGCATGAAAGGAGAGTGCTGATAGAAGAGCCTTATTTGGACGCTGTGATGAAGGAGTGAAAGCAACCCTGTTTTGCTTTTGTCGTGCTGGGAGAGGGAACCAGGACTTACTATTGGTTGAAACAGGTGTGTGAAACTTGGCTGTTGTATGAAATGGTGCTGCTGTTAGATTCCCTGTCAGTGAAGATGATTAGATTATTCATGCAGCTCCTTCAGGAGTACTGTGTAAGTCGGCCTTCAGTGTATCAGTAGTTTTCTTTTCCAGAAACCCAGGGTTTTTTGCTTGGGTTCAAAGTCCTTGGAGGAAGTTTGATAGGTAAAAACTCTTGGACTCCCCTTCTAGGCTTCAACCAAAGTAGCTGTCTTCAGTTGTTTTGCGTAATATTTCACAAAGATTTTGAGTGGTAGAGGGAAGAGTTCTGGTATATTGAAAAGAGAAAAAAACCACTTGAACTGGTTGTATAGAGTTCCTATATAACCCCAGGCCTTTGGGAATTTTCGGTATTTGTACCTTGTTTCCCTTTCTTTGTGGTCTTTCAGGTTAGAAGTGAGAGAGTTACCAAGTGGAATGTTTATAATCTAGTAGTAGTATGCAATATGGTGGGATTTAATTAATTAATGTCAACCTTCATTCAGTATATGCTCTGCTACAGAATGACTCTAAATGAAGACAGTGATTTAATGTCTTGTCTTGGAAAATATATGTGCTTGTTAAGTTTTTGAGATGAATTTCGAACTTGTACTTAAATAATATCAACATGATATTTGATGATTATATAACGAAACATTTGATGATTATATAACGAAACAATAATGTTTTAGAACAATACTAGTAAATGAATTAGAGCCTTACTAGGCAGGGTTTGAAAGTGAAAGTGAAGCATTGGAGAAGGAAATGGCAACCCACTCCAATGTTCTTGCCTGGAGAATCCCAGGGATGGGGGAGCCTGGTGGGCTGCCATCTATGGGGTTGCACAGAGTCGGACACAACTGAAGCAACTTAGCAGCAGCAGCAGGCAGGCTTTGGCAGATGAGTAATTGCAGGTTTTCTAGCACAGTCGTAAATACCTTGGTAAACTGTTTTCTTTTTCCATGTCTGAGTTTACTTATTTGTAAAGCAAGGTGAATAATCTATCTCAGAGGGCTGTTAACAGGATTAAATTAGTTAATGTAAGTAAAACCCTGAGAAAAGTGCCTGACACACAGTAAGCGCTCAGTAAGTATTTTCTATTATTGTTGCTCCATTGATGTATCTCTGATGCTGTCAGTCATTTGGTGAATGCTGATTGCCATTTCATTCAATAAATGTTCATTTTAGCTCATCGTTAGCAGCTGACGTTGATACGAAGATGAAATAAGACAATGTTGTTGTCTTCAAGGAGCTTTTAGTTTAAATGGAGACATAAAACATATACAGGGAATTATAGAACCAGATGTTTGGGGATCCAGGTGACTTATTAGAGCAGGTAGCATTTAAGCTGGACCTTTCAGGGATGGATAGTATTTCATAAATTGAAGTCAGGAAAGGTGGGCAGGAAAAGCTAAAATGATCAATGACTTCAGAGCCATTGGCAATAGGAGATGACTAGGATATGGTATGGGGTAAAATTGAGAAAGGTTGGGGCTAAAGTATAGCTCCAAATGTCAGGCATCAATATGTATTCCCTAAGCAGCAGTCAATGATTTAAAATTGTTTAGCAGGAAATCAGTGAGTTTAATCTTACCAGTAGTATTTAGGATGGGTTGAGTGTCTAGAGACGAGAATGTTGATTAGACTGTTGGAATGGCCCAGGTGTGAAGAGCACGGTGTATATTTGATGTTGGTATGTTTGAGACAGTGGAAGGTTATCTTATTTTGGAAGTCATTTGGAAATGGCAGTCTGTTTGTATTCCTTTGAGAATCAAGTAGTAGAATTGAGAGTTGCCTTAATGGAGTTTATACCTATGCATTTGAATGTGCTCTCTTTGAAGGAAAGACAACAAAGCTAAAACTTTAATTTCCTCTCACCTTTTTTAGAAGTTGCCAAAACAAAGCCACGTCATGCCATGAAGCGGAAGCGGACAGCGGATAAGTCCACCAGTACCAGTGATCCTGTGATTGAGGATGACCATGTGCAGGTGAAGGGGAACACCTTCACTCACCTTTCAGTCCTGCCAAGTCCTGAATAAAGTGTCCGTCTTTACATATTTTCTTTGCCCTATAGAGAAGAGATTGGTAGTAGTTGCTTCTCAGTTGTGCCAGTGAAAACATTTTAGTTTTGTTTTTTTAAAGAAAAAGTACATACTCTAGAAGGTACATCTTTTAAAATTTTTTCCTTGTAGGTCCTTGTATTAAAATCCAAAAATCTTGTTGGAGTCACTATGACCAACTGTGGAATCACAGATCTAGTGCTGAAAGACTGTCCCAAGATGATGTTCATCCATGGTATGTACTTAGGCCCATGTCATACTACAGCATCTGACTGAGCTTCAAGGATTAAAGTCTCATAAATGCTATGATAACATTACTGTATTGCTTTTTCAAAAGAATCAGTTAGATTTTTCTAATTCTGTCCTCATTCTGTAGTTCTCAACTCTGTAGTATTTGCAAGGGGTCCTGTGTGGAGACTTAGTTTCTCTTTTAATATAGACTCTCCTCCAGTTTCCTCCTCAAGATAATTGCAACTTGATCTGACAGAGGTTAAGTCAACAGCATTTTTGGGCTTTGGAGTCAAGTAGGCCTCACCTTGAATCCTTCTTTGCTATTTTCTAGCTGTGGTGTTGGACATGTCTTTACGTGTGTGTTTACAGAGGGAGTGGTGACTGGGCCTTAAGTGCTTGACTGCTCTGGATGTGATACCATCAATCATAACCTCAGTTCGAGGCACATCACCCTTAGTCCAGGCCCTACTTTTCTTTCCAGTCCCATCTGTCCCTCACTGCCAGTCCCTTTGGCTCCCATTACCTCTGGTTGTGTATTTTATATAGATCCTTCCAGTACATTTCTCATGTCTTTTTAATATACATATTTATCTCTGAGCAAATAAGTGAGTTATTAAAAGTTTAAAATTTTTAAATTGAAAATGTATGAGTTAAAAGCTTCAGATACATAGTATGCCTCGTGCATTATCTGTTTATTTTTCCATTATACTCAAAATTGTTTTTGATACTATCCATGAAAAATCATTAAGAACTGACTTGTTTCTTGCTTTGTGCAACTTATGTATTCTGCATTGATGTTTTTCGGTCTGTAAAGTGTACATAATTATACTTTATAAAGCATTTGCCAAGGTTTAATGGAGTGATTGATACATGCTTACATATATGTATATGATATGTGAGATTAAAAAAAAGGAAGGGGGTATTTTTCTGAAATTGGTATCTTACTGTAGTTAAATGTGTCACATTTACTTTTCTCTATAACCTCGGATTCATTTTGATATTTGGCAAAACTAATACAATTATGTAAAGTTTAAAAATAAAATTAAAAAAAAATGGGAAGAATATTTAATCATGTTTCAGAGCAGCACTTTAAGTAGTACTTTCTGCAGTGATGGAATATTCTGTATCTCTATTGTTTTATATGTAACCACTGGCTACTTGTGACTTTTGAACATTTGAACTGTGACTAGTGTGAAGAACTAAATTGTTTTATTACATTGTAGTTAATTTAAATTTAAATAGCTCCAGGTGTCTCATGACTACCATACTGGACTGTACAACTTTAGACCAAAGTATCCAAATATTTCTGAGTGTTTTTTTTTTTTTTTTTTTAAAGGTTCTGGTTTTATACTGTGATAAGAATTGAAATCAACACTGCTTATTCCCTATGGGCAAATGAAAGATAACATGTGAACCATTACTCATAAAGTTGTATAGGTCAATAGTTGCTATCATTCATCCTCTTCAATAAACATTTCCTAAACAATTCCTGTATTTAAGCAAGTCATTCTCTGAGACTTGAATTTCTTGTCAGTAACATCTTAGATAGGAAAAGGTACCTTCACCTCCCTTCTAGCATGAGGGTGACAGTCCTCCTTTGAATGGGACAGAATCATATTTTCAAGTTATTTTGATGACAGTCACTTGTCCTGTATAATAATACTTGGCCTGTGTTAAATATGTTTTTATCTGCAGTATTTTATGCTAATGAAAGATGTGCCAGTCCTCCAAAGAGGATTCCAAATAGGCTATATTCGTTGCTCTGTTATTTTGTATGAATTATTTGTAGATCTTACCTTTGTTTTCATTTTGTAGCTACAAGATGCAGGGTACTGAAACATTTAAAAGTAGAAAATGCACCAATCGTAAACCGATTTGATTATGCACAGTGCAAGAAACTGAATATGGATCAGGTACTAGACCAGATACTAAGGATGCCTCCTGAGAGAAACCGTATCATATACCTACGCCCCATGCAGCAGGTAACGAGCTCTGCTTCTTTTTGGTGATGACATATTGCACTCATCCTTTTTTTAGTCTTCAGCCTTTTTAAAATTGGCTTTTATTCATTTGCTGAATCCACAGTAATGTTTCTTTGGATTCTCTAGTTTTTTAACCAACCTAGACTATCTTGCAGTTTTCTGTATCAGGGCTTCTCTAATAGATCATTGTGAGGCTTTTAGCAAGTTATATGATGAAGAGAGTTGTTTTTCAACAAGTTTTTATACTTACTAAAAGTTGCCTGTGATAAAGAGCAGACTCTGGTTTCAGACTTCCTGGTTCCAGCTCTGGTTCACTGATCTGTAGCAGATTGCTTGACTTCTGTGTTTTAGTTTCTTCATCTCTAAAATTAGAAGAATAAAAACCTGCAGTTCCTGTAATGGTTAAATTAATACATGTTAAGTGCTAGCATAGTTTCTGGCATATACCAAACAATCAAATGATAGTTGCTGTTATTACCATTATCATTATTAAGAGTAAACATTTTATAGTATCCATATGAGATGATGGCTGTTAGCTGAACCTTTTGTGGTAAAATTTCACAATGTATATATTACTAAATCATCATGCTATATACCTTAAGTGTATACAGTGATGTGTGTCAATTATTTCTCAGTAAAACTGGGGGAAAAAGAGTAGCATTACATGTAAAACTGCTTGATGTCAAAAGAACGTTTAAAGGAAATAGTAACCTTTAAACAATCAGTGTTTTCAGTCAGTGTTAGAACCTGGCCTGAAAAGAGTCATTTCAGTACACAGATTGCTTGTTGAGTGTTTATAATTTGCTGGGGCCGAAAAATACCCAGATCATCATCCTTCCCTTGAGAAATTTGCCTTTCCATGAAGGAGGTAGACATGGATGTCATTAAGATGGCAAAGTGGGATTTCATAAGTATAATAGGGATGCAGTGTGAACAAAAGCTACAAGGAAGCAAGGAAATGTGTTCTGTCTTTAGGAATGGACAGTAGTCCAGTTAGAATGAGGTGTATGGTTCTACACTCACAGTTCTATAATATATTGTCTTTAAACCTCTAAAGGACATACTCAGAAGTGAATTGCTGGGATCAGTTACCTAAATCCAGATTCTCTGGTTTAATGTGCGTTTATACAACAGTGAGATGTAAATTGTTGAGCTTGCTAGACAGATGAATTTGCTTAGCCTTATTCCTAGCATGGCAAGTTGTGTTCAGGGCAGAATGTGACTATTTGATTTTCAAATCAGCCAAAGATTCAAAAACTGAGGTCCCAAGGAAAGATTGTTCAAGCCGAGGAGATAGATTGCTAAGGCATTCTCTTCCTTGGTTCCAAATCCTCTCTGGTATTTTCCACAGGTGGACACACTAACATTGGAGCAGAAGCTGTTTAGTGGTCCCTACCCCTATCATATCTGTATTATCCATGAATTCAGTAACCCTCCCAATGTCCGGAACAAGGTGCGCATTCGCAGCTGGATGGACACAATAGCAAACATTAACCAGTAAGTAATCTGCAGCCCTGACAGCCTTCTGTATCATTCTGTGGAGCAAGGACACCCAGAAACAAATTCTAATTGTTTTTTATTTTAAATGATTTCATCCAGGCTTTTCAGGCACTGACACACATGAAATATGTGAAAATAATAAGGGAAATAAGACTTAAAACTAAAATGCATACATGTGTGTTTGTAACATTTTATTTCCAAGCTTAAAAACCACAAGAACAGGCTGTGCATGTACCTTTAGTTTCACGCCTTTAGCCTACAGCATGTTTGGTTGGTTGTGGTGGTTTAGTCGCTAAGTCGTGTCCAACTCTTGAGACCCCATGGACTGTAGCCTGCCAGGCTCCTCTGTCCACGGGATTCTCCAGGCAAGAATACTGGAGTGGGTTGCCATTTCCTTCTCCAGGGGATCTTCCTGACCCAGGTGTCAAACCCAGGTCTCCTGCATTGTAGGCAGACTCTTTAACAACTGAGCTACAAGGGAAGCCCCACAACATGTTTAAAAGAGGTCAAATTAAAGATCTTAAAAAACTCGCATTTAAAAACAAAAAAAAATGATTTATTTTTGGCTCCACTAGGTCTTTGTTGCTGTGCATGGGCTTTCTCTAGTTGCAGTGAGCAGGGGCTACCCTTCACTGTGGTGCACAGCCTTCTTCTAAGGGTGGCTTCTTTCGCTCTGGAGCACGGGCTCCAGAGCATGTCGGCTCCAGTAGTTGGGGCCCACCAGCTTGGTTGCCTTATGATATGTGGAATCTTCTTGGAACAGGGATTGAACCCGTGTCTTCTGCATTAGCAGACGGATTCTTAACCACTAGACTGCCAACCCACTCCAGTATTCTTGCCTGGAAAATCCTATAGACAGAGGAGCCTGATGGGTTACTGTCCATGGGGTAGCAAACAGACACAACTTAGCAACTTAGCATGGACCACCAGGCAAGTCCAAAACTGTGATGTTTTATATCATCAGAATATATCCATCAGTCTTTATGCATTTGTTATTTTAATATTTTGTTTGAGGTCTTCATTAGAATCGAGGCAAGACACATTTTGATATTTCCTTTCTAACTTATATCCCAACTTTTTTTTCAGTTTTATAGTTTTTTAATTTTTCTTGTTGCCTCCAGAGAGCTCATTAAGTATGAATTCTTCCCTGAAGCCACACGAAGTGAAGATGACTTAAAGAAGTACCCTAAGTATCCCTGGGGTAGAGAAATCTATACATTAGAAGGTGAGCATTTGTTTGTAAATGGTTGGAAAGCTAAATAGCTGTTAACTAACTAGATGGAGAGACATGTCTTAGGGAAGATAGGAGTAGGAGCCTTACAGTTTGTCAAAATAATGGGAATATTAAATATCTGCAGGTAGCAGGGCTGAGATAAATATTGCTCTCCCTGTATGAGTCTTTGCCATCTCTAAAATAATCAACAGTATTGAAACAAAAAGTAAAAGAAATTGGAACTTGATACAGCTTGAGTTGCAGTGACTTGAGGGAACCTGTGTTAGCCTCTTTATTTGTGTATAAACATATACACACACACATAAAGGGAGAGAAACTGAGGCTTAATGAAAGCCAAGGATGATCAAAATCACATGACCAAGTAGTAGCAGAGCTAGAATTGGAATCCATAGCTCTGGTGCTGCTTTCGAAATGCACAGCATTTGGCCCTATCCTTACTTCCCCACCAGTAGCACTGTTGATCTGTCTTCTTCTAGGTGTTGTGGATGGAGCACCGTATTCCATGATTTCAGACTTCCCTTGGTTGAGATCACTACGGGCAGCAGAACCTAACAGCTTTGCCAGATACGATTTTGAGGATGATGAAGAAAGTAATTATGACCTGACTTGATTTTTATTCTCTAGTTTGAGAGTTAGATCCTGAGTATTTTGTTTGCGTTATAAGCAGTGCAGCTTTTAATCACTTCCCATATGAATGTTTTTGCTTTTTATTATTATTTGGTTCTCCCCTTGCTCAAAAAACAGAATAGCTCTAAATGTGTACAATAGGGAATCATTGACTTAACTAGGGATGTGTAGGAAGGAGCCCTTCAGACAGATTTTCCTGCCTAGTTTTTTTGTTTTTTTTTTTAACCTAAATGTTGATGATCTTGTTACTCTTTTATTAAAGAATTGGTCAATTATATTGTTTCAAAATTGTTCCACTTATACTAATTATTCTGCTAATTATGAGCTGCTGCTTGTTGGGTAGCTTGTGGGAACTTAACAGTTTAGGTGTAGATTTTGGAGGAAATAGATTTCATAAACTAAATGTACATATTTAGTTTATGTACATATTTTACGTCTCTGGTGCATTTTCTCCTTGGGCCTTTAACCATATGCACTGTTTTTGGCATCAAAAATAGTATTATAACCACACTGATGGGAACCTATTCCATGAGCTAAACATACATCAGTACGCTGCATGAGAGTATACAGGCATATCTCATGGACCAGCTTAATCAGAGTAGCTTCCCAAATGATTTTGATAATCTTGTTTCCCCTTTGCTTTCTACTTTCCAAGGCACCATCTATGCTCCTCGAAGGAAAGGGCAGCTGTCTGCAGACATCTGTATGGAAACAATAGGAGAGGAAATTTCAGAGATGCGTCAGATGAAGAAGGGTGTGTTTCAGCGAGTAGTGGCGATCTTTATCCACTATTGTGACGTCAATGGAGAGCCTGTTGAAGATGACTACATTTAACTGGCCCTCTTCTCTCTAGCTGGCCTGGGAGTGCTGCTGGGGCCGTCCAGCTGCCAACAAGCCCCACAGAGACTTGGGGGTGTTCAATTGGGAGGCCTGGGCTCATTTTGGTGTATAGAAAATGTATCAGGAACATTGAAGTTGTATACAAAGATTTGTACATAGAGGAGATATACAAAGATACTTCCTAAGTACCAGCTTTATATCATATGTTTATACAATTTAATTTAAAAGTTCATTTTAATGAAGGCAGGTAATTGGAAAGAGTTCATTTTGTTCATTTTTCCAGACTTAGTTCATAAAGTATCACTTTTTGGCTGAGCCCCCATTTACTATATTCTTAATAATCACTGTCATCCCCTTAAATCTGTGCCTTTTTCTTCTCGAGCAAAGCTGTTTGAGTAAATCTGTTGAAGAGTCTTTTTGTCTTGTGCTCTTTTGTGTTTATTAAAACTCCAGCTAAACCTTATAGTCAGAGGCGGCTATATGTTTCTGTACAAAGTTGTGGTTCTTTTTTCTCTTGGTATTATAGTTGCCGTATTTCTTAAAATGAAGTTAAAAAAAGACTCACGAGTTTGAGGGGGAAATGGAAAAGTTTCCAAAGCATTTCTAGTTATTTATTTCCATATTCAGTTGTGTATATGCTTTATCTTGAATATAAAAATAAAAGCTTATTAAAACTTTTTTTCTTGCCTTGGAACTGAATCGCTCATTTTAAAGAAGAGGAGCAAATACTATACAGCAAAGGAATGTGTAGAGTTGTGTCTAAGTAACATTTTAGTGTAATCCAATTTCTGATCGCTTTTTTAAAAGTTCTGTGGCTGCAAAATGTTGAACTCACAGACCTCTTTTTGATAGAACACAGAGCAGCAGAATTTCCCCAGATGCCTTGTCTTCGGGAAATATCCTTTCTCGAGGAGAGAAATTTACCTGATACACAGCAGTGATAAATGCAGTAGTATCACAGTGTCCAGGATGAAGGCAAAAAAAGCTTTAGAGCAACACCTGCATTTGGGTGCTGGCTTTGCCAGTTTCTAGCTGAGTAACCGCAACAAACTACATAAACTGAAGGTCTGTGGGAATATTTTATAATCTCTTTCCAAATAGAATACGTAATTACAGTCTGTATGAGGTGTTAAGTGTCCAACCCCTTCATTTACAGGGGATTAATTGAAGCCTAGAGGGAAAATGGCTTCCCATGGTCAGGGGCGGATTAAGGTCAAGCTGGACAAGAATTC
This sequence comes from Bison bison bison, assembly GCF_000754665.1. Taxonomy (NCBI): domain Eukaryota; kingdom Metazoa; phylum Chordata; class Mammalia; order Artiodactyla; family Bovidae; genus Bison; species Bison bison. The sequence goes on from NW_011494863.1 coordinate 9,816,095, forward strand.
TAGTGTCTGATTCCTACCAGGCTGCCTCTGTCTTCATCATTAATACTTAAAGACAAGGTGTTGGCAAGTATTTACTAACACTGTTAAATCAGTTTCTTAAGACTGTAATTAAATTTGCCTATTTATATTACAAGAATGGTGTGGCATTCAGTCATCTCTTCATTACCTTGTTTTTAACTCATCTACCTCTCTTCTAAGAGTGTATTCCACTCTCCAGGTGAGACCTGTGACCACTAAAATGTGGGAAACAAATTACAGGACGTTCTAAAGATTTCAAAGTAATACAGAGCCCCCAACTCAGCCAAGACTCATCTAAACCTGTTTTTTCACTGTGACCATAACATGTGTATGTGTATGTTAGTTTCTCAGGCATTTCCAACTCTTTGCAACCATCTTGACTGTAGCCCACCAGGCTCCTGTCCATGGAATTTCTCCAGGCAAGAATACTGGAGTGGGTAGCATTCTCTTCTCCAGGGGATCTTCCAAACCCAGGAATCAAACCCAGGTCTCCCGCATTGTGGGTGGATTCTTGACCAGCTGAGCCACAAGGGAAGCCCCAAGAGCCACCAGGGAAGCACAAACATAACCAAATCTAAGTAATGCTTTTGGCTTAAAACTCAACATTCAGAAAACTTAAGATCATGGCATCTGGTCCCATCACTTCATGGCAAATAGATGGGGAAACAATGGAAACAGTGACAGACTTTATTTTGGGGGGCTCCAAAATCACAGCAGATGGTGACTGAAACCATGAAATTAAAAGACACTTGCTCAAAAGACACTTGCTCTTTGGAAGAAAAGTTACGACCAACCTAGACAGCATATTAAAAAGCAGAGACATTATTTTGCCAACAAATATTCATCTAGTCAAAGCTTTGGTTTTTCCAGTAGTCATGTATGGATGTGAGATTTGGAGTATAAAGAATAGCTGAGTGCTGAAGAATTAATGCTTTTTAACTGTGGCGTTGGAGAAGACTCTTGAGAGTGCCTTGGACTGCAGGATCCAACCAGTCCTTCCTAAAGGAAATCAGTCCTGAATATTCATTGGAAGGATTGATGCTGAAGCTGAAACTCCAATATTCTGGCCACCTGATGCAATGAACTGACTTCGTTTGCGAAGACCCTGATGCTAGGAAAGACTGAAGGCGGGAGGAGAAGGGTTCAACAGAAGATGAGACAGTTGGATGGCATCACCGACTCAGTGGACATGAGTTTGAGTAAGCTCCGGAAGCTGGTGATGGACAGGGAAGCCTGGCGTGCTGCAATCCATGGGGTCACAAAGAGTTGGACACGACTGAGGGACTGAACTGAAGTAAAATGCTTAGATTTAAAGCCACTAGAGGCCGCTGCTCTCTAACTTTTGTTGGTTTACTGTTGTCTCAATGTCTCACCTGATCCACTCTTAGAACAAGCAGACGTACAGCAGGGAGCGCTTAAATCATTCAAGATCCCCAGACTGGAACAACTGAAAAATGAAACTTGGAAGATGCCTACCATCGAAGGCAAATTGTCTGTAGAATGAAAGGCTGGATAGTGATTGCCCTAAAGCAGCTGTCAGCACACTTTTTCTGTTCAGGGCCAGAGAGTAAATATTTTAGGTTCAACTATGATAACCACTCTGGTGGCTCAGTGGTAAAGAACTAGCCTGCTAATGCAGGATACCTGGGTTCAATCCCTGGGTTGGGAAGATCCCCTGGAGAAGGAAATGGCAACCCACTCCAGTGTTCTAGCCTGGAGAATCCCATGGACAGGATCCTGGCAGGCTACAATCCATGGGGTTGCAAAGAGTCAGAAACAACTTAGCAACTGAACGACAAACAATATGACAACCACTCAGTTTTGCTGTTGTGTGAAAACAGCCATAGAGGAAACCTCAAGGAACGGGTATGGCTGTGTTACAATACAACTTTATTTTTGGAAACAAATCTGAATTTCACATAATTTTCACAAAAGTGTCACAAAATATCTTGTTTTCCAATCACTTTAAAAAGTAAAAACCAGTCTTGGTTTGCAGGCTGGAGGATTTAGTCCCTAAGTTCTTTGCCTGTACCTACCTGCGATAGCAGAGTTGCCTGTTGGTCCATTCAGTTGTGTGTAACCAGCTCTTGGTGCAGTGTCTGGCAGATATTTTAAAGACCTTAAGAAATGTTTCATGAATGAGTCGCCAGTCCAGGTTCGATGCACGATACTGGATGCTTGGGGCTGGTGCACTGGGACGACCCAGAGGGATGGTATGGGGAGGGAGGAGGGAGGAGGTTTGAGGATGGGAAACACATGTATACCTGTGGCGGATTCATTTCGATATTTGGCAAAACCAATACAATATTGTAAAGTTTAAAAATAAAATTTATTAAAAAAAATTTTCATGGATGGATTACTGAATTAATGTCACTTTTAGAGAATCAGGCCAGGTGTGTGAGTCCTAACAATCTCCAAATAATAGCTGATGCCACAATTCTTCCAGGAACTTCATATTGGAATCAAAAAACTCAGGCTCATATTCTGACTCCATCAGATGACTGCTGGGTGCTGTGGCTGGTCAAAACCCTTAGATTGGAGCTTCAGTTTCCTCGTGTAGAAAGGACTAACACCCATGCCACACGGCAGATGTGAAGGTCCAGTGAGAGCTTTCAGTAAACTGGACAATGTGATGCAAGTGGAAGTAATGCTTCCACCATAATCCCCTTTATTGTGAAAGGGTTATCTTTTTTTTTTTAACCTAATCATACTATAACCTGTTCCTTAGACCAGATCCCAGGATGATAAGAAGCAGAGATAGAACTGGTGAGGCCATTATGAAGAAGCAATGATACCAAGAGGATATCCCTAGTGACTCAGTGTCTCCACCTGCCAATGCAGGAGACACAGGTTTGACCCCTGGGTTGGAAAGATACCCTGGAGGAGGAAGTGGTAACCCACTCCAGTATTCTTGTCTGCGAAAATCCCACGGGCAGAGGAGCCTGGCAGGCTACAGTCCATGGGGTCATAAAAGAGTTTGATGCGACTTAGCGACTAAACAATAACAACAATATGATGAAAACATTTTTAAAATGTTTTACCAAGTGCTGACCATATATATCCTTATACCAACACTTTAAAATATGTATGATCATTAGTTCCCTACTTACTGCTGGGGAAACATGTTCAATAGGTTTAATATCTTGCTTACAAACAGACTGCTAAGAAGTGATGGAAGCAATCTGACTCTAAAGCCCATGCAACTGAGCAAAGTGGCTTAGTTCCTCCAAGGGAAGGAGACCACGAGAGGCCCATCTGAGACAGCCCCATCCCCACCCTCCACCCCCGCCCAGGGAAGATGCCTATCAGAGTTCCTGCTGCCACTTAAACCTGAAGCAATTTCTTGACCTTCATATGTTAGCACAGCCCCAGAAGAATAGAGGCTGCTGATTTTCTGATGCAGGCCTCAAACGCCCCACTCAGATGTGAGATGCAGTAAGAACATAAACAACACTGCAAACTAGACAATGTCTATCGTATGAGATACAGCAACTCAAAGATGAGGAATCACGTATTGCTGTGACATGAAGCTATACCTTAGCAAAGGTAAGTTGCAGTTATACACTGCATCATCTTATATATAACAACAAACCAAAACCATGCATTTGTATATGTACATTTTGACACATATAAATACACAGAATATGTTCTTAAATTATATAAGCCAGATGAGGAGGGCAGTAACTTCTTGGGAGGGGAGTGGAACTGAGTTGGTATCAAGTGGTATTTTGTGGTATCTTTATTATTTGATTATTTTTACTTGTTAGATTTTTATTATTTTATTATTATTAGATGGGGATGGCATGCATAAATACATTATCTGTACAACCCATCATTTATGTAGTCTTAAACATAATTTGCATATTTAGAAATAAATGTTAAGAAGAGGAGGAAGAAAGCACTGAGCTAGGATGGAGTGACCTGGCATATTTTCAGCCCCCATTTCTGCCCCATTTATATGCTTATGCTGTGTTCTTGGGCAAATCAATTTCCGTGACAAAGTCTGCTTCCTTTTCTAGAAAATGAATCCCTTTCCCCAAGCTGCTGGGAGAGGCTCAGAGATCCCACTGTGAAAGTGCAGAGAAGCTGTAAAGGGCCTGCGGTGCTGAGCTAACGGGACGAATGGGAACCTGTCTGCGTGGTGTTTCAGGTTCCAGCTAGAAACGTGAGGAAGTCAAACTGCCTACCACTGGGGCCACTCCCGCTGTGGGGCCACCCCTGCTGATGGTCAGGAAAAAGAGACTAATCTCTTTGGCTCACACACCTGATCCCCAAGGTCCATTGCTGGTTATTCAGTGACTCCCGGCTGTTGAATACTGAGAAGACAGACATCAGTAGGGAAAGGTCTTTCCTTCTGATTAATCTTCAGTCTGAATCCCTGCAATGTTTAAAGATGGAAATTGAGGCTCAGAAAGTGAATGGGAGCAGAAGATACAGCAAGTGCGTGGCAGAGTTTCACTCTGGAAGAGACATGTCCCTAGCTGCTATCCAGGCCCCAGGCCTACAGGGAGGGACACTCTCAGGCAGCATAGGACAGGGGCCAGCCTCGGCTTGCTCACGGCTCTGTCCTGGAACAGGGCTCAACATGGGGACGTCAGTCAGTCAGTCCCAACAAGGGACTGTGTCACACACATGTAGGGCCGTGGGGTTTAGAGTCAGACTGACTGCCAGCATTCCCACTCCAAATCCACAGTTCCCAGGTCTATCACCGTGGACTAGTCACCAGACCTCCCTGTGGAGGTGTGCTCATCTGGAAAGCAGGGCAAAATCTGGTACTTATCTTGTAAGGACTTTATGAGGGTTATAGATGATCCATGTAAAGCACTCACCACAGTGCCTAGCAGAAAGGAGCTCATTAGATGTTCCTTCTCGTATTATTGATACATTATATTATTATTATCATTTTATTATTACCTAAGACATGTTCTGGGGTGAGCTGAAAAAGAAATGGAAAGAAGAAACCTAATCTGAACCTAGTATAACGGTTAAGCAGAAAATATAAGCAGTTTCACTTCCCTTCCATGTTGCCAAACTGTAGGAATGCAGCTTGTCATGAAACCACATTAACTCAAAGTTTGGAAGCTCCTCTCGGGTAAGACCCCTTTCAACTCTTCTTAGCTTAAAGACACCTCATGGGAGGCGGGTGCCCTAACAGCTCTCTGGTACTCACTGTTTCCCCTTCAAACTGGGAAGCAGAGAGCAGGCTCTATTAAATCTTAATAACCTTGTTTTGTTTTCATTTATTTCTCTCTATGGCTGCTTTCTATTTATGGCACCACTGGTTTTCTATTTGGGGTACTGACAGAATGTTTCTTTCTAAAATAAATCTATGTAAAAAACTTGAATTGACTTAAATAAAAATATTAAATAAATTACAGGCAGGACACATGTTTGGTAAAAATCCTTGGGTGACACATGTTAGAACACTCAACAATCCTACCAGCTCAGAGACTTTCTGCATTTTGTAAATGAGATATGTGAAGCAAGCGCTGGTTAAGGAAGGCCCCAAGTGACACGGTGTCTCAAACTCGAGCCTTCACATCCATCCCTGATTTGTTTACATTCAAATCAAATATTCGGCCTCAGTTTTCTAGATTGAATGGAGAAGAGATTGCATGTTATGGCTAGAAGAAGTAAATGCAGTAGTCTTTTTCCCCCAACTCTAGACCAGCTATTACAGTAAGGATTTTAACCAGAGGAAACCAGAGTCATACAGAAAAAGAGAAAAGCAATATTGATCAAAGCAAACATCTCAAAGAGAGATAGAACACCAAAGAGAAAAACGGATAGACAACAAGGCACCAAAAAGACATTATTTTGTTTCTTACTTGAAGACAATAATGAAGGAATTTAGTTATAGCCACTCCCCAGCAGCCCACCCCCTTTCCCTCCCTCATCCACCCCATGCCCACCCCCCAACCCCCAGCTAGACAGCAATTTGCTACAGCACAGAGCAAGTTAGCAGCATGAAGAGGAAACGGTGAGATGAAAGGTGAAGTCTCAGAAAGGATTTTTTTGCAGACACATACTTGAGTGTTAACTGAAGTTGGCGTTTTATCATTTTTACTTCCTAGCTGCTGATCATAAGCTGGATGGCGAGTGTCAGGGCCTCTACCTGGACAGCCCTGTGGGCTGGAGAGTCAAGGTGCAGAGCAGCACAGGTGAACCCCCTTTATCCCAAGCATGGGGCGGTCTGGCTGTCAAGGCTAATCTGGCAGATGTGGCTGGGGTCGTGTGCCCTCCTCCCTGGGAGCATCCCTTAATGATGTTGCAGGCTTTCTGGAAAAGGATGACCTCAGAGAAGACAGCAAAATACCTCTTCCTTGAAAAGCTCCAGTTCTTCTCCTTCTGACTCTTCCACACACATGCCATATTACCTAGATTCCCAGAAGCCAGAGATTTAAGTAATACCATGCCAGCAGCTGTCCAGATAGAGCAAGTGTGCCTCTGTTTTGTGAGGCTCCAATGTGAGCATTTGGTGTATCACCCACATCATCCTAGCCCTCCCTCCAAAGAGACAGCAAAAGATACTTGTGAGACTCTCTCTGCAAAAGGGACCATCTTCCTGACAATGGCAAGGGCTCCTGTTCCTGCAGTTACTGTTCTTTCCCTGACCCGGGGTGCATGTGACCTCTACAGACCCCACTCATGGGCTGGCCCACATAAGCATATCCAGAGAGTCCAGAAGATACGGACCCGTGACATGGTAGGGTCTCATTATCCCATCTATGTTGTAATCTTTGGATCCCTGATGAGTTCAAGTTGCCACTTAATATGGGAGACCACCACTGAGAAATAATATTTTGCATAAGCAGATATGCTTGCTATGCTCCTGGGAAAAGAAACATTTCATAGGGAAGAAATCCTACTGTATTTGTGTATGCATGTATCACATATGTATTATATAGTAGAAATTATTTACTTTTGGAGGCATTAAAGTGTACCAGCTGCCTCAAAGCTAGGATTGTCTTAGTCTTTTCCTAAGAAGTCCTTTATCCTTTGAGGAGAACAAAGACCACATTTAGATAGCATGTGGAAAAGTCTGGACTCCCAAATTCACTTATTTCTGCCTTTTCCATGAAAAAGTGAAAATAAAGGACGTGCAATTCTGAGGAGGCATATTAACCCTCAGCACAGGGAGGTTCCCATCAACGGGGTGACCGTTCAGCCTAGTTTATGTGAGATTGAAAAGTTTTCTAGAATGTGGGGCTTTGGGTGCTAAAACCAGGGTGTAGTTCACCCAGGTCTTATGTTGCATCTGACCACCCTCCCCCAATCTGATGGGTCCTTCCCTTGTGGATGAAACGGCTAATAAGGAGGCAACTGTGGCTTCTGGGATCACTTAGGAAGGAAAGTGGGGACAACAGACAAGTAAAAGGGCAAGGAGAACTGGTGAGGTTAGGAACTTCTGGCGCTTCTTTATCTTGTAGTTCGCATTCTATACACTCCCAACTACCCGCCACGTTGCCCCTTCCCTAGGCATCCCCATAAGGACCAGCAGTGAACACTCTCAGTGGGGTTTTTATCAGCAACCAAAAGAGAAGCAACTGAAAAACCACAGAGCCTCCAGCTGAGGGGATAATTCAGTCCAACGTAAAGTCGTTTGGTGTTGGCTTTGACATCAGGGAAGCATCTCCTTAGGAGCTTGGAGGAAATAGGATACCTAAAAAGATGTAGAAAATGGTAGCCCAGGAACTTCACGGGAAGGAGGCCAATGAAGTTTCCCAAGAAAGTAAGCCCCTAAGAAGGGCTGTATAGGAGCAACTGAGTTTCCCTCCCAAAATCCGAATTGTAGGACAATTCTCAGTCAACATTCTTGGTAAAAGTGTAAGTCCTTTTCCCACTGTCATGGAAGGGGAGTGAATCAAGATTTATTTCCAATGACTTCACAGCAAGTCTGCCAATGAGAAAATATCTTTAAACACACACACATATACATACACACATCAGACCAGCTGTAAAGAGGCCTTTTGACAATGGATCCAAACCAAAACCTAAGCACAGTTTCCAAAGTGTATCCCCAAGGAAAAAAAAAAAAAGAAAGAAAAATGTTCATGTCTATGAACCAATAAACACTGATGCTTCACTTAAGAAAATTCAGTGCTTCTGGACAGACATCTTGGCACCGACATCAACCTACTTTCTTTGTGAGAGCCTTGATTAATTCACCCACCAATGCACATCCAGAAGAAGATGGCCAGAATGGAATTGTTGAGTTCAGAGAGAAGACTTTAAAAGGTGGCAGATCATGGTCTTCCAATATTTAAGAGCTCTCAGTGGAAGAAGGGGGCCAATTGCTTGGTCCCAGATGCAAGCTACAACAGAGACAAATTTGTGTCCCAACAAAGGAAAGAGCTTCCTTATGACTAAATCTTCTCCGCAATAGGAGCTGTGTTAGGAGGGAGTGAGCTCCTGTCCCTGGAGGTTTACAAGCAGAGCCTGACCAGCCTCCAGGATGCAATGGAGGACGCCGCTTCTGTGTTGGCTGGGAGCCTGCATCTGATGGCACCTGAAGCCTCTTCTCAGCTCTGAGGTCCTCCATGCTCGGCCCTTGGGTCCCATCCAACCCGGTCACCCACATGCCTTCCCTGGGCCCTCGGCCCCATGGCCCCATGGCCCCATGCCTCACAGGTGGTGATGAGGATCAGGAGAAATGCCAGGGTGTCCTGTTCATGCAGACATGAATGGGAATGAATGGCTTAGTTGTGAGCCATGTCCTCAATCAGAAGCATGATTCCAGGGATTCTGGGTCATTGTGTATGGGCAGTTTCTCGAGTTCCTGGTGTCCACTGTGCAGAACTGTGTACCTAAGGAGGAAAAAAAGAAGGCTTGAGAATCTGACAGGCATTCTTCAAGTGTACCAAAGAGAGCATTCCCATCACTCTTGATGTCCTTTCCCTGCACGCTTCTGAGAGCTTGGCGAGGGCTGGGCAAGGGCTGGCACTTCAGCAAGAGGGAAGAGCATCTGAACTGCTCCTTTTAACTGAAGTCCCAGAGGAAAGGACAGATCCAGGGTTATATAGAGTGAGGGTAGAACTGGCATTGGTACTCAGATTTCTTTCCCTGCAACAAAACCTGGAGTTCTCGTGTTACTCATCAAAATGGACCCTATGTGCCACTTCAAGCAGTGTCTATTATAAATAGCTTAGCAGGGGTGGTTCTGGGTTCAGCAATATCCAAGTTCTGAACTGAGATTCATAAACCACTCAGAGCCTGAAAGACAATGTAGCTATACTTTTTAGTTGGATTTCTTCTGGTGACATTGGGGACAGTAACTCAATTAGATGGATCCAACAGCAAGTTGACTCCAAGCATCAGAGTGAACTTTACTATTTTACAAGTGTTTATTATTTTTCTGCAGTATCACACACTTGCACTCAATATGTTAATTGCATTTAAATCAGTCTCAATCACAAGTGGGTCTTGTCATCAGTAATCCAGTTTACAGCATCTGGCAGTGATTCTTTTTGACATTTCTACAGTTTAGAAGGACTATTACCTCTCATTCTCACAGCCAGTGTCAAGTCCATTCAATAAACACACACAAGTTACTTGGCATCATATGTTGACAACCAACTTGGTGGTGGTTTCTCAAGATTTATACTGATGCTTTCCTTTGAATTATATTAATTTATTGTTGACTTGTGTTGACTGGTTGGCATACAGCAGGTACCGTACTAAACTCTCTCCACTCTATATAATCTGTACAACAACCCCATGAAATAAGATTATCTCTATTTTTCATTTAAGCCAAATTACACATAGCCTCAGTGACTTGCCCAAAGGAGTACAAGTAATATGTGAAGATATAACCTATCAGACCTGGTCTATTTGATGCCAGCACCCATGTGCTTAACTGGTTCACACACAAGTCATGGACCAGCTATAAATTTAGAATATTGAGTCTCAACAGAAACAATCTGGAGGCACTTTTGCTTGTCATGGCAGGGGTGATGCTAATGGTATCTAGTGGGTAGAGATCAAAAATGCTGCTAAATATTGTTCGGTGCACAGAATCTACTCCCACAACAAAGAATTAACTGGCCCAAAATGTCCATGGTGCCCTGATCTAGAGTAAAATGTCCTCCTAGCTGGACAGAAGCAGGTGTTAGCTGAGGAACACAAGATGAAGGGCATGAGTCTGCTCGGTGACAGAACTGTCACTGCAGATGGTGCTAACGGAGAGGTGAGCAGCAGAGCTGTGACCTGAAGAGCCACAAGCACCTGCTAGGTGAGTGCTGAGGAGAAAAACAAAGTGGAAAGAGTTATAGAGAGGGTTGGACCACACAGTCTTCATGAGGGTGGCCAGGACAGGTCCCAGTGAGATATGTGAGTAAAGGCTTTAGGGTGGTCAGCATTCCAGCTATAGAGTCCTAATCTCTCCGCCTCAACACCACTCTTCTAAGCTTGGCTTTGTGGTTCTGCAAATCAAATGCTGGCTTGTGAGCTGGCTCCTCCCATGCTCCTCCAGCAGAGGGCTGGAGGCCTGGATGGAAGAGAAGAGCCTCACTCCTCCTGTGAGCTTCCTACCCACTCCTGCTTCTCGTGAGCATCACCCACCCATGCTTCCTCAGCAGCAGCGCTGCCTTGTAGCAGCAGCGCTGCCTTGTAGCAGCAGCGGAAAGTCTTGTTTAGTCTTTCCAACTCTTACATAACCAGCTTCATAACAGCCCCTCAGAGATAGCACCTCCTTTTCCTCAGAGGTCCAAGTTTCTGCTCTGTGGGATATAAGTTTCTACGTTTTTTTTTTTTTTTTTGGGGGGGGGGGAGGTGGTTACTCCTTTTGTTCTCTCAGCCCTAGAGGGAGCAGTTGCTTCTTACAGTTGCTACCTATTAAAATATTGTTTAAATAGCTGGTGTGGTTTCTGTCTTCTGACTAAATTCTATGAAATATAATGAAGAATGGAGACAGGTGCATATCAGGGAGAAAAACATTCCAGGTAGAGAGAACAGCAGGTTCAAAGGTCCTGAGGTTAGATTCTGTCTGGAAGGTCTGAAGAAAAGCAAAAATGCTGGGTACCAAGGCAGAAAGAGTGAGGGGAAGAGTGGAAGGAGTTGAGAGTTGAGGTCAGTGAGGTAGCTGGGGCCAGAGTGGAGGTGGGAGGGCCAGGGCTTGCAGATTCCTGCAAAGCTTTGACTTTTACTACATGTGAGAGGTTTGAGCAGTCCCCTGACATAATCTGAATGACTTCTTAGCTGGCTCTCTCTGGTTGCTTTATGGAGAGTATAGATGGAATGGAGTTGACCATGAGCACAGGGATTCAGGGGGTTACAGCAATAATCTGAGTGAGAGAGTAGTTTGCTATTATACTTAATTCTACAAGAAGATCCAGCCTCTACAACTGTTCTCAGACTCTGTATGTGTGCTGGTGTTTCCCTGGCCTTGTCTCACCAACTAGAGGCTGTGTTATGCAGCACAGTGATAAAAACTGTGACTTGAGTTAGCAGACCTTTTCCCAAACCAGGCTCTACCACTTACCAGCTTTGTGATATTTAGCAAGTTGTTCAATGTCACTATGCCTCATTTTCCTCCAGTGTGACAGAGTGACAGAGACACCTCACAGTCCTGGTGTATGGACCAAATTACATCATGCATGAAAAACAAGAGCACAGAGTCTGACACAAAACAAAATCTCAAAATATTGAAGCTAAATTATTCTATTTACTTCTTTCCCTCAATATCTCATTTAGATGTGAGTATATAATAATGACAATAATTATATATGCACAGCATATATAATTTAGGCTTAAAAATATTTTCCTCCTTTATTTCCTTTACAGGCAAAACTTAAAAGAACTCAAGATATTGAAGGCTCCCAGATCTTGTTCTTTCTCCCTTATCAGAAACACAAGCTCTCATTTGGCAAGCATGGGCACCAAAGCAGCACTAATTGATTTTCCCACCCATGACCTCATAAGTAGCTTTTCAGGCCAGGCAAGGTAGGCAATAAGACCAACATTATATGGAGAAAAAAGTGAAACTTTGTGCATCCGAGTGAGTAATGAGCATTGTGGTAAGTGAGTGGCAGAGCCTGACCAGGATCACAGTCAGATGCCCACCTTTTCGCTCAAATTCACATCCACTGAGTCGGTGATGCTATCCAACCATCTCATCCTTTGTCGTCCCCTTCTCCTCCTGCCTTCAATCTTTCCCAGCCGCAGGGTCTTTTTCAATGAGTTGGCTCCTCGCATCAGGTGGCCAAAGTATTGGAGCTTCAGCATCAGTCCTTCCAATGAATATTCAGGGTTGATTTCCTTTAGGACTGACAGGTTTGATCTCCCTGCTGTCCAAGGGACCCTCAAGAATCTTCTCCAGCACTGCAGTTTGAAAGCATCAATTCTTTGGCACTCAGCCTTCATTATCGTCTAACTCTCACATGTATACATGACAACTGGAAAAATCATAGCTTTGACTATTCAGACCTTTATTGGCAAAATGATGTCTCTGCTTTATAAAACACTATCTAGGTTTGTCATAGCTTTCCTTCCAAGGAGCAAGGGTCTCTTAATTTTGTGGCTGCAGCCATCATCCACAGTGGCTTTGGAACCCAAGTAGAAACTATACTAGAACATATTTTACAGATGAGAAAACTAAGACTCAGAGAAGTCAAGCAATTTATTTAAGGCCACAGTGTCCATGACACCCACACTCTTAACCTCAAAACACATTCCCAAACCTTTGCCCTTTTCATGGCCAATAGCCTTGCTCATTGGCAATCAATCAAGTCCACATGAAGAGGGTGTCCTGCTTGAGGCATCTTTTCATATTTATATAAAAAGATATGCTGCCATGGAATCGGGCACACCTCCACAGCAGCCTTTAACATGTCTCTCCTGAGTATCTGTTTCTCGTGTGCTAATGAGTGAGTTCTTTAGGAATAACAAGTGGAGGCTCCAGAGTTCCGTGGAAAGGCAAAAGCTCCTATTATACATGGGTGTGTGTCCTGTTAGAACATTTGGATGGTCCTGTCACCATCGTGGGTGATACACCCAGGAAGGAGAGGCCAGTCTGAGGTATCCTCAGTAGGACTCTAGCAGAGGGCGGTGTGTCTTACATGGTTGTCTGACGTGCAGAGGTTTCTCCAAATCTCATGAGACCTCTTTTCAATTTGGTATTTTCACTTTGATAGTAAATAAGTAACCTGAGCAGATTTGGGATGGTATGGTAAGTTATCTTATGAATTCATACTGCTTTGTGAGTTCAGGTCCGCCTGATGTGGTGACAGTGACTGGCTTTGGGCAGCATTTCTCTAACGAGGGTGCATGAAAGCACACGATGCTGCCAAACAGCATTCAGACACCGACTCTCCCATTTACTAGGTGTGTTACCTGATCAAGTAGCTTAGATCTACCTACCTCACAGCTTTGTTGTGATAAAATCAACAACTGTAAAGACCTTCGCAAAAGGCTGGACATGTAGTGGGTGCAGAAATCTTCACTGGTAAGGAAACCAAGGTGCAAAAAATATGACACTCCTAGGGTTAGAGTAGTTATGTATGAGGCAGTTAGGAATATAGGCTTTTGAGTCAGAATGCCTAAGTTTAATCCTACCTCTAGCACTGACTAGCTCTGTGATTTACTCAAAATGTTCTGAGTCACTGTGGGCATTCAGTGAAATAACACACATAAAATGCTTATTAGAACAGTGCCAGTCAGCTGGTAAGCACTCCATAAGTGTTTATGAGAACTGTTGCTATTTGATGATAGAAGTAAGACCTGAACCCAGTAATTGATGGCTGATTTGCAGAAATCCATTCTTTAATAATTAATCAAATATTTGTTCACTTAGTCACTGATCATAGGGCTGAAGGAAACCTTCAAGATGGATTTACAGATAAAGAAACAGCCCCAGAGAGAGGTTGTTCTGAGTGACAAAAGTCTCCGGCTCAGTTTGGTGTAAGATATGTTTGATGTAAGAGCTGCAATCTTGCAGCTGAGTTGTGGAGAGCAGACCCCATATGTGTGAGTGTACCTGGACAGCTCTGAGTCCAGATGAAAAAACTCGACTGCTGTCTCCCAAGCAACAGGAAGGCAGGAGGCAGCTCCCTTCAAGCTGGATTGCTTTCCCTCTCTGCATTAATTTACTCAAACATGACTGAAGCTACATTAGTTTTGGTAATTACCTGAGTCTACAATTTATTCACTGAGCAATTAGCATCGCACTTAGAGCAGCCTGGATGCAATAATTAGTTGCATGATAATAGCCCCCTCTGCCTGCCCAACTTAGTATTATAAGGAAATGATTAGACTTTATTACACATGCGGCCCTCCCCCTCATGGCAGTGCTCACATGGGGGCACTTGGGAGAAGATGATTTAATTAAAAATGCAAGGTGCATGAGTTTAAAGAGATTCAACCCTAAGGCAAAGTTTCATGGAAGCCAGAGCACCATCACCTGGAAACAAAGATCTCATACTGGGTGCTTGTTTGATGTTCAGGGGAATATGAGATTTTAAAGTTCTTAGGTATTTATTCATTCGGCCACTTATTTGTTTAAAAACACATTGTGAGTGCTTACCACTGTGTCATGCCCTGAAGGTAACAGGGCAGTGAGGAAAAGCTACAGTCCCTGACCGCAAGGAGCTCGCAGGGCAGTGTGGGAGACCCACAGCGAGATGGAAAATGGCCAGCCTGAGAAGAGTTAGGGATGAGAGGTACTTGGTGGTGCCGTGAGAACATGTCATAGGGGATGGGGCCGAGGTGAGTGTGTCAGGGTAGCATGACTGAGGAGGTGAGGGAGATGAGAGCTGAAAGATGGGTAAGGGTTAAACAGGCAAAGAGGAGGAAGATGTTGGCTAAGGGCCAGCAAGAGTAGAGGACCACAGTCCTGAGGCAGGTGTGACCGCAGAACAGGGTGCTCAGCAGTCTAGCAGGAGGGTGAAGGCCCAAGGCTCACCTTGCCAAAGGCCGTTTTGCTCATCCTCAGAGCAGTGGGAAGCTGGCCAAGGGACCGAGACTGGGCTCATGAGGACTTTATGATTTGGAAGACTATTCTAGCTGTGATGTGTAGAGTGGGAAGAGGTGGGCTTGCAGAGGGGGCCAGAGGCAAATCAGGAGTTATCTCAGCTTCCCATTGATTCTATAATAAATTACTATAAACCTACTGGCTCAAAAGAATGCTAATTTATTATCTTCCAGTTCTGGAAGTCAGAAGTTCAAAATGGAAGTCAGTGGGCTAAAGTCAAGGTTCTGGGTAGAGCTGCACTCTTTCTGGAGACCCCAGGAGAGAACACCATTCCTCACCTTCTCCAGCATCTAGAGGCTGCCCTCATCCCCTGGTCCGTGGCCTCACTGCTCTGAACTCTGCTTCCACCATCACATCTCTTCCTCCGACCCTGATCCTTATAAGGATGCTTATGATTACAGAGGGCCCATCCAGATAATCCAGGAAAATCTCTACTATGGTAGTGATACCATAGCTTAATCACATCCACAAAGTCCCTTAGCCATCTAAGGTAATAGATTCATCGGTTTTGAGGATTAGGATGTGAACCTCTTCGGACACTATTTTGCCTGTTACAGGTGATTTTCTTTCTTTTCTTTTTTGTAAGATGGTATACACTGAAGCAACTTTGCACACATGCACATGCTGATTTTAGGGGCTTCCCGGGTGATAAAGAATCCACCTGCCAATGCAGGAGACACAGGTTTTATCCCAGGGTCAGGAAGATCCCCTGGAGTAGAAAATGGCAGCTCACTCCAGTTTTTTTTTGCCTGGAAAATTCCATGGACAGAGGCACCTGGCATGTTACAGCCCATGGGGTAACATGGGCTGTTAGAGTAACATGTTAGGGTAACATGTCAGAGTCTGACACGACTGAACAACTGAGCACAGCAACATGCTGACTTCAGTTTAACATCGTTGTTATGCTTATGTTGGGGGAGTAGGCAGTGTGGACTGGCACTCTTTATTTTTAGTCTATTTCTTAATTTTTATTGTGGTATAGTTCATTTAAAATGTTTGGGATTTTCCAGGCAAGAGTACTGGAGTGGGGTGCCATTGCCTTCTCCATAAAGAAAGCTAAGCGCCTATAAAGAATTGATGCTTTTGAACTGTGGTGTTGGAGAAGACTCTTGAGAGTCCCTTGGACTGAAAGGAGATCCAACCAGTCAATCCTAAAGGAAATCAGTCCTGAATATTCATTGGAAGGACTGATGCTGAAGCTGAAACTCCAATACTTTGGCTACTTGATGGGAAGAACTGACTCATTTGAGAAGACCCTAATGCAGGGAAAGACTAAAGGCAGGAGGAGAAGGGGACGACAGAGGATGAGATGGTTGGATGAGATATCAGTGATCGGAGATTTGGGATGGTAGCAGTGGAGGTGTTGGGAAGTAGTCAGATTCAGGCTCTGCCTTGAAGGTAGGGCTCACAGGACTGGTGGTGCACTGGACATGGGCACGATGAGGGCTTTCAAGGTTTGGCATGGGCTAGGTGAAGGGGGGAGGCAGGAAAGAGCTTAGAGTGGCATCCTTAGTTTGTGGAATGCTGATTGTTCTAAAAGCATCCTACATGGTAGGGATGAGGTTGCTGGGAGATGAGGCTTAGAGGAAGTTGAGGCTCCATGACTGGGGGTAAGGAAGTTGGACTGAATCTTGCGGTAAAGGAGAATGAAATGAATACAGGCTGCACTGCAGGAAATACCTGGGACAATGGGGACACTGAGACCAGTGTGCAGGCTCATTCCTCAGGAAGAGATAAGACAGGTCATAAGAACACGTAGGAGCAGTAAGTGGGAGGAGAGAGAAGGACATTGTAGAGAGCGGGGAGCAGGACACCCTCACTGGTCCCACCGATTGAGAAGAGTATCTGGTCTGAATTTAGCCTGCAAACCTAATGGGATTCCAATGTCATTAATGATGGAGCTCTCAATCACCTGTGCTGAGACTTTTCTTCTCTAGGAGAAACACCTCCAAGTCCTTCAGGATTCCTCATAGACCAGGGTTCCTATTCTCCCTTGGCTCCCTGGTTGTTCCCCTCTGCACTAGCTTATTTCTGTAATTAGAACACAGATATTCTTGCTAAGGGACCCTGGCCTCAGGTCCTCTCTTTGATTATCAGTGGAGCCGGGATTAAAGTCCACACCTATAATTCAGCTGTTTGTTTTTACACAGGAATTTATAACTACTCCAAAACAGGAAATGTTTCCTTTAACTGTGTTCCTCTCTTGGTCTCCCCACCCCATGCTATCACAGGCTCATGGTTTCTTACACGTGCTTCTTTACCACAGCACAGAGCTGTGGCAGTGGTCTCCAGCCATTTCTTCCATAATCTAAGGACCAGTCCCCACCCCTGCAGGAGGCTCTACCTCCTAGCCATGTGTTAGTCAGGAGGCTCTACCTCTTGGTCATGTGTTAGTCTTGCCATTTCCTTTTCAGGGGACGTTCCTGACCCAGGGATCGAACCTAGGTCTCCTGCATTGCAGGCAGATTCTTTACCATCTGAGCTATAGGAAAGTCCACCTCCAGGTCATAGCAGAATCCAAAGTTAACTCTGCTTCTATCTCCAGGAAATATGTGACTGGGGAACGTGGATATATCATGGTCTTAGTGCTTGAACTGAGAATGGGAAGGGCTGCCTAGGGGAGCCAGGTTTGACTCATGTGTTCATAGAAGCAAAGAAAGGTGATCTAGAAAGAGAAAAGAATAAAGCTGATATTCAGTGAAAAATAGAAATAGATTATGGTCTCAGAGAGATGGAAAGAGGAACTTAATCCTTAAAAGCACCCATGTTCCTTATTTGTCACCAGGAAGGCCAGTGAGTTTGCTATTCTGGGGACCCATGAGACATCTCTTTTCAATAAATCTCCCTGTTTTTCTTCAGGAAGGATAAATGGGTTTACAGTCTGTAGTAAACATTGTGAGCTATTTAAAGCAAAGTCTCACACATTCTTTTTTCTTTCTAACAGAGCCTGTCTCTGAGTATAGGCAAAAATACCAGGTGCATTACAGCTAAGGGCTTGGCCTGTGATCGTCTTCCGATTAACAAGACTTGAAGGTCTGCTGCTGCTAAGTCGCTTCAGTCGTGTCCGACTCTGTGCGACCCCATAGACGGCAGCCAACCAGGCTCCACCGTCCCTGGGATTCTCCAGGCAAGAACACTGGAGTGGGTTGCCATTTCCTTCTCCAAGGCAGGAAAGTGAAAAGTTAAAGTGAAGTTGCTCAGTCGTGTCTGACTCTTCGCGACCCCATGGACTGCAGCCTACCAGGCTCCTCTGTCCATGGGGTTTTCCAGGCAAGAGTGCTGGAGTGGGGTGCCATTGCTTGGGGGATGGAAAATGTTTCCTCCTGAATAACAGACAAGTACAGTAAGAGTCTACCTTGTCTTCTAGCACTTGGTTATGATTATGTGAGGAAGATGCAATGTTTGGAACTGTTGCAGCTAGTTTGTGACCACAAAAGTATCATTTAGAATGAAAACTAACAGGCTGAAAAGAGCAGAGGAAAAGCATCTGGGTCCTTCACAGTGCTGTTCAATCACTGAAATAACCAATCCTAAAATACCAAACTCTACCAAACCAGGCTTTTTATCATGTAAATGGATAATCTTATTTTTTAAGTTAATTTTAGTTAGGAATTCTAGCACTTACAGGCCAAAGTATTCTGAATGACACAATGCCCACAGTCCCTGTATCCCATGTCTACAATGACTTCCAAATTCTACCCAGTCTTTAAGATCCATTCAATACCACCTACTTCCAGAAGCCTTCTACACCACCCATGAGCATTTATTATCTGTAGGAACACAAATTATCTGCTAATGTGAGGTATCTGATTGGACATATGTCTGGCCTCCTGACACTCCTGGAAGGCAGAGCCGGCATCTTTTTAAAAGAAGAATCATTCTTTCAGCCCTCTGTACCAGACCCTGCACTGAGTACTTTAAAATGTTATTGCATTTAATACTAACAATGAGTCTATGATGTTAGCACTGTTATTTTACATATTTCCATTTCACAGATGAGAACACTGAAACTCAGAGAGGTTAAGATTTGCCAGAGGTTACTCAACTAGCAATGGCAAAGCCAGGATTCAAACCCAGGCATGCTAGAATCCCAAGCCCTTTTTGCTATTAGTACTTGCAGCCTTATTCTTTTTAATACTTGCTACATAGCTCACAATATATAGTGCAGAATATCATATAATATACAGAAATGTTTACTGACTGGATTACAGAATGAGACAATCCTCCTCCACATTGCCTGGAATTTATACTGATTACAAAGTATGTTGGCAACTGTTCTCCCACTGATCTTCGCAGTAGCCCTGTGTGTTCACCACTCAGATTACCTCTGCAATAGTGATGGCACTTTCCATTCTTTCACGTACTACGCCAGATCTTCCAGAGGATGGAGTGGGGAGATGTAATCCCCTCCACACATTCCTCTTTTGGAAAAAAACAGGCTGAGGGTATTTCTGGCTGTGGGTATTTCATGTCAGGAGGCCAGACATATGTCCAATCAGACACCTCACATTAGCAGATAATTTATGCTCCTACAGATTATAAATGCTCATGGGTGGTGTAGAAGGCTCTGGAAGGAGGTGGCATTGAATGGATCTTAAAGGGTGCGTAAGATTTGTACATGGTAGAATGTGGGAAGTCATTGTAGACATGGAATACAGGGATTGTGGGCACTGTGTCATTCAATCCTTCCATGAGGAGGATACTGAGAAAGACAAAACTCACATCATGGGTTGGGTCACCTCCATGGAAACCCCCTGGCAAAGAAGCTAGGAGTCTGAAGATTGAAAAAGGAATATCTCTCAGCTGGTACAGGATGGAAAGGTATTATAAACCGAATGTTTTTATTTTTTCAAAAATTAATATGTTAAAGGTCTAAACCCAAATATGATGGTATTTGGAGGTGGAACCTCTGGGAGATAATCAGGTTTAGAAGAGAGCATGAGGGTAGGGCATCCATGATGGGGTTAGTACCCTTAGAAGAAGAGGAAGAAAGAGCTGAGTCCTCTCTCTCCATCCCCCACCTCCACACCATCTGTCTCTGTCTCTCTGCCATGTGAGGAGAGTCACAAGACATCTGTCTTTAAGATAGGGAGAGGATTCTCACTGGGAACCAAAGTTGCCTTTACCTGAATCTTGGACTCCCCAGCTTCCAATATTGTGAGAAATAAATGTCTGGTGTTTAAGTTACCTGGTCTATGATATTTTGTTATGGCAGACTGAGCAGGCTAATACAGGAGGTCTCAAGGAGTCAAAGAAAGAATGTGGATAGAGAGAAAAGAAAACAACAGTATATGTTGTAGAGACAGGACTTTTCACTGCTAGCCATTAATTCAGGAAAACCTAAGGCATCAAGAGAAAATGAACCATCAGGGAGACATCTGTATGTATGTGTTCCTGTGAATCTTTTACTGCTGCTGCTGCTAAGTCGCTTCAGTCGTGTCCGATTCTGTGCGACCCCATAGATGGCAGCCCACCAGGCTTCCCCATCCCTGGGATTCTCCAGGCAAGAACACTGGAGTAGGTTGCCATTTCCTTCTCCAATGCGTGAAAGTGAAAATGAAGTCGCTCAGTCGTCCAACCCTCAGCGACCCCATGGACTGCAGCCTTCCAGGCTCCTCCGTCCATGGGATATTCCAGGCAAGAGTACTGGAATAGGGTGCCATTGCCTTCACTTCATTTATCCAAAGGTCAGTATCCAGTGACCTTAATTATCCAGAAACCTACAACTTTGGTTTGTTTGTTCTTTTCAAAGGTCTCTGAATAATCAGAGTAGCTGTCCCAAACGTGTGGACTTTTCTTGCAGTCTTCCTCATTTTTCACTCAGAGAATATGTAAGTTTGCATACAATTCTAGAAAGCTCCACCCTTCTACACACAGCAGAGCAAAGACTGGAAACCAGGATGAGAAGGGAAATATGTGATGCTACTGTAGATACACTGATTACAGGAAACAAGGATAGGCAACATGGGCAGAGAGAACAGAAACACAAGAATGTCTACAAAAATCAACACAGCAGAACCAACTGGGACCATACAGGCCAGAAGAAAACATTTCAAACATCCCTCAAGACCATTACAGTAGTGTAAAATAACTTAATGATGGAAATTCACAATAATGACTTTGAACAAAGTTACTCAAAATCTGATTTGATACTAGGGGAATCCAAATAAAGTCTGTGTTTCACTTAATTGTATTGGATAAATGCTAATTTTCTAGCTTTTGATGAATGTCCCAAGGTTATATAAACTTTTAGCATGAGGGGAAGCTGCACGCAAGGTGTATATGCACACCGTGTACTATCACTGTACTATTCGTTTTAAGTAACATATTTCTATGACTGTGGTGGGTCTTAGTTGTGCCATATGCGGGATCTTGGTTGCGTCATGCAGGGTCTTTCACTGTGGCACACAAACTCTCTAGATGTGGTTCATGACCTTAGTTGCTCTGCAGCATGTGGGGCCTCAGTTCTGTGGCCAGGGATCAAACCCACATCTCCTACACTCCAGTATTCTGGCCTGAAAAATCCCATGGACAGAGGAGCCTGGCAGGCTACAGTTCATGAGGTTGCAAAGAGTCGGACATGACTGAGCATGCACGCATGCGTGCTACTGCATTGCAACGCAGTTTCTTAACCACTGGACCACCAGGGATGACCCTCTACTATTCTTCTACAGATACAAAAGTATTTCAAAACAAAAGGATTTTTTAAAAACTGAAAGAAAAAAAATTTAATCACAATCATTTGTTTGAGAAAGATGGAGTTCACCACTTACAGCCAAGGAGACAGACACAGGATGAACTGGGGCCTGGGAAAAGCCTCCGAGGACGACAGTTAACACTGGTGGAATTCAGTTCGGTCAAGTGCTCATCTCCTAGAGGGCTTGAGAAGACTGTGCGCCCAGAACAGGGAAGAAGCCCAAAACAATATTTAAAATTACATAATAGAAAATAAAATAAAGCTCTCAAACCATATGAATCTTTGGCCTTCAGGTCAACAGCAATCAACGTCCAGAAGGACCTCTGCACAGGCTTCAGCCAACAACTGTGACATTTCCATGATATGTGATGTGTCCACTGGACTCAACGTGGCCCAATGAGGGCCGAAGAATAAGAAAAATCAAGGACCTTTTGTGGGAAGAAGTGAATGAACAGATGCAGGCATACTCACAACACAGACAGTGACAGACTTACAGAGTACGTTCAGAGCTATACAGGAACCGGTCTATTGCAGAAGAGCAGGAAAAAGCTGGAGACAGAGGAGCAGCCACTTTTAGTTGAAACAGAAAACAGCCACAGAAGTTGGGGGAAAAAAAAATGCAGAGGTTAGTGTACAGGTGATCTTAGCCCAAGTGAACATTCTACTAGAATCAAAGTGCCTTTAGGGGAGGGTAAGGAAGGGAGCATAATTATTGCACAACACGGTTATACCACGCTGTACCTCTGAAAAGCACTTTAATAGCTAGAATCTCATTTGAGTCACAGAAATGCTTGGGAGGTTTACATTGTAGGTTTCTATCTTAATTAGCCAAGTCAGAAAACAGGCACCGGGAGGAAAGTTACCTGTCCGAGGGCACCCGGTAGTTAGCATCTGAGGCAGAAGCAAGGCCCAGTACCCTAAATTACCTGTTATGGTATTATGGCCAAGCTATGTACAGAAAGCCACCCTCTTTCCTTCCCCTTCCTCTTCCTCATCACTAGCCAGGCCTCGTCTTGTATTCCATACCTGAATCACCCCATGTAGTATTCCCATATACAACATCCCCATATATAATGTTGCACATAATACTCAAACCAACCTTGTGAAGTAGACACTATTAACTCTCATTTCCTAATGTGGAACCTGAGGCTTGGAAGCAGGATTGAATGTGACCAAAATAATCTGGTTAGTAAGAGAGATGGGGGGTTCAGTTCTATGATCTTTGAAAACAGTTCAAGGAGAAAGACTTAACCAAGAGAAGACTGAGAAAACACTGGAAGTCATGTTGATTGTTGTGTAATGTTGAGTAAAGTTAAAATGGTTTTGTGGGGGGAAAACCACAAGAGGGAAAACCCTGATCTGACCTCAAGGCCCTCTGACAAAACCACACACATTTAAAGCGAGCATCTTGATCACAGAGCCTCCCTTCTAAAGGCTAGAGCAACCTATTCCCCATCCCCATCCAGCTAGCCCCCAGTAGATTCTGGATCAGGCAAGGAATGAAGCTCCTCTTGAGCTCTGGGTCCCATTCCAAGAAAGAAAAGCCATGCATGGCTTTCTTATATTTCCCAGAGCTACCCTAATCCCTGCATTAGGAAACCCCATCCAAATATTCCTTCATACCTTCAGGGCCCCAGGTTCTAAAAGGCTCTCCTAGCTTTGCCCACTTCTTCCCTCAACAAGACATCAAATTTCACTTTTTCATGAGGCAAGAGACCAGGTGGAAAGCCGGGATCCTGGAGTCAGAATTGTTAAGGGCAAGCTGATTAAAACAATTCCCTTTCCCTTCTCCAGGGGATCTTCCCAACCCAGGGATCAAACACAGGTCTCCCGCATTGCAGGCAAATTCTTTACCAGCTGAGCCACAAGGGGAGCCCAAGAATATTGGAGTGGGTAGCCTAACCCTTCTCCAGGGGATCTTCCCGACCCAGGAACTGCACCAGGGTCTCCTGCATTACAAGCGGATTCTTTACCAACTGAGCTATCAGGGAAGCCCAAAATAATTCATCATAAGGATGAAAAAGCACAGACCATACCCTCTTTGCCCTTCTTCCCTCTTCTTTAGCTAACTTCCTATGGTATGTCCATGCTGAGGAATCTTTGAAAATGTTGTTGGGTAGGGCCACTTCCTCCTTTCAGCCATCTCTGGCCATTTCAACATGATATTCCCTTTCCCTCTTTTATTTTTTATTTTTATTTTTTTAATTTTATTTTATTTTTAAACTTTACAATATTGATTGGTTCTGCCATATATAGAAATGAATCCACCACAGGCATACACGTGTTCCCCATCCTGAACCCTCCTCCCTCCTCCCTCCCCATACCATCCCTCTGGGTCGTCCCAGTGCACCAGCCCCAAGCATCCAGTATCGTGCATCGAACCTGGACTGGCGACTTGTTTCATATATGATATTATACATATTTCAATGCCATTCTCCCAAATCATCTCACCCTCTCCCTCTCCCACAGAGTCCAAAAGACTGGAACTGGAGGAATCAACCTGCCTGACTTCAGGCTCTACTACAAAGCCACAGTCATCAAGACAGTATGGTACTGGCACAAAGACAGAAATATAGATCAATGGAACAAAATAGAAATCCCAGAGATAAATCCACGCACATATGGACACCTTATCTTTGACAAAGGAGACAAGAATATACAATGGATTAAAGACAATCTCTTTAACAAGTGGTGCTGGGAAAACTGGTCAACCGCTCGTAAAAGAATGAAACTAGACCATTTCCTAACACCTTTCCCTCTTTTAAACAAACATAGCCCTTTCTGCCTCTATAATTTACTTAACAATATAAACTGCCTGTGTGATAGCCCTTACTGTGTCTTGTTAAATACAGCTGTATATACACTTAGCGTGTTTCCAGATAAATTACAAGCCTCTTGTGGGAAGGAACTATGACTCATTCATCTAGTGGTGTTTACTTTATTGACCATTAGCCAAACAATGGTGGTTGAGAGTCAAATGTTCAGAATTCTAATCACAACTTCATTACTTAGAAGCCTCACAACCTCAGACCTCCCTATACCACGGTTTCCTCATCTGCCACAGAGATAAAAACAGTATCTCCCTCAGCTAGCTATGGTGAGACATGATCATATTGCTCATCGTGCCTGGCATGGTGCTCATGAACTATTAGCCAGTATTGTGCTTCTGCTGCTGCTAAGTCGCTTCAGTCATGTCCAACTCTCTGTGACCCCAGAGATGGCAGCCCACCAGGCTCCTCTGTCCCTGGGATTCTCCAGGCAAGAATACTGGAGTGGGTTGCCATGTCCTTCTCCAATGCATGAAAATGAAAAGTGAAAGTGAAGTCGCTCAGTTGTGTCCGACTCTTTGCGACCCCATGGACTGTAGCCTACCAGGCTCCTCCATCCATGGAATTTTCCAGGCAAGAGTACTGGAGTGGGTTGACATTTCCTTCTCCAGTATTGCACTAGTCAAATATTAACTACAAGATTTCACAGTGACATGGACCCACATCTTTTTTCTTCCTTCAATTGGTTCTCTCTGGCCCTTCATTAGCCTGATGACATGCTTTTAATATCCTTCACAATCAAGGCTCTCCTAAGGGTTGCCATAACAAATACTATGTCGATTCTATGAAAAGTTTCAATTTCAATAACTCATATATGGTATGAAAATTTAAGAAAGAAGCTCAGAAACTTTCAGTGAGCTATAAACCATCAGCTGAAGATTTAAATATCTGAGTGTCTGTTTGTATGATATGCTTTCCTGGAAATCAGACAATTAGTTCTTGGCTACTCAAACAGTAGGAGCCAGGATGTTTCTGAGTGCAAGAGGAGCTGAGACACTCCATGGCTCTGAGCTTCCACAGTTCAATAGTTTCCAGTATTTGTGTGGGGCTGAGATTACACATAGGATAATACAAACTACTATAAATAACTAATACTACAAATATATGTAAGACCTTAATAATTACTTAATTAAAAATTTAATTACTCTTACATAACTCTTACTCCTTTTAATTACTGTAATTACTCTTACATCCTTTTAAATGTGAGTAACAATATTGTTTTTCTTGGATATAACCCTTAACGAGTTCAATGAGCAAATTTTGGGAGTGCAATGTATAGGTAAGTTATAGACATGTCTGAAATAGTGAGCAATTCTAGGGGAAAAAAACTTTCCTTATAAAAATCTCAGAAGAAGATATAACCTTACAAACACTTTTTTTGTGCTGCACTATACTTAAACATGGGGGATGAGATTAAAATTACACATTGCAGAAATGTTAAGATGAAATTTAAAATATTTGTATAAAATAAAAATTTAGATTTTCATAAATTTTATAAAACGTTTTAAAGACCTTATTCCCTATCACTTGTCCATGTCAGCCTTGCTGAATAGTTTTCCTGTGACCTCTGGCTGTTTGAATTTTTACTGGCTGGAGTGTTAATGTAAGATTTCTCCCAGCTGAATCTATGTTTTTATATACAACGATTTTCCCTTACATTTGTACTGTAGACCATGATCTTACAAAGCCTTTGACATCCATCATTTTACTTTTTACCCACCATGAACCCAAGAGGTTGGTATTGTGAAAGTATGAGCAGAAAAGAAATCACACATCCCTTCCCTTGCCCAGACAAGACATGTAGAAGACCATGCTAACTGATCAGCCTTACCTTTCTTAAATTCAGACATGTTTGGTCCAGGCAGAGCCTTGGCCTGGCAGCTTGGGACAGAGCTGGGGCAGGTCACAAAGCCAGGAAACAGCACTGTACAGGCTGCCTTGGCTACAGTTTGGATACGGATGTGACAGGCTGGGGATTGGTTGGTGGTTAGCCAACGGCCTGACAGCAGGTGTTAGATAAACTCATACCCCAAAAGACAATGTTTGGTGGCAGATAGAGGGAAGAGGTCAGACAGAGAGCTGGCATCCTAGATAATGGCTGGGAGTGCTTCGAACACCTGGATAGCTCCTGCCACCTGCTGTGACTAAGTACCTTGGCTTTCCCGATTAGCTCAATCCCTGTTACGCTTGGAGGAATTCTTTGCTACTAGACAGGGTCTTATCCACAAATACTGAGTTAATACCTTAAAGTCATTTGCCATAAGCTCAGAGGAGAAGCCTGTATCTGGCCCGAGGTAGGGACCCACAGCAGTATCCTCCCTGGGAAGGGAGGTCATATCATCCTCTTCCTTAGACTGAGGGCTTTATGTCTCCTGGACAACAGTTGAGGACCAAGTCTCAAGGCTGTTTTTAAGCAAAGCTTAATGCCATAACCAAAGACAGCTTCCCCTAGCATGGCAAATCCCTACAAAGTGTACTTTTATATATTCTGCCCTATACATCAGGGACAATGATGAAATTTCTTAAGGGTAATTTTCATTATTTTTGCAGTAACAATATCAGGAAACACAACTTTACATACTGCCCAACAACAGTGTGTGTTTTTAATCTACTGCCTTAGAAACATCTGACCTGAAGTTGTTCTAAGCTAAAGCTGATTGGAAATGACTGGCACTCCTTCCATAAGCTAACTTTGAAATATCACCTATTTTTATAGTCATTAACTCACTCTGAGGCTCCACTACTAACGATCTTAACAACTTGCTGTAACATCACTCTGAGGGCACACTTTGCTCAAATCAAGTTTAGCCAAAGCCAAATAAAATATAGTTCTGATGTGACTACATCAGCCCTGCTGTCAAAAATGTCCTGGCTCCTTACCTCACTCTTCCCTGTGCTAGGGACCTCTGCTTGTCCCTAGTGGGAGGCTAAGTTCTGGCACATTCTGAAGCCACCTCTGCCCTTGATAGGAACTATTAGATGGGATCTGGTTGCTGTTGATGAATTTCACTCTCTGTAGCATTAACAATGAGGTCCTGCAGGGGGGTTGTGTTTGTTTGGTCAGGGCTTTTTCCATTAGGTTTGGTCATCAGCAGTTGGCTGGTTACAAATGCAGCCCTAAGATTGAAAGGCTGGAATCCAATTATCCCAGCTTCCTGTCTGCTGAGCACTGCCAGGGAAGAACACAGTCATGTTTGCCTGCCTTGTCAGGCTCCCAAGACTCAAAGTATATCATTTGCAGAAAACTAATAAAAAACAGATCCTCAGATGTTTTGATGGAAAGGCAACATGGTGAGGAAAGAGGATGCACTGGTCCAGAACACAAAATCTAACGTGATTCCATATTTTGCCTCTTTCTGGCTCAGTGTCTCTCCTTTCATTTCTTTGCGCTTTCATTTCTCATTTATTAGAGTAAGATCACAGCACCAACCACTGGGCTGTTGGAAGATTTTAATGAGATGTTGTATGTGAAAGAGCTTTGAAAACTATAATACTGCTGCTGCTGATGATGATGATAATAACAAAGTTAGCTGACATTTACTGAGAGCCTATCATGAAAGGGCACCCTCAGTTCAGTTCAGTTCAGTCGCTCAGTTGTGTCTGACTCTTTGCAACTCCATGGATTGCAGCACGCCAGGCCTCCTTGTCCATCACCAACTCCCAGAGTTTACTCAAACTCATGCCTATTGAGTCGGTGACGCCATCCAACCATCTCATCCTCTGTTGTCCCCTTCTTCTCCCACCTTCAATCTTTCCCAGCATCAGGGTCTTTTCAAATGAGTCAGCTCTTCACATCAGGTGGCCAAAGTATTGGAGTTTCAGCTTTAACATCAGTCCTTCCAATGAATATTCAGGACTGATTTCCTTTAGGATCAGTCTATCAGTTCAGTTCAGTTCAGTTCAGTCACTCAGTCGTGTCTAACTCTTTGCAACCCCATGAATCGCAGCACGCCAGGCCTCCCTGTCCATCACCAACTCCCGGAGTTCACTCAAACTCACGTCTATCAAGTCGGTGATGCCATGACTATGGATTTTCCAGTAGTCATGTATGGATATGAGAGTTGGACTGTGAAGAAAGCTGAGTGCTGAAGAATTGATGCTTTTGAACTGTGGTGTTGGAGAAGACTCTTGAGAGTCCCTTGGACTGCAAGGAGATCCAACCAGTCCATTCTAAAGGAGATCAGTCCTGGGTGTTCATTGGAAGGACTGATGCTAAAGCTGAAACTCCAGTAATTTGGCCACCTCATGCGAAGAGTTGACTTATTGGAAAGGGCACCCTAGTGGGTATTTAATAGACACCATTTCATTTAATACCTACAAAAATCTTTTGAAAAATTGATGATGGTGGTAATAATGATGTTAATAATAATAGCTAACATTTCTTAAGTGTTTACCATATACTGGCCTCCAGTGTCAGCATTTTATAGATGTTACATCGTGTTAAATAGGTACTTATTATCATCTCTAATTGACACATGTATAGTCAAAGTTATGGTTTTTCCAGTGGTCATGTATGAATGTGTGAGTTGGACCATAAAGAAGGCTGAGTGCCAAAGAATTGATGCTTTTGAACTGTGGTGTTGGAGGATTCTTGAGAGTTCCTTGGACTACAAGGAGATCAAACCAGTCCATCCTAAAGGAAATCAGTCCTGAATATTCATTGGAAAGCCTAATGCTAAAGCTGAAACTCTAATACTTTGGCCACCTGATGCAAAGAGCCAACTCATTAGAAAAGACCCTGAAGCTGGGAAAGATTGAGGGCAGGAGGAGAAGGGGATGACAGAGGATGAGATGGTTGGATGGCATCACCAACTCGATGGACACGAGTTTGATATAGCTCTGGGAGATGGTGAAGGACAGGGGAGCCTGGAATGCTGCAGTCCATGGGGCCGCAAAGAGTTGGACATGGCTGAGCGACTGAACCACAACAAACTGACACATATGAGAAAAACTGGATACGTCAGTTGGGTGATCTGCTCAA
Organism: Bison bison bison; assembly: GCF_000754665.1. NCBI lineage: Eukaryota > Metazoa > Chordata > Mammalia > Artiodactyla > Bovidae > Bison > Bison bison. Next base: position 9,845,584 of record NW_011494863.1, read on the forward strand.
GATTAAGCTGGTGGAAAGAGGCCACAGGATCCAAACATAGGCATTCTGATTCAACAGGAGTTGGCAAACTTTTTCTATAAAGGGCTTGATGTAAGAATTTTAGGTTTGGGGACCACATGCCATTTCTGTTGCATATTCTTCCTTTTTGTTTTTTTCTAAGAGGGAAGTCTATTTAGTTCTTGTTATTGTTGAGTTTTCACACCCCTTTACCAATGTAAAATCATTCTTATCTTGAGTTACACAGAAACAGGCCTATGGCTGGACGTGGCGCACCATAACTTGATGACCTTTGCTCTAGAGATAATTTCAATTTTACAGATAAGGAAACTAATGCTCAAATACTCAAGTACTTAAGTCATTGAAATCAGGATTCTAATTCATTTTTATTGGCTTTCATAAAGTGTGTTAACCCACACTCTATTGCTTTCACTGCTAAGTCACTTCAGTTGTGTCCGACTCTGTGCGACCCCATAGATGGCAGCCTACCAGGCTCCCCCGTCCCTAGGATTCTCCAGGCAAGAACACTGGAGTGGGTTGCCATTTCCTTCTCCAATGCATGAAAGTGAAAAGTGAAAGTGAAGTCGCTCAGTCGTGTCCGACTCTTAGCGACCCCATGGACTGCAGCCTAACAGGCTCCTCCGCCCATGGGATTTTCCAGGCAAGAGTACTGGAGTGGGGTGCCATTGCCTTCTCCAATTGCTTTCACATATGCTGTTAAAGTGTAAGATATTATCGCTGAGTTAGGGACACTATACTCATCCCAGTTAATTTCCAAAGAGAACAGGCTTTTCCCTATTTGAACAAATTCCCTGTATCTTGTCTTGGGGACAAGAAAACAGTCTGAGGTTTAGCAGACCCAATGCTGTGTACAATGCCTGACACAGAGTAGGCATGCCATAAATCTCTATTGAGTGAAAGATTTCTGATTAGATTCAGCAATTAACCAAGATCTCAACCATTTGCTCAATTCTCTAGACCTTGTGTTTGAGTCTGTAAATGAAGGCAATGACATATTCTTTGGTCTAGCTCATAGGAAATCTATAACAATTTATGGGATCATTTCCATAGAACTATTTGGCAGAAAAATAGTATGTAAAGAAATATGATCTTCACAATGAATTGTTCTATTGACAACAATGGCACTTGAAGACTCTATTTATGACTTTGAGATACATACATCAATAGCTAGAAATAGGAAAATAAGGATGAGTCTGTGACTTCATCAAGTTAATACTGTCGTATCCACCAATACAGTCTTATAACAAAGCGGCGATTTTTATTTTAACCTTGGGTTCTCACTTCAAGGAACAAGTGAACTTCTTGGAAATGTATTCAAAATTCTTTCCAGATTTCCAAGGGAAAGGCTATAGAATTTGTCAGACTCTCAAAAGAGTTTTATTATACCCTGTTAGAACTACAATAAAATTGATGCAGTGTAGTTTCCACCTGATGAGGAAAAGGGAAAGATAGAACCTGCCAGTGCATAGTGATCAGTGCTAGGTTTTCCAGATGTCCCTGACAGTATGATGCTTTGTTATACTCTCAAGATACCCACTTAGGGTCCTACAGCAGCTCCCCAGTTCCCCTCTAGCACAGGTGTCTGGGTCTGGAATCCATCCAGAAGATTAATCAACCATCCATGCTGGGTGAGTGACCAACACTCAGGGAAACCAGCAGGGTAAAAACAGCTACAAAATGCAGCAACAGGGTCTCTTCCATTTTTACCTTTGCCCCTGAGATCAGGGCCACAGAGGGTGTCATAACAAGCCTGAAGCTCTTTTTCTCCCCCCATTGCTAGAACTTAGCTAGCACTTAGTACTGGATTAGTAATAATAATACTACTTTGCATTTGTTGTCCATTCCTATATATTTTAGATAGAATATTGTGTCTTAATTAACCTCACCAAACATCACTTTTTGCCTGGCTTTCTAGTTTTTGTAACTGTATCTTTCCCTGACTACTAATATTATAGCCATTAAAGGCCCATGCCCCCACCCCCAAAAAATAGACTTATTTCTCTCTCCTCCAGCAGCACAAAAACCTTTGCCCAGTGAATAAATAAAGTTTGGTATCTGAGGTGGGCTACGGAATCTGTTTCATGAGAAATTTGGGACCCAGAAGGGAAGTGGCTTGCCAGAAGTCACCCAGCTGGTGACTCACAGTGGGATCAGAATTCATGCTTTTTTTTTTTTTTCATATAGGCTATCACAAGTGAAACCATCAGTTACAAAGGAAGGTTTAAATAGAAAATAAATGCCAGGAAATTAGAAAATAAACAGAGACTGCTCCCCACTGAGAGGGCTTCTATTAGATGAGACAGAATTCTGGAATGACTTTGGCATTTTACTTTTATAACTCAATGTTTCCGGAAGGCTCTGCATTGAGATGAGGAGATGCACTAATAAGAGTAACCCTGATAAAACCACTCTTTCCTGGTTCCTTCCATTGACTCACATCCCCTTGACCAACTGCCCACTCTCTGGCCAGCTGGTACAAAAGGTTCACTAGAAATGGTGCCTTGGCTCAGTCATCCAGGGGCTTTTCACTGGAAATTATGAATCCCTGGCTTGACTTCCCTTTCACAAAGCCTTAGTAATGGATGACTCACAGTCTTCTCCATGGCAAGTTCCTGAGGATGATAAAGAGAGACTGCTATAAGGCTTCAGAGAATGAATATGGGGTATGGGGTGGGGGGTGGTTCTGTGTTCTGGCCAAGAATTTCATCATCAAGCAATGGCGTATGGGCCCCCATTTGGACCCGGTTGACAAGAAGACCATATCCTAATGATTACCATGCTAATTCAGGGGACCAATGCTGGAATGAAATACTATAATCCTTCAATGACATTCAGTACTGAGAAAGACTCAACTGAAATTGAATTATGTGATCTCCACCAAGTATTCTAAAAACACGGATAATGTCTGAGCTTTTATCGAAGGCTCTAGACCAATTTAAAAGACTATCCATCCAGGCTACCAAGATATCCAGACATATTATAAAACGTCTTCTAATTTTGGAAGGAGTGCCTCTTTAAAGTTTGATGACATTGTTTCTACACAGGCAAAAAAACAGAGTGTGAACTCTGAACTCTTAGGATAGACACCTCTACACTTGCATCCTGGCTTTGCTCATTTATTACTTGTATAACCTAGGTTCAGAAACTCAGTCACCCTCAGCCTCATTTCACTTATCCATAAAATGGATTATTATATAAAATGACAATGAAAATAATAATAAAATACCAATTATCTGCCTGGTGGTATTATAATTGCTATCATATACAAATTTAATTTAAATTATATAACCTCATAAGTCAGGTAGCATTAACACTTCTATTTTACTCATGAAGAAACTGAGACTCAGAGAAGTTAATTAATTGCCCAAGGCAACTTAGCTGGCAACTTGAGAAAGAGTCAATACAGTCAATACTATTTTTGAGAATTAAATGATACAATACATGTAAAGCCTCAAAGTAGTATTGACATATCTTAGGTGCTCAATAAAGTTGTGTCCCTTTACCATCTTAAAAGGTAAAGTGCAGCTACTGCTTCGGAAACTCATGAACTGGAGAAAATGAAGAGACATTTTAGGCTTTCCATAATAAGACACTGAATCAACTCAACTCTGTTTCTTGCCTACGCACATCATATAAATCTTCTCTGATTCTGTAACCAAATATCTTACCATCTCCAGCTTCCCCTGAATAGTGTTCACAGCCTGCCCTTTTCTGGATTAGACACCTGGCATAGAAATAACCACTGCTTGCCACTTTCACCACTTCCCCATCCCTGGTTTCTCAATTTCCTTTCCATATGTCTCTAAACGCAGCTTCAGAATTTCAAATGTCATGGAATCAGAGCACTAATAGTAACAGGTACACTTCAGTGAGTGTGTATGCCAGGGACTATGCTCCTCTGTTTGTGAGCTTTAACCCACTGAATCTCACAACAACACTCTACAGGATGGGCTATGATTATCCCTCCACTAAGAAGAAACAGTGATGTCAAAGTGAGGCACAGTCAGTAACTGGAGAAGTCTGAACCTAAACCCATGTCTATCTAATGACAAAGCCCAAGCTCTTAACCATGAAATGCTTCTCAATTTGTATATGCAAAACTGAAGGCAGAGAGAGGCAGGGATATGTGGAGAGTCATACAGTAAGTTAGGATGCTGGGGGAAAAGGACACATTTCCTGACATCTCTTGAGCATGCTGTATCATACCCTAGCCTGGGCAACTCCTACATCCTTGGCCTGGACCATCCAACATTCACTCCATTCTCTGTGCTGTGTCAATAACGCCATTACAGGTGAAACGGTAGCCAATACTCTCTAGGATTATACAATGTCAAGTAACTCACACATCAGTCTGATTCACCACCATGTTCTATAAATACAAAACTTTATTTAAGCTTAAGTTCTTTTTCGACAGGCAGACATGAACCAAAAAAGGGGGGGAAAGCTTGGCATAAACCATGGAAATAATGGTATTTTAAAACTCTAATCTTTCGCTACTTGCAATAAATATGATAAAATCTTGATTTTATTCAAAATGGTCACAGGAAAATTTTCTTCTTATCAGAAAGCTGCAGCTACTGCAGTGGATGGAGAATTAAATAGCAGAGGAGCAGTGAGATTTGAGGGTTGAAAGAGCTAAGCAGGATGTGCAGTGCAGATGCTATAAACAAAAACAAGTTCTTCCAAATAAGTAAATTCAATGAGTTTATTGAAAAGCTTCAGTGCATAAAAACCTGTGTTGGGCACAAGAAAAAGGCAAAAAAATGGTGATTGATAAGAATTGGCTCTTGTCCTCAAGGAGCACAAAATCTGAGCTCTGGAAGGGCTCAGTATTTTGCCCTAGAGAATTCCATGGACAGTCCATTGGAGGAGTCCTTTGGAGGTTTTGATCTGAGAAACGGCATGCTCAAAATTGTGTTTATAGCCTAACTCCCCAGGCCAGGAATCATTAACGAACCACGAGGGCTTCCCTGGTGGCTCAGATGGTAAAGGGTCTGCCTGCAATGCGGGAGACCCAGGTTTGATCCCTGGGTATGGAAGATCCCCTGGAGAAGGAAATGGCAACCCACTCCAGTACTCTTGCCTGGGAAATCCCATGGACAGAGGAGCCTGGTGGGTTACTGTCCATGGATTCAGATAGAGTAGGACACAACTGAGCACCTAACAATACAAACCACACTGAAAAGCACAGGAAAAAGTTTTAGGAGAACAAATAAAGTGCTTCAGGGACTGAAATAGATTAAAAAAACCTCACACTGTCTTGGAGGCTGGAAGAGACTTCAAGTAGAAGGTGGTATTTGAGATAGACCATATAAGAGATGCTAGGAGATGTATGCCCAAGGGAAAGAATGGAAGAATCAGTAAACTGAGGATGAAAATGTGAAGAGCATGTTAGGGAAACACAGAGCAGATGGCTTGCTTTGTAGGGATATAATTATGTATAAAGAGAAATAACTGGAGGCAAAACTCTGGTAGATGTAGAAAATTATGGGCAGCCCAGATTTGGTTAACAATGAGGAGTCCTTTGGGCTTCCCTTGTGGCTTAGCTGGTAAAGAATCCGCCCGCAATGCAGGAGACCTGGGTTCGATCCCTGGGTCAGGAAGATCCCCTGGAGAAGGGAAAGGCTACTCACTCCAGTATTTTGCCCTAGAGAATTCCATGGACAGTCCATTGGAGGAGTCCTTTGGAGGTTTTGATCTGAGAAATGGCATGCTCAAAATTGTGTTTATAGCCTAACTCCCCAGGCCAGAAGGTGACAGCATCAGTTGTAGAAGGATGATGTCAAGTAGGATGTAGATTTTAAAAACTGCATGAGAAAAAATTTACTGATTACATAACCAATTTCAATTTCCATTTATTTCTGATGAAATGAATAGTTTTATAGGAAATCACTTTCTGGCTAGATAATAATTGGGTTTTTTACTTCCAAGAGACCTAAGAGAAGCAGAAGATATTAAGAAGAGGTGGCAATAATACACAGAAGAACTGTACAAAAAAGAGCTTCATGACCCAGATAATCACAATGGTGTGATCACTCACCTAGAGCCAGACATTCTGGAATGTGAAGTCAAATGGGCCTTAGAAAGCATCACTACAAACAAAGCTAGTGGAGGTGATGGAATTCCACTGGAGCTATTTCAAATCCTGAAAGATGATGCTGTGAAAGTGCTGCACTCAATATGCCAGAAAATTTGGAAAACTCAGCAGTGGCCACAGGACTGGAAAAGGTCAGTTTTCATTCCAATACCAAAGAAAGGCAATGCCAAAGAATGCTCAAACTACTGCACAGTTGCACTCATCTCACACGCTAGTAAAGTAATGCTCAAAATTCTCCAAGCCAGGCTTCAGCAATACATGAACCGTGAACTTCCAGATGTTCAAGCTGGTTTTAGAAAGGCAGAGGAACCAGAGATCAAATTGCCAACACCCACTGGATCATGGAAAAAGCAAGAGAGTTCCAGAAAAACATCTATTTCTGCTTTATTGACTATGCCAAAGCCTTTGACTGTGTGGATCACAATAAACTGTGGAAAATTCTTCAAGAGATGGGAATACCAGAACACCTGACCTGCCTCTTGAGAAACCTGTATGCAGGTTAGGAAGCAACAGTTAGAACTGGACATGGAACAACAGACTGGTTCCAAATAGGAAAAGGAGTATGTCAAGGCTGTATACTGTCACCCTGCTTATTTAACTTATATGCAGAGTACATCATGAGAAACACTGGGCTGGAAGAAGCACAATCTGGGATCAAGATTGCCAGGAGAAATATCAATAACTTCAGATATGCAGATGACACCACTCTTATAGCAGAAAGTGAAGAAGAACTAAAAAGCCTCTTAATGAAAGTGAAAGAGGAAAGTGAAAAGTTGGCCTAAAGCTCAACATTCGGAAAACTAAGATCATGGCATCTGGTCCCATCACTTCATGGCAAATAGATGGGGAAACAGTCAAAACAGTGTCAGACTTTACTTTTTTGGGTTCCAAAATCACTGCAGATGGGAACTGGAGCCATGAAATTAAAAGATGCTTATTCCTTGGAAGGAAAGTTATGACCAACCTAGACAGCATATTCAAAAGCAGAGATATTACTTTGCCAATAAAGGTCTGTCTAGTCAAGGCTATGGTTTTTCCAGTGGTCATGTATGAATGTGAGAGTTGGACTGTGAAGAAAGCTGAGTGCCGAAGAATTGATGCTGTTGAACTGTCGTGCTGGAGAAGACTCTTGAGAGACCCTTGGACTGCAAGGAGATCCAACCAGTCCATCCTAAAGGAGATCAGTCCTGAGTGTTCATTGGAAGGACTGATGCTGAAGCTGAAACTCCAATCCTTTGGCCGCCTCATGCGAAGAGTTGACTCATGGAAAAGACTCTGATGCTAAAAGGAGAAGGGGACGACAGAGGATGAGATGGTTGGAAGGAATCACCGACTCGATGGACGTGAGTTTGAGTAAACTCTGGTAGTTGGTGATGGACAGGGAGGCCTGGTGTGCTGCGGTTCATGGGGTCGCAAAGAGTCAGACACAACTGAGCAACTGAACTGAACTGAACTTCCAGTTATGTGCTATTTGGGATTAGCACGGCTTCCCTGGTGGCTCAGATGGTAAAGAATCTTCCTGCAATGCGGGAGACCCAGGTTCAATCCATGGGTCAGGAAGATTCCCTAGAGAAGAGATTCTTGCCTAGAGAATCCCATAGCTAGAGGAGCCTGGCAGGCTACAGTCCACGGGGTTACAAAGAGTCAGACAGGACTGCATGACTCACACTTTCACTTTCACTGGAATTAGCATACGTAAAATAAATGAAGGATCGTTACAAATGTAAGCAACACTTCATGGAGAAATAAGGGAGACAAGAGGAAAAAGACAAGAAGAGGATTATCTGTGTTAAGGATGGTTCTTGTTGCTAAAGAGAACAGGTATCAGGTGGATCAAGTCCCTTCAGCTAGTGACACTGGGGAGAAAGGCTACACTTGGCAGGGTCAGGGTTCCATTTCCCCATTTCTGGATCCAAATAATCTCTTTGTTCTTGGGGAAATTCCAGGTTAACTTCTATGTGATGGAAAAATGATACCTACCTGGTAGAGTTTCAGTTAAAATACTTCCCATAAAGCCTGGCCCATAGTAACTAACTGATGAATGGTAACTAAAATGTCCTTGTTATTGTCAGTTTTTACTTACTTCTGTGATCCCATCTCCAACCACTTTCCCCACATTTACTCAGTGCCATGTACACTTACCAGGCTCATTATTGCTTCAGATTCTTTGCAGTTGCAGTTTCCTTTGCCTGACATAATATTCCCCCAGATTAACACACGCAGACTCCTTCCTCTTCAATATTCTTTTCCCAGGTCATAGGGGGCTGATCTCTTGATGTTTTCTGAATACCTCAAACAATGTCCACACCCCTGCTTCATCTCGTTTTTTTTGTTGTTGTTGTTCTTCATAGCACTTGTGTGTATATAAACTTGTCTCATTCATGTTTTATATGACTCCTTTCTTATTTCCTGGCTCCCAATGAGGGAATCTCATCAGTATTATTTTTTAATGGATCTTTGACAACAGGCCCTAGCACATGAAGTGAAGTGAAGAAAAATCGCTCAGTCATGTCTGACTCTTTACGACCCCATGGACTGTAGCTCACCACATTAGATCAGATCAGATCAGTCACTCAGTCGTGTCCGACTCTTTGTGACCCCATGAATCGCAGCACACCAGGCCTCCCTGTCCATCACCAACTCCCGGAGTTCACTCAGACTCATGTCCATCAAGTCAGTGATGCCATCCAGCCATCTCATCCTCTGTCGTCCCCTTCTCCTCTGGCCCCCAATCCCTCCCAGCATCAGAGTCTTTCCCAATGAGTCAACTCTTCGCATGAGGTGGCCAAAGTACTGGAGTTTCAGCTTTAGCATCATTCCTTCCAAAGAAATCCCAGGGCTGATCTCCTTCAGAATGGACTGGTTGGATCTCCTTGCAGTCCAAGGGACTCTCAAGAGTCTTCTCCAACACCACAGTTCAAAAGCATCAATT
>NW_011494863.1:9854730-9892266 GCF_000754665.1 Bison bison bison
CCTTTGTTGGCAAAGTAATCTCTCTGCTTTTGAATATGCTATCTAGGTTGGTCATAACTTTCCTTCCAAGGAGTAAGCGTCTTTTAATTTCATGGCTGCAGTCACCATCTGTAGTGATTTTGGAGCCCAGAAAAATAAAGTCTGACACTGTTTCCACTGTTTCCCCATCTATTTCCCATGAAGTGATGGGACCGGATAGTAGATGTTTAAAATATGTTTCTCTATTGACAGAAACTATGTAACACACAAAAACTACCCAGAACACGGCGACTATTAAATCAATGTTAGTTCCCACCCCCGTGCATGGGTCCAGAGAATGGCTGCTCCAAAGTGAAGAAAGACAAGATGAAAGGAAACCAAAAGAGGGTAGATTTGTCCAAGGTTAGGTCAACCCAGGTTTTGAGGTCTAGTTCTCTGCCTTGACACAGCAGATGCTTCACAGGAGGTGAAGGCTCAGGTGGTCATTCTAGATGGATGTTTCAGGAGATGAGGCTTTTTCTTTATGGAGGAAGAGGTTCTGTAAATAAGTGGACAAGTGTGATTCTGAGGAAAGTCATCAGGAAAAATGGCTTGCAGGAATCTTACAAATGCTTTAGAAAAATAAAGAAGGAAGGAAAAGCCACACACCATCACAGACTTTCAGTGGAGAGTGCCTTTTCCAGCTGCTTAAGGTTTTTAGATGTCAAGAAATCTCCTTCCAGCGATGGATCATAATGAGTAGAGATGAGGGAACCCAGATATACCTGTTCTCCATCCTACTTGAACCTACTGCAATGGAGTTCCAGGTAAATCTTGTGTATGAAGAAAGAGCTTTGATTTGAAAACCTAATTCTTGCCCACCCGCTGCATGTCATATGTGAGATGATGGTGGCCCAAGGATTAAACAGAAGAACTGGGTGAGCACACTGCCCCCGCCTGCTGATGGGGGTCTTTCCATCACCCCATTCTCAGAAGACCTGGGACTTGAATTTCACTGACATGTATTCTGGGCCTCAAATTCCAGGAACTCCAGAATCCTGAGTTGTTCATGACACAAAAAGAGGAGGCACATGATTAGCAACCTCAATTCAAGACCAGTGAGTATACAGTACAAGCGCCATGCTGACTTGAATGACGCCTATGGTGTATGCCCTGAGAGTGGCTGGGCTGAAGCCTTCCCTATGCCCTTCCTGGGATGACCCATGTAAGAGAGAGATGTCTAGTACTTGAGGCTGACAAAGGTAACAGGAAGACAGGCAAAATCACATTATTTAGGAGTCCTGAGCTTCTGTCTTTACCTTGAAGAGAGCCTGATGCTGGAGACAGAAAATTCTCCAGCATCAAACACCCAAAGCTTCTGAGGGGTGAGTTGGGCTATGAGATAACAGAGAAGCTGCAGAGAACTGAGGCACAGGATTGACTTTGGCATTTTATTGTATAGTCAAAATTCTCCTAATAGTTTTAAGACATTAGATTTCCCTCCATATATAATTTCTATAACATGTAAAGAATGCACAAATATAAACATATGTATTTTATTAATGTTTATCAATAAATAGAATGTATCAATAAAGAAAACAAGGCTCCTGTTTTTCCTAGAACACATTCTTGGGACCTGTGTCAAAAAGTGGATTGCATCATAAAGCCAAGGGTATAGAAACAAATTAGAATCAGGGGTCCTAGTACTTCAAAACTTTAGCTTCAAATAAATCATATGTATAACTAACAATTTCATAAAACCAAAATATAACCATCATTAAAACTTGCAAGCCTTTGAAGATATATATTTAAATCCCATGTTGTGTATAATGGGCACACATGTACTTTATATGTTCATTACACAAGGGGATTTAGTTTGCTAGAAAATTCATGAGTGGCCCCACTTGTAATTCTGCTTTATTAAAAATGTAAACAAAATGAAGGTGCTATCTAGACAACACTAAGTGACAATTAACAATAATTTACATAAACTATCAGATTTTTTAAAATCTCAAATTATTTGCTTCAGTATCTCAATAGACTCTATATAACTATTAGCTTATCATTCATAATCTAATTCATGTTGGAGGGTTCTTTTCATATATATATATAGAGAGAGAGAGAGAGAGAGAATTAATAAGGTGGGGACAATTTCGATGACCCAAGTCTTTGTCTAAATAAATGTTTTCATGGCAAAAAGGTATTTGAATTTATTCCATGTGACTCTGAGGTTACATGAAAAATTAGGCTCATTATCACAAAATGTAGACTGTAGTCCTCATCTCTCTCTACCTACCTCTTTACTTTGAGAACAACAAAATCCCTTCAAATGAGAGTGTTTGTGATGTACAAATTTGCAGTGTTGGTGTGTTTTGGGTAGCTTAGAATAATCAAATGCAGAGGGGGTAAATTTGGGAGAATGGACTCCCCAAAAGATGATCCCTTGGTATTGTTTTTCAGTATAGGAAGCTCACTCTCTAAACTGGTCCACTTTTTAGTGAAGAAATTCTTAGCCTTTGACTACCCAGGAGCACTCAAAGTAATTCAAAGTCATAGTAAACAAAATGGCATTTTATGATTTACAGAACATCATCACAAAAATTATCTAATTTATCTCCACAACAGCTTCATGAAGTAGGCAGGAGAGATTGTTTCTGAGGCCGGAGAGGTCCAGTTACTAGTTCACAGTCACACAGTAAGTCACAGCAATTGATTCAGGGCCCTTGAAGCTTCTCTTCTCCCTCATCCTTACTGCACATTCATGGAAGCTGTGGACAATGTGGGCAGCAGCCCAACAGATATAGTGTGAGTCTCACTGCCAGGATCAGGGCCTTGCAGTTCAAAACTTTGCTGATCTCTCCTTTGTATTAGAGGAGGATCATCCTCATAAAGGTGGTTGTCTCCTAAGCTCCAATCTTGTTAATGGCACAGGGACAGTGACTCAAAAAAGCACAGGCAGTTGGTCCATCCAGAGTCAATGTACAAGACAGGACTTAGATAAACTTTCTTCATATATGATGAGAATAGGTCCCCAGACGAATCTGCTCCCATTGATCAGTGACAACCCCAGGCTACACCAGGAGCATTTCAGCATGGTGCATCTTTCTCAACATTTGGGAGTTTCAAGTCACATTTCTCATTAGAGTCTTTTCCCGTTCCCTAACAAGTGATTTTCTCCACAAAAAAATTGTAAGCCTTAGCAGGACTCAGAATTTTTCTTTTCTTTTTCTTTTTTTTTGGCATTTGGATTGTCTGACGGCAATCTTTTCTTTCTCATTCCAAAGTCTCTTCCAGGCTGGTGCAATTCCAGAAATAAAGTAAACATCAGTGGAAATGACATCTGACTTCTTAAACAGCAGGAACAAGGACAGTATGATGAAGTCCTGAGATGCTATCAAACCACAGCCAAGACCAAAGTGGAAACCTCACAGGGCTCTGGGATGTGGCAGTGTTTACTTCCCTGGGACCTTCACTCTGGGACATGTGCAAGAGCTGTGAACTTGGTTTTGAATGAAAGACATCCAGGTTTATCTGAAGGGCAAAGCTGGCAAAGTCAAAAGTCTAGAAGGCCCAGATGAAGTGGCTATGAAGTGGCTAGTTCCTTTGAAACAAAGTCAAAAGGCAGGCAGGTCACACCTTTTCGAGGTAGCTGATGGCTATAGCAGCATCCTGTTGTCATAGAAACAGAAAGGAATCTTAGAGATCCCCTGGTCCAAACTTCAGTTGATAGATGAAGAAAGTAAGGTACAGGGAAGGAAGGGCATGGGTCGCGATCTCACATCATGTTAGAAGTGGAGCCAGGGCTGGAATCCAGGTCCTCTGGCTTTGAGTGAAGTGCTATTTTTCCACTCTGAGCACTGCTTGGTCCTGCTCCTCCACCTGGGGAAACTGCAGTGAGTGACAAGTCTTGGCAGCGTGAGCCTCCAACAGTTCTCTCCTTTGGGAGCAGCAAGGTCAGATTCAAGGGTTATAAATTGGTACCATGGACTTCGCCACAACCTCATGGGAAAGATTCCAAAATCTTTCAATAAACACTATGATGCCGCTGGTCCTGCCCAAGGCTCTCGAGGAAATTATTTGTTCTAGGAAAGTGAGCATCTCAGAGCAGGAGGGCTTGAGGTCATGGCACTGGTTGGGAGCTGTCTCTCTTCTGCTTCCCTCCGAGGTTGCTGCAGACATGGTTTTCCTCTGAAAGATCGTTGCCCTGTTTCTTCCATGGTGAATAAATGGAGCATGTCCTGAAGAGAAGGACTGACAAGGACAGAAGGAAGAGCAAGTAGAAGTCTGTGATGGACACGGGAGGACGCACAGTTGGACCCAGACTCTGGGTGGAAAGTGTATTAGTGTCTGGCACAGAGCAGGACAGAGATGAGCCAGTGAGCAGTCTGAACATGGCTGTGACAGACACGAACAAGCAAGAGATGCGTGCTTTTGGAACAGAACTCTGACCAAGGCAGGCGCAGGGAGGATATATTTTGGCAGTGATGTGAGCAGGCACAGCAAAGAAGGAATATTTGGAAACGTCTATGATTGAGATAGGACACAATGAGCGATCCTGTTTGGAACATGAGCAAGACAAACCAGGCATAGTAAGGGTATAAACTGGGGACAACAGAGACTATGAGGCCAGAAAGAGGGAGTGCTAGGAGATAAAAAGATCCCTTCCAGGGGGATCTCTGGCGAAGAACCTCCCAGTGAACAAGGGGACCACCCTGTCCCCTGCCACCTGCTGGAATCCTGGAAGAAAAGCTCGACGAGCACAGGGTGCCTGCACCAACAGACGGAATGCTGGGTGAAGAGAACACCGGGTGCAGTCATGCACAAGCAGCAGTTTAGGACCTGGCCCTCTCTCGGAGGGATGGCTGTCTTCAGGGTCACTGCCCCAGGGGCCTAAGTGTCACTGGGCTGTGCAGCCACCAAAGGAGAACTTGCTGGGGGGTGGGACTGACTCTCCCATTGGCCACCACATTCCACTGCATCCCTAGAGAGGGGAGAAGATCACAGAACCTCAGAGTTGGAATGGACAGAGAGTCTGGTGCAAAAACCCACCCACTGCAGGAAAGCCCCTGTGCCATGCAGACAGGTGGTTGTTTGGCCCCTGCTTAGAAATCTCCACTGACCCACCAGGCCATAGTATTTTTGATCAGCTTTAGTTATTGGAAATAGCTTATTAATATTCTGCCAAAATGAGCCTTCCTACAGCTTCTATCCAGTGGAACTACTATGCCCTCCAGGCCCACTCAAAATTCTTCTCTCTGCTAATTATATCCTCCAAGTTTTCTCTTCTCCAGGCTACACATTTCCATTTTCTTTAATAGTTCATTATATATTATGGTTTCCAGATGATTGCCCATAATGGTCACTGTCCTCTAAACACAATCCTTATTAAAATTATCTCTTATGGAATACAGAACCAGGAAAGAGCCCAAATCTACATAGTGAATCTAATTTATGTCACAAACTTTTCATCATCAATTTAGTTTACTTCTATGGATGTGATTAAGTTCATTTCCGACAATGATAATATTCTATTGGCTACGTGTTCAGTTAATTGCCAGGTTTTATCTTTTTTCATACAAATAGCTGTCAATTCCTGTGGTTCTTTACTACACTGGTGCAATTTTTATTTATATGTATATTTATTTATTTACTCATTCACTTATTTTGCCAAAATATAGGATATTACATTTGTCTCAGTTTAATTTCATTTTATTGATTTGGTATCATTTTAGTCAATTGAAATCATTCTAAATCATAACAATTTCAACATTCAAGATAGGATTATTTAGCACTGACTCAGTCAGACTTTAAGGCTTCTACAAGCACATAAGAAGATCAGCTATTCGGGACAGGGGGACACATGTACACCCGTGGCTGATTCATTTCAACGTATGGCAAAATCCACCACAATATTTTAAAGTAATTAGCCTCCAATTATAATAAATAAATTAATTTTTAAAAACATGAAAAAAGAAGATCAGATAACTATTGCTACCTAGATCTTTCAGTTTAGTATCATTTGCCTTTTAGATCTTCAATTTTCAGTCAAGAGAAAAAAAAACTATTGATCAAACAGGGATAAACCAGAACCTATGGTACCCCAACACAGACTAGCCTCCCAGCAAATGGGTAATCATCAGTGTGCCTGAGAATGGACCCACCCATGGAAGGCTTTGTGCAATGCCTTGCTGAAATGTCCTGTCAAGCAGTAAGTCTGTCCTAATAGACAATGAAATGAGTTGACATCAATTTTTTGTTGT
Source organism: Bison bison bison (assembly GCF_000754665.1). Lineage (NCBI taxonomy): Eukaryota > Metazoa > Chordata > Mammalia > Artiodactyla > Bovidae > Bison > Bison bison. The sequence goes on from NW_011494863.1 coordinate 9,860,949, forward strand.
TGTTGTTTTCGTGAAACAACACTGACTCTTGCATACTTACCATTTGTGTAATAACTGTTTTCGATTTTTGGTAAGGTCTATTTCAAGTTGTGAGGCTACAGTTTCTGGAGTCTACTTTATTCTTTCTTTAAGAACTAGGGCAATATTTACTGATCTCCAGGCTGCTATAAAACCCTGAGTCCACAAAAGAGCACCAGTCAGAGGTCTCATCAACCAGTTCCTTTAATCCCCTGAGAAATATTAATAATACATCTTGGCTCAGAGACAGTTAAAAGCTTTCCATAAATCTCAGGCAGCAACTTTCTCCCTGTGATGTTCTCTTCTTTCCAGTTGGAAGACTATTCTTACTGAAGCAGAATATGTAAGATTTCTTCCCTAAATAATGAGAGCTAACTATTTTTGGGTTTTCTACTTGCTCTGAACATAGCTATTGATTCATCCTTAGTTATATTTTCCTTCGTTCAGATTTTTCACGTGCCATTTTCAAGCATGAGCTCCCTAGAAAAACTCAAAATGCAACCTCATGTCTTTACATACCCCTTGTATTTTCCTCTGTTTTTATTCACTGAACATATCTATTAAAAGAATGACTGAATAGAAAGGAAGAAAGAAAAGGAGAGAAGGAAAGAAGAAGGGGAGAGAGGAAGGAGGGAAAGGAGGAGAAAGAGGAGAAGGAAAGGTTTCTCATTTCTCACTGGCCAAATTCCCTTTGTATCATACTTTTTATTATCATTAGCAACAATAAAAACAATCACTCATTAGGGTAGCGCCTGTGTGTCAGGGCCTGGGATAAGTGTGTTATGTGCATTAATTAGTATAGTTTAAACCCACTTAACAGACAAGGAAACTGAGTTTCAGAGTTAAATAATTTGCCCAAATTTATTCAGTTAATAAGTAAATCAGACCTTAAAAATTCTGGTCAGTTTTGATTCCAAAATCTGGACCCTGAATTGTCCTGATACACTGTCACTCATCATCTTAGGAACCATTACTGCTAAGTTCAGTATTCAGGTTCTGTGTCCCCAGCATTTCCATGTCCCGTTATGATGGACTCTAGGGCAAAAGGCATATGTACATGGGTGTATATTACATCTACTCCTCCTATGGGAAGCCTACAGTATGATGTGTCTTCTTCTTTTACTGAAACACAGTGTGACTGGGACACTAGCATGGAACTCTTTCCTCTTGCCCACTAAAGGAGCATCTTTGCCAAGAGGTGCACATATTTTCTGTGATGCAGAACCAGGGAGACTAGGTGGAAAAAGGAAAAGAAAGTGTGAAGTCAGGATAGCAGAGAAAGTAGAGGAAGGGGTTAAGTGAGTAAACACAACAAAGAATGAGCAGAGGGGATGGAAGACAGAGCAGGAAGACCTGGGATAAACAGAACCACTGAGTTGGATGTGTGGAAGGCTCCAGAGCAGTTGCAGAGCTTGGGAGGAGGTTCTTTGAGAAGTATCTCCAAGAGGTTACACTGGTTCTCTCATATAATCCTTCCAGATAGTCAACTAATGATTGAGACTTCTGCAGAATTGCTGGTACCACTCCTTTTTATCCAGACAATATCAATATAGCTCTTGTCGAGGAGAGAAGAAAGGAAAATATCCCAGTCTCCTAACTCCATGGAGAACTCACAACCAACTCCCTCTCAGCAGGAGAAAAGGAGACCTGAGAATAACGATGGGGTGATCTTGCATCCTGGTTGGCCTGTCAGTCTCAGTTGACACTATTGTATGAATCACAATTAACAGTTTAATGTCTTCTTTTTAGGTCTTCATTCAAGATACAGAATCATGGTGCAGTGTGCTGTGCCCCAAGAGATATTGTTCCCACATCTGTCCATAGAATTTTCCAAGCAAGAATATTGAGGTGGGTTGTCATTTCCTACTTCAGGGGATCTTGCCAATCCAGGGATTGAACCCACATCTCCTGCATCTCCTGCATAGGCAGGTGAATTCTTTACCACTGAGCCACTGGAAAGCCTCATACAATGGGAACATGACTTTAACATTCAGTGAGTACCTTTTGCTTTCAACTGCAAGGCCACCCTATTAACTAAGCAATGCAAACAGTAAACCAGGAGACAGGAACCTGGACTCTGATGTCTTTTTAGCCTTCGATCATGGCATGCCTCTGATGACTGAGTCCCTTTCCTGTACCTCATTTTCCTCATGCGTTAAACCAGAGAGATAATCTATGAGATCCTTTGCAGCTTTGACATTCTGGTTCTATGAGTAGCAGAGATGGTGGGTGACAGATACAGACCTTCTGACTGGGCACCAGCTGTGTGTGGGACTGTTCTCCAAAGCTGTGGGTATTTGAATTTGGCTTTTAATATTCTATTGTTAGTATCTGATACTTTATATTCTGTGTGGAGGGAGGAGGTTTCTCTGGAAACACAGGAAGATAATTTTGGGATTTGTATTCAAGAATCTGAAATACCTCAATTTTTGAATCTGTGAAGTCACATTGCAAAGCTGTTAAATGTATCTGGCTAGGATAGGACAGGGAGGGGTGGAGATGCTGCAACTTAAAATGCAGTGAGATCACAACTGTCATTCCTCAAACATATGCTTAATCAGAAACATTGGCAGAGCCACTCAAAACCCCTGGTGCAAAACACGATTAAAAAAGAATCTCTGATATTTTAACAGATGAATTTTTAAAATGCAATTTCTTGTTTTAATAGTTTTAGTAAAATCCTCTACAATTCATGAAACATTCTTATATCATTCCACATATAACCTTCAACGTAACTCTGTAAGGAAGGCAGGTAGGTACAATGTAGGGGCATGGATTGACTGATAGGTAATAGTGGATCTAGTGCTATAAATCAGGTGGCCTGCCTTCCAAATTAGGAATTCTGTCCACTGGGAAACATGGAAATCATTGTACGGTGGGAAGAGTTTTGTGATGAAGTTTAATATAATCGGTTGATGAGACAGAGTTAAAATTACATTTGTTCCAGAAGAAGGGGGAGAAGGAGGAAGAGAAGGAAAAAGAGGAAAAGAGGAGAAAGATCACTAAGTCATCTTTTACAAAACTGTCCAGAGACTACGTGCATCAGAGTTATCTTGAATACCCATAACAAATCCAGATTCTTAGGACCCACACACCAGACCTCTAATGACAGTGTGGGAGTAGGGAGAGGGCAGAGGTGAGGAGGGGAGAGCAGAAATCTGCATTTTTAAAAGGTGCTTTCATATTATTCTTGGGCACATGGAAGCATGATTCCCCGAGGAGGTGAATGTCCCGTTATTCTACTTACACCTGAAGCAGAGTTTAGCAACAGAAACATAGGGAAGAGAAAAGACATGTGAATAGGAAGAACTAGAGTTTGAGGCATTCAGTGATTCTTCATAAAGGATCAGAAAGAAAGCACTGAATTGCATGCAAACAGTTCATTTTAGCTGGGTGGACAAGTGGTATTTGTTGGCTTTTATGACATTGATGATGAAATGAGGAAAGATTTGGTGATGAATCATAAAAATGAGATAGCTAAAAATGTAAATGCACAAAAAATGAGTTGCACAAAGCAATATTTTTTAAGGTGTTTTTTATGTGATGAAAAAAACAATGACTGGGTACAACAACTGATAAAAACTACTAGAACTGTTTATAAATGGTGAGCATATAAACTTGTACTGAGTTATTAGTAAGTTTAATGGCTCAGAAGGTGACAGACTAGTGTCTTTAGAGCACTATCAACCAGAACAGAATATTGATGCTGGAAGATCCAGTATTTCCCAAATATGCAGTGCTTTCCACAGATGATATACCAAACAAAGAGGCATAGCATTAAACAACCTGAATTGCAGTAAGGAGATTCAATACTTCTTTCACTCATTCTGTTTATTCTAAACAGAAATACTTAGTTTGGCCCCACTCTGGCTTTAACAAGTCTCTAGTACCTAATAAAATGGAGAGTAGGCCTTTGCTCAGAGTTTTTGGCAAGCAATATTATTAAATTTTAATACTAATAAAAATTTATGCAAATAACAATAATTTGTTTTGTTTTCATTGTATTTGTTTTTTAAATCATCTTCTGTATGTGACTTTGCATTTAAGGTCATGATAGAGTTTCCAATTTCCAGAGATCAAATTGCCAACATCCGCTGGATCACTGAAAAAGCAAGAGAGTTCCAGAAAAACATCTATTTCTGTTTTATTGACTATGCCAAAGCCTTTGACTGTGTGGATCACAATAAACTGTGGAAAATTCTTCAAGAGAGGGAATACCAGAACACCTGACCTGCCTCTTGATAAACCTGTATGCAGGTCAAGAAGCAACAGTTAGAACTGGACATGGAACAACAGACTGGTTCCAAATAGGAAAAGGAGTATGTCAAGGCTGTATACTGTCACCCTGCTTATTTAACTTCTATGCAGAGTACATCATGAGAAATGCTGGGCTGGAAGAAGCACAAGCTGGAATCAAGATTGCTGGGAGAAAGAGCAATAACCTCAGATATGTAGATGACACCACCTTTATGGCAGAAAGTGAAGAGGAACTAAAAAGCCTCTTGATGAAAGTGAAAGAGAAGAGTGAAAAAGTTGGCTTAAAGCTCAACTTTCAGAAAACTAAGATCATGGCATCTGGTCCCATCACTTCATGGGAAATAGATGGGAAACAGTGGCTGACTTTATTTTTTTGGGTTCCAAAATCACTGCAGATGGTGACTGGAGCCATGAAATTAAAAGAAGCTTACTCCTTGGAAGGAAAGTTATGACCAACCTAGACAGCATATTAAAAGGCAGAGACATTACTTTGTCCACAAAGGTCCGTCTGGTCAAGGCTATGGTTTTTCCAGTAGTCATGTATGGATGTGAGAGTTGGACTACAAAAAAAACTGAGTGCCAAAGAATTGATGCTTTTGAACTGTGGTGTTGGAGAAGACTCTTGAGAGTCCCCTGGACTGCAAGGAGATCCAACCAGTCCATCCTAAAGGAGATCAGTCCTGGGTGTTCATTGGAAGGACTGATGTTAAAGCTGAATCTCCAATACTTTGGCCACCTGATGCGAAGAGCTGACTCATTTGAAAAGACCCTGATGCTGGGAAACACTGAGGGCAGGAGGAGACGAGGGCAACAGAGGATGAGATGCTTGGATGGCATCACTGACTCAATGGACATGAGTTTGGGTAAGGGAGTTGGTGATGGACAGGGAGGCCTGGCATGCTGTAGTTCATGGGGTCGCAAAGAGTTGGACATGACTGAGCGACTGAACTGAACTGAACTGAGACTTTCCTTTACAAATAGATCTATTCAAATTTCAAAAAATGTATTTAAAGATAGATAGCAAACAGCATGGGCAGAATGCTGATATGGGTAAAAATTGTGAAAATAGCAGGCAAATGACCAAAAAAAACCCTATCAGACAGTTGTGAAAACCTAATTGCAGAGAGTAGAGTCTTGACAAGGACATAAAGCAATGCATCCTCAGGGTAGAAACTCTGGGCTCTTAGGACAGCACTCTTTTTATTATTTTGTGCTGCTTGCAGAAAGGACCCCAGTTAGCTGAATTTGCAGTTCGGAACACCTAACCTTGTAGCTTGGGCAAAATATATTTTAAGGGGTTCTTTAGTTTCATCACCAGTGTCAGATATGTCCACGTTTCAACATGCCAAAGTACAAGATCAAATCAGTACACACAGCTTACTCTGTTTATCCATATGCACATATAATTAAAGTCAAACCAAGTTGCTTGTGAGACTTTTTCAATTGCCTATCATAGTTCTTGAAAGACAAATAAAAGACTAGAACTTTTAATCTTTGGGGGATCAGACTGTCTGCCTGCTTCTTCTGCTAAACTATTTTGATATGAAAGAACCTAAAAATCTGCAGGAGAAAAATGTCTTAGGTATGGATCCATGATAAAATCAGCCAGTATAAATTTAAGTGAATGCTTATTATGTGTCAGTGATTGTGCTAGGCTAATCATGGATTATCTCATGTAATTTTCACAACAATCCTATCACAGAGCTTTTTTTACAGTATCTAGTTGAGTGAGGCTTAGCAACTCGTCCAAGTCAAAGGGCTAGGGAGAGATGGAGCCACAATCTGAACCAGGCAAATTCAACAGCAGCAACGGCTAAATGTGCACCTTCACTCAGTAAGTACCCTTGACTCTTAGACACTGCAGGCAGGAAATGTCCTGCTTTCTAGAAGCTGCCCAGGTGAGCAGAGAGTGTTTTAAATATGTAAAAGTACTTAAGATCCCACAGGATAAGCTGAGTCTCCAAGAAAAAGAGAAGCAGGTGGTGTGAGGGCCCAGAGGAGGAAGTGATTAGCTCAAAGATTGGGGGAGTAGAGATCAGGAAAGTTTAGAGCTCATGTTGGAACCATGCCTCAAGAAATGAGTAGGCTTGTACCAGGAAAGAAAGTGAGAAAGAGCATTTGGGGCAGCAGAAGTAATTCAGAGGCTGGAGAATTCACTGTTTACCTAAAGAAAACTGATCAATCTTGCATGCTTATTGCATGGGGAGTTAGGTCAGGGGAGAGTTGGGAGAAATGAGTTGGGAAACCAGATTGGGTCAGGCAAGAAGGACTTTACATGCCCTTCACTATCTGCCCACTGCAAATCACACTATATTGCTCAAGGTTATTCTATTACAGCTCAATCCAGTTGGCATTTACAGTTTAAAATCCCACATGCCTGAATGGCCTTAACATCCTCTTAAATGATACATGTGAAATAGCTTCTCTCTCTATGGTGATATTATACACATAGTCCCAAAAGAAAACCAGAGGCAAAAAAATTATAATTTGAAACCCTGCCAATGTCTTGCCTTGGGTAATAGTAAGTTACCCCTCACTGGGAGGAGAGACAGACAACTACCTACCAGATAAGTTATAGAGGAGATCACTGCACTGGTTGGGATATTTGACCATATTGCTTCTGAAGCCCAGCCCCTGTCTAAGAACCAAATGTCCTCCATTATTTCAAGAGTTTTCAATTAACTAGCAAGGAGCATAGCTTAGTGGTTAACAGCAAGAGTCTGAAATCAGATGAATATCTGTTAGAATCCTGGCCCACCACTTGCCAGCTATAGGATAGTAGCCAAGTAATTTAACCTCTCAGAGTCTCAATTTTCCCATCAGTAAAATAGGGATAATAATACTTGCTCCATGGGTTATATTAAGAACTCCATGAGATGACATATGTAATGCACTTAGCTTAATCCCTGGCAAATAAAACCAACTCTCAGTAAATGGCCGATGCTAAGATAATGATAATAAAGATGGTGATGTCTGGACCAGGAACCAAAGTATTCATAGGCAACTCGTTGGTATACATGACAATCATACACACACACACACATACCTTCCCCCACAGTCAGAAACTCAAAGCAGGCAATGCCAATTCATAAATAGAAGAAAAATTCCATTATAACACCAGCAAAGGAAATAAAAGTCTGAGAAGAATAAAAGGAACATGAGTAGGCACCAAATATGTTTGTTTGTCAGGGTTATCAAAATACAGATTCACCCATTTCTTAGAGAACAAAAACCTCTCCAAGAATAATTCTAACTGTGAAATATTTCGAAGAATCTTATAAAAAACAAGGATGAGAAAATAATTCGGAAATCATCTTGTGGAAAGCAGGTTCTTGGCTCTTTGGTTGAACACAACCTGGAGCACAGTTAGATGTCTGTTTACATAACCAGAAGCCGTTCACCAGGTTTCTTCCCCTAAAGGTTAGGGGTGATTTCACAGCGCTTCTTGGAGGACAGAAGCTAGAACTTTCTGCCTCACTCCCTTCCCCACAGTTCCCCTTTCCTTGCAGTTGAAGTAATTTTCCTTCTCCTTCTGAATTTCTTGCTCAGGAACTATCCTATACCTTATGAAAAGGATATTATGTGATTTGATCCCAAACCATTTCCCCTCAGACCCAGTTCTGACAACGAACCAGTTTCAGAAATAGGAGCCTTGTCTTCCCAACTTAGAGTTCCTCCTTTTTTCTCCTACTAAGATCATGATTATGAGAACACAATTCATCAATAACTTACTTATTCCAGGCTCCATCTGTATAATATCTCATATCGGCATCATAATAATGTTATGAGGCAAGAATCATCTTCACTCCCACTTTTTCATAGAAATAAACAGGGGCACCAACAGGTCAAGGAACTTGCCAGGATCACACAGCTTCAAAGTGGCAGGACCTGAATTCAGACAGGTTCATCAAATGCCAAGTCCTATTCCTTTAGCCACAATACCAAACTGCTTCACCAGTGTTCTGATTTCCTCTGGATTGGGATCCTGCCTTATTACTTTCAGACCAGTGAAGTCCTAACAGTCTTAACTGTTCACATGTTAAAAAGGAAGAACATGAAAACCAGGATGAGGGGATGTTTCTTGAATCTCAATCCTTCTCCTTAAAAATCTTTATCAGCAATTCCTTTCATATCAAAGCCTCAAACAATAGAAATTTATCTTGATGGGTGGATATGACAACATTTTTCTCAGACACAATGTCAGGCATAAAACCAGCTGCAGCTCTGATCACCTACAGAGGCTGGGAATGGATTCCTTTCTTGCACGCATGCGTGCTCAGTTGCTTCAGGTATGTCTGACTGTGTGCGACCCTATGGACTCCTACTCCCCGCCAGGCTCCTCTGTCCATGGGATTCTCCAGGCAAGAATACTGGAGTGGGTTGCCATGCCCTTCTGCAGGGAATCTTCCTGACCCAGGGACTGAACCTGCATCTCCTCCATTGTAGACGGATTCTTTACCATTGAGCCACCAGGGAAGCCCAGATTCCTGCCTCAGATGCGTCTAAATTTCCTACCAGCCAGAAGAATCATAAAGAAAAGAGAATTGACAGCATCACTCTGGCACATCTCTTCCCACAAGTAACCTTTCCAGAAGGTCTCCAGCTTCAACCAAAGAAAATACTATGCTGGTTGAAGGTTTGCTCTCTTTTGTGTTTAACTGCACTGTGGGAGGATTTTGTGGATCTGTAACTCACACAATCACAAATGAAGGGTCTGAGAACATCTCCTTTGACCCCCCACCCTTTCCTTGACTAAGCTGACTAACAATCCATCAGTGCTTCCAGTGACTGGTGATCATCCAATTTTATCCTTCTACTTAATTAGGAACATCTTAGTAAGCAGTCCGTTCCATTTTGTGTTGAACTATGTATCCTTAAAACTTCAATCCTTTATAACTACCTCTTTTCTTTGTTGTTGTTTAGTTGCTAAGTTGTGTCTGACTCTTTATGATCCCATGGACTGTAGCCTGCCAGGCTCCTCTGTCCATGGGATTTCCCAATTAAGAATACTGGAGTGGGTTGCCATTTCCTTCTCCAGTGGATCTTCCCAACCCAGGGACTGAACCCATGTCTCCTGCACTGGGAGATGGATTCTTCACCACTGAACTACCAGGGAAGCCCACCTCTTTTCCTTGGGATCCTTCAAAACAAATTGGTTCCCTCTTTCCAAAACAGCCCTCAGATATATTAAAAACAACACTTATGACCTGAATCATCTTTGAAACCTAAGCTCATCATCCCCCATTCCTTACATTGTTCTTCACATGGCATAAATATTGCAACAACAAAAAAAAAAATCATGATGTTTATCTTCTCCTGGAGACACTCCTGTTTGTGGACACCCAGAATAAGATGAAGCTTTACCACTGCTATGGACCAGGGCCGAGTGTCACTACAGAGAGGACTAAGCACACATTTCGGAGAAGGCAATGGCACCCCACTCCAGTACTCTTGCCTGGAAAATCCCATGGACAGAGGAGCCTGATAGGCTACAGTCCATAGGGTCACTAAGAGTCGGACACGACTGAGCGCCTTTACTTTCACTTTCATGCATTGGAGAAGGAAATGGCAACCCACTCCAGTGTTCTTGCCTGGAGAATCTCAGGGATTCCCAGCCCAGGGGAGCCTGGTGGGCTGCCGTCTATGGGGTCGCACAGAGTCGGACACGACTGAAGCGACTTAGCAGCAGTAGCAGCAAGCACACATTTACACGGTGGTATGCTTTTCTAGTGGGTCTCTTAGTGTGCTTTGGAAGCGATTCCTTCCTGAACAGCTGCTCTGACTAAATCGGGAGGGCTATGTCTCTGCCAAGTACACGCTGTAAGGGAACAAGCTTGTAGAGCCTGCCTTATAGAAAGGGCTTATCTGCAAGCTTACTGCCAGCACTCTAACCACGGACATTCAGAGCCCTTCCTCTCACAAACACCTGCCTTTTACAGGGGTTTCCACTCTATTGTCCTATCTTGGGAGTGGGTGTGGATTAAGAGGAGTCAAATGATGCAGAGGCTGCACTGTACTAGGCAGATAAGAGTACACACAACTCTTGGCTCCTGCTATCCCCTGGCAGAGGTAAGGAGTTTCTTTGTTGCAAAGCTCAGAGGATTACTTTAAAGCAGGGTTTCTCAACCTCAGATTTATTTTGAAATTTGGGACCAGACAGTTCTTGGGAGGAGTGGGATATCTCATGCATTCTTGGATGTTTAGTAGCATCTCTTGCCTCTATCTACTGGCTGCCAGTAGCATCCACTAGTTTGTTTGTTTGTTTTCTCTTTTTTTGGCCATACCATGCAGCATGTGTAACTTCCCGACCAGAGATAGAACCCACACCCCCTGCAATGGAAGCACAGAGTCTTAACCACTGGACTGCCACGGAAGTCCAACATCCACCAGTTGTGAAAACCAAAAATGCCTTCAGACATTGCTAAATGTCCCCTGGCAAACAAAACTGCCCCTAATTGAGAACTGCCAGTTTAAATCCAAACTATCTCAATAGTTTAAGACATGGTGTTAGTTGCTCAGTTACGCCTGACTCTTTGCAACTGTAGCCTCTGTACATGGAATTCTCTGGGAAAGAATATTGGGGTGGGTAAGCCATTCCATTCTCCAGGGCATCTTCCTGACCCAGGGATCAAACCTGGGTCTCCTGCATTGTGGGCAGATTCTTTACTGTCTGAGCCACCAAGGAAGCCCCTTAAGACATGGAGCTAGATCTAAACTTGAAGCATTATCTACATCTACTTTCTCATTTTATTGCTGCAGAGAGAAATGATAGCAATCAGTAAGAAATTAGAAGACAAGCTTCACCTGTTCCAGTATACTAATGGTTCTCAATCCTGCTATATACATTAGAGCTCCTAAAACATATGCATTTCTGGTCCCTAACCAGACCAATTAAAATAGAATCTCTACATGTGGAAGTCAGGAGTTCCCAGTGCCTCTAGTGTGCAGCCAGGGTCCAGGGTCAGAGACTCACATCACACTGCCTCTGTTCTTGCCACCAATAAACCACCTTGAGCACCTCTGGAGTTGGGTGTGGTTTGGGGTTTGCCCTGCAGGGTGACATGCACAGTGGGGCACCAATCTCAGACGCCTGGTACACGGGACCCTAATACCCTAGAAACAAGAGCACTTGCAGAGCAAAAGGGGGAAAACAAATACACATAGTGTGTAACCAATTTGTTCAACAAGCTAGCATGTTTTGCACTAGATCAAAGAAACGCCTACAGGTAATTTAAAAGCCAGAAGTCATATTCAAAATAACAGTCCCAACTGTTCAGCACAGGGCATCATGTACTCAGGAAACAAGTCTTGTCTCATGTTGTTTAAACAATTATTTATAAACAGTGTGATTAATTTCATTTCATTCATTTCTGGCTTTTCTCGTAACAGAGGAAGCTCAACCTTCCTTGTTTAAGCAGTGTTTATAACATAGAGATTTCTATTGACTCATTCGTCAAGAAATGCTTATCAGGAAGCTGAGAAAATAACTGGATAAGTTGTTTGTTTTAACCAAGACATGAGCAACATTATATCTACAATTATAGTAACAATGGTTATGGCAGCTTCCACTCATGGAGCACTTTTCTATGTAACAGGAGCTGGGCTCAGCTCTGCATATATGTCATCATATTTAATCTTAACAAAAGTCCTATGAGATGGGTTCTAATATTATCCCTGTTTTCAGTTCAGTTCAGTCGCTCAGTCGTGTCCGACTCTTTGTGACCCCATGAACCGTAGCACGCCAGGCCTCCCTGTCCATCACCAGCTCCCAGAGTTTACTCAAACTCATGTCCATCGAGTCGGTGATGCCATCCAACCATCTCATCCTCTGTCACCCCCTTCTCCTCCTACCCTCACTCTTTCCCATCATCAGGGTCTTTTCAAATGAGTCAGCTCTTCGCATCAGGTGGCCAAAGTATTGGAGTTTTTACAGGTGAGAAAATAGAAGCCTAAAGATGTTTGGCCACATTGCTAAAGATTATATAGATGGTAAATGACAGATCTGAGACAGGACTGACAGCCAGGTGTGACAGACTTCAGCCCCTACAGCCATTATGCTACATTGGGTCGAATGCCTGTTTGGTTACAGACCAAAGCTCATCTTTCTCTGAGTCAGAGACTGGAACTTATCCTTGACAATACGTGTCAGTGGAAGGGAAAATGTTTAGGTCTCAGCACTTTAGCCCAGAAGTGGGCATCCTGGAGGAAAGCTTAAGCCACTTGATTACCAAACTTTTGCAGGTACACTCTTCAAACACCACTAACTTTTCTAACCCTGAGTATTCGATGAGGCAAGTGGAGCTCTTGTAATGTTACTCTGACTATGTTCCAGTGTGATATCAACAAGAACCATGTTCTGTGAGAGCTGCCTCAGGTAGGGATGGGACAAAACTGAGGACAGGGCCAGCTTCATGGCTGTGTGATCAGAGCAATCACATAGGAACTCAGAGCTTGCTGTACTGCGCTGCTTGTCCACATCTTGGAATTTGCAATAACTTTATCTTTGAACTTATGAACCCTGAGGGACAATGAGGCATGCACGTGAGCAGAGACATGAGCGATGTGCATGCACACAGTAGTTCCTTGCTGCCCGTCACATTAGTGATGCCCCGTGAGCACAGAATTCTGGTAGACCCACCAAACATATGGAGTTTAGTCAGATTCAAAGCAAGCTCAATGTGAACATATAATTTATATGAAGTATTTTCCATTCTCAAATTGTCTTTCTGTCAGCAGCTTCTTTAACATGCTTTACCCTGTGTTTGCTGTCTCACTGAATTTCCACAGAACATGGTTCCACTACAGTTCTGCACCCATGTTTCCTATCAACCCTCTACCAACACCAGCAGATGACTGGTGGCCCTGAGAGTACATGTTTTCCATCTGAACCAGAACTTGCCGGATGCAGAAAGAGGCAGAGATTGTCTAAGAAAAAGAAACTATCAAGGAACCCTACCATGTCTTTTTCACAGTGTTACTCTCCTGTATTAGCCAAGCATTTATGTTTAAAGTACTGACATAGAAAGAAAGGATATGATAGAGCAAGTCGTGGTTCTTTTCTCTGCAGTCCTCCTTTACTCCTCAGTAAGCTGAGGGGAGAATGTTAGTAGAATATGTATGCATCAAGAAGTAAAATAAAAATAATTGCATTAGTTTTATGCACTGTCTGGTAAAAATAAAATACATAAGCACGTCTGAATTTCAAAATACAATTTGTGTAATTTTGGTTATTCCACATACAAGTTAAACGCTCTTATTTTTGTATTTAACACGGCCATTGCACAGCATAAAGATAGATGGTAAACTTTCTGCTAATAATTTAAAAATGCATTTTGTTTTTCTACTAGAGAACAGGTATGTAGCAAATAAAATATATATGACAAATTAAGAGAAAGACTGAGGAGGAAAGAAAATGGCTTTACATTTTAATACTTTTAAGAGAAATTTGTTCCTGCCCTTTGAACCAGAAGCCCCACATTTTCATTTTTCACTGGGGCCACAAATTATGTAGCCAGTTCTGGAGGTGATCGAGGAAGAGAAGGCGAGGTCATTCTCATCCATCCTTTACTGTCCGAGCTATCAGGGAAGCACCTCTCATCCATCTTTGACCTGCCTGGAGTAAATCTGCATTGGCTCAAAACAATGAGATAAATGTTGAATTCAATTGTAGCCTCCAAAGTTCAAGGTAAAGGCCAAAAAAAAAAAAAAAAAAAAGGCTTTTAAATGCCAAACAGCTTTTCAACATTAGCAGAAACCTCTAGGGATCTAAAGTAACTCAAACCTAAATTATTTCCTCGTCTGTGGGTAATCTTCCAATCTACTAAATGAAAACCTTTATTTAAATACAGAATTCTGATGGGATGAAACTAAAGGATAAGAAAGCTATGGTACATATACACTATGGAGTATTACTCAGCCATTAAAAAGAATATATTTGAATCAGTTCTAATGAGGTGGATGAAACTGGAGCCTATTATACAGAGTGAAGTAAGCCAGAAAGAAAAACACCAATACAGTATACTAACGCATATATATGGAATTTAGAAAGATGGTAACAATAACCCGGTGTACGAGACAGCAAAAGAGACACTGATGTATGGAACAGTCTTATGGACTCTGTTGGAGAGGGAGAGGGTGGGAAGATTTGGGAGAATGGCATTGAAACATGTATAATATCATGTATGAAACGAGTTTCCAGTCCAGGTTCGATGCACGATACTGGCTGCTTGGGGCTGGTGCACTGGGACGACCCAGAGGGATGGTATGGGGAGGGAGGAAGGTGGAGGGTTCAAGATGGGGAACACATGTATACCTGTGGCGGATTCATTTCAATATTTGGCAAAACTAATATTGTAAAGTTTAAAAATAAAATAAAATTAAAAAAAATAATAAAGGTTGGCAAGTGGCTTCACCGTAAATAAAGCAACTATTCCAGTTAAGAGTTAACCAAAAAAAATTTCTTTTTGTGGTGAAAATTTATTTGAGTACACAGTCCTGGTAAATGATAGGGTCTAGGTAGGGTCTGATAAGGGTATCCATCTATTCATTAGACAAATGTATTAACTGAACAATGAGCTACACCCTGTGGGAACTTTTGGGAATAAAATGGACATTATCAGCCCTCAAGGACTGACAGTGTGCTTGCAGATAATAAAGAAGTAAATGAAACATAAATATAATTAAAAATTCTGATAACAGGAAGCAATAATGAACCTGAAGAACTTTTTCCTCCTAGTGTTTTTTGGGGGAAACTCATTCTCTTTCTTAGTTTTACTTTTTCCTATTTTCACATTTCTTTTTATTGCTTCTACATATAAATCTGAATATAATAATCTTGTGCATGGAAATGTCAAAGATCATACAGTCCATCCATTAGAATAATTTTATTTATTATTAAGCTCTAGTGGATAATAAGAGTTAATAATATGAGGAAAAATATATATTGCTTCCTTCCAGAGAGAAGGATCAAATTGCTTTGGAGCAGTTTTGTCCATTGGGACTTTTTACGATAAATGAAATAGTCTTTGTTTGCACTATCTAACCTTGCTGTATGTAACCACTGAACTCTTGGAATGTAGCTACTAGACAGGGCAAGTCTGGAGACCTCCAGGTCAATGGAAAGACTTCATCAAAGAGATAGAGGGTGGAGAACAGAAGATGATAGCCAAGTCAGATATGTAAGAAGTTCTTTGGGAAGTGCTGAAGGAATGTTCAGCTTTCTTAGGAATTAGGTGACTGACTTAAGTCTGAGCAAGATCTTATCTTGCAGAATGTCAGGGAAGATACTGAAACCTGGCATGAGCAGAGAAACCCACCCCCGAAGCTAAACTTTCCATGCAAATTCTGCTTGTGTTCCCTAACATATAAATAGTCTGCTCTTATAATTATCTCCCCCATGAGGACAGAGCTTTGCAGTTAGCAAAGCAATTTCACATACATTATCTTGTTTGATTTTCACAGCGAGTTAGGCAAGAAAGGAATTATGTACCCAAGAAGCCCAAACTGGAATTCTCAGTGGATTTCAGGTAGAGAAAGATTTCTGTTCTGAAGTTACTGTTAGCACCCCAAGTCCCTACTCTGCCAGGGATCATCTGAACTAATCAACATAAATAGAAGAGAAGCTAGACCAAGGGAGAAGAAACAGAACCATCCTTCATTGCCTTGTCAAATCACACAATGTTCCGGGCACTTTACTAGGCTCAGAAAACACAGTAGTGATCAAGACTGGCAAAATCCTTGGCATTTATCCAATGCACAAAGAACTCCAGAATCAGATCCCTATATAACCCCACATCAAATCAACATGGCTTATTCCTGTCATCTGTCAACCATGCATGGTCTCAGTCTATGGGTCCATTCTATGCCTCCCAAGTGTGGAACATCCCTTGACTTAAAGAATGACTGAGCTGGGGCAAGCTTCCTAAGGAATATTCTCTCATATTTTACTGGTTAATATCAGATAAAATTATCATGTTTCTTCCTTTTGTCATTTGAATTTTGTATACACAATGTTGACCAGCAGAGGTGAAAAGGCATCATTGACTTTTTCCTGACTTGAGTAGGAAAGCAGCCAATGTTTCCTCATTAAGTTATTTCTTCCTTTCTCTGCCATTATATTTGATGTGAATTTCCTATAAAGCGACTTCTAGAAGACTAAGAGAGAGATTGGCAGATGGGGAAAACCTAGCTACAGAATCAGGTTAAAGACGTGACAAGGAGAGAGAAGCTGGCTCCAGATTCACTAATAATCAGTTTACACACAGGATGAACCTGTTAGAATCCATTGCTCGCATGCTACTAGCATTATGCCTCTTTCTTATATATGTGCGCATATAAATTCAAACTGCCCCAGGAAACATTCATATGATACAATTCATGTTTGGAAACTGTTTTTTAAAAAGACTATGCAACCTACATGTCTGGACAAACTATTTCATTAGTTAACCAAATGGTATCTTCACTTCTATTTTGATTGTGGGCTGGATATTCCCAAAGAAGATAATTATCCAACAGAAAACAACCAAACACAAGTGCAGACTATTCTGCTAGTATGGGCACATTAGTCAGTACAAGCTGAGTGACCAAAGCCCTCGAAAAATGTCTTGCAAAAATGTATTATTTCACTGGCTACCCAACTGCTTGTTTAACAATAAAATGTCATGTACGTCAAAGGGCTGTGAAGATAGGACCAAGTATGGGAAATCTACTATTCTAAACCACTGAGGCCAGATTGGCTTGTTTTTAATTCAACCTGGAAAAGTAAAATTCCATTTTTTCAAAAAGATTTTAAGAGGAAAAAAGGTCAGAGTCTCAGAGTGCTGCCATTAACTGGCTCTCCTCAGTGTGAGTCTTGGATTGTAGACTAAGTCCTCTACATTAAGAGTCTCAAAGAAGATTAAAAAAAAAAAAAGTAACTTTCAGTTTTGAGCATGTGAATCTTTCATAAACCTGAAGATAAGCATGAAGATATTTCATCAGCAAAAATGTACTGATCATTTGGTTATATACTATTTTGCAGACACTGTGTGAGGGGCTAAATGGTATACAGAGAAAAGAAAGCCATGGTTTCTACCCTCGAGGAATAACTGGCCTTATAGGGGTTAACTAAGGAACTCTATAATCTCAAGCAGTACAAATGCGAGAAAGAGTACTGTAAACACGTCACTGCCATTCAGAGGAAGAAGAGAACAAACAATCCAATTGAAAAAAAGGGTGTTTTCTATAGAAAAGGTTAGTATCTATCCTGAGATCAGTTTCTATTAAGTATATTATTTCTTTGAATAGTCAGTGTGTGCCCAGGCAAGAAGTCAATATGAGATTATAAAGAATAGACTTATCTGATATAACCTTAGTTCCTTTTTAGAAAAAAGATGGAAAAAAGGCCTGGATTTGAACAAGTTACTAATCTTCTACTGCAAACTACTACAGTTTGCAGACAAGATAGAGAAACATGAGCATGATGGCAGAGTTGACAGACTGATAAATGTCTCACCTAATTTATGCAAAGAGTCAAGATGAACATGAGAAGTGGTAACCCTATTCCTGACTCTAAGTGGGCTGGACAAGACTGAACTCTGGAGTCAGGAAGAGTAGGATCTGGATTCCAGCTTCAAGATTCATCATTTACTATTACTTGTATGAGTTTGGGCCAGTTACTTACCCTCTCTAAACCTTGGTTTACTCATCGTTAAAATGACAATAATTATAACACCAAGTTCTTTTGGTATTGTGAAAATTAAATGCAACAATGATTTCAAAGTTCTTAAATACAGTTCTTAAAAACTGGCACACTTTTCTGGAATTATGTTAGGCATCATGATCATAATCATAATTATTAATGATATGGAAGGAGGTCTCTGGTGGGCTGCCCCATACTTTGTCAATAGATGCCTTGGAAGAGGAAACTGACACACAGTTCCAAATTTGACACAGAAAGCTATAAATTTGTTCAGGCATCATGCTACATTTCTGTGACTTATATTTTGCTTGTATGATTAAATTTTGCATTTATTTAGATTTAACTCCATATTTCCAACATTGGCTGATTGCTTTTCCTTTCTAAAACCTTTAAGTCTGCCTTCTAAAATGTTAGCTGTCCCTCAGGGCCATTTATTAATATGGTAGATGATAGCTCTACTTATGGAGATAGGGAAGACTCAGGAAATTTGTGGTTGGGGTATGAGAAATAGAAGAATTCTATTCTGGATGCATGAAGTTTGATATTCCAAAGAAACATATAAATGGGGTTGTCAAGGAAGCAAATTGGATCTTGTGGTCTGGAGTTCAAAGGGCAGCTATGACCTGGAGATATAAATTAATGAGAGGGCTGACAGCATGATGATTGCATTTAAAGCCATGGATGCTTAAATCACATAAAGTGAGAATGTAGTTTGAGGAGAGTATTAGGAACCAAGTGCTGAAGAATTCCAACATTTAGAGGCCAGATAGAAAAGGAAGAACCTGTTAAGGATTCTCAGAAGGTATTGCTAGTGAGTTAAGAGGAAAACCAGATAAATATGGTGTTTAAGAAAATTAATTGAGGAAATTTTTCAAGAAAAAAGCTGAATCAACTGCAAGAGGTCAAATAAGAGTTTTTTCAAAATTTGAAACTTCTGTAAGAAAAAAGTTAACCAAAGTTCAAAATCAAGCAGAACATGGGAGTATGTTTTTGCAAATTATCTAACAAAGGATTAATATTTGGAATATAATAAAGAACATCCAGAAATTAATCAGAAAAATAGAAAATAGTTTTCAGACAAAGTACCAAATATAGGAAGGTACATTCAATAACTAATTTTGAAAAGGGCCAATCTATCAAATCATCTGGGAAATGTAAATAAAATGAAAGAGCATATTTCAAGTAGTATATTAATAAAAGATGCATAATATCCATTGGGGGGAAAGAGTAGCAGATACTCTCATGGCCTGCTGATGGAAATGCAAGGTACTATGGTGCTCCGGGAGGTCAGTTTCACGGTAAGCATAACGTTCTTAAATGCACATAATTGTCAATAGTGCAGTTTCACTTTCAGTAGTTATCTGAAAGGAATACTGGCACATGCACAAAGAAATGTGTTTCAGGACATTAAAAATAGTACAGTTTGTAATAGCAAAAGATTGGAGACACCTACATATCCATTAATGGGAAATAATTAAATAAAATGTAATATGTGTTTTTAGTACAGAAGATTATGTAACAGTTAAAAATAATGAGTTAGATCTATATGTCTGAGTGGGATGATCTCTAAAATGCATTGTTAAAGAATAAAAAGCAAGGTCCAGAAAAGTACACACTGAATGGCTCCATTTATGTAAAATGAAGGGAGAAAAATCTGAGACTCTGTATGTTTTTATGAAGGTTTGTAAATGCATTGAAAAGATTATAGACTAGTGGTAATTGTTGTCTAGGGGCTGGGTTAGTAGGATAAAAGCTGACTTTACTTTTCATTGCTACAGGTTTTATATTTCATTCATTCACCTGAATTTGTTGACGTCCTACTTGTGGGATTTTTAGGAAAAACACACATTTTTCTTAGATTGAATTAAAATAGTCAATCTGGAGAATTAATTTGATGATTTGTTAAATTATCCATCAAGCACCATATTGTACGTTTGTTATGTCATAGGAAACAAAACAGGCAGGATTCCTGTCCTTGCAAGGCTTACACTCTAGTGGATTCAAGTTTCAAATAGTTTTCTCTTCCCTGTATAGGCTACCTCCACTCTTACAAGATTCTTCACCTCCACAGTGAAATACCTGATACCAATTTCCTGTACTTTTCATGGCCTCAGGAAGAAATAAATCTAAGGAACAAAGTGTGAAGAATAAACACATAAGCCATCTCTAAACTGCTCTCTCTGCTTAACAATCATGCTGCAGATTTCCAAAATCAGGAGGGATAAAATAATACAGTATTAGTAAAATAGGTTTCCTGGGCTGCCCTAGAAACCCTAAACTCTATGACTGTTACTGTGGGGAAAGGCATCAGTTCTAAACAACTGTCTTAATAAAGGCAGTACTAGAACAGACTAAGTAGGAGGCTGCTGCTGCTGCTAAGTCGCTTCAGTCGTGTCCGACTCTGTGCGACCTCATAGACGGCAGCCCACCAGGCTCCCCTGTCCCTGGGATTCTCCAGGCAAGAACACTGGAGTGGGTTGCCATTTCCTTCTCCAATGCAGGAAAGTGAAAAGTGAAAATAAAGTTGCTCAGTCGTGTCTGACTCTTCACGACCCCATGGACTGCAGCCTACCAGGCTCCTCTGCCCATGGGATTTTCCAGGCAAGAGTACTGGAGTGGGGTGCCAAGTAGTAGGCAATTAAGCTTAAATAACTAAAAGGTCTCTGGCACCCACACAGAAGTTCTTATACACAAACTTCACTTTACTGTAAGATCCTTTCTGCGACACTCATGAAGGCGCAATAATTATTAATAAATAAGAATGCCAGCCTATAGGAGTATCGTTTGAGGCCTTTCCACCAGCTGGAATCTCAACATCATACTAGGATTTAACTACAAGTCTGTTCACACCGGTAGCAGAAAATTGAATTTATGTTTCTGAGAAATCTCTGAAGCAAAGTATTGATATTTCATAGAAATTCCTATGTTTTCTTCTTTTCTTACACATGCAAATGAAAAGTCCCCAATTTTCAGCTGCCAAAACAGCTAAATACTGTTATCATCAGAAAAATTAAATGCTTGTCTCAAAGAAGGAACTGCTCTGTGGAAATTCCTGTGCATCTCAGGACAAAGGGAAAAAAATGTTGATGATTCATCTTTGCTAAAGGATAAATGTACTTATCATACATGGCTTTTCACAGCTAAGAACAACTGTAAGCCAGGGTAGCAAGAAAATTATCAGAGTTTGGAAAGAGGCATCATGCCTAGTCACTGAAATTCAACTCCAAATTTTTGCCTACCTCCATCAACCTATGTGACCTTGGGTAAATCACCTGACCTTTCCCCACTCTTTCATATTCCAATACCTTCCTCATGCTGCTCATTCTATCTGGAATGCTTTCTTTGACAGCTCCTCTAATTCTAAAATTCTTAAAAAATGCTGTTCTGTGAAGTTTTCCCTCATTCCCTTAACCAAATCAGTTTCTTTCTCACTCATATCCCCAGTCTACATTGTCCATACTTCCATTATCATTTATCATATGGCATTACTATTGCAATTTATCACTTTGTTTATTTTATTTTAGCTTATCATGTTATTTTATAGCCATCTTATGGTATCAGGTTATATGCTATTAGTTCTACTCCTACTAATATTTACAATATTATTAGTAGTATTATGAGCACTTTCTATGTGTCAGGCCATATATGACTACATTACCCCTGTCATAAAAGTCCTATATGATGGTGTTATAATTATTACCATTTTTTACAGTTGAAAAAAGTAAAAATCAAGAAAGATTATGCAAATGATTAGTAGTGGCTCTGAGGATCAAAATAAAGACTATTTTACTATGGCTTTAATTACTACCCTAAAATAGTACCTGTAAATAGGAGTAGATAATATACACTCTATTCTTACTAGGTGTCAGATTCTGTACTATGTGCTTTATACAAAATAGCTAATATGATTCTCAAAAAATCACTGTGATGTAGAAATTGTGATTATGATTTTCATTTTTCAAATGAAATCAAAGGTTCAGAATGGTTAAATGACTTGCCTGAAGTCCAAGAGCTCTGGAGGCTGGATTTGAATACAGGTCATTGTGCCCCAGTGCCTAAGCACTTATTCACTACTCTATTCCATTAACAGATGGGAGAAGTTTATTTTAATCTTTGAAAATAGTATACAGATTTTTAAGAATAATCCATCTGGAAACAGAAAACTTGAAAGTTACCTCTTCTGAGTCATGCAAGTGATCAAAATCTAACAAGCCCCAGAGCACTCACCTTAGCACATGCGTGGATCCATTAATGGTTGTGGTTGAACAGGGGACAGTCTGGCCCAGAATGGAAGGTCTTCGGTAGCGTTCATCATCACAGCAGAGGATGATGAGGAAGGCACGTCTAAAAGACTTATTCAAGAAGGCGTAGAGAAAGGGGTTCAACCCAGAATTGATGTAGCCAAGCCAGAGGAAAGCGGTCCACACCTGCCCGGGAACAGTATAGTCTACAAATGGATCCACAATATTGGTAACAAAGAATGGAGCCCAGCAAAGGCAGAAGCAACCCATGATGATGCACAGAGTCTTGGCTGCTTTGGTCTCTGTCCTCATGCGATGAGTGCTATGCTGGTCTGTTGGCTGGAACCTGCTCTCTGTGGGGGCTCCTGCCCGTTGTAGCATCTGGATCTGGTGAGCATGCTCCTTAGCTGTGACATAGATGCGATAATAGGCCAGCACCATGAGGAGAAATGGGATGTAGAAGGCTACCACGGAGCAGGTGATGGCGTAGGGCTTGTTAACCATGAAGATACAGTACGTAGAGTTAGAGTTCTGATTGAACTTCCTTTTTTCTATCTGAGAGTTAGAGGGAAAGAGGAAGTGAAGAAGCAGGGTGGGTGGAAAGGAATAAAAAAGTGAATAGGAAGAAGCAGGAGAAGAATGAGAAAAATTGTAAGAAAACACAAAGGATAAAAAAGAAGAAGAGAAAAGGAGGATTTGGAAGGTCGAAAGAAAGAGGAAAGGGATAAAGAATGAAAGGGAGGGACAGATAAAAGAAAAGGGTGAAGGGAAAGAAAATAAAAAAGGTTTATCAGCAAAGCTTTTGTTTTTCTTCTAATAAGCCTACAGCATATAGAACCATGACGGTAGAAAAGGAATACGCTTTTGGCTGCTTTGGGTCTTCTTATATCTCAGTATTTCCATAAAAATCTTCTAGAATTTTGATAGGAATTAGAATAGTGTGACTGAGGAAAAATGACATTTTTTCAATGTTAAGATTTCCAATTCACAAGCATGATAATTCTTTCTCTTTATGTAAGTCTTTCAGAATTTATTTCCATAATATTTTATATTTTTGTATAAACATCTTTTGCCAGATTTAACCTAAATATTTGCATTTTTATTCTAATGCAAATAGTACTATGCTAAATTCATATTCCAAACTGTCCACTGCTAATATGTAGAACTCTGAAAATTTTTGTATATTGGCTATGTATTCAACTATTTTGTTAAATTAGTAACTAATATTTCATCTTTAGAGTCTTCTGAATGTTTTCCATGAATAATCATGTGATCTACAAATAATGACAATTTCATTTCTATCTTTATAGTCTTAATACCATTTTTCCTTGCATGTTGAACTTAATAAGATCTCTAGTACAATACTGAATAAGAATGGTAACAGTGAACACCATTTTTCCAGTCCCAGTTTTAGGAGGGGAGATTTCAATATTTTACTATTAAGTATGACATTTGCTGTCAGTTTTTTGTCAATGTCCTCTGTTTGAGAAAGCTCCCTTCTATTCCTACTGTGATGAAAAAATTTTTAAATTATGATTGTATATTGAATTTTGTCAATGCATTTTTGATAGTAATAAGATGATCGTGTGGGTTTTCTCTTCTTTCTTTAATTCAGACAGTGGCATATAGTGTTATATACTGGTGTAAATCTCACTTGCCTTGAATACTGTGATATATTAGATTCATCTTAGGAACTGAAAGACTTTTTCCACCTATAAACTCTGCATGCTGATGGCTCTTAGTTATCAGTCTTCTCTAGGAATAGATCTTGGTTGAAGAGAGCTGTGTAACCCAATGACACTTCCCTTCCTGAGGTCAGCCTGCATCCAGTGTGAACATACACATGAATAGAGATGTGAATAAAAATATGTATGATAAATAATATGCTATTTCATTCACTGTGTACACATTTAGTATTTTGTCTTATAGTATATTGTAAGTTTATAGTATACCTTCTTATTGAATTGACATTTTTATCATAATAAAATCTCTTTTTATCTCAGTATTACTTGCCTCAAGTCACAGGAACCTAATCCTATATTTCACCTAGGAACAAAGATTCATGATTTGCTAATTCAGTATTTGCAGCAACTTTATTACCATGAATAACAAGGATCAACTACACATGTATAATGAACACCTGGGTTACACTAGTTTCTCTCTAGGCCAATTCAATGTGCAAATGAGTGAAAGATATGAAATGCAATTACAATATCATGGAGCAAACACTAAGCATGTTAATAGTAAGGAGATGCCCCTTTCCCCAGTTACATGAATTAAACAGGGGATGCTTCTATCTCACTGTCACAAAAGAACACAGCTCACTAGGTTATTTCTCTTGGAAGTTCTACGTCAGAAGGTTAGTGTGCTGAGTCCTTGTTACAAATTTTGATGCACAGAAGTTTCATTAGGGATTAAGTTTAGCACAAACATAAGGACATAGGGTCTTGGGTCCAGTCAGCTTGGGCTTAGCTCTAGTCACCACCACTCCCTACCAATGTGACTTAACCTCATTGACCTTCAGTTTCCTGAGGATGATGACAGGATTACTTCACAGCACTGTTGTGAGTCCTGAGTGAGACAATGATTAAATTAACACAGGGCTCGGCACACAGTAAGTGTTCAACATTTGCTGGCCATTATTATATTTATCTACTCATTATTAGAAATTTGAATTTCATTTCCCCCAAGAACGATAAAACTGAAAGCTTGAAAGAAAAGGGATAGGATTTTAAAAAAATATCCATACAGTCTCCCTTGTACGGATCCCCTTTCATTTTTCCACTCCTCTGTCCCCAGCATTTCTTTCAGAAGCCCAAGGAACTCTTGTTCTGACATACCACATGCAAATCCTGGCCCAGTCTTGGCTTGGATATCCTTTCCTGGACAAAGAATAAGGCAAGATTAGGGGCTAGGAATGAGATGGAGAGAGGAAGGGGCAGCTCCTATTCTGACTGGTCCTCTTGGGTCAGAGTTCACTCTCACTCTCTCCTCCCCATTCCCTGGTCAGAGTCCTGGGATCCATCTTAAAGTGACTACCTGACAACTTCCTTAGGCGGGGAAAAAAAAAAAAAAATATATATATATATATATATATCCCTGCTAATGGATCCAGATTATAGCTTTCAATCTTCAATGCAAGTTTGATATTGAAAACAAAGTATGTCAGAGTTGGAAACTCTCCAAGAGCATCTAGACAGGAGTTGACAGATAATGCCTGCAACCTGTGTTTTCCTACACTGCTCAAAGACACTGTTCCCAATGAGGACCCAAAGATCTCGTCACAGCCCTTCAGGAAGTGGCTCAATGACAGAGCTGGGCTCAGGGTCCAGTTCTCTGGACTCCGGGCCCATACATTCTCTGGAAACCTCCACCCCCCCCGACAGGTTTTCCGTGAGTCACCATAAGCCTCAAAGGGTCTCAGCATGAAATGAGATGAAGGCCTTTTGGGATACATCACATCCCTCAGGCTCTGGAGTTTGTCTGCGAAGCTTTGAATACCTGTTCCGCTATTCACTAGCTGTGAATTCACAGGCATATTACTTCACCATTTTTGAACCTGAGTTTTCTCATCTGTGAAATGGGGGGAAATTATTATAATTTTCCCAAAGGGATGCTGCTGTCAGGATCACATGTATTTACTGTACTACTTTTTGGCATACAGTAAACTTTGAAATGGAGAAGGCAATGGCACCCTGCTCCAGTACTCTTGCCTGGAAAATCCCATGGACGGAGGAGCCTGGTAGGCTGCAGTCCAGGGGGTCGCTAAGAGTCGGACACAACTGAGCGACTTCACTTTCAATTTTCACTTTCATGCATTGGAGAAGGAAATGGCAACCCACTCCAGTGTTCTTGCCTGGAGAATCCCAGGGACAGGGGAGCCTGGTGGGCTGCCATCTATGGGGTCGCACAGAGTCGGACACGACTGAAGTGACTTAGCAGCAAACTTTGAAAAATGTTAGCCTGCTTTTTGTTGTTGTTATTGTTGTTACTCTGTCAGGATCTTTCTTAGGATACCCACTTAACCTGACATTGTTTGTTTATTTAGAATCCCAAGCAAACAAAGTTAGTCAGACAGTAAATCCATACGGTCTGCATGAGTACTCACCAAATCAATTATTCCAATGTTATTCCAGCCTTGCATTATAGGGAGAAAAGAGATAAACATGGGGATGACCCAGCAGCCTCCCAGCATTAATGCGATGCGCAGAGGGGTCATCTTGTTCCTATAGACCAAAGGCTGGCAGCAGATGGCATAATACCTGGAGAGAGAATAGAGGGGGTGGGTGCCAAGGGAAAGGATAGATGAGAGGGAGAAGGAGGACACATAATTCATGAGAGAGAAGTACAGAGGAGAAGGGAAATAAGAAGAGGAAATAGTGGGAAAGGGGCAAATTAGAGGGGGAAGTAGAGAATAAAAATAAAGAAGGAAGAGAAAAGAAAGAGAACGGGGAAATTGGATGAGTAAGTAGTAGAGGAAGGGAGAGAGAAGTGGGAGAAGAACAGAGAAAATAAAAAGCAATTGTACAATAAAATATTGTATTGTCCATGAGTTTCTGCTACTATAAATACAAACTTTAGATCACACATATGAGAACCATTACCAGACATTGGTCCCATATCCCTCTTCCTCTCCTGATACCTGAGAAACTCATCATATACCTGAGAGTTTGCTCTGTCTCAGGCACAGACCTAACACTACCCTCATGCCTAGGAATTTTAAAGGCTACTGCCCAGCTCTCTGGGCGTCTGCATCCAGATATACGCAGTCCTTTTAACACGAGGTAACCCAGAGTTGGCCCTACATCTGAGCTCTAAGAACAGCATCTCAAACTTGCTCTCATCCTCTTGATACCTACCTATACCGAGTTGATGCTCTAAGTCAGTGTTCTTTAAATTTTGGTCCAGGGATTCTGCCCTTCTCTATATTAGACTCACCTGAGGAGATCTGCTTAAAATGCAGAATTCAAATATCTCCTGAAATAGAGCCTGAGGGGGAGGAACCTGGAGTTTGCATTCTGACAAGTGGAAATCATCACTGCTGTTTGCTACATATGTCCAGTTCCTGGCCTCCTTGTGGCTGAGTGGGGCCAATTGACTATTTTGGCCTGAGTTATGAATAAAATCAACATGTGTTATTTCTGGACTGAAGCATTTAATTGTTTCTCTGAGGCCAAGAAAGTAAAGTTTCAAATATTTCCTGCTCCATCATTTCCTACCTACTGGTAGAGACCATCTTATTTCCATTTATCAGGGTTTTATCTTTTTCCGGGGACTCTCTGCTCATGGTTTCCAGAGCTCAGATTCTGCCTATGTTACTGAAAGTGAAAGTGAAGTCATTCAGTCATGTCTGACTCTTTGCGACCCCACAGACTGTAGCCTATCAGGCTCTTCCATCCATGGGATTTTCCAGGCAATTGTACTGGAGTGGGTTGCCATTTCCATCTCCAGGGGATCTTCCCAACCCATGGATTGAACCTGGGTCTCCTGCATTGTAGACAGACGCTTTACCATCTGTGCCACCAAGGAAGTCCCGCCTATGGTACTAGCTTTCTTCTTATCTCCAGAGAGAGGTACAACTTGCCCCACTCGATGATCGGGCCTCTAACTCCTAGATTGCTTCTTGTATGTTGTTCCAATCTTGGAGACCATTACTTCCATGCCCAGACAGTTCACTGAATCTGACAACAAGTAAAATATCACGGTAAGCTTATCAGCCATTTGTCTTTGGAAAAGTCAAAGAAAAAAATGCAAAAAGACAGCCTGGAGGCTAAGTCTATTCTTTAAGATTTTATACCATTTAATGATAAGCCACCCCCTTATACCCTTCATTTTATGCAATTCACTTTGTTAATTTTTACCACCTCTTCCTTTCTTTTCTTAATTCAAAGCCTAACTAATAGAACAAAGGCTATATTCTTTGAAAAGCTGGTGGTAGGATGAGTTGGGAGAGAGGGTGAAATGAGAAGGAGAGCCCAGTGTTGGAGCATGAGAAGAGAGTGCCATAGGATCTGGGAGGGGAGAATTATACCCTTCCCTCTAAGGCATCAAAGAGTAGCTGACCACATTGTGTCAGGGAACTCCCTGTGCCAAGCAAGACAGTGGAGTGTCCTGATCTGGACCAAAGTGCAAAGAACAACAAACCAAAGAATGGGAGAGGGAATTACTCAGGAACTCATTTTCTTTATCTATAAAACTGACATGGTAGCCAAATCTAACTAAGGCTAACTCAGTAATGGAAAGAATAACAATTAAGTGGAATTCTCTTCACACTCTTGACTTATATAAGAAAGGCAAATTTTTCTGAATGGCTGTTATTAATAATTATCAGAGGTTTACTTACAAAAAGTTGATGAATTTGGAGTACATGAAAACATAATTTTTTTTTTTTCAAAATTTGCTCCCTTCCTCA
This sequence comes from Bison bison bison, assembly GCF_000754665.1. NCBI lineage: Eukaryota > Metazoa > Chordata > Mammalia > Artiodactyla > Bovidae > Bison > Bison bison. Next base: position 9,889,555 of record NW_011494863.1, read on the forward strand.
CTTCCTGCTAGAGGGCCTAGATTAGCTAGATTATATGTTGGTTTTGTACATTTACCATCTTCCCTCTTTTTCCTTGGTAATAGCATCCAAAGTCCTTTGGGAATTCTCTTTTCACTTGTTGTTGTATAGTTGGGAAAATAAATGATGTGACTATGACTTTTCCAGCCAGGGTGTGATCTAATCAGACATTTTCCTGGAACTCTGAATGTCATGCAGAGTGATGCGAAGATGGGAAAGTCAGCAAAGGTCCCTCTATTCCCACAGCTGCCTCCCGCTCTGAGCAGGACTGAGAGCAGCTCCTGCCCCTTAGATATTTGGGCAGTCATGCTCTTGCCCCTTTAGGTTCTCAATTCTTTAGTTCTTCCTTCAATTAAACAAGCCACCTCATATCTTTCCACTAAATTCCTTTTTGCGCAGTTGATGTTATAGGTTGACATGTGCTTCCCTCTCCCAAAAGGTATGCTGAAATACAAACCTTCAGTGCCTTGGAATATGGACTTACTTGCAAGCAGGTTCTTTAGAGAAGAAATAAAATTAAAATGAGGTGATTAGGATGGGCCTTAAGCCAACATGACTGAAATCCTTATAAAAATGGAAAGTTAGACAAGACAGACACACTCAGAGACAAAATGGCAATGTGAAGACAGAAGATTGAACTGATGCTTCAGCAAGCCAAAAAAATACCAAAGAGTGCCAGCAAAACACTTGAAGCTAGGAAGAGGCAAGGAAGAATCTTTTCCCTACAGGTTCAGAGGGAGCAGGGGCCTGTAAACACCTTGATTTCGGACATCTAGTCTCTAGAACTTAGATAATAAATATCCTGTTGTTCCAAGCCACTCAGTTTGTGGTACTTTGTTATGTCAGCTCTAGCAAAACCTAATAAAGTTGGCTAAAAGAGGTTTCTGCTACTTGTAACCAAAGTACCCTGCCTCAGTGAAAATGGTTCTGAATGCCAGATATGTCCTTCATAGAAACTTTGTTCTAAGTAAGAATGCTTTCAATTTTATTCACTACACCTCCAGGTCAAAGCTCAAATTATAGCATCTCTTCATCCACCAACCCAAAGAAGGCAATCAAAAGATAACTGGAAAAGGGTGTGTTCCTATCTTTGCTGAATAATTTATGATTTTTGAGGTTTGGAACAGGTACCAAGATACTGGATAAAGACAAGAGACTTTAGGAATTTGGTTGGATCTCCATTGTTTACATAGATCCAAAAATTCAAAAAGACAAAACAAAATCAAGTATTTTATAGGACAAAAGGTATGTTTGAAGGGGCAAGATGAAGATTCTTCTGATTTCCATAAGTAGATATGTATGTTTAGAGGATTATGTTGGGAAGACAATAGAATTTACAGAAAAGGACTATAACCATATGGTTATACTCATGCTCATTCATAGCTCAGTTAGTAAAGAATCCACCCACAATGCGGAAGACCTGGGTTCCATCCCTGGGTTGGGAAGATCCCCTGGAGAAGGGACAGGCTACCCACTCCAGTATTCTGGCCTGGAGAATTCCATGGACTGTATAGTCCATGGGGTCGCAGAGTCAGACACAACTGAGTGACTTTCACTTTCACTTTCTTTTCTAAGCCCAGTTTGGCCAAGGTGATTGTCTGATTTCATAGCATGATGAATATCATGTGAATAATAAGATCTCCCCAAGTTCTGCTGTCCAAACGTTCGATACATTAATTTGCATTGTTGTTGCTTAGTCACTAAGTCGTATCTGACTCTTTTGTGACTTCATGGACTGTAGCCTGCCAGGTTCCTCTGTCCATGAGATTTCCCAGGCAAGAATACTGGAGTGGGTTGCTATTTCCTTCTCCATGGAAATCTTCCCACCCCAGGGATCGGACCTGTACCTGCTGCATTGACAGGTGGATTCTTGACCACTTAACTTGCATTGCCCTTGGCTACTTGGAGCTGCTGTTAAAGAAATAAAGGTGAAAGGTTCTTTTTTGAAATTCAACTTTAAGAGGCATCCTGTGGATGCAGTACACATCCTACCTAGCCCTTACACATTTACATACACGGTCTGTGCCCTGAACACTGAGGGCCTGGAATAAAGTTGCTTGGAATGTTCATTTCCCAGAGAGATAAGGTAGGACATAGTGATGGTTTCAAGCACAGACAGCTGGAGAAAGTTACTCTTGCAGGATGTGAGGTGGGGCTTCCCTGGTGACTCAGATGGTAAAGAATCTGCCCACAATGTAGGAGACCAAGATTCAATCCTTGGGTTGGGAAGATCCCCTGGAGAAGGGAATGGCTACCCACTCCAGTATTCTTGCCTAGAGAATCCCATGGTCAGAGGAGTCTGATGGGGTACAGTCCATAGGGTCGAAAAGAGTCACATGATTGAGCAACTAATATACACACACACACAAACTGATGTTAGGTGGTGGAGCAAGCCTAGGAAAAATCCTTTATTTCCTACTATAAAAACTAACATTAAGTAAAGGGGAAAAAAGAATTTTATTTTATTTTCTCTAAACTATATTGCTGCTGCTGCTACTGCTAAGTTGCTTCAGTCATGTCCGACTCTGTGCGACCCCATAGACAGCAGCCCACCAGGCTCCCCCATCCCTGGGATTCTCCAGGCAAGAACACTGGAGTGGGTTGCCATTCCCTTCTCCAATGCATGAAAGTGAAAAGTGAAGGTGAAGTCACTCAGTTGTGTCCGACTCTTCGTGACCCCATGGCCTGCAGTCT
>NW_011494863.1:9892366-9898071 GCF_000754665.1 Bison bison bison
TGAAGTCACTCAGTTGTGTCCGACTCTTCGTGACCCCATGGCCTGCAGTCTACCCGGCTCCTCCGTCCATGGGATTTTCCAGGCAAGAGTACTGGAGTGGAGTGCCATTGCCTTCTCCAAACTATATTGAAATTGTGAATTACAGGTAAGGATGAGTAAGAAAAATACTAAATTGTGTCTATGTATGTGTTTTACTTAAATATTCTCCTCTACACTTTCAATCTGGTGTCATGTCCTACAATAAAAATAATATGATTTTTAAGTGACATGGAATAGAGACTTTAAGACTAAAAACTATAAGGTTTTTATTTGGAGCTCAAATTAGAGTGCTCACTTGACTTTGTGGGCCCAAGATTCTTACCAAGGCCTTGACACCCTTGAGACAGCTGTTAAGCCACCTCATATCCTTCTAATTTCTTTACTCATATCTCTCCAATATTTGCTTTCTAGCAAAGGATCCAGAAAAATAAACATCCTCTTGAAGGATGTAAATTAAGTATGTGAAAATCAATATCACTGAAAAAAATGATGAGTAAAAATTGAGTTCCACTATTAACTGACTAATGGAGGGAGCTTCTTTAACATTCTAGCTTTGTTTGTAGATCAAGGACCAGATAGATATAAAAAAACTTGATTTTTACTTATCATGGTTGCTTTTAATACTTACTTTTGGATTATATTACCAGTGTTAATAACAAACATATTTTTCCTATAATGACCTGCCCCCTAAACACATGTGCAACATTGACAGAAATAGCTACTTAAATTTGCAATTTATTTGGAATTTACGAAAAGCATGCTGAGTTAATAATAAGAGCTACTCTTCATTTCCTTAACAAGGAAAGTTCCTACTTGTATAATCTCATTTGGTCCTCCTCACAACTACTTTTGAGAAAGGAACTATAAATGCACCCATTTCACATATGAGGAAACAGAGAAGTGTCAAGATTTGTCCAAGGTCCCACTGGTGGTAAGAACCAAGCTGGGATCCAGCCCAGGCAGCCTGACACAGTTGACCTCATTACTATCACTTCAGTCTGTCACACCCCTGAAACCCCCAAGGGATTATTCTAATTCTTTACTGGCCATTTTAAAAAACAATCAAAACATAAAAAACGTTGAATCTCAAAACTTGAAGGATCCTCAAAATCCCCAGGTCCCCAAATCTCTTCTAAAATGAAGCATATCCAAGCCTGCATGAAAGCACGAAGGACTGGGAATTCACCAAGTCCTACAACAGTACACTGTAAACTTAAGACTATCCCGAAGTTAAAAAGGTCTCCTTCAAAAGTGGTTTTCTGTAACTTCCAGTTTTACCCTCTGTCTCAAATTAAAATTTCTATCTCTGATTCTCCTTCTGCACAGTGGTCCTAGATATCTAAGGAGAGGTTTTACGTTTCTCTTGAGTTTTATTTTCTGGTAAAAATATTCCCAGTTGCATGCAACCCAGGTTGATTTTTCATACCAAAGTATATTTTGCAATGTATGGAGACATATTTTGTTGTCATAATTGGAAAGGATGATGCTATTGACATCCAGGGAACAGGGGTCAGAAATGCTGCCAGATGTCTTACAATGCACAAGACAGCCCGCTACCACAAAGAGTCGTCTGATCTACAATGACAGTAGTGCTGCAGTTGAAAACCTTTGGTCCAGGGGAGGTGATTTTCACCAACAGCAGGGACTCTGTGTCCTCTGCATGTGTTAGAGTGCCAGTCCCTGTTAAGAATGGTAGCTATAAGGGCAGCATAATTCTCTGGTGTATTCTATACAGATCAGAGAAGCCTAGAATATTACCTTCCGCTCTACCCACCATAACTTAATACAAGCTACAGGACACCCAGCAGTACAGTATAAGAGACCTGCACCTTCTCAGAGCTATGATCTAGGACAGGCTGTGAGAAAGTCCACCCCTAACTGGTTTATACGTTTCACAGATGTTTGCCAGTTCTCAATGGTATCCTCAATGCCTAGTACAATGCTGTATATAGAGTTATACTCACAAAAGGGCTGAATAAATAGTAAACCCTTGATCACTACCAATTAAAATAAATAACACTAAAATGTGGGACCAGGTTTTGAGAATGTGAAAAGCTGTGTCTATCAGAGGGATGAGGAAAGGTTGTCTCCAATAAGTGTCTTTTAAGTTGGATTTTGGGCTTTCCCAGTGGCTCAGAGGTAAAGATTCTGCCTGGAGTGCAGGAGCCACAGGCTCAGTCCCTGGATTGGGAAGATCCCCTGGAGGAGGGCATGGCAACCCACTCCAGTATTCTTGCCTGGAGAATCCCATGGACAGAGGAGCCTGGTGGGCTACAGTTCACATGGCTGCAAAGAGTGGGATTGAAGCGACTTAGCACAACACAGCACAAGGACAGTGGAGGAGAAAATATGATCCAAGTGTTATAAAGAGCATGGACAAGGACCCGGAACAGAAATTTTATATATATACACATCCATCTATAAATATACATCCATGATTCCACATACACATATAAATATAACAGAGTACAATTAGCTGGATGGGAGAGTGTTTATATGGAAGCAGAAGGAAGTAAGCCTTAAAAAGCTGATTGAGGGGAAGATCTCAGTGCAATGGTTCTCCAGTGATGATGTGCTTCAGAATCACCTGGAGAGTTTACTGAAACACAAGTACAGGTAACTGAATGGGGCCTAAGAATTTGCATTTCTGATACATTCCCAAATGATCTGTTGATGGTCATCTGGTGACCACACTTTGAGACAATTGTCTTAGAGGTTTTTGAATGCTATGCTAGGAAGAGTCACCAAAAGTTTTTTTGAACTGGGAAATGTCCATCACAATCAAACACTGCTCTACCAAAGAAACTGAATTACAACAAATTCAAGAAAAAGAATGGTTGGTTCACAGGCTAGCTGGATAGTATTCATCAGAAAAAGCAATTCTGTCTCATCTGCTGCTGCTGCCACTGCTGCTAAGTCACTTCAGTCGTGTCCGACTCTGTGCGACCCCATAGACAGCAGCCCACCAGGCTCCCCCATCCCTGGGATTCTCCAGGCAAGAACACTGGAGTGGGCTGCCATTTCCCTCTCCAATGCATGAAAGTGAAAAGTGAAAGTGAGGTCAATCAGTCGGGTCTGACTCTTAGCAACCCCATGGACTGCAGCCTACCAGGCTCCTCCATCCATGGGGTTTTCCAGGCAAGAGTACTGAAGTGGGTTAATCCACTGGATTAATCTAGGTCTGTTCTCTAGTCTTCCACTGGACAATTCACACTCTTTTTTTTTTTAACTAGAATACTTTTACAAAGTGGTTAAGTAAATGTTTAAATGACAAATGAGGTTCCAGATGGCCAGGATTAACTAAAATGTAGCAAGGATATTTACAAAGTAATATATTATGCAAAACATTTCCAAGTATTGCTCACAAAACTCCATTAAAATCCCCTTTGGTAGACCAGTCACTAGCTTCCCCAACTATGCCTGCCTGCCTGCCAAGTCGCTTCAGTCGTGTCCGACTCTGTGCGACCCCATGGACTGCAGCCTACCAGGCTTCTCCATCCCTGGGATTCTCCACGCAAGAACACTGGAGTGGATTGCCATTTCCTTCTCCAATGCATGAAAGTGGAAAGTGAAAGTGAAGTCGCTCAGTCGTGTCCGACTCTTAGTGACCCCATGGACTGCAGCCTACCAGGCTCCTCCATCCATGGGATTTTCCGGGCAACAGTACTGGAGTGGGGTGCCATTGCCTTCTCCCTCCCCAACTATAGCCATGTGTAAATGTGTAATCAACTTGCTTTTAAATGTCTCTGGAGACACAACTTACTTTGACAACTTTTAGAAGGCAGTCATGTATTTTTATGTTCCATGCTAATCTTTCCCACTCCTCTTGCAATTAAGGAAAATTCTTCCTCCTCACTTACTGCCCTTCCAACCACAGTGAAGGCAGAAAGAGCAAAAAGAACTTGGAGCCCTACACTTTCAGAATCAGAGGAGATTTTAGCAGTCATCTTACATTTTTGCATCTGGGTACCACCAACTCTGTGGTCTTAGAATCAGTTACTTAACCTCTCCAAGACTCAGTTTCCTCATCTGGGACTGTTATGTCCAGCTAATTGACTGGCTGTGAGAATTGATGACCAACATGTTTAAAACTTTTTTAAAGTTTTTTTGTTAAAAGTTTTTTTTTGTTTAAAAGAAAGTTCCTGACACATAAAGCTTAAGAAAGAGTTCAGTTCAGTTCAGTTCAGTCGCTCAGTCGTGTTCGACTCTTTGCGACCCCATGAACCGCAGCACGCCAGGCCTCCCTATCCATCACCAACTCCCAGAGTTCACTCAAACTTATGTGCATCAAGTTGGTGATGCCATCCAGCCATCTCATCCTCTGTTGTCCCCTTCTCTTCCTGCCCCCAATCCCTCCCAGCATCACGGTCTTTTCCAATGAGTCAGCTCGTCGCATCAGGTGGCCAAAGTACTGGAGTTTCATCTTTAGCATCAGTCCTTTCAATGAACACCCAGGACTGATCTCCTTTAGAATGGACTGGTTGGATCTCCTTGCAGTCCAAGGGACTCTCAAGAATCTTCTCCAACACCACAGTTCAAAAGCATCAATTCTTTGGCACTCAGCTTTCTTCACAGTTCAACTCTCACATCCATACATGACCACTGGAAAAACCATAGCCTTGACTAGATGGACTTTTGTTGGCAAAGTAATGTCTCTGCTTTTGAATATGCTATCTAGGTTGGTCATAACTTTCTTTCCAAGGAGTAAGTGTCTTTTAATTTCATGGCTGCAATCATCATCTGCAGTGATTTTGGAGCCCCCCGAAAATAAAGTCTGACACTATTTCCACTGTTTCCCCATCTATTTCCCATGAAGTGATGGGACCAGATACCATGATCTTAGCTTTCTGAATGTTGAGCTTTCAGCCAACATTTTCACTCTCCTCTTTCACTTTCATCAAGAGGCTTTTTAGTTCCTCTTCACTTTCTGCCATAAAGGTGGTGTCATCTGCATATCTGAGGTTATTGATATTTCTCCCAGCAATCTTGATTCCAGCTTGTGCTTCTTCCAGCCCAGCATTTCTCATGATGTACTCTGCATAGAAGTTAAATAAGTAGGGTGACAATATACAGCCTTGACGTACTCCTTTCCCTATTTGGAACCAGTCTGTTGTTCCATGTCCAGTTCTAACTGTTGCTTCCTGATCTGTATACATACTTCTCAAGAGGTAGGTCAGGTGGTCTGGTATTCCCATCTCTTTCAGAATTCTCCACACTTTATTGTGATCCACACAGTCAAAGGCTTTGGCATAGTCAATAAAGCAGAAATAGATGTTTTTCTGGAACTCTCTTCCTTTTTCCATGATCCAGCAGATGTTGGCAATTTGATCTCTGGTTCCTCTGCCTTTTCTAAAACCAGCTTGAGTATCTGGAAGTTCACGGTTCACGTATTGCTGAAGCCTGGCTTGGAGAATTTTGAGCATTACTTTACTAGCACGTGAGATGAGTGCAATTGTGTGGTAGTTTGAGCATTCTTTGGCATTGCCTTTCTTTGGGATTGGAATGAAAACTGACCTTTTCCAGTCCTGTGGCCACTGCTGAGTTTTCCAAATTTGCTGGCATATTGAGTGCATCACTTTCACAGCATCATCGTTCAGGATTTGAAATAGCTCAACTGGAATTCCATCACCTCCACTAGCTTTGTTCGTAGTGATGCTTTTTATTCC
>NW_011494863.1:9898171-9899907 GCF_000754665.1 Bison bison bison
GCTTTTTATTCCAAGCCCCTCTGATATATGTATGCATGCATGTGTTCTAAGTCAATTCAGTTGTGTCAAACTCTGTGTGACTGCATGGTTACAGCCCACCAGGCTCCTCTTTTCATGGGGATTCTCTGGGCAAGAGTACAGGCATGGGTTGCCATGCCCTCCTCCAGGGGATCTTCCCAACCCAGGGATCAAACCTACATCTTTTACATCCTCTTCATTTGCAGGCAGGTTCTTTACCACTGGTGCCACCTGGGAAGCTCCAATCTTATATGTATATATGTATATATATATATATATCATAAATATTATTGTAAACTAATTTAAATACGTTTTGGAACAGGGACTCTAAATCATTTAACAAATAACATAGAAGCCATTGAGTTCAACCTCTTTCCTGGTCCTTGATTATAAGAAACAAAAGGCAAATGAGTTGATCCCTCAAGTTGAATGGAAACAATGAGACCATACTGGCTACAAGCAGTGAGGTTGATTAGATGTAGCATCCTCTCATAGACTTAATCCAGGCCCAGCTTTTCTACCTGGGATGGCTGAAGATCACATCTTGAATGATCCACAGAAATAAAATCTCCAATTAAGATAAGCTAAAGAAAAAAATGTCAATCACTGTAGAGAAGAGATGAAGTATCAGGTGGCTGATAAGATCTGGATTTTGGAATGGAATAAGAAAACAGAAACCTTTCACCACAAATATTTTCACAATTCCTAATCAATAAACCACAGTCATCTTTAAAATTTAGGAGTAAAGTGTTAAAGATCTTCATTGAACCAGCAAACTTAGGATTTACAAGTGCATTTTGCCTTTAGCAAGAAAATCGGTAAGTTCTAGTCCCAAACATTTGATGCGTGTTCCTTTTGACTTTGGACATATCTTTGGACACTACACATCTTGTGTCTCTGTTTTCTTATGTGTAAACAGGGTATTGACTTACATCTGAGTTTTTATAAGAGGTTGTAATTGTAATGAATTAAAGATGGCCACATCTCCCATCCAGGGATAGGGGATTTGCATCCTTCCCACAGGGCTGCCCTGTGACTGATTTGACCAACAGAGTACATTGGAAGTGTTGTATGACAGTCCCAGGTTCAATTTTTAATAAGACTCTTGCTTTCTTGGAGTCAGGAGCTGTCATGTAAAAAATCTAGCATGCATCAACATGAGATCATGAATAGGGGTCACATGGGCAGAGAGAAGAGCCTGGCTGAGCCTAGCCTTCCAGATGACCCCACCAAGATGCCAGGTATGTAACTAAATGACCTTGGACCCTCCAGGCCAGTTCAGTCTCCAGTTAAAAGCCACCAAGTGACTTCAGCCAAGCCGAAGCTCCTGATGAACAGAACTGTGACATCTAATAATAATGCATGGTTGTATAAGGCATTAAGTTTTGGGGTAGATGTTACACCCAACCACAGAGGTAATCAGGTAGCATACAGTCGGAGGTAACTGTGGGGTTTACCAGCTGGGCAGTAATTCTCCTTCCAGGAGGTGATCCATATTTTGGGGGCAGAATTTTAGAGAAAGAGACCAATCTTTCTGCTCTTTTGTTATATTTTAGTTCCTCCAGTTATCTTTTAAGGAGGTGGAGAAGACAGAAAAGCACCAGTAGCTCAAGAAGAAACTAAAGCCCTTTTTCTTGGCATCCAAAGAGGGTCAGCAAGCTGCCAGTCACCTGGGGGATCTATGGGGAAGACCTCACAGTGATGTTCCCCAGGAGCCA
>NW_011494863.1:9900007-9900548 GCF_000754665.1 Bison bison bison
CAGGAGCCAGGCACAAGAAGGGGCTGAGAATGCAGCCATGAGCAGAGATAAAACTGTGGGTTCCAGTAAGGAAAAACTATAGGGGTGGAAGGACAGGGAAAGACTGCTTCCTGTCAGAGATGCAGAGGGCATCAGATCGAGTCTTTGCACATAATCCCACATGCAATGTGAAGATTTAATGTTTACTATGTTCTTCTTGGTTAAATATTCTTCTGTACACTCATGATAAGAAAACTTGCAAGAAGGGGAATATCAGTTGTCTAGGAAGGTGTCTCCTGAGTTATCACTGACTGAAAGAAAAAGGATAATCCACTAAAAATATAATCTGCAAAAATCTTAGAAGGGTTTATTGAACACACACAAAGGATTCCAAGGTATACTTTGATATATACGAACTGATCAATCTGTTAGTAGACACTGGATGATTATCCCACTGACCCTTCCAGACTAAGCCCAAGGGTCACATTCCCTGGAAAGCTCTTCTGGCCCCAAAAAGCTCAGGGGAGACTCTCTCCTGTCAGAGATGTGGATTGGTTCTTCA
>NW_011494863.1:9900670-9947160 GCF_000754665.1 Bison bison bison
CACAGGAGATGTGGGTTGAATCCCTGGATCGGGAAGACCCACTGGAGAAGGAAATGGCAACCCATTCCAGTATTCTTGCCTGGGAAATCCCATGGACAGAGGAGCCTGGAGGGATACAGTCTTGTGCTTAGTCACTCAGTAGTGTCTGATTCTTTGCAACCCTTTGGACTGTAGCCTGCCAGATTCCTCTGCCCATGAGGATTCTCCAGGCCAGAATACTGGAGGGGGTTGCCATGCCCTCCTCCAGGGGATCTTCCCGACTCAGGAATCAACCTCAGGTCTCCTGCATTGTAGGCGAATTCTTTACCATCTGAGCCGCCAGGGAAGCCCAGGCTACAGTCTATGGGGTTGCAAAGAGTTGGACATGACTGAGCAACTAAAGAGCAGCAGCAGCACATGACTTGCAGGATCTTAGTTCCCTGACCAGGGATTAAACCCGTGCCCCAGCAGTGAAAGTGCTGAGTCCTAACCACTGGACAACCCGGGAAATCCCTCTGCCCTGGTGCTTTACAGTACCTCGTATATATGGGTGACACAGCGTTTCTCTAGCTATATTATAATTGTTCACTTATTTCTCTGCTACAATTACTACTATTCAAATCATGTTGCTGTTGTTTAGTTGCCAAGTTGTGTCTGACTCTTGTACAACCCCCTGGACTGCAGTCCCCCAGACTCCTCTGTCCATGGAATTTCCCAGGCAAGAATACTGGAGTGGGTTGCCATTTCTTTCTCCAGGGGGTCTTTGTTACCCAGAGGTCAAACCTGCATCTCCTGCATTGGCAAGTGGATTCTTTACCACTAAACCACCAAGGAAGCCCATTCCTACTATACACACCACCTATTTTTTTAGGACACACTTTGTGTCAGAGTATTCTATGTTATTTTTAATTCCTACAGCAACTCTGCAAGGCAGCATTCAACATCCACACTTTAAATATAAAGAGGCTGAAGCCCATAGAATTTAATACACTTGCTGAACATCACACAGCCAGATATGGTAGAACTGGGACTGAATCCCACATTTGCCAAAGTTCATACCCTGGTAATGCTAACAAAAGGGCAAGGCTTGACACAAGCCTTCCTATCTAGACATAGGAAGGACTGTATGCAATGTCCTATAAGCTTTCTGAGCTAAGGACACAAGAAAAAAGACACATTTAAAGATGAAACGGACAGATAATACACAGGAATAATAACGAAGAAGCTACTGCAATAACCTAGAAACAAGATGAAAAAACTTTAAGACGGGGAAGATAGATTTGAAAGATATTTATGAAAATATAGCTAAGACTCGGCATTTGGCTGGTCATGGTAGATAAGTAAAAGATGCCCTCAAAGAATTACCTTTAAATGATGAAAAGTTAACTAATAAATGCACCTTTGATGTACAAAGTGGAAAAGGATAATATTTATGATGGAAATTTCCACTTTGGGATTAAGAAGACGTAAAGGTGCTTAAGGCAAGATGTTGAACAGGCAGCTGCCTGTTCTACAGAGACCAGAGGCATGGGACATGGAACATAGGACAAGACAGCAGGAGAGATGAAGGCAGAGGTGCTGATAAAGCCACAGGATGGCTGATCCCTCCAAAAAAAGAGAAAGAAGATATCCAGGGCTGGAAGGCTGAGGGTCTAACCTTGAAGGACACTCAACTATGCAACAGGAAGAAAAAGATGACTATCAGTGTCAGAGAGGGCACTCACAATAGCCACCAGGAATTCGCACTGGGACAGGGAAGCAATAATGGAATAATAATTGTGGCTAACTTTTACTGAACATTTACTAGTTGCCACACACTAGTATACCTTTTTTTGGCATATACTCAGTAATTTAATCTTCAGAACCTCCAAACGGAATATGGGACTTCTCAAGTGGCTCAGTGGTAAAGAATCCACCTGCCAATGCAGAAGACACAGAAGATGTGGGTTTGATCCTTGGGTTGGGGAGATCCCCTGGAGGAGGAAATGGCAACTCACTGCTGTATTCAAGGACCCTTATTCAACGGACATGAATCTGAGTAAACTCTGGGAGAGAGTGGAGGACAGAGGAGCCTGGCATGCGGCAGTCCATGGGATGGCAAAGAGTCGGACACAACTTAGCAACTGAACAACAACAAAATGGAATACACTATTAATATTATCAGACTTCCCTTGTGGCTTAGCTGGTAAAGAATCCGTCTGCAATGCAGGAGACCTGGGTTCGATCCCTGGGTTGGGAAGATCCCTGGAGAAGGGAAAGGCTACCCACTCCAGTATTCTGGCCTGGACAATTCCGTGGACTGTATAGTCCATGGGGTTGCAAAGAGTTGGACATGACTGAGCAACTTTTATTCATTCACTCATTAATATTATTAATGCAATTTTGCTGATGAGAAGACAAAAACCAGAGAATTTAAGTAACTTACTTAAGACCATATAATTGGTAATTAGTCAAAGCTGGGTTTGAATTTAGGAAACCTAGGATCCTAGGTCTCATTCTTCTACATGTATACATCAAGACTTCTAAAAGGGTAGAAAAACTAACACTAAAGTCATATCAAACCACAAGTCACATTTCAGAGCATTCTGTGCTCAGCTAAACATGCCTGGAGCAGCTACTATTGATCTGTAAGAACACAGAAACAGACGAGATAAAGACTGACTCTTAAGGAGCTGGTGAGAGACAGATAAATAAACCAATTATTTAAAAAGTGATAACTGCTGTGTTAATATTTAACATTCTCTCTCTTTTTTTAACATTCTATGGGAGCTCAGAGAAAGAAATAACAAATCTTCTTTGGGAATGAAGCTCAGCCAGTTAGTGGAGAAGGTGAGTACTGAAGAAGGGTGGATATTCACCTGGAAGTGAAGAGGAACTCAAGACACAGGTGCAACGTGGAATTATGAGGAATCACACCACACTCAGGAAATGATAACATACCACTCCCGGGTGGGAACAGAGACAGGAACACATAGACTGAGGATAATTCTGAGGAAAAGGACTGAAATACAAGCTAAGAATTTAGCCTATATTTAATAATGTGTCACCAAAAAACCTCTGGGGCTTTGCACACGCTGTTTCCTAGAACTGCTGCTCCCCACACCTCACCTTCTCCCTCTTCACCTACTGGCACCTACCTCACCTACAGACCCCAGCTTCAGCATCACTTCTTCTGATAGCTGTCCCTGCATAGGAGGTCACATGCTCCAACAACTCCTTTGACTTCCCCTTATTCTATTTCAATAACCACCAATTTTACTGTAATTATCTACCTACTATCTGTATTTTTCACTAAAATCTCTGTAATTCAGAGCTATTCTGATTGTTCACCATTGTACTCCCAGTGCTCTACTCAACTCAAAGCAATTAGTAAGCACTCAATAAATAGCTGATAAAATGAATATAAAAATAAGATTTCATATCCTCTAGCATGAACTTCAACTCAACAAATATTACTATTATATAAAAGCATGAACTTCAGAGAGTATGTGAGAAGCGGAAACTTGTAATCCCCACTCCTTGCAGAAATGCATTTCAATCCTGTTGGGAAAACAAATTAATTGTGTGACACAAGCTCACAGTGACAGACACTTTTCATTTATACACTGCAAAACTGAGTTGTGCTCCAGGGAGATCATTAAGAAATGCCAGCACATTTATCTCCAGCACAGGATGAAATATACAATCTTTGACTCAGAATTGTATGTTTCAGAAGCAAAACTGTTTTAAAAGAAAATGTGTGACTGAGTATCTGCTGGAGGAATTTTGCAGATAAAACACATCAAATTCCTGGGCTGCCAAGAGAAAGGATGGCAATTCAGATGGACACATAAAAGAGAAGCTCATGCGGTGCTACAGATAATGGTATCCTCAATGAAGAGAAAGGGAACTACATTTGAGCTAAATACAGGGCAATACACAGCATGATCAGAGAAAGAGCATCAGTGGCAAAAAGTCAAGAAGTACAGTATGCGAAGCCAGTGGAAGGACCTATCGATATATGCCTTAGTGTAAAGAAGACTTGGGGATGACACACCTCTGTCGTGTTGTGGAGACTCCATAAAGATACCTGTCAGTCTTCAGGTCAGCTTAAGAGAAGTTGATAGCTGCTATTCATGTCGCCCAACATCCCTCTTTCCAGAGGGAAATGAAATGTCATTTTCCTGTGATGGATGCTTCTGGTAAAGGTGGCAGTCACAGGGCCTCATCTCTGCCCAGCAACCATATGTGTCAGCCCCACACCATGATGATTAGTCAAGAGGAGAGTGTCTGGCTCAGGCACAGTCAATAGTCTTCAATGAGAAATAGCATTTAGGTTTATCTTCTTTGGATTCATGAGGTAAGGATGCTTTAAGACTCATGCTGCCTACAGCTATTCTTCAACCCAGCCTGAGAATGAATCCAACAAGTAAACAGCATAGGGACAGAGAGGGACAGACACAGAGAAATAGAGACACAGAGAGAAGGACAGAGAGAAAGAGAAGGAAAGAGGAGACAAAGGAGAGCGAGCAGAGATACCGGGAGAGAGCTAGACTAGATGATAATGGTCAAACCCTGCAGAGCCATGTCTGAAGCCTGACTTTTCAGCTACAAATCAATCAGTTTATTTTCTGTCACACAATAATGAAAAAGACCTTACTAAAATATCACCCGAGAAGCAGGTTGGTAAAAACACTACCCTCAGGCAATTCATTAGGACATATAAAGAGAAAGCCCTCTTCAAGGTCTTATTTAAAACATAAAACCATTGAGTAAACTAAAAATACATTCACATAACAAGTATGCTTATTGCATTGAAATGATCGGCGTTTAGAGGGGACTATTATTTACAGTTGTTAACTCTAGAGTATACAGTTGTGGGGGTGGAGAGGAAGAAATGGGGACATTTTTATGTTTTACTTGTGAAATAATGACTTTTTTACAATGCTCAGATAGTATTGTTATGATATTTTAAAACTATAATGATTAGAAAGGACCTTGGTGAACGAAATCAAACACAAGGTCATGAACTGGAGTTGGACGAATGAAGATGAAGGTGAGGGTCATCGTGAGGAAGAATCTGCTAATAGGAGATGGTGAGGGCTCCCCTGGGGGGAGACTTTAGGGCATTTTGTGAGCAAGCAGAGAACTCTTTGGTCAGAAAGATGTCCATGCTCCCCACCTTGTTCTGACCCCAGAAGGAACTTCTCACACCTATGTCAGAATGTTCTCAGAGATTTGAGGAATGTGCTATCCGAGGAGCATGTCCAGCTAAAAGCCCTCTGTGGACACACTTACAGTCAAGAAGTGTTAACTTCCAATAAAGAGAAAACTGAGTGCATATTTCAGAAATTAGTAAAAATGACCAAGATCCAAATGACCATCCAGCCTAGCCAACACTACTCTCTACTGCTCCCAGATAACCATTTTAATAGTTTGGTACAATTTCATTCCTACTTTCTCTCATACACACTAACTCATGTACACCCAGATACAAACATCTACATATTTATTTTCCAAAAGTGAAATTACTCTAAACATTAAAGTCTGAAACTTTCTTCCCCCCCTACACATAATATACCAGTGATATCTTTCTAGGACATCACACATAACTCTTTCTTATGGTTTTAATGGTTGCATTATATTTCACTTTAAAAATTAGCATTTTATTACAAATACTTGGTTGGTTTTAATTTTCACAGTAAACCTTAGATTTAAAACAACCAATTATACGTAAAGCTTTAATGCTGTTTTTGACCTCCCATGACCCATATTATGTGATGCATGTATTTTAATCATATTTTGGAAATTATTTCTAATGAGTCAATAAACTTTCATTAACAGGTTTCAGTCCTCAAAGCACTAGGAAGCACAGTGGATAGAGAAAGATAGCTAGAGTAATGCATTATATGTGTGTATATATATATATATATAATTTTAACTTTTTATTTTATATTGGAGTATAGCCAATTAACAATGCTGTGATGGTTGCAAGTGCACAGCAGAACAACTCAGCCATACATAGGCATTTAATAATATATTAATGGAGTCTTGCATTTTGCTTTGATACAGAGGTCTACCATCTGGGTGGAATTAGGAATCAAGGTGAGCATTCTTGGTCGAGAGGCACTACCTACATCAGTCACCCCAAAGACTCAGAGCAGCTTTAGAGAGGACAAGACATCCTGCTAGATGTCACTTGGTGAGCAGTAATATCACACTTCGCTGAGACATTCATTCTGTACTTCAGCCCAGCCTGCCCCAGCCCAGTTGTAATGGCTGGGAGGAGCACAGCAAAATAGAAGCTAGATACAAATAAGATCCCACTCTTTCAGGCTAAACTGTCCTGTAACATCTAGAGTGAACCTTCCAGCTCAATGAGAATGTCACTCTTGGGACAGAAAATGATGGGAGATAAATGGCAAGTTTCCAAGACTCTCAGAAGAAAACAAAATCATTTGACTTCATTTATTAATAACTTATGGTATTGGAGTTTCTGACGTCCACTCTCAGAGAAAGAAATGGAATTATTGGCAGCACTGTTCAAAAAGAGAAATGTGCTGAACATTCCATTTGTTCAACGGTATTTATAAAATTCCTAAATCAGTATTTATGTAATTACTGGTTAACTGACAGTCTCCCAAATAAAACGTAAGTTCTGTGAAGGCAAGAGCTTTGTCCTTACTCATACTCTTGCACTTTTTCCCATGGCAGGGGGACAGAGACATTTAAGAGAAAAAAATGAAAGAAAAATCAGTTGTGGTTTTAATCACAATTGCACTAAGTTTTTAAAGGAGAAGACTGGATCTGACCAGCTCAGAGAGGACTTCTGCAAGAAGCAGAGGATTGAGCTAAAATGTGAAACATATGCAAGAGAGGAGGGAGCAAAGGAGCTTTGTGGGCAGAGGGATGAGCCAAGGCCCTGAGGTGGCTGAGTACAGAGCACTAGAAAGGTCAAGAGTGAGGCTGGTGAAGGGCATCAGGAGCATAAAGTGGGGCTGGACATATAGGTAGCAAATAGATGATGCAAAACTCTACAAGCCAAGGAGTTTGGTCTTATTTTTGGTGCAATGAATAGCCATTGAAGGGTTTTAAGCAAAAGAACAACAGGATAAGAGCTGCAGTATTAGAAGAGAGCTTGTAAACACTGAGTGGATTAGAGGGGATAAAAGGAATGTGGGGAAAATAATTAGGAGGTTGTTGCAGTGATATCCAAAAGACAACAATAGTCTGGACTAGAATGACAGAGATGGGAAGAAATAGACTCAGATCTGTGATGGAAGGAAAGTAAATAGGACTTGTCATTACTTAAATGCAGTGGATAAGGAAAGACCACATTAAGAGTAACTACCTGGTTTCTAGGTGTGGCAGCTGCTGGAAAAGCTACTCACTGAGAAGGAGGTCCAAGTTTGGTAAGAAAGACCATGGGTTGTATGGACAGAAACTGAAATTAGCATCCACTAACATTGAGGGCTGTGCCAAGCTGGGTCAATGCTATGCTTTAAATGGATCATCTAATTCATCCTAACTGCCATCCTATAAAATAGGTGCTGCTGCTCCCATTTTTAGAGATGAGAAAACTGAGATTTGGAAAGGCTTAGTAATTTATTGCCATTCTCAGAGCTAAAAATTGGCTGAGCTGGGATGTGAACCTGGATTTCCTTGGTCTAAAGCAGATGGTTCTTAATTACCAGCCCATACTGCTTCATGACAACTGAGGTCTACTTAGGAAAAAATTCATGGTTTCAAAAGGGCATGATACTTACCCTAGAACTCTGAAGCCAAACCTTCCTCGGAAACCTTCAGTTTTCCTCTCCAGGCCTCCCAGAACAACTGTCCACATCAGCAAGATGATTCTACACTTTCTCCCATCCTTCACTCCCCACCCACTCAGGCTTTTGGCCAACCTTCAAGGTTACCTCCAGTTGCCCTCATCTCCTCAATTTTGCCTTCTCTGAATTAATATGATATTTTCAGTCTCACCACTTAGTTTGGCAACACTTACATGAGGGCTACCCTGCAGGATGTCCATATATTCTCAGCTTCCTCACATTTTATTTTTCCTATTGTAGATTTTTTTTTTAACAGTATGTACTGACTGTCTTATAAAGCCTTTCAAGCACTGAAGTCAGATTGTCGTAAATAAGCTAATAAACACAAAAACTGTGACACTCTGGTTCTGGCGGCCAACCAACAGCTCTGCTTTACCAATGTTATTATCTCTAGTTGTCGAGTGGAATCTCATTGCATTTAAATTACACACATTCATCTATATATTCTTGGCAGAGCAAGAGACAGAGAACATGCACATTTTAAACAGAGCAGGCCATTATGCATGCCATTCTAATCCATAAACACGTGTCCCATAAAATAGATGAATTAACTGATTTGAGTCCCTAAGGATCTTTTCCAGTATGAGTAATTACCTGGACAAACTCTGATTTTAGTGTATAAAGGTATATATTTTAGATAAACCACAATCTAATTTTAAGTCAACTATTCTTCCTATTGCTCTATTAAGGAACCTATCCTAGTGACCTATCCCAAGATTAGGGGGAAAGTTGGGTCTCCTGGACTAATAAAGAGACAGTAAGAGATTGTCCCTGGCAATTCTGATAACACAAGACTTTCACACCATACTTTCTTTTGGGATCTACCCCTAAGATATGACTACAGTGATGGCAGTATATGTTCGGTTAATCATCTGACTTTTAAATTGTATTCTCCCTTTATTATTGAAAATAAATAAGCAGGAACTAGAAAATGAAAAGTGCTGATACAACTGATAAACACATGTCTCCAACAAATGAGGCAAAGATCGAAATCATTAGGCCTCCTGAAGTCAAATGTGAAAAAAGAAGAACCCAGCTATGCAAAAGGAATGGAATTCTAACTTGGGTCCAAAAAGCAAACAATTATTAGGGATTTTATAATCACCTTTGATTTTTTGGAAAAGAGCCTCCCCGGTCACAGGCACAAATCTAAATATGCACATAAAATTATGATACAGGTGCATTATCAGAAGGTTGTATTCAAACAGAACATTATCACTCTGAACTACCCTGCTGCCTACTTGGCAGATAGGTTAATTCTTGCTTCTCAGCATCCTCAGGATTTTCTTCGTGCCATCAGCATACAATTTCAGGCTTACCTATGGGAAACATGGTTGCCGGTACCTATCACTATTTAGACTGTAAGCTCCTTGCAGGCAGCTTCTAGGCCTTACTCATCTCTGTGTCTGCAGTGCCTTAGAGAATGCCTGAGTAAAAGAGGGTGCTGTACAAAAGCCGGAGAGTGAATAAATAAGTGAACAGCCAGATTTACCTCTCTGAGATTCATTTCCTCTTATGAATCAAAGAAGAAAAAAGACACAGCCCAATGGCCATCAGGTTGTTGTCTCCAGTACGGAGCTACACTTTGTACACAGTTCTGGCCTTACCTATCCAGAGAAATGCAGCACAGGTGAAAAATCGATGCTGTTGTGAGCAGGACATCCAGAGATGTCCGGACAAGGCAGAACATCTCCCCGTAAATCCAGATGTCTTGAACCAGCTCAATGGCACCAAAGGGCATCACCAGCACTGACACCAGCAGATCCGCAAAGGCAAGAGACACAATGAAATAATTGGTTTTTATTTTCCTGTGGGTGAAAAAGTGTAAGGGAGGAGGCAATGGGAAGGATGAAGGAAAGAGGTTAGGGGAAAAGGAGCAGGGAAGAAAAGAGAAGGAAAAGGAAGCAAAGAAATAAGGGAAGAAGGGAGGAAAGAAAAGGAGAGAAAAGTCAGATGTGCAACATATGCTGTGAGATTCAGTTTCCCCATCTGTCTTGTGTGTGGTCCAGTCACTTTGGACTTCTCCAGACCCCTGGCACCATAAGTCCTCTCTTGCCCTCGTCTGTGACCACACTGGCCTGACTTGAGCTCCCCCATGCACAGAGACCCTCCCGAGGGTCTTTATGGGGTGTTTTCTCTCCCTACTGTTGGCCTAGCTATACCCTACCAACTCGTTGAGCCTGGTTTAGTCATTCCCAGGAATCCCTCCCAAGGTGCCCCCCTCACAAAGAGAGTCAAATTCCACCATCTTCTACTTTTAGACTGACTACCATGTGCCTCACATTTGTCACAGTGCTTAGAATTTCGTTTTTATGTTTTCTTGATTAGAGCATGTCTTACTTTAAGAGGAAGATAGCAACAGATGGGACAGAACTGAACCTTTCATCCCCTTTTGTGGCCTGGTGGATCTTAATCTAGGCTGCACAATAGAATCACCTAGTAAATGTGTCTAAATATCAATGCCCAGGTCTTGCCCTGGATCTATTACTTAAGGGACTCTGTGTGATGAACCCACTTACCCACCCCTAAGTTCACCAAATAAAATATACGGCACTCAGTTAAATGTGAACCTCAGATACACAACAAATAATTTTCTAATATAAGTACATTCCAGATATCATGTCAGACACACTCCTGCAATACATTAGTAATTTTAAAAGAGTCTTTAGGTGATTCTAATTGCAGCCAAGGATGAAGTGGAAAGAGCAGAAGACCAAGGTTTAAATTCTAGATCAGCCACTAGTCAGCTATCCTTTTGGGGCTTCCCTGGTGGCTTAGATGGTAAAGAATCTGCCTACAATGCAGAAGACCCAGGTTCAATCCCTGAGTAAGGAAGATCCCCTGGAGAAGGGAATGGCAACCCACTCCAGTATTCTAGCCTGGAGAATCCCATGGACAGAGGAGCCTGGTGGGTTATAGTCCATGAAGTCACAAAGAGTTGGACATGACTGAGCGACTAAGCACACACACAGCTATCCTTTCTTTGAATCAGTTAATAAAGTGAGGAGGTTAGATATGCTCTCAGACATTACATATAGTGATCACAACTATTGCAGAAAAAACAACATAGGAAAAAAGTCAGGATGGAAATGCACTTACATGCTTATACTTGTTATGTCAGAACTATGAGATTATATGTGATTTTTTTCCCCTGCTCCATCTTCCAAACATCATTGCCATGTATCTTTTTCCCTTCATAGCTATAAATTCTAGTGGAAATTATAAATTCAGACTCCAGTTCTCCATGGAGAGCCCCAAACTCCACCCAGGTTTTCTCATGAGGTTGCCTCACATGACTCACCTGAGCTGCCTGTCCCTGCACACAGCCACCATCACCAGCAGGTTCCCCAAGATAGCCATCAGGATAACTGCTGAGAGAAATGTGAGCAGCACGACCTTCTCCACTGACCTGAAACCCGCCTTGGAACTGGAAGACACACAAACACGAAGAACTGAAGGAAACTCTTAAGACACAAAAAGAAAATTAGTTTTTTCCTTCATTCATTTTCAGAAAAGTAACTTCACTGTCGAAGCTGCAAACACACATGTATTGTACACCTAATACATGCCAATGTTTGCACTTGTCACTTTACATGTTATTCTGGTTAACTCCTACATAATGAGAAGGAGGAGGCTCAGAGAGGTGTTAACTACCCTGAGATTGCACAGTAATTCTCTATGAGAGAACTTGAGGCTTTCCTTCAAGAGCACTGAGCTTAGCTTGTGCTCAGAAAGCTTATTTGGTTGATTCTTGTTTGGCACACCAACACAGCTAGGTTGTAAGCTCCATGATGCAGGGACATTGCCTGTTTTCTCCATTGACAATTCAATTTCAATACATCATTCATATTTAGTGAAAGAAGGAATGATGGCATCAAATGAGCAAATGAAGGTAACCTGAACCAGTAATATGTGTGAACACAAAGGCCATCTGTGTTCAGTACCTCATCCCAGTCCACACAGAAGCTTCTGTGTGCAGGTGGGCTGTCCAAGGACTAGGTCACGGCTTGAAGGTTGTTTGTTCCTAAATGGCTGACTTGGACAAACTGTTCTTGGATTATGTGAAGCCCACTGGAAATACAGAATCCATCAATAAACCCAGGGATTCCTTTCACTGCCTTGAACTACATTTCTTTTTGTGCCCAATACAACAGTTCAAATTTGAGCACTTGTGAATTTTAGCAACTGATTCATTTCTATAAACCCAGCCCTCCTAATGTCAATTCAACATTCTGTCTTACTAACTTGGAAGTGAGTGTCCCCTGTCGATAAAAGCACAATAAATGCAGATTGTTCAGAAGCTGCAGGGAAATGTTTGCTTTTTAATATGTTTTTTAAAATGTTCTTTTTAAATGAAGTTTCAAAGGATCTTAAAACTTTTAGACCCAAACACACATTTCAATATGGAGAAACTAAGACTCAGTGAGAGGAACTGAGTTGCCAGAGTGTGTTAGCATCTAGACCAGGAGAAGCTAACTCTGTTAGCCAGTAATCCAAGTCTATGCCCTGACCAATAATGCTGAAGAAGCTGAAGTTGAACGATTCTATGAAGACCTACAAGACCTTCTAGAACGAACACCCAAAAAAGATGTCCTTTTCATCATAGGGGACTGGAATGCAAAAGTACAAAGTCAAGAAATACCTGGAGTAACAGGCAAATTTGGCCTTGGAGTACAGAATGCAGCAGGGCAAAGGCTAATAGAGTTTTGCCAAGAGAATGCACTGGTCATAGCAACACCTTCCAACAATACAAGAGAAGACTCTACACATGAACAACACCAGATGGTCAATACCAAAATCAGATTGATTATATTCTTTGCAGCTAAAGATGGAGAAGCTCTATACAGTCAGAAAAAACAAGACTCAGGGCTGACTGTGGCTCAGATCATGAACTCCTTATTGCCAAATTCAGACTTAAATTGAAGAAAGTAGGGAAAATCACTAGACCATTCGGGTATGACCTAAGTCAAACCCCTAATGATTATACAGTGGAAGTGAGAAATAGATTCAAGGGATTAGATCTGATAGACAGAGTGCCTGAAGAACTATGGATGGAGATTTGTGACATTGTACAGGAGGCAGGGATCAAGACCATCTTCAAGGAAAAGAAATGCAAAAAGGCAAAATGGTTGTCTAAGGAGGCTTTACAAATAGCTGAGAAAAGAAGAGAAGTGAAAGGCAAAGGAGAAAAGGATAGATATACCCATTAGAATGCAGAGTTCCAAAGAATAGCAAGGAGAGATAAGAAAGCCTTCCTCAGTGAACAGTGCAAAGAAATAGAGGAAAACAATAGGATGGGAAAGACCAGAGACCTCTTCAAGAAAATTAGAGATACCAAGGAAAATTTTCATGCAAAGGTGGGCACAATAAAGGTCAGAAATGGTATGGACCTAAGAGAAGCAGAAGATATTAAGAAGAGGTGGCAAGAATACACAGAAGAACTATACAAAAAAGATCTTCATGACCAAGATAATCATGATGGTGTGATCACTCACCTAGACCCAGACATTCTGGAATGTGAAGTCAGGGGGGCCTTGGGAAACATCACTAGGAACAAAGCTAGTGGAGGTGATAGAATTCCAGTTGGGCTACTGAAAATCCTAAAAGATGATGCTGTGAAAGTGATGCACTCAATATGCCAGCAAATTTGGAAAACTCAGCAGTGGCCACAGGACCAGAAAGGGTCAGTTTTCATTCCAATCCCAAAGAAAGGCAATGCCAAAGAATGCTCAAACTGCCGCACAGTTGCACTCATCTCACACACTAGTAAAATGATGCTCAAAATTCTCCAAGCCAGGCTTCAACAGTACGCGAACCATGAATTTCCAGATGTTCAAGCTGGATCTAGAAAAGGCAGAGGAACCAAATATCAAATTGCCAACATCTGTTAGATCATTGAACAAGCAAGAGAGTTCCAGAAAAATATCTACTATTGCTTTATTGACTATACCAAAGCCTTTGACTGTGTGGATTACAACAAACTCTGGAAAATTCTTCAAGAGATGGGAATACCAGACCACCTGACCTACCTCTTGAGAAATCTGTATACAGATCAGGAAGCAACAGTTAGAACTGGACATGGAACAACAGACTGGTTCTAAATAGGGAAAGGAGTACATCAAGGCTGTATATTGTCACCTGCTTATTTAACTTATATGCAGAGTGCATCATGAGAAACACGGGGCTGGATGAAGCACAAACTGGAATCAAGATTGCTGGGAGAAATATCAGTAACCTCAGATATGCAGATGACACCACCCTTATGGCAGAAAGTGAAGAAGAACTAAAGAGCCTCTTGATGAGAGTGAAAGAGGAGAGTGAAAATGTTGGCTTAAAGCTCAACATTCAGAAAACTAAGATCATGGCATCTGATCCCATTACTTCATGGCAAATAGATGGGGAAACAATGGAAGCAGTGAGAGACTTTATTTTTGGGGCTCCAAAATCACTGCAGATGGTGACTGCAGCCATGAAATTGAAAGACGCTTGCTCCTTGGAAGAAAAGTTATGACCAACCTAGACAGCATATTAAAAAGCAGAGGCATGACTTTGCCAACAAAGATCCGTCTAGTCAAAGCTATGGTTTTTCCAGTAGTCATGTATGGATGTGAGAGTTGGACTATAAAGAAAGCTGAGCACCGAAGAATTGATGCTTTTGAAATGTGGTGTTGGAGAAGACTCTTGAGAGTCCCTTAAACAGCAAGAAGATCCAACCAGTCCATCCTAAGGGGGATCAGTCCTGACTATTCATTGGAAGGACTGATGCTGAAGCTGAATCTCCAATACTTTGGCCACCTGATGTGAACTGACTCATTTAAAAAGACCCTGATGCTGGGAAAGATTGAAGGCGGGAGGAGAAGGGGATGACAGAGGATGAGATGGTTGGGTGGCATCACAGACTCAGTGGACATGAGTTTGAGTAAGCTCCCAAGTTGGTGATGGACAGGGAGGCCTGGAGTGCTGCAGTCCATGGGGTCACAAAGAGTCAGACATGACTGAGTGACTAAACTGAATGAACTGGGCACACAGGTCCCAACAAGAAAGAATATCTTCACTGACCTCTTTTGATTGGAAACCAAAATAGCTTCTAGTTTGAAATGGCAGCAGCCCGCCAAGTCTGGGCTCTGGCTTTGTCTGAAACCTTTTTGTTAAACCTGGCATGGAAGACAAGATGACAACTGGAATAAAGAATCAGAAATTTCCACTCAGCTCACAAGTAGCTTTGTTGCTTCACTGAAGTCCTTATGGCTGGATTCAAATGAAAAGAATTTTAGGTTATGTCCATCTAAATCACCCTTCTGCACCTAAATTCCAACTGTTGCTGGTACAAATCATAGACAGGTGAGATTTAACTCGATGAGGAAAGACTTCAGTAGGCTGCTTAGCCCACCCCAAACTATTTCAATTTTAGGCCATGTTAATTGAGGTAAAGTGTCTAATAAAGGAGGTAATAATGCTTTTTGTCTTGTCTTCTTGGAGGCTCTGACTCAGAACCCTTGTGAAATTTGTTCCCCTTTCTAGGTCAAGGCTATGGTTTTTCCAGTGGTAATGTATGGATGTGAGAGTTGGACTGTGAAGAAAGCTGAGCGCCAAAGAATTGATGCTTTTGAACTGTGGTGTTGGAGAAGACTCTTGAGAGTCCCTTGGACTGCAAGGAGGTCCAACCAGTCCATCCTAAAGGAGATCAGTCCTGGGTGTTCATTGGAAGGACTGATGTTGAAGCTGAAACTTCAGTACTTTGGCCACCTCATGGGAAGAGTTGACTCATTGGAAAAGACTCTGATGCTGGGGGTGGATTGGGGGTGGGAGGAAAAGGGGACGACAGAGGACAAGATAGCTGGATGGCATCACCGACTCGATGGACGTGAGTCTGAGTGAACTCCGGGAGATGGTGATGGACAGGGAGGCCTGGCGTGCAGTGATTCATGGGGTCACAAAGAGTCAGACATGACTGAGCGACTGAACTGAACTGAACTAGGTCTCTAAACTTGTGCCTTCTTCCTGGAATGCTTCTTCTCAATATTCATGTCTCAGATTAAAGTTCACCCCATTTAATTGCTACACTCAAACATTTTTCATTTTCTTATAACCTTTATTGTTATCCAGAATAATAACTTCTGCTATTATTGTCTGTGCCCTACCTCCACAGGCTGACTTTTGGTTATCTTTTTCACCACAATTCCTAGTGCCTGGCACAGTGTCTAACCTATACTGTGTGCAGTGTAAAGGTAGATGCAGCATATAGGAAGTGCATGATCACTTGCTGAGAGAAAGATATTGAATCATAATGGTGAGGTTTATTCTTCAATGTCTTTGGACAGGTTGCAGGTATAGAAAAGGTTTTACCTAGACAAGAGGAGACCCTAGGATGAAACATAAAAGCTATTTTTAACTCTCTGAGGACATCCTTTGAAATAAGAGTAGATTTATGCATTGATTCATTCAACAATACTTTCTAAGCACCTGCCCTGCATTAGGCATTGTTGTAGCCTTAGAGCAGCAGAAATAAGCAAAATGGAGAGCAATAAATAGATAAGCAAGAATATAGATACATTTAGTTAGTAATATGAACTGCAAGTGGGGGCTGAAAGCCTGGTTATTAAATGGGGGTTGTCAGTGAAGCTCAGCGATAGGATTGTCACAGCTTATGACCTCCAGGTTATGTAACTATGTGGGACCAGTGAACAGTCTCTAAACAGTGGCTCTCTACGTTGGCTGCATATGGAAATCACCTGAAGAGCCTTAGAAAATGCTGATACTAGAACCCGATTCTCAAAGACTCTGATTTAGTTACTCTGGGTCGCAGCCTGAATATTAGAATTTTTAAAAACTCCCAAGTGATTCTGATGTGCAACCAAAGTTAAGAATCACTGCTAAAAGGAGGGAAGGGCTTCCCTGGTGGCTCAGAGGTTAAAGCGTCTGCCTGAAATGAGGGAGACCTAGGTTTGATCCCTGGGTCAGGAAGATCCCCTGGAGAAGGAAATGGCAACCCACTCCAGTATTCTTGCCTGGAGAATCCCATGGATGGAGGAGCCTGGTGGGCTACAGTTCACGGGGTTGCAAAGAGTTGGACACGACTGAGCGTGGGCACAATATCTTTCTAATAACTAAGGATGATCCACAGTAGCTTCCCAGTGTCGTTCTGAGTGCCCTGGCTCAGGAAGTGTTTAAGAATATCTAGGTGTCAATTAGATACGACTTCACATATTAGGATAGTTATTATAAAAACAAAACAAAACTGAAAAATAACAAGTGTTGGTGAGAATGACAATAAGCTGGAACTTCAGTGCATTTCTGATAGAAATGTAAAATGGTACAACTGCTATGGAAAATAGTTTGGTGCTTTCTCAAAATGCTAAATATAGAATAACTATGTGATTCAGCAGTATCAGTCCTAGGTGTACACTCTGAAGAATCAAAAGCATGGACATGAATAGAGATATTCACTCCAATGTTCATAATAGCATTATTCACAATAGCCAAAAGGTAGAAACAACTCAAGAGTCAATCAACAGGTGAAAGAATAAAAAGAATGCAGCACATACACACTATGGAATTTTTGTTCAGTCATAAAAAGATATTAAGTTCTCATCCATGCTACAATATGGATAAACCGTCAAAACATTATGCTCTGTGAAATTAACCAGACACAAAAAGACAAACATTGTATAATTCCATTTATACGAACAGCCTAAAACAGGCAAATTCTTAGAGAAACAAAGTAGAATAGTGTTTACCAGGGGCTGGGATAGGTAGAGGAGAGGGGAATGGGGATTTATTTAATGAGTATAGAATCTCTATTTGGGGTGATGAAAAATTCTGGAAATGGATAATGGTAATGGCTGCACACCACTGTGAGTGATCATCTTGCCACTCAATTGTACATGTAAAATGGTTCCTGTATATATTAACTAAGTTTTATGTCGTGTACGTTTTATCACAATAAAAAAGAATACATCAGTTCAGTTCAGTTGCTCAGTCATGTCCAACTCTTTACAACCCCATGGATGCAGCACGCCAGGCCTCCCTGTCCATCACCAACTCCTGGAGTTCACCCAGACTCACGTCCAATGAGTTGGTGATGCCATCCAACCATCTCATCCTCTGTCATCCCCTTCTCCTCCCGCCTTTAATCTTTCCCAGCATCAGGGTCTTTTTAAATGAGTCAGTTCACATCAGGTGGCCAAAATATTGGAGATTCAGCTTCAGCATCAGTCCTTCCAACGAATATTCGGGACTACTTTTCTTTAGGATGGACTGGTTGGGTCTCCTTGCTGTTTAAGGGACTCTCAAGAGTCTTCTCCAACACCACATTTCAAAAGCATCAATGCTTTGGTGCTCAGCTTTCTTTGTAGTCCAGCTCTCACATTCATACATGACTACTGGAAGAACCATAGCTTTGACTAGACGGATCTTTGTTGACAAAGTCATGTCTCTGGGTTGGTCATAACTTTTCTTCCAAGGAGCAAGCGTCTTTCAATTTCATGGCTGCAGTCACCATCTGCAGTGATTTTGGAGCCCCAAAAAATAAAGTCTGACACTGTTTCCATTGTTTCCCCGTCTATTTGCCATGAAGTAATGGGACCAGATGCCATGATCTTAGTTTTCTGAATGTTGAGCTTTAAGCCAACATTTTCACTCTCCTCTTTCACTCTCATCAAGAGGCTCTTTAGTTCTTCTTCGCTTTCTGCCATAAGGGTGGTTCATCTGCATATTTGAGGTTATTGATATTTATCCTGGCAATCTTGATTCCAGCTTGTGCTTCTTCCAGCCCAGCATTTCTCATGATGTACTTTGCATATAAGTTAAATAAGCAGGTGACAGTATACAGCCTTGATGTACTCCTTTCCCTATTTGGTACCAGTCTGTTGTTCCATGTCCAGATCTAACCGTTGCTTCCTGATCTGTATACAGATTTCTCAAGAGGTAGGTCAGGTGGTCTGGTATTCCCATCTCTTTCAGAATTTTCCAGAGTTTGTTGTGATCCACACAATCAAAGGCTTTGGAATAGTCGATAAAGCAATAGTAGATGTTTTTCTGGAACTCTCTTGCTTGTTCAATGATCTAACAGATGTTGGCAATTTGATATTTGGTTCCTCTGCCTTTTCTAAATCCAGCTTGAACATCTGGAAATTCATGGTTCGCGTACTGTTGAAGCCTCGCTTGGAGAACTTTGAGCATTACTTTACTAGCGTGTGAGATGAGTGCAATTGCGCAGTAGTTTGAGCATTCTTTGGCATTGCCTTTCTTTGGGATTGGAATGAAAACTGACCCTTTCCAGTCCTGTGACCACTGCTGAGTTTTCCAAATTTACTGGCATATTGAGTGCATCACTTTCACAGCATCATCTTTTAGGTTTTGAAATAGCCCAACTGGAATTCTATCACCTCCACTAGCTTTGTTCCTAGTGAATACATGGATGACCCTATATCAGGATGCTATATGGTTTCTTGTACTTGAGGCAGGTAGGGCTAACTGATTTTAGGTCCCTCTCTTGTCTATGGACAGTATTTGAACATATCCTCAGAACATAGATTGTCCATCAACCACACCCTCACCATAAGAACCATCTCCCCTGAACTGCCTTTCCTCTTGCAGAAGAAAAGAACAGATTCAGAGTCTGAAGTGAACACCTTTGGCTCCAGAGAATGTATATTTCAAATTAAGTGGGAATGTCAGGGTCAGAGATCCCCAAGTTCAATGTTATGGTTCATTTATGGCATGCCAATTAGGAGCTAGATACAGTGAAACTTTGCAAGGGCAAGGCAAAATGTAACCACAGAATTTTTAATTAGGCAGAATTGTCCTTTGAACTAAACTTAAGTCCAGTCAAGATAATTAAAATAAGTTAGGAACTATGTCTACTAACTTCATGGTAGGTCCTTGGATTACCTCTGACACCCTTCAAGATTACTTTCAACCACCACCAGACAATTCTCATCTGGCCAAAGGGCTGGCCACTCCACTAAATCGGTTCTTTGACAGTTATTCTTATGAGAAATTTTACTTTCTCTCCCTCTCTTCTTTTGCTTTTCCAGTGATCTCTTGACCCATGAATAAGGAAATTCCATGAATTTGCTGGCTTTGTTTACCACTTTCTCTGTTCTTAACAAATGAATATCTATGACAATAATTCTGGGTAAATTTTTACATAGGTTATTATACATGAAAATGGATTGTAAATGACAAAATGTAATATAAACAAGCAATCACTGTTATTAATACCAGAAGCCCATATAGGGACAATAGCTAAGGAAATTTTAGGTTATGCTCTGATATATCATCCAGAATAATTGGTCTCAAGGGCATACACAGACATCTCTCTTCCCCCCACTCCTGCACTCCCACTGGCTTTGTTAAAATAGCTATGTAATTTCAAAATTTTCTGAGCCTCAGTTTCATTCTGGGTCAATTGAGGAAGTCAGAGTAAATCTCTTATTTATCAGATATATATTTATTGCCAACCATATGCCAAAATCTATGCCAAGCACTAGGATTCAGCAGTAAAGAAGGTGGATAGTGTCCCCACCTTCACAGAGTTCACCACTGATGAAAGTACATAACTAACAAAGAAATACAGTTTGTGATCAGTGTTTCAAAGTTACACTCTTAAACCTTAGTGCTCATATGTTTCTTTTGGGAATATTGTTAGGCTGCAGATTCTGCTTATTTTAGCCTAACATGGGGTCTGGGGTTCTGCGTTCCTCACAAGCCCACATACAGGCTCATGAAGAGCATCAGTGATGCTCTTGCCACTAGTTCATGAATCACACGTGGGGCTATAAGACTCTCAAGGGCATTGGTATGATGGTGATAGAGAACAACTGGATTAAAGGGAACATTTAAGCAATCAGGGAACACTGGATTTAGTTGTTCTGATACACACAAAGGATCCAAGAGTTAGGGTTAGGGGAACCAGGAGAAGAGCAAATACAAAGGCCTTGAGACAGGAAAGATGTTTTTTGTGTTCACTATCATACAGGAATGAACAAGGAATAAAAAAATTCAGATGAACTTCAAAAAGCAGTCAGGAGTCAGATCCAGAGGGTTTTGGATGGGCTGGTAAGAAGTTCATGCTTTATTAGCCAATAAATGAGAATACAGGAATACAGTAAAGTGATTTAAGGAGAAAAATGACATTGGGGATCTAAATGTGAGAGAAAGTAAGTAAACCCTGGACCTTGCCAGGGTCCAGGTAAGGGAAGACAATGGCTTGGAGTAGGGAGGTGGCCCTGGAGATGCAGAAGAAGTGGGTGTAATAAAGATATATTTGAGAAATAGAGGGATAGGTAAGAACAATATATTCCATGAGTGGATAGAAAGAAGCAGATATGAATGTTATAATTCTGATTTGCTTCTCTGAGTAAATGATGGTACCATTAAATGAGATGGGAAACCCATTAAGTGTGAGATATGTATAAAACATTCAAGTGGAGATATCAAGCAGGCAATTGGAGCTCAGAAAGGATGACTGGGTCTGAGATACACACTTGGGATTTCCAGCATTTCTATTCAATTTAGAGCCTTGAGGAAGGATGAAATCATTCAAGAAGAGGGCCAGAGTCCTGATGAATTCTGATACTGAGATATGCAGTAGAGAAGGAAGAGCCAGCAGAGGAAACTGAGAAAGAAAGCAGAGGAGAGATCACTGGGGAACACCAGGTAAGTGTGCTGCTATAAAAGTCAAGTGCAAAGAAAATATCAAGTGAAGGGAAAAAATGTGTTTCTTGACAGTTCCCTGGGAATCACCGCAGGGCCCCTTCTGGGAAGGAAGGGAAACAAGGAGACAGGGTAATAACAGTAGTTCTTTTTCTTTTTACGTATTGCACTTTGCAATAAAATTATGTTTGACCACAGAGCTTCATCACTGGACCAACGACCTCTGCAGAAGGCTCTCCTCTGCCACCGCTGTGCATGCCAACCACACAAAAAACACTCTTCTTGAAAATACACATAGCACATCCATTAAGCATTCCAAACAGTTCAAAATACTCCCTAACCAAGTGCTTTCTTTACCCATCCTGCCCACCACTGCGAAGTCCTTTGTCAAATAATTGCAAGTAAATTAGAGAAAACAGTGTTCATTTTCTTACCAATCAACAGTCAGTACAAAGAATGCAAAAGCACTCTGAATTAAACGGGAGAGCCTGACTAAAACTGGATGGTTTCTTCCCAGTGTGAATTTTATTAACCTTAAGTGTAAGGTCCATGATGTTTCCTATTGTGATAAAAGACTGGATGTTGAACAAGAAGGCCTTAACTTTTTCACTCAGTTTGACTAAACTTTAGATAGACTTCTTATTCCAGACTCTGGCCTCCTTTTTCTTACAGCATTTTACTTCAGAAAACTTGTAAATTATTTCTCTGCCCTTTGGGATGTAAGTCTTTTTAAAAGCCTCTTGCCAGTTTTTCAAGCAAGGATGTCTTCTGCAAAGATATGGTAGCCATCCCTTTGAAGTGCAATCAAGGTAGAGAAAGCCCCCATCTCCCAGTCTCTGTGAGAAAATAGAAACCTATGGTCCTATCTTCTGTGGGCACATTGCTCCAAGTTGTAAAACTACTTTGTCTTTCCTTTGTTGTCGTTCAGTTGCTAAGTCATGTCTGACTGTGACCCCATCAACTGCAGCATGTCAGCCTTCCCTATCCTTCATTACCTCCTGGAGTTTGCTCAAACTCATGCCCATTGAGTAAGTGATGCCATCTAACCATCTCATCCTCTGTCAATCCCTTCTCCTCTTTCCCTCAATCATTTCCAACATCAGGGGCTTTTCTGTTGAGTCAGTACTTCGCATCAGGTGGCCAAAGTACTGGAGCTTCAACTTCAGCATCAGTCCTTCCAATGAATATTCAGGGTTGATTTCCTTTAGAATTGACTGGTTTGATCTCCTTGCAGTCTAAGGAACTCTCAAGAGTCTTCTCCAGCACCACAGTTCAAAAGCATCAATTCTTTGGCACTCAGCCTTCTTTATGGTCCAACTCTCACATCTGTACACAGCTACTGAAAAATCACAACTTTGACTAAACTGACCTTTGTCAGCATTCCTTTAAATTTATGCCATTTTCTTTCTAGATTTCTTGGGAGACTGACATACAAACAATAGCCAGACCCTATATAGCAATAAAACTCTGGCAGTCTCTGTGGCACCGGCCCCAGAAAGGTTAGGACTTGTTCAGTGACTGCTAGCTTCCATATTTTTCCCTTCTTACTTTTAGGGGACACACTGACAAAAACCACCCACCCTACCTGCTTCCAACTCAAGATTTACCACAGAAAGCCAAATGCACTCCCCAAAGCAATTACATTAGATGCCCCACTTCTTGTTTGTGCACTTTCTGCTTTCCTAGGTCAACAATCTCTGATCAGAGCACAGCTAAAGTTCTGTTTCATGATGAGCTTTTCTACCCCCCATCCTGACTTTAAGTCTTTGCTAAATGCAAGTGATGATGACTGACTCCCTTGTTACAGCAAGTGCTGAAGAAACAGCCTCTGTTCTTATCCATGTGATCTTTCTTTCCACATTTTTAGATATACACCTACCCAGAATCCTATATTTTCAAACCAGGTAGAATCTTTTCTGGGGAAGAAAAAATTTTTTATATTTTGGTTTATGTTACTTCGGGTTTTTAATGGTAACTTTTCAGGTGGCTCAGTTAACTTGTTTTTTTAACAGTGTGCTTTTATTCTTAAAAATGCTTTAAAAAAACAGAAGGACTAAAATAACTCATATGAAATATTTTCATAAGAGTATCAGAGCAGTGGTACTCCAGGATCACAAGAGAGCATCAAAATTACCAGGAAAGTTTGTTTCAAACACATGGCTGGATTCACCAACAGAGTTTCAGTACATCTGGAATGAGGCCCCAAACCTGCATTTCTAACAAGTTTCTAGGTGATGCTGAGGTGGCTGGTCTGGGGACCACATTTTGAAGACCAGCTGACCAAGAGCACCGTGAAAGATGCCCTCACCCTCACATCTCCACTGCAAATTGCTTTCTTTGTTCCTAGATTTAGAACTTCCTGCTTGGAAGTGGGGAGACTGTGACATTGATTAAACTCCTATCACATGGCAAGCGACACACTAAGGACAGTTTTAGCATTGGCTCATTTCATCTTCACAGTAACTATATAATCTATACCATGATGCCCTTTTTTCAGAACAGACTGGTGCTCAGCATGGTAAGGAGAATTAAGATCCTACTTAAGATCAAGTAATAGACCTGGGATTTTAAACCTACACCTTCTGATTCCAAGATCAATGCTTTACCCACTAAATGTTAAATGTGCTCATTTGAAATTGAATAAATTTCCTTTTAAGAGAAAAAAGACAAGCTAAAGTTTTACTGTGTATCTAGAAACCTAGAATCAAACATGTTGATGATGACAGCTTAATATGCCTTTTAAAAATATGCTGGCTATAGAAAATGCCAGGGAAAAAATTCACACAGATGGAAATTATGCTTAATGGATTTTCTATGCAATTCTAAAAGAACTCCTTTTGATTGTTTTTGAAGACCTTATACAGGAAGGTGGGAGGGTGAGGGTGGGGGTTAGTACATAAGGGAAGTAGGCTAGGTACCTTTCAAATGCCAACACGTAGAGGAAAATTCTTATGGCAAGCTCTTAATAGACTTTTCCAGAGCCTCAAAGATCACACACATTGGGAATGAGAAAAACTTCAAAGCCCAAAGAGGATCTGTCTGTATAGCGTATAATAGAGTTCAAAGCTGCAAGGAATACAAAAGATACCAGGATCAAAGACACGGTGCTCCAAGGCCATGTCTGGATGTAAGGCCAAGCCAGAACTGATGTGACAAGATTCTCGCTGCTGCACAGTGTGTTAACTACCAGGGCTTCCATTCTTCCAGGAAATAAAATGCTAGATGACAGTTGCCAGTAAGTTATACCTTAGAGGTGAGTTTCACTTTAAGAAAACCTATTCTTCCAAAACTGGAACTCAGCAAACAGCTCCAGAGACAGCTCTTTTTTTCTTTCCCATATGTTATTTCTTCTCTGGTTTGTTTTACAAAAGTTTCTTTGCCCGTATTTGCTCAGCGTATAGAAATATTCATCAGGTACAGAAAGGTCTTCCTTTGGAGTAAAACACATGGCATGTTTTTAGTATTTAGCTGATCATTTACTTCCTTGAAATTATTCTTATGGTTATGAGAAATCCAGCCCAGGGAAAATATAGGCCACATGGAGTCTCTCTACTATGGTCAATCATTTACCAGAAAGATAAGGCCTCAAGGAAAAGCGGAATTTCCCCTCCTCGGATAACATCTTGCTCCCCATTGCTCTGTCATTGGGCCTCACTGCTAATGAATCCAGCTCTGCACATTTTGCCATGGTTCTGGCTTGTATGGTAAATGTTATGATTTCCTGTCTCACCTCTGCTTCTGAAAATATAAAAATCTTATGTTCCGATGAAAGAAGAAATTGCTTAGCGTTACTCTAGTGCAGAAGTAGCCAAATGATGGCCAATGGACCAAATTCAGCGCACTGTCAGTTTTTGTGAATAAAAGTTCATTGAAACACAGGCACACTCAACTGCTTATGTATTTTCTATGACTGCTTTCCACTATAAAGGCAGGGTTGAGTGATTACAGCAGCAACAGTACGGCCTACAAAAGGTGAAAGTACGTTTTGACCCTTTATGAAACAAGTGTGATGACTCCGCTCTTTTGGAACCAGAGATATGTTAGGTCTAGGAGAGACACTGAGACTTTCTATTTAATTGGGGGTGATTCATTCCTCTGGATTTTCTCACTAAGTGAGAAACAATATCATTTCAGTTGACCAAGCCAGAAGCTAGGCACCTTTCCCCATTTCTTCTCCTTTACCTAAGTTGTTATCTACTTTGAGAACCTCCCCTTTTTTTTCTTTTGGCTCTGTGGCAGGTGAGATCCCAGGTGCCCCCCAGAAAGGACTGAACCCACCCCCTCTGCAGTGCGGATGCACAGTCTTAACCACTGGACCACCAGGGTGGTCCGCTGAGTATCTGTTAAGCCTCTTCACTTCTCTCAGTCCACTGTCAATACTCTAAGCTCCACCTATTTTGCACCAGGGTCCAGTTTCACGGAAGACAATTTGTCCACAGACCGCATGGTGGAGGTGGATGGTTTCGGGGTGACTCCAGCACATTACATTAGCTGTGCACTTGATTTCCAGCACCAGCTTCACCTCAGATCATCATGCTTTAGGTCCCTGAGGCTGGGGACCCCTGCGCTAATGGAAGCCTTCCTGTCATCTTCATTTGCCTAGACTACTACAAGCAGTACTGTCTGCTCTGTCCTCAGCTACCAGTCTATTAGACACGTTCAAAACTGAACTCTTGATTTCCCTCACCTCAAACCTGCTTCCTGTCTCAATAAGCAGCAAGTATATTGTTGCTCAGGCCAAACCTTGGAGGAATCCCTAACAAGTTTCTCTCTCAGACCTCACATATGTCAACAAATCCTATTAGCTCTAATTTAAAAATGTTTTCTGATTCTGGCTCTTTTCCAGCTCTTCTGCCACCCTAATTTAAACTACATCATGCCTTACCTGGGTGATGGCAAAGGCTCCCAACTGGGTTCCTGTTTCCACCATTTTCTGTGTACAATCTTCTCTTCAAGCAGTAGACAGATCGAGCTTTGCAATATGTTTAGGGTGGAACATATCACTGTCCTACTCACCACCCTTGAGATGCCTTGTCATCACACTCAGAATAATACCTTTGCCCTTTACCTTTGCCTTTTATCTTTGCCCAAATGGCTCCATAAGGTTGGATCTTGGCTGCTTCTATGATCTCAGCTCTTGCCACTCTCTCCTTTTCCCAGGCTGCTCCTGCCATGAAGGCTTCCTCATCATTCCCTAAAGGAGCCAACCAGGCTTCCCTTTTAGGGTCTCTCATTTGATGCTGCCTCCATCTGGATCTCTTTATCCCAAGGGATCACTTCATTCAGGTCCATGCTCAGACTCACTTCTAAAGAAAGGGTTTTCCTGACTCCCATATTCAAAACAGGACCTCTCACTCTATTCCTGTATCTTGTAGTTTTGATTTTCACAGCTGTTACTTAGTATGCCCTCCCACACACTAGAATGGCTTGATTGAAATCTCATTGAAAGCAGGAACTTAGTCTGTTATGTCTACAGATGTAGACGTATTTCTAGTACCTAAAACAGTGCCTTGCACATACAAGTACTAGAAAAGTATTTGTGGAATAAATGAATGAATGGAGTCACCTTTCACTGGTCATCTCTGCCTTGACTCTTCCTCTTCCCACCCATTGTCAGCACTGAAGTCAAAGTTTTTTTTCTGTATTTTTGGGCTAAAAAGGAATTAGGCCATCACCCCTAGCCTGTCCAAAATTCTTAAAGTAGTCTCATTGTAATTTTGGTAAAGTATCAAATTTGACTTCGTTTAACCCAGTCCCTACTTAGTTCTCCAGCTTTATTCCTGACATGAGTGCATGCATGCTCAGTTGCTCAGTCATGTCTAACTCTTTGAAACCCTATGAACTTATAGCCTGCCAGGTTCTTCTGTTCATGGGATTTTCCTGGCAAGAATACTGGAGTAGATTGCCATTACCTGCTCCAGAGGATCTTCCCGTCCCAGGGATCAAACCTATGTCTCCTGTATCTCCTGCATTGCAGGATTATTTCTGACACTGCTCCATAACTCTACCAGAGGGAAGTACTCAAACGCCCACACAGGGAGCTGGGACACACTTGTTAAGCCCCACCTCTCTTTCCCCTCCTTTACCTGGAAGGCTCTTTCATGTCCACTGATACTCAAGTAAACGTATTCTCTGGGAAGTCATCCCACCCCTGACTCCAAGAACTTGTTCTTTCTACATGCTTTACAGCACATCATGGCTTTTATCACATTATACTTTAATTATTCATTTAAATGTATGTCAGCACAACCATACTATCTTACTCATTTTGGTATCCATGTTGCCTAGCACAACAAATATTTACCAAACAAGTTAAAAAAATACATATGTTAGCCCTTACTTGAAAGAAATTTAAGCTCCAGCAATCACTATAAATTTAAACTCCGCAGCCATACTGTTACTGCTGTAATTACGCAACCCTGCCTTTATAGTGGAAAGTATTTATAGAAAATACATAAGCCGTTGAGTGTGCCTGTGTTTCAATGAACTTTGATTTACAAAACTGACAATTGGCTGAATTTGGTCCATTGGCCATTGTTTGGCTACTTCTCAGTAGAGTAATGCTAACCAATTTCTTCTTTCATCTGAAAGAAGTTTTTTTTTTTTATTCCGTTCTTATTTAATCTATTAAATCTATTTAATCCTACATCTAAACCACTCCCTGAGTCAGGAGTATTAGGGTCATCAATCATCTCTTTGAATTACAACTTACAATTGCTAACATTACAGATTACCAAATAGTTTGCTAGTTTCTCCAGTGAATAATTGAAGCCTTTCCCACAATTTGCTCTGAAGGCTAACAATACTTCCAAACCTATTTCCTAGAACAACACTTCTAAATATATTTTCTAGTCATTTCCTAGGCACTGAAGCTATTATAAGCAGTAATTAAGAAAATACATGTAAAACACTTGAGATATCGCCTAGCATATACTACATGCCCAATATATGTTAGCTATCAGTATTCCTCTTTTCTGTTCATTTTGAAAATGCACAAATGGCATTTACATTTTTCCTGGTCCTCGAGCTCATAGAACTGCAAGAAAGTCTGGTCGATGACTGATCACTATGACAGCATGTTGTAATTTGGCTGGAGGCTGTTGAAATAACAAGTAAAAATAGAGTCCAGAGATGAGAGATAGTAAGAATGCACTGGAGTTCTTCCAGACAGAGCTAGTAGAAAAGCAAATGTGATTGAACAGAGAAGGAAAAAAATGTGCTGAAAGTTCACAGACGTGGAGACAGAGTTTGGAAGTTTCCTTGGTCGCTCAGTGGTAAAGAATCTGCCTGCCAATGTAGGAGACATAGGTTCAATCCCTGGGTCAGGAAGATCCCCTGGAGAAGGAAATAGAAACCCACTCCAGTATTCTTGCCTAGAGAATCCCATGGACAGAGGAGCCTGGTGGGTTATATTCCATGGAGTTGCAAAAGAGTCAGACATGACTTGGTGACTAAAGAACAATGACAGACAAATGTAAGGAGTAAGAATTTGGGAGCATACAGAGCTGCCATAAGCATAAAATAAGTGGGGGATATCTAACATCTTGATAGGCATGAGGATTTTGAAGAGAAAGATTCTGTGTTCAAGTTCACCATCACACAAGCACACTCATTCACACCTCCATGAACACAACCCAAAAGAGCAGGCTGGGCAGTGACAGGGATAAAGGAAGGCAGGTAGAGAGTAACTGTGGTGTCGGTCAAGGATAGACAGATCAGAGTTAGCCTCTCCAGCTGGATACTCATAGACATTCTAGAGCTTATAAAGTAAGATCATTTAAAAATGACTGCTGGGATTTCTCACTTGTCAAACCTAAGAACGTACTGTATTACAATTCATAAATGCATGTCCAGATTATGCTTATGACAAATTTAAAAAGAATCTTAAAGACATTCATGCTCCAATTATTCCACTTCTAAGAATTTAACCTTAAGAAAGTTTTAGAACTGCTATTAAAGATTTATGTATAAGTCATAACCATATTGCTTATAATTAGGAAAATTGGAGACAACCTAAATCTAAATTTGAGCATCAGTTACATTAACAATTTCATATGTATTTAATATTTACAAAGCCATTAAAATCCAGGATTGAAAATAATATTTAACAACAGGGGAAAGTTTTCATTAATATTCGGAGAAGGCGATGGCACCCCACTCCAGTACTCTTGCCTGGAAAATCCCATGGGTGGAGGAGCCTGGTAGGCTGCAGTCCATGGGGTCACTAAGAGTCGGACACGACTGAGTGACTTCACTTTTCACTTTTCACTTTCATGCATTGGAGAAGGAAATGGCAACCCACTCCAGTGTTCTTGCCTGGAGAATCCCAGGGATGGGGGAGCCTGATGAGCTGCCATCTATGGGGTTGCACAGAGTCATTAATATTATTCAGTGCTAAAAGCAAGTACATTTTTTTTTTAATAAAAATGTGTCTTTACATAAAGGTCTGGAAAGATAACATTGAGAGATTCATTTGTGACCTTTTTCTTAATAACACAAAAGAAGACTAGAAGGAATGAGTAGTTATCTTTCTCCTCTGTCCCAAGAAGAAAACTAAAATTTGTGTTTTGAATCACTAGCAACGTTGGCTATGGGTTTTTTAAGTTGCAGAGTTGAAGGCAGTTGTTTCTAGTACGAGAGCACAGCCACCTGACCTAAAGGCAGAAGTATCCAACTATGGGGGAAGGAAGGTTTGAAGAGCTATAACAAGGAGAAAGCAGGGATTTGTAGATCCCAAGAAGAGCTAGAAGGAACACCATACTCCTTCTCGGCCTCCATGGAGACCAACGTCTGTAATCAATGTCAACTTGACATGGAAGCAGCAAAACCACCGTTCTTCTGGGGACTAGGTAACAGTGGACAACTAGCCTGGTGTGGTAATCAGAGGGGACTAGAAAGTAAAAGGCCCAGCTTGTCCCATCAACTGGAAGAAGTCCACCAAAGGTCTGAGATTAAATTTCTCCCTGAAACCCACTTGAGGGCTTCATTTAAAAATTAACCAATTTAGAGATTACAAGAAATGAGGCATTTCTTATACTTGAATTTTGTAAAATTCCTTTCAATAGTTTATTTTCCTTCATAACATCTATCTCACATATTACCTGTTTCTTTGCTTGGCTGTATAATGCTGCTGAATGTGTCTCCCCTGCTCCCCCCAGCCCTCAGAAGACTGTAAGCAGCATGGAAGCAGAGCCCTTGTTTTCCTGGCGCATAGTGGGTACTCAGCAAATATTTAAGTTAAGGAATAAACGATGCTATAAGATTACCTTGGAAATCATGGTTATATCACTTGCTACAATAATGCCTTAGTTCACTCAGGCTTCCATAACAAAATACCACAGGCTGAATGGACTAAACAACAAAAATTGATTCTATCATAGTTCTGGAGGCTGAGAAGTCCAAGATCCAGGTACCCGCAGATCAGTTTCTGGTGAAAACTCTCTTATAAACTTGCAAAAGGCTGCCTTCTCCGTGTGTCTTTACACAGTGAAGAGACAGCAAGGTATCTGGTTTCTCTTCTTAAAAGGGCACTAACCCCACCATGGGGGACTCTTCTAAATCTAATTATCATTATTTCCCAAAGGTGTCATCAACAAATACCGCCACACTCAGAGGTTAGGGCTTCAACATATGAGTGGGAGGAAACAAAATTCAATCTGTAACAAGTAACATGTAGTTCTTTATTTTGACCAAACTACTGCTTTCACATACGTTAATAATCTACTTACAAATCAAACATGCTATCTTTTCCACAAAGGCTTTACATATTTTATGTCTGAACAAAATTATATTTGAACGAAAATAAAAACAGGGAGAGAAGGAGAGCTATGTAAGCATATAAATACATTAAATTCAGAGGTTATGGCCATTTGAATATATAACCAATTGTCAATCATAAATGTTTTGGGTGGAGGACTAGAAGATAATGGGAGACTTTTTCCTTTGGGACCTTATTGGAATTTGAAATGACAAGAATAGATTTATGTATTACTTGTTCAACTGAAGAATAAGGAAGTACTATCCCCTCTGCTGTGAATCTCATCTTGTACTTCTCAACCACAACACTTCTTACTTTACACTAGAACATATTGTTCTTGCCAAATAAGTCAAACATGACAGCATTAATTTCTCTAAGCAGTTGGGTGTGAGCTCTGCTATGATTAGAAAACAAATAAATTCATTGACTCAACTAGACTTGGCCCAGGAATGTTAGCTTAGCTATAGGCGTATGTTTGCTCGTTTGTTAATTCAGCCATCCCTTTGTCTACTCAGTTATTTGTGTATGCATTCAACAGAATATGTGAGGGGCTTTGCTATTTCAGTCACTGAGAAGAGAGAGCAGGCATGGTTCCTTCCTTCAGAAAGCTCAGAGACTATCAGAGCAGACAGACATGAATCCAACTATGTGTATACGTAAAACTGCAGCTGCTATAAAAGCGGAGGCTATGAGAAGAGATGTACGTGGTGGCGCTAACTTTGTTTCCAGATCAGCAAACACTTCCCTGAAGGTGTGGTCATTGAGCTGCAATTTAAAGTGGGAACAGGAGTTAACTGAAAACAGGTAGGAAATGTTAGGGAGTTTTCCCTGGTGGCTCAGTTGATAAAGAATGTGCCTGCAATGCAGGAGACCTGGGTCTGAT
Source organism: Bison bison bison (assembly GCF_000754665.1). Taxonomy (NCBI): domain Eukaryota; kingdom Metazoa; phylum Chordata; class Mammalia; order Artiodactyla; family Bovidae; genus Bison; species Bison bison. Next base: position 9,932,760 of record NW_011494863.1, read on the forward strand.
CCCTGAGTTGGGAAGATTCCCTGGAGCAGGGCATGGTAGCCCACTCCAGTATTCTTGCCTGGAGAATCCCCATGGACAGAGGAGCCTGGCAGGCTACATGGGGTCGCAAAGAGTGGGACATGACTGAGTGACTCAGCACAGCACAAGGTTGGAAGTGTAGCAGTGAAAGCAATATGATGTATTCTAGCAGGTGAAAGAAGACCACCGTAACTGGAGTGCTGGGATCCAGGGGAGCCACCAGCAGCTGGGGTCAACAAGGGTCAGATCAGAAGGGGACCACAGACTGGGCTAAGTATTTAGGTCTTCATTATGAGTTCTGTGGAGTCAAACTGTCTAAAGAAAGTTGGCATAAAGGATGGCATGATCAGGACTTCCTGGTGGTACAGTGGGTGGAAATCCTCCTGCCAATGCAAGGAACATGGGTTCAATCCCTGGTCTGGGAAGATTCCACACACCTTGGAGCAGCTAAAGCCCATGTGCTACAAATATTGAGTCTGTGTGTTGCAACTACTGAAGCTCGTGTGCCTAGAGCCTACGCTCCATAATAAGAGAAGTCACCCCAATGAGAAGCCCATGTATCGCAACAAAGAGTAGTCACCGCTCACCACAACTACAGAAAACCCTTGTGCAGCAATGAAGCTCCAGCACAAGCCAAAAAAAAAAAAAACAAATGGATGACAGGATCAGATTTACACTTTGACATATCTGGAATGTAGAGTGTAAAGGGACAATTGTAGGGTTATTTTTGGAGGCCTTTGGCCTTAGTAATTTTTAAAACTTATAAGTACTCCAGTCAACATATCTAGAACATGGTTCTCAGTAGAAGTGTTAATACCCCCAAAGCACTTTAAGATCCTTGTGGGGCCTAGGTTTGCGGTTATGACTGGGGAACACCATAGGCATTTAAGCCTTCCCTGGTGGCTCAGCTGTAAATAAACTGCCTGCAAGACAGGAAACACAAGAGATGTGGGTTCAATCCCTGGGTCAGGAAGATCCCCTGAAGGAGGGCATGGCCCACTCCAGTATTATTGCCTGGACAAGAATGGACAGAGGAACCTGGCAGGCTACAGTCCATAGGGTTGCAAAGTGTCAGACAGGACTGAAGAGACTTAGCACACACACACATGGGCATTTAGGAAGAGGACAGGTGACATTATAATATGAGGGACAATCTCATTAAAGAGGTTACATCCCACATTCTTCATGATTAGAATGTCCTATCACCCATCTGTGTGAGTAAAAATTTATTTATAATCACTCAACTTAAAACTTAACCCCTTTTACATAGAAACACTAATAATTTTTTGCATGGTAATTTATATACACTAAACAAAGGGGAAATTATGCTTTCCTTTTGTTCAGAACAGGGATTCTCTAAATGTCACCGACAGTGATCCCACCTGTGGTAACAGAGTCAACAATCCAGCACACGTGTGCTGACTGTCATTCGTAGGGTGCATTCACAGTGATTTAATGTGCAGACATGTATCTGACTGCTTTATTATATTTTATACTGTAGACAAATCTGAGCATTTATATAATGAAACATATATTATTTTATTATAAATAACTTTTGCTTTATTGCTTTTTTGTATTATAGTTAAGGAAATATGTGCATAATTTAATTATGAGTAGATAGGTTATATTACCCTTGGATTTCATTTCCGTATAGTCAAGGGTTATTACAAAATATTTGTTTAAAATAGGGCAGGGTAGTGGCTGACCTGATTATGGTCAAGAATCACTAGTCGAGCAAAGTGTAATGACTTTCAAGAGCCTGGCTTTTCTTCTCCTGAACTTCAGGTGTCTTGTCTAAAATGAAAGCACTGAAATTTTCCTGATTTATCAGTCCTGGAAAAAAGCAGTTAAAGAAGATCAGTGAATGTCAAAGGTTGGAAATAAAAGAGCAGGGGCAGAGACAGCACACTACTTATCTACCAAGAAAATCAGAAAGATCTACTCTAGCTTTAAGTTTCTCTCATTCACAACCCTGAAGGGTTTTTAACAGCTATAATACACATCTTCTGTAAAAAGCTGTATTTCATTATCTTATGAATATCTAATTTGACAAAGCAAGTTTGTGGCATTCTGGGGTGTGTGTGCGTGTGTGTGTGTGTGTGTGTGTGTGTTAGTCATTCTCAGTAATTTATGTTTCTCTGTTCCTAGAAACTGCTGAGCTGGAAAAATTAATTTTTTTATTAACTTCAAAACAAATGCTAGGCTGCAATATGTAATGTAACATAATGTGATGTAATATAATTAGGATATTCCCTGAGGGTTGACCGTGGCAATTTTCCAACACCTCAGGCCTCTTTGGCCTCTCTACTTTAATAATAATGGGATAAAGAATATTAGTTGTTATCATTACCTTAGTGCCACCACATGCCAGCAGAAAGCATCAACTCATTCCTTTGTCACAACAAGATGGCTGTTCCAAATCTATCCAATTTTCAGATGAAGAAACTGATACTCAAAGATTCGAACTGACGTGCCCAAAGCCATACAACCAGTAAACAGTAAATTCAAGGTTTGAACCTAGATCTCCCTAATTCCAGAACCTATGATGTACTAGGATAAATGTTCCAACATGTTAGAGAAAATTCAATAATCAGTGGTATAATTTATGAAGATAATCTAAAAGCTAAGATACATAATCTGGAATACAGATGAGTATAAATGCTATGTCTTAAAAATGTTCTAACTTCCTGGAAACTCCTTTGAGAACCATTAATACCAGTTTCTGAACCTGCTCTCCTACAGTAAGCTGTGTTCCATACTTCCTCAGTTACTCCAATGTTCAAACCTTAAATTTATTATCAATAGTTGTAACTCCCAACTACTCAATTTCAAATATTTCACTCTCCAACCATTATTTCCTATCTTAAGAACCCATTCCTTCAGCAGTGTAACTCTAGAAACTCTTGGACTCTCCCAGGATAGTCAATCCATTGATCCTAACACTTTTTCACTAGCCCTCACTCTTCTTACCTTAGAACATCACATACCACCGATAGGTTATGGGATCTTAAATACAGGAATGATAAAGATGCTAGAAGTCTAAGGCTATCCCGAGAATTGTCTTGGATAATGATTATCCAGGGATGTAAAAAATATCTAGAGAAAGTTAACCAGAATTTTAAAAAGCCCTTTGAATTATTCCTTGCATCACAAATAGAGCAGCTGGGGAAATGGGGATTTCAGCCTAAAGGCCAAAAGGCTCAGAGGTGCTGGGATGGCAAACTGCAGTCTCTGAAACACTGTCAAATAGCTCTGAAAAGTGTGATGGGATCCAGTCAGGGAAAATACTGACAGGTAGAATTCAACTCAACCAAAGAGAAAATGACAAATACTTTTTTTCTCATATTACAAGCTTAATCCACTTATATAGCTGAAACGCTATATTGGGAAGGTTACTGAGAAAGGGCCCTCGGTCAACATTGTGTCAGCCTGAATAGGCTAGATTCTGTCTGGTAACGAGCAACTCCCAATCATCAGTAGTTTCAAAGAACAAAGGTTTAGGGAATTCCCTAGAGGTCCAATGGTTAAGACTCCAAATTTTCAATGCAGGGGGTGTGGGTTCAATTCCTGGTCAGGAAACTAAGATCGGCATGCTGCATAGCATGACCAAAAAAAATTAATAATAATAATAAAATAACAAAGGGTTATTTTTTCACTCAGTGTACATGTTCATGGCGGTTGGTCAGGGAGGCCCTGCCCATCACTTCACTCATGGACCCAGATTGATAGAGCAGGCACCATCTAAAATGCTGCTTGAAAGCTGGACTTCCCTGGTGGCTCAGTCGGTAAATCATCTGTCTATCAATGCAGGAGACCTGGGTTCTTCTCCAGGAAGATTCCCTGGAGAAGGAAATGGCAACCCACTCCAGGACTCTTGCCTAGAAAATCCCATGGACAGAGGAGGCTGGTGCAGGCTACTGTCCATGGGGTCGCAAAGAGTTGGACACGACTGAGCGATTTCACTCACTTCACTCAAAATGCTGCTAGCTGCCATGAGAGAGGGAAAGAACTCAGGCAGTGGGGGGGTGCATGTGTGTATCACAAACTGGCAGTGAAATACTCCTGCCTGGAACTGGTTCACGTCACTTCCACTCAACAACTGGCCAGAACTAGACACATGTCCCCACACATCCATGAGGGGGATATGATATTCACACCCACAATGTGCCCAGGAGAGACCAGTGAGTAGTGTGATGAGCACCCCAAGCAGCACAGTGAGCAGTGGTGTACCTCATGGGTCCAGTTAAGACATTCTGGCATTTAAGTCTGATACTTTTCATTCCTACCCTAAGCACCAGAGCTACCCTGCAAAACTTCTCACTACAAAACTTCTCACTACAAAAATGTAGTGAGCTATTCAACACCACAGGGTGCCAGAAAAGCTTAGAGAACTGTAAGTCCGTAACACCGCAACGCCTACCTCCTATCTAATAGGCTGTGTGCGTGTGTGCTCAGTTGCTCAGTTGTGTCTGACTCTTTGCAACCCTGTGAACTGTAGCCCGCCAGGCTCCTGTGTCCACAGGATTCTCCAGGCAAGAACATTGGAGTGTCATGCCCTCCCCCAGGGTTGTCATGCCCTCCTCTGGGGGATCTTCCAGATGGAGACACCTCTCCTGCGTCTCCTGCATTGCAGGCAGATTCTTTACTGCTGAGCCACCAGGAAAGCCCCATCTATTATAAAAGATTAGAGGAACAATAAGGAAGCCCATGGTAAATAAAATAAAATAATAAAATAAATACAATACCACAATAAAATAAAACAAATTGGGCATTGTGGAACCCTGTACTAAATGCAGCCAGATCTTTAGAGAGAAATAAGTAGCTCTGGAACCAGCTAAATGGCCAAGCACTGGAATGAATTTTACTCAGTTGAAACAGACGAAAACGTGGGCTGACCATCACTGTTGTGTCATTGCCTCTCTTCTTCACAAGAGAATCAATCATATTACCTCTCTCCTTGGGGAGAGATGATGATCAGAAAAATCAAACAAAAACAAGGCAGAAGACTTCCGCTGGAAGAAACCCCTATACCAAGATTTGTAGCTCTACCAAATTTCCTTATAAAAACCAGAACCTTACTAGAAGCCTCCCTATTCAGCTACAGATAGGACAGCAAGTGGTTAGGTGAGGAAACAACCGGCTGTTCACCCAAGCCCATTAGCAGCCAGTCAGACTAAGTAGTGACAGATAAAATATGCGAGAAACTGCGTCAAAGGCTGTCACACACACACACACAAAAGATTTTTAAAATTAGCATCTGAATTCAGCCTTCAGTTAGCAAAACTTCCCTGGATATTCCTGTTTAATGTACATGCTTCAGAGAGGTTAGGATTGTTATTATAATTGACATTTCAGATAAGGAAACTCAGCTTCAAAAAGATGAACTTTATTCCTTCACTCTTATCTAAGTATCTCTCGCTCTCTCTATGGGTGTATATGTAGTGCACAAGAAAGCCTCTGAATGGGTGTGTGCCAAAAACAGACTTCCTAATGTGTCAAAGTTGACATGTTGACATAAGGGAAAAAGAACCATCTCATCACCCCACTAACACCTCCCCATTGTCAGAGTCAGTGATGGAAGATTGGGCTTGAGGCACCATGAGTCCTGTACTATAAGGTACCTTCTTATGTTCTCAGGGAAATTATTTATCTCTGACATTCTACATTAAGTCAAATTTCCATCCACCACGGAATTCATTTTACTTTTCATAAATCGCCAAGTGACATAAAGTAATTTCCTCTGGTTATGCTGTTAAAATGTCCTCATAGTGAAGCTGATTATTATATCCCAAGAGAAGCCAGCATTATAGGATAATTAATGACTCTGTCTGCATGAGAGTTAACCACCAAGCACCCTGAAAATGAGCCACATCATCTGTAGATAAAAGGGCTGACTGTCTATGGTCCAGTCAGAGAAAAGCTTCTGAGTGCATCTCCTCTTTGTCTACCTGTTTCTGCCTGTCTCTTCTCACCAACCTGGAACCACTACAGGCTCCTCTCCTCTCTCTTCTCACAAACTTGGAACCACTACCGGCTCCTCTCAACCTCCAGTTCTGAGGCTAGTATGGGCTTCCCTGGTGGCTCAAACGGTAAAGAATCTGCCTGCCATGCAAGAGACCGGGGTTCAATCCCTGGGTCAGGAAGATCCTCTGAAGAAGGGAATGGCAGCCCACTCCAGTATTCTTGCCTGGAGAACTCCATGGGCAGGGGAACCTGGTGGGCTACAGTCCATGGGGTTGCAAGGAGTCAGATACAACTGAGCGACTGACACTTTCACAAAACATAGCCTTTAATAAAAGGAGAGGTAAGCAGCCCTGGTCAGTTACCAAGAGGTCTCAACCTCAGCTCAGCCTGCTTGGGGCTCCAGTTTGGCCCTATTCAAACACCAAAGCTGCACTCTGGTTCAGCAATGGGATTCCTTTCCTGTGCCTCTTGCCTGATTTCCTTTTTCTCTTTCTCTCTCTCTCTGCCTCTATCTCTCTGTCTCCCTCTATCCTCCCCTTTTCCTTTCTTTGTAAGTACATGGGTACATGTAATTACTAAAGAAGACATGTACATTCTTTAGTAAAAAAAAGTTGGATTTGTAATAATTAATATGTGTCGTGGCCAAGTGTTAACAGAGATCTGAAACAATGGAGTTTCTTTTGACCTGCTGGTAGAAGTACAGTCACATTGGAGAGGATATGGGCACTGCCTAATAAAGTCAAGATGTATATACCCTACAAACACCTCCTAGACAGAGAATCTACAGAAATGTACACATATGCCCAGTGACATGATAATATAATTTTCTGTAACAGCAGAACACTAGAAATTATCTAAATGCTTGTCAACAGAACCAAAAAGCAGAGTATAGCTGACTACACAGGAGGGAAAAAAATTAAACTAAAGTAGATAAACATATCAATATCAATATATTTTGCACATATGATGCTGAGTTTAAAAAACTAAGTTGTAGAATAACACATACACTATATTATTACATAAAGTTAAAAACATGAAACATGGCTATTTCGTTAACCTATTAATAATTTATTTTTTAATACATTTTTAAATACATGCTTTATATACTAAAAAGTATAAGGAAATACAACAGAACAACAGACTCCAAATTCTCGGGTACAACTGCCTCTGTTGGGGGAAGTAAGGAAATGCAAACATGAGGGACTCAACCATATTCGTCATGTCTCATTTCCTAAACTGGATGATGCTGTATGGGAATTTTTTCTATTATACTATGTGCCACTTTGTTCATTTGAGCTATATCAAATGATATAGATAAATAAATTGCAATGCTAATTATTGTAATAATTAGTAATAACTTGTAAATACTTGAAAAAAAATCAAACATTTTAAATAATCTTAAACCTCATTTTGACTATTATCCAATGTCCATTCTGGGCATACTCCAAAGATATATACTGTTACTAATTATTAGTTCTTCTCTACTCAATATATATAGCATGGCTTGAGCAGTGTCTTTCCTTTTTATGTGATAATGTAACATATACTTTCATTTAACATTATCTCTTAATCATATAAGTACACTTTCCTCATTAACAAAAATACATTTTCCTAGAACTTTAACATTTTTTCCAGGGAGAAGGATCCAGCAACTAATAAAATAGACTTTGGAGACATGCCTGAGTTCCAGTTAATGCTTAATATTTACCTAGGGTAAATTTTCAAGTTTCCCATCTTAGGCTTCTCATCTTTAAAACAGAGATAATTACAAGTACTAACCGCTCAGGATTGCTTAAGGATTGGATGAGGAAATTCATGAAAAGCATTTAGAGAAATGCCTGGCACACAGGGAGCCCTTGATAAACACTACTATTATTATTTACAGCTACTGTCTGTTGGGGGCCAGAGTGAGGTACTCCGCCCAACTGTCTATTATACATTATGGGGAAGGGTTCTCCCAACAACACCCTTACACTAAGCCCAACGACCACTCCATAGGACAATTGTGATGTTCCTTTGTCTACCTCTTCTACTTGTGCTAGACTTTGGAAATCAGTTACCGTTCAAAACACCACAGAACCCGTGGCAATGTTCAGTCTCTGGGTTTCTGCACACCAAGTTCTATTTGTCCAAATTCCAGCCATTCTTTTCTTACAGAAGAATTTCTTCAGCTCGCTCATAGCTGTCAGATACTGCCAAGTTAATTTGGCAACTAGAGAAATACACTTAAGTATTTATATGTCACCATTCCTTTTTTTTTTTAATTAAGCCTGGTGTCATGGCCAACTTTCCTCTCTCACATTCATTTTAATAATATTTTAGGTTGAGTTACTCATAGAACATGTTAACTTTCAGGCAATCTATTGTCCTTATAGTTCAGAGTGTTTACTCAAATCAACCACATCATTTATTAATACTTGTTTAAACTTGCACTCGGAGAAGGCAATGGCACCCCACTCCAGTACTCTTGCCGGGAAAATCCCATGGACGGGGGAGCCTGGTAGGCTGCAGTCCATGGGGTTGCAAAGAGTCGGACATGGCTGAAGCGACTTAGCAGCAGCAAACTTGCACGAACAACTTAAAATATATAATATAAAATTTGGAATTTGCATCATTCCCCAATATAACAGAGATTTAGAACAAAAGCTTTAGAGTCAGCCAGGCCTGAATTCAAATTCTTGCTCGTCATTAGCCAGTCAGGTTTCTCAGGGTAAGCACCACAGTTTTCTATAGCTATATAACACATTACCTCACATTTAACAGCCTAAAACAACACTCAATCTTTAGTTTATTTTTGTAGGTCAAAAGTCTAAGCACAGTATGACTGAATTGTCTCCTCAGTATCTCATAGGCTGAAATCAAGATGTAGGCAGATCAGGGTCTCATGGGAAGCTCAGGGTCCTCTTTCGAGATTCTATGCTTGTTGGCAGAATTCAAATCCTTGCTGTTGAAGGACTGAAGCCCCCATTCTGTGCTGCTGACAGCTGGGGCCACACGCAGTTCCTGGGGACTGCCCACCTTCTATGCCATGGGGCCTCCTCCTTCATCTTCAAAGCCAGTAGGCATTTTCCTTCACATCAACTCCCTCTCCAACTTCCTTGACTTTTATTTCCAGCCCTAGATTTAAAGGGCTCGTGTGATTGGCTCAGGCCTACCTGGATGATCTCCCTATTTTAAGGTCAGCTGACCTGGGGCCTTAATTTCATCTGCAAAATGCCTTCACTGCAGTACATAGATTAGTGTTCCATTGAGTACACAGAAGAAGGAACGAGCACTGCAGGGAGCAGGAAATCTTGGGGGGCATCTACAAGTTCTGACACTCATGGAAAGCCACTTTGGCCCCATAAGCTTCAGGCTTACAATAGAGACAATGGGTCTCACTACACAGAAAAAAATCAGTGGGATACAAAGAAACAATGACAAATGCTTCCAGGCACTGAATATGCTCGGGATTAGTTTCTCTGTTTTCAATATTTTATCTTCTGAGCAGATGTTTGAAACAAACCTAGTATAGAAGCTCCTTGGATGATGCTGCTGATTAGGTCCCTAATAATTATTCATTCTACAGAAGAATGAGGCAGAGACTAATACACCTACATTTTAAAGATGAATAAATTGAGGCTTAGAGATAATATTTATAAAGTGGTTATCACAGCCTCTGGCATATACTATTAATGCTCATAAATTTATATTAGTTACCACCACCATCACCATCATAACTCTTATATTAGAAAGCAAAAGTGAAGTAGCTCAGTTGTGTCCAACTCTTTGCGACGCCGTGGAGTGTATAGCCTACCAGGCTCCTCTGTCCATAGGATTCTCCAGGCAAGAGTACTGGAGTGGGTTGCCATTTCCATTTCCAAGGGATCTTCCTGACCCAGGGATTGAACCTGGGTCTCCCGCATTGCAGGCAGATGCTTTACTGTCTGAGCCACCAGGGAAGCCCCTTATATTAGAAAGGAGAACCTTAAAAGCCTAGAGAAGCACCTACCAAACACCTATTCCTCACACAAGCCAGGAAAAGACCCTGGAGATGGTGAGCACTTTGTAAGGCATTTCTATGGAGCAGCTGTTCTCTGGGAAGATGCTTGGTCATTTTTTTTGGCTGGTTCTTTAATACCCGAACTGACCACATCAGAATCCAGAAGTTTCCAGTTTCTTAATATCGACTTGATGGTGAAATTTGCATTGTGAAGTGCAAAATCCAATCCTCTTGGCATTTTCATTTGATCTTTGTTTCTTGGTTATACAACTTCCTTTGTCTAATTTTACCCGTTATTTATTTTTAAGCTTTTCACCCCCTCTCACTCAGCTTTCAGTAGAGACAAGTGGTATTCAAAAGCTCTCTCACATCTTATAAAAGAATATAAAACATTTTGTGCCTATTAAACTAACGCCCTTCATTCTTTCAACTGTCATTCCATAATCGACATAAATCAGGTCAGCAAAGCATAGTACTCAGAGACGCTTTCGATTTCATATTTAGCTTTGTAGAATATAAGATTCAGAAGAGATCTTGGAACAAAGTTACTTCAACCTTTCATGTGGAACAGGAAGGAAGTGAAGCCCAGGACTTGCCTCAAGATCCAACTAACTTACTGATTATTAGAGAAATGCAAACCAAAACTACAATGCGGTGTCACCTCACACCAGTCAAAATGGCCATGACTGAAAAATCTACAAACAATAAATGCTAGAAAGGGTGTAGACAAAAGGGAACCCTCTTACATTGCTGGAAGTGTAAATTGATACAGCAACTAAGGAGAACGGTGTGGAAGTTCTTTAAAAAATTAAAAAAGGAACTACCATATGACCCAGCAATCCCACTATTGGGCATATTCCCAGAGAAAATAATTCAAAAAGATATATGCATCCTAATATTCATTGCAACACGATTAACAATAGCCAAGACACAGAATTTAAATGTCCAACAACAGAGGTATAGATAAAGCAGATTTGGTACATGTACACAGCAGAAAATCACTGAGTCACAAAAAGGAATGTAACTGTCATTTGCAGAGACATGGAGGGACCTAGGGACTGACATACAGAGTGAAATAAATCAGAAAGAGAAAACCAAATATTGTACAGTAATGCATATATGTAGAATCTAGAAAAATGGTATAAATGACCTTGTTTATAAAGTAGAAATAAAGACACGATGTAGAAAAGAAACATATGGAACCAAGGGGGAAGGGGGTGGAATTAATTGAGAGATTGAGATTGAATTTATACACTGCTGTGTATACTGTACAGCACAGGGAGCCCTACTCAGTACTCCGTGGTTACCTAAATGAGAAGGAAATCCAAAAAAGGGGATCTATGTATACATATAGCTGATTCATTTTGTTATACAGCAAAAACTGACACAGCACTGTAAAGCAGCTGTAAAGTGAAAGTGAAAGTGAAGTCGTGTCCGACTCTTTGAGACCCCATGGACTGTAGCCCACCAGGCTCCTCTATTCATGCAATTTTCTAGGCAAGAGTACTGGAGTGGGTTGCCATTTCCATCTCCAGGGGATCTTCCCCACCGGGGGATCGAACCCAGGTCTCCCGCATTGCAGGCAGACACTTTACCATCTGAGCCATCTTAAAAAAAAACCAAAAAAACATTCAACTGACTAAATTCAACTAAGGTGTAATAGAGGATGAGGTTGGGGGTGAAATCTATCACAGGCTAACTGCCTAAAGAGTTAGATAAATGCTGGATGAGATAGCAAAAGATGACTGACTATAATATGCCCTTACATCTCTCATCTCTTCACTCCCTGCTGCCCCCCGTCCTCTTAAACCTCCTGTGATCGATGCCAAAAATTCCATCAGAGTTTCCTTTTCTTTTAATCAGAGGCTGCACACTAGTGGCTTTTGGCCCAAACCCAGCCCCAGAAAACTGTCTGTTCAGCACAGTGTTTATGAAACATTTGCACGTGAATGCCTTTCGGTAAGCAGACACTCTCCAGTTCCCCAACACCCACACTGCCCCCTACTATGTCACACCTGCCTGCTTCAGAAATTTATATTACCTCCCTGGTTCCTGAAGACATCTTGGTATCAGGGCCAAAATGTAATTTCCCCAACTCTTAGCAGTAGATAAAACATGACCAAGAGTAAAGGATTCAGGGCTAATTTTGTGGCATGGAGAGAAATATCTTAAAGATATTTACAGTTGCATAAATAGTCGGACACGACTGAGTGACTGAACTGAACTGAACTGAAAATATCAGAGGTAGGAAAAAATGTAGAAGTGGTCTGATTCCACTTCTTCATTTGAGAATGGGGAACGTGAAGCTTAGAAAGGCAGATTGCATGCTTAAATCACAGAGCAACATACTGGCAGATCTGGGATGGGAACTCAAACTTGCTTATATCACACCAAACTGGTCTGGTACAGGGTAGGGGTACTTTGAGGCCCTGGAGGTGAGAGGAAGCTGGGTGATGGGGGCGTGGGCTTTCAGAACATCATCAAGATTCTGTCTTGGCTGAGCCCACCTTTTACAAGCTTTTCTTCCCAGCCACACTCTGAAAGGTAGGTTGATTGCTCCTCCCACATAATGATACATGTGTGCTTTCATCCTCCTTCACTAATTTGTGTCTGTATCTTTTCTGTCACTTTATATAACTAATTACTGTTTACTCTTTCCAAGCTGGTTATGTGGGGATCCAAACTGTGGGAGAGAATGATGTTCCTTTAACCAAACCTCTGAGGAAACAAGACAGTCCTGAGTAGAGGGCTCTCCTCTTTTCTTGCCTATCCTCCCACCTGGGTTCCAGAGAAAGTCCTACCAAGAAGTGAGAGTCAGTAAATTAGACTCAACACCTCTCAGAAGACATCAAAGCTGCGCATCGAAGGATCTCCTGCTACCTGTTTTGGATTCTTTGCCAACTGAGCTATCAGGGAAGCCCTATCACAGCTGACTACAGGTTAAACTTTAGGATAGCACTGGGCTTTGACGACAGGAAAAACCAAGTATAGCTAAAGCTTCCATTCTCCTATGAGGGACAGAGAATTTGTTTCCACTGTCTTGTCATAAGCTAACTGCTATAAACATTCCTGTGCACAAGTTCAGTTTCTCTAATGAGAAAACCTAGAAGGCAGATTGCTAGGTTACTGGGTGTGGGTTCTTTAATTCTAATGCTCTTCAAAATAGTTATATTAAAACTTTGCAAAATATATAGATGAAAATTTTGCCAAATGGCTCTTTAAAATAATTATATTTTTTAATTATCCCATTAATAAGAGCTCTTGTTTCTCTACATTATGTGTCAACACTTGGTATCTCTGCCTTATTGATTTGGTATCTTGTGTGTGGTAGTAAGTATCAGATGGTATCAGATGGTATCTTGTGTGTGGTAGTAAGTATTTCCTACTGAGATCATATGGACTTTCATTTATTTATTGGTCATTCAGTTTCCTTTTTCAAAAAAATTCCCTATTTCTCATTTTCTGGTTGTTAGTTTTTTTTCTCTTGCTTTGTAGGGACTGTATATTCCATGCACTAATTCTTTGTTGGTTATATGGTTTACAAATAATTTCTCTAGTTTGGCTCGTTTTTTTGTAATTTTGTTTTAGTATATTTGCCATATAGAAGCTTTAATTTTAATGTAATCAAACATAGCAACCTTTTATTATAGGTTATGATTTTATGTCTCATTAAAGATGTTTTTTTCCTATTCCAATATCATTTTTTTTCTATTTTTCATCATGTTTTTCCCTATTCCAATATCTAGATCTTTGAAATATCCTTAGTTCCACCTTGTTCTATTTCATCAAATCGTTACTATTATTATTTTATTTTCATACAACAGCATAACAGATACTTGCTTAGTATTATCCATATGTTCATCAAATTCTTTGCTTAATATTGCTTTTTGCATTGTATTTCTACTTTCTGGCTCAGTTTCCTTCTTCCTAAATTCCACCCTTAATACTTAAGTGAGGACAGAAATATAATTGCTCTTAGTCAGTCAATCAGTTCAGTCGCTTAGTTGTGTCTGACTCTTTGTGACCCCATGAATCATAGCACGCCAGGCTTCCCTGTCCATCACCAACTCCCAGAGTTCACTCAAACTCATGTCCATAGAGTCAGTGATGCCATCCAGCCATCTCATCCTCTGTCATCCCTTCTCCTCCTGCCCCCAATCCCTCCAAGTATCAGAGTCTTTTCCAATGAGTCAACTCTTCGCATGAGGTGGCCAAAGTACTGGAGTTTCAGCTTTAGCATCATTCCTTCCAAAGAACACCCAGGGCTGATCTCCTTTAGAATGGACTGGTTGGATCTCCTTGCAGTCCAAGGGACTCTCAAGAGTCTCCTCCAACACCACAGTTCAAAAGCATCAATTCTTCAGCACTCAGCCTTCTTCACAGTCCAACTCTCACATCCATACATGACTACTGGAAAAACCATAGCCTTGACTCTGT
>NW_011494863.1:9948064-10004544 GCF_000754665.1 Bison bison bison
ATATCTTCTGCTTCTGTTAGTCCATACCATGACAGCCTTTATTGAGCCCATCTTTGCATGAAATGTTCCCTTGGTATCTCTAATTTTCTTGAAGAGATCTCTAGTCTTTCCCATTCTGTTGTTTTCCTCTATTTCTTTGCATTGATCACTGAGGAAGCCTTTCTTATCTCTTCTTGCTATTCTTTGGAACTCTGCATTCAGATGTTTATATCTTTCCTTTTCTCCTTTGCTTTTTGCTTCTCTTCTTTTCACAGCTATTCGTAAGGCCTCCCCAGACAGCCATTTTTGCTTTTTTGCATTTCTTTTCCATGGGGATGGTCTTGATCCCTGTCTCCTGTACAGTGTCATGAACCTCTGTCCATAGTTCATCAGGCACTCTATCTATCAGATCTAGTCCCTTAAATATATTTCTCACTTCCACTGTATAATCATAAGGGATTTGATTAGGTCATCACTGAATGGTCTAGTGGTTTTCCCTACTTTCTTCAATTTCAGTCTGAATTTGGCAATAAGAAGTTCATGATCTGAGCCATAGTCAGCTCCTGGTCTTGTTTTTGTTGGCTGTATAGAGCTTCTCCATCTTTGGCTGCAAAGAATATAATCAATCTGATTTCGGTGTTGACCATCTGGTGATGTCCATGTATACAGTCTTCTCTTGTGTTGTTGGAAGAGGGTGTTTGCTATGACCAGTGCATTTTCTTGGCAAAACTCTATTAGTCTTTGCCCTGCTTCATTCTGTATCCCAAGGCCAAATTTGCCTGTTATTCCAGGTGTTTCTTGACTTCCTACTTTTGCATTCCAGTCCCCTATAATGAAAAGGACATCTTTTTTGGGTGTTAGTTCTAAAAGGTCTTGTAGGTCTTCATAGAACCATTCAACTTCAGCTTCTTCAGCTTTACTGGTTGGGGCATAGACTTGGATTACTGTGATATTGAATGGTTTGCCTTGGAAACGAACAGAGATCATTCTGTCATTTTTGAGATTGCATCCAAGTACTGCATTTCAGACTCTTTTGTTGACCATGATGACTATTCCATTTCTTCTAAGGGATTTCTGCCCACAGTAGTAGATATAATGGTCATCTGAGTTAAATTCACCCATTCCAGTCCATTTTAGTTCGTTGATTCCTAGAATGTCGACATTCACTCTTGCCATCTCTTGTTTGACCACTTCCAATTTGCCTTGATTCATGGACCTGACATTCCAGGTTCCTATGCAATATTGCTCTTTACAGCATTGGACCTTGCTTCTATCACCAGTCATATCCACAACTGGGTATTGTTTTTGCTTTGGCTCCATCCCTTCATTCTTTCTGGAGTTATTTCTCTACTGATCTCCAGTAGCATATTGGGCACCTACTGACCTGGGGAGTTCCTCTTTCAGTATCCTATCATTTTGCCTTTCCATACTGTTCATGGGGTTCATACTGTTCATAATTGCTCTTAGTCTTGCCTGAAATGTCTTTTTTTTTAATTAAAATCAAAAGATTTTTGATTGGATACAGATATCTAAATTAATAATTATTTCCTCTCAGCTCTTTGAAAGTCCTTTGTCTTTTGGCCTTTATTGTTGCTGAAAGTTTGCTGCTGCTCTGCACTTAAACTTATTCTTCCCTCTGATAACTTTTATTCATAGTCTTCTATACATCTTTAATGTTGTACAAGTTCACTAAAATGTGTTTACAAATGTATTTACTCTTCATTTATTCTGGTTAGGATATGTTATGGTTCTTATACATTAATACTGATCTCCAACAATTTTGGAAAATTTTCAGTCATAATTTCTTTGAATATTACTTCATGACTGTCTTACGGTTTTGATATCTTCTTTTATAGTTTTATGCATTGTAAGCAATTATTTTGTAGCTTCTATTACATTGGTCTATTATCTCAAGTTCTCTAAGTTAAAATCCCATTGATTTGGGGGTCTGTTGACTGGCAACCCACTCCAGTGTTCTTCCCTGGAGAATCCAGTGGACAGAGGAGCCTGGTGGGCTGCTGTCCATGGGGTCGCACAGAGTTGGACATAACTAAAGCGACTTAGTATGCATGCATAGCATAGCATGACTCACTGAAAGCAGTGTTTTCCCTCATATACTTTGAAGTTTTGGACTAAGTTCATCTTTGGTGGGACTTTGTGAGAATTTTAGACAACCTAGGTTCAGCATGTGTCTCTCCAGAAGATATCTGAATTTTCTTCAGGTAGGAGACCTTCCAGGTCCAATTTTATGATATTTTCTTGGCTTGCCAGTTACTGGACTAGTAAAGTAGCAGAAATTCAAACCTCACATCTACCTTACAAAATAGGAGTTTTCATCATTTGCTCCAAAATTACTCTTCCTTCTGACTTGATTCCATTAAACTAAGAAAATAATACAACATCCTCCTTAATATGTCTCTTATTTCTTTACTCCCTCATCAGGAATATGTCTTGGAAGGAAAGTTATGACCAACATAGATAGCATATTCAAAAGCAGAGACATTACTATGCCAACAAAGGTCCGTCTAGTCAAGGCTATGGTTTTTCCAGTAGTCATGTATGGATGTGAGAGTTAAACTGTGAAGAAATCTGAGCACCAAAGAATTGATGCTTTTGAACTGGGGTGTTGGAGAAGACTCTTGAGAGTCCCTTGGACTGCAAGGAGATCCAACCAGTCCACTCTAAAGGAGATCAGTCCTGGGTGTTCTTTGGAAGGAATGATGCTAAAGCTGAAACTCCAGTACTTTGGCCACCTCATGCGAAGAGTTGACTCATTGGCAAAGACTCTGATGCTGGGAGGGATTGGGGGCAGGAAGAGAAAGGAACAACAGAGAATGAGATGGCTGGATGGCATCACTGACTCTATGGACATGAGTTTGAGTGAACTCTGGGAGTTGGTGATGGACAGGGAGGCCTGGCGTGCTGCGATTCATAGGGTCGCAAAGAGTCAGACACGACTGAACCACTGAACTGACTGACTGATAGCTTCTCTTACCATTTTTTTCTGGAATGCATTTACTTTCCTCCACCTCTAATGCAACTAATTTAGTTTTTAAATCTCATATCTAGAATACTGTTGCTATTCAGTCGGCAAGTTGTGTCTGACTCTGCTACGCCATGGACTGCAGCACACCAGGCTTCCCGGTCCCTCATTATCTCCCAGAGTTTACCCAAGTTCACATCCACAGAATCGGTGATGACATCCAACAATCTCATCCTCTGTCGTCCTCTTTTCCTTCTGCCTTCAATCTTTCCCAGCATCAGGGTCCTTTCCAATGAATCAGCTGTTCGCATCAGGAGGCTGAAGTATTGGAGCTTCAGCTTCAGCATCAGTCCTTCCAAAGAGTATTCAGGGTTGATTTCCTTTAAGACTGACTGGTTATACCTTCTAGTTATTCCCTCTGCCACAAGACTTGACTTCTTCTAACTTATTATCTGTACTGCAGCCAGACTGATCTTTCTAAAACTCAAATCTAACTATATCACTTTTCTATTTAAAAACCTTTACAATCCCTCTATTGCCTTCAAGCTAAAACCCAAAATCTAAGATGAAATTCAAGGCCATGGATAATCTGAACTCTCTTTTAAGCTTTCATCTCTTAAACAAATTTCTTCTCAATGCCTCCAAATGACCAATGCCTCAACCATCCTAAATTTTTAATCTACTTCAGTTCCCCAGAATATAGTATTTTGAATATACTAAAAAATCAATGAACTGATCCATAAAGTCCAGGTGCAAGCTTCTCAGCATGAATTTTTGTCATATCTTTCCTGACAATGAGACTGTTATTCTTCATTATGCTTAACAGTGAAAGGATATTAAATTGTTGTAGTCAGCAACAATAGTCTACTTTTTAGGTAATTCTGGTGGAATTATGTTCATTTGTTCATATTCTAGTCATAGCATAATATATAATAATAATAATGTATTTTATGTTCTATAAATATACTGTCAATGGCAAATATAATGATAGATTCTTCATAAACAGATAAATGCTTTTCTTAAGACAAGTGAACTCTTAAAAGGGAACTTCTTCTTAGATATGATCACAAACTATTAGAGTAAAAATGTGAGGTTCTTTCAGCATTCTGTACTTTAGTGTTATGTGTGTGTGTGTGTAAAGTTACCTAGTATTATAATAAAGGAAATTCAGTGGGAAAAGTAATAAATCATAGAATATCAGGACAAAAAGTGACCTTAGACATAATTTAGGTCCATAGTTTCTCAAATCTGTTACAAGTCAGGAAACTTTAAAAAAAAAAACTTTGAAATTCAACATACAAGACAAATGCATGTCAATCTTTTCTCGTTTAATTTAAAGCATAGGGCACTGCAGCCCTTGGCACATGTAATCCTTTTATCCTTTGCCAGAAACACAGAGGCTATACAGAGCCAAATTTAAAAATCATTCATCTACCCCAACTCAGTCACTGTGCAAATGAAAGAACATAAACCCAAAAAGACGATGATGTACTCAAGATTACACAGTTAGTCAAAGATAATGCTGGCAATGAATGCCATCCCCTAAATCTTCACGAACTGCTATGGCTATGACTCCTATTTTTTAAAAAAACAATAATATCAACCTAATCTCAGAAAATCAATAGAATTTCTCATTTCTCATTGTCCATAAATGGATTAATGCTATAAAATAACATATTTCCCCATATATTTACTATCCAGAAGCTTTGACATAAGAAATAACTTCTATTCATTGTAGAAAATTTCAAAACTGAAGACAAGCAAATACATAAAAGATTGAGATCTCCAGAAATTCCACCTGGCAGAAATAATAACCACGATTTTTTTTCTATGCAAACATAATTTCTTTTACCCAAATAGTATCATACAAGGGTTATTAGCTAGCATTTATAGTTGCAAATAGCAAAATACAGCTAATTTAGACAGAGAAGACATTTATTAAAAGACATTAGGAAGTTTCAGAATCTCTAGGAAGATAAAAGAGTTAGGGTTGGAGTCCAGTTGACCAGAAAGCCACAAACAACACTATGAGACTACTTCAGGGAAAATTTCAACATTGCTACCACCTCTGGAAGGAAAGTTATGACCAACCTAGGCAGCATATTAAAAAGCGGAGATATTACTTTGTCAACAAAGGTCCATCTAGTCAAGGCTATAGTTTTTCCAGTGGCCATGTATGGATGTGAGAGTTGGACTATAAAGAAAGCTGAGTGCTGAAGAATTGATGCTTTTGAACTGTGGTGTTGGAGAAGACTTGAGAGTCCCATGGACTGCAAGGAGATCCAACCAGTCCATCCTAAAGGAGATCAGTCCTGGGTGTTCATTGGAAGGACTGATGCTGAAGCTGAAACTCCAATACTTTGGCCACCTGATGCGAAGAGCTGACTCATTGGAAAAGACCCTGATGTTGGGAAAGATTGAGGGCACGAGGAGAAGAGGATGACAGAGGATGAGATGGTTGGACGGCATCACCGACTCAATGGACATGGGTTTGGCTGTACTCCAGGAGTGATGGACAGGGAGGCCTGGTGTTCTGCGGTTCATGGGGTTGCAAAGAGTCGGACATGACTGAATGACTGAACTCACTGACACATGACTGAATGACTGAACTCACTGACTGACCACCTCTGGGCACAGAAGCCACAGTTCACATTCTGGTCTTGGGTAGGCATTAGAACCAATATCACCTGTACTGACCTCCCGCCAAAGCCAGGTCCTCCACTGCCTCCCAAAGCCAGAAAATGGATTTCCCATGGCATCTGCATCCTCATACTCTTCTCTTCCAAATACTTCACTAAAGTGGATTTGACTAACAGCATCCAGGACACAGGACATACTCAACTCACAAAGACCAAAAAATGCCCCAAACAGGAGAGCTGTTTAGAGATCTTACAATAGAGTGATATAACATTGGTTGTTGTTATTGTTTAGTCACCAAGTCGTGTCCAACTCGATGACCCCATGAACTGCAGCACACCAGGTCTTCACCATCTCCCAGAGTTTCCTCATGCCCATTGAGTTGCTGATGACATCCAACCATCTCATCCTCTGTCACCCCCTTCTCCTGCCCTCAATTTTTCCCAGCATCAGAGTCTTTTCCAATAAGTCGGCTCTTTGCATCAGGTGGCCAAAGTACTGGAGCTTCAGTTTCAGCATCAGTCTTTCCAATGAATAGACAGGGTTGATTTCCTTTAGGACTGACTGGTTTGATCTCCTTGCTATCCAAGGGATTCTCAAGAGTCTTCTCCAGCAACATAATTCGAAAGCATCAGTTCTTCAGTGCTCAGCCTTCTTTATGCTCCAACTCACACATCCATACATGACTACTGGAAGAATCAGTTTTAAGATCTTTGTCAGCAAAATGATGTCTCTGCTTTTCAAAAATATTCTGTCTAGGTTTGTCATAGCTTTTCTTCCAAGGAGTAAGTGTCTTTTAGTTTCAAGGCTGCTGTCAGCATCTGCAGTAATTTTGGAGCCCAAGATGACAAAATCTGTCATTGTTTCCACTTTTCCCCCATCTATATGCCATGAAGAAATGGGACCAAATGCCATGATCTTAGTTTTTTGATGCTGAGATTTTTAAAAATTTATTTTTAATTGAAGGATAATTGCTGTGAAGGATAACTGCTTTACAGTATTGTGTTGGTTTCTACCAAACATCAACATGAATCAGCCATAGGTTTACTCATGTCCCCTCCCACTTGAATACCTCTCCCACTTCCCTCCCCATGAATGTTGAGTTTTAAACCAGATTTTTCACTCTCCTCTTTCACTTGCATAACATTTGTAGCAGGAGAAATTTTCATATATTTCTGTTGCTTTAATTTATCTTGTTATTGTTTAGTCACTAAGTCATGTCTGACTCTTTGTGACCCCATGGACTGCAGTATACCAGGCTTCCTTGTCCTTCACTGAATCTCAGAGTTTGCTCAAATTCATGTTCATTGAGTCAATGATTACATCCAACCATCTCATCCTTTGTTGCCCCTTTGTCCTTCTGCCCTCAATCTTTCCCAGCATCAGGGCTTTTTCTGAATTGGCTCATCACATCAAGTGGTTAAAATATTGGAGCTTCAGCTTCAACATCAGTCCTTCCAATTAATATTCAGGGTTGATTTCCTTTAGGATTGACTGGTCTCTTTGCTGTCCAAGGGACTCTCAAGAGTCTTCTCCAGCACCACACTTCAAAAGTCTCGATTCTTCAGTGCTCAGCTTTCTTATGGTCCAACTCTCACATTCATACATGACTACTGGAAAAACCATAACTTTGACTATACTGACCTTTGTCAGCAAAGTGATGTCTCTGATTTTTAATATGCTGCCTAGGTTTGTCATAGCTTTTCTGCCAAGGAGCAAGCATCTTTTAATTTCATGGCTGCTTTAATTTATACTGACATCATTATATTATTAACCTGATGAGACTGACACATTGACCTATAAAATCACCTTGCTGAAAGCAATTAAAATTGATTCCAAATGTAGTAAATAACTCATTTGTCCTGTGGTCTTAAAAAATATTCACAACCTAAAAGTTGAGAGCTGTGTTTTATTTGGTGGAGATGTTTAGGACTCCAAGCCTGGGAGACAGCATCTCAAGTAATCCTGAGAGAACTGCTCTGAGGAGGTGAAGGGAGGAGCCAGGTTATGAAGTTTTGCAACAAAAGGCAGGTAGTCTATTGTTAATAAACAAAACCAAATATCTCAAGTTAAGGAATTTAGCAATTGTTTTATGTATTGGAAGATGCAGGAGGCTTGGCTTACTGAAATCATTCCTCTGATATGCACCTTAGCTCTCTGGGGCCAATATTCTGTTTTCAAGTTCTGAGTTTCCTGAGTGCTCACCATAGGGAGTGGCTGCAGTCTGATGGCTGCTAGATAACAGGTGTTCTTTCCTTCCTGAGTTCCCTCAGAGCTCATCAGCTCACCATCCATGGTGGCTGCAATTGCTGGTGACTGTGACATCCCTGTTCACTGATACAGCAGGAAATATTCCACTTAATCCTTTCCTATTCATTTATGCCAGATGTGAGAGATAATTTCTAAATTTTCTTTGGACTTTACTTACTCCATCCTCCAGCATTTTCAAAAAAAAAATTATAAGCTCTTTCCAATTTAAATGATATAAATTCTAAAAATGATACCAATGATTTACAGGGATGAAATCCATAAAACTGTGGGCTGCATGAGTTAGAGTAGTGACACATTTATTTATTGCTATGACTAATAATCATTGCAACATTATGCTTTTATCTTTCCAAGTTAGTTAAAAATATAGCACAAAAGATCAGTTACTTCAGACACCAATCAGCAGCCCACAGACTTCCGATCAAAGTGTGGCTGGCAATCAAACACAGTGTATGGCATTTCTGCTTCTATTACAACCTAGAGCAGCAAATAAGGACATGGTAATTAAGCAAATGCTAATGGGCTGTCTTACAACCCAAAAATGTATGGATTATGGTTATTTGACATCCTTTTTGACAAGCACCACACGTGTGACAATGTGCTTGTGAAAGCTTTAGGGCATGGTGACATGGCCTATTAGTAGTCTCTGAATGTATCCCAGCAAACTTTTTTTTTCCATTGAAATGGTACAATTACCCCTAACTCATTAACAAATAATCCTAACTCAGTATTCTAAAACAAAAAGCTTCAATTCAGTCATTCCCTTATACCCTAGATTGGGTCTCCCTGTGCACCGTTCAAAGTTCAGTTCTTACCGAGGCATTCAAAGCTCTTGACTAAATGTTATTGGAGGCAGAGAAAGGTTTATTTGAGATTACTTAAGTATCTGTCAAGCTTGAATCCAGTGAACTCTGAGATTCTGAGATTAAGAGTAAACATATAGTAAAAATATAGGTGGAATAGAACAGTCAGAAGCAGTGAGAAAATGAGAGAAAAATAGATTCGGGTGGGAAGGGAAGGGGGGTGAAGAATTGGAATACGAAGGTGGTGCTCAGAAGGCTGGAGTTGAGATCAGAGTAAGTGAAATTAGTGAAGGTTAGTGGTCAATGAGATCATCAAGCCATGTAACTTAGCATTCTAAAAAAGTGATGTGGCACATGGCGGGTACTAAATAAACATTTGTTTAATAGTTTCTAACCAAATCTCCTTCTACTTAAAATAAACCTACTATTCAGCAGTATGGCTAATGTCCTTGGGCCTGCCTGCCTATTAGCTTTCCTTCTGGTAACAAAATTCATGTTGAATCGCACAATGAATAACTGGTAGAATTACTGGTGGGTGATCCAGACCTTGAACTTTAAAAAAGATGAAGACTGTAAAATAACTATAATTAATACATCCAAGAAAATAGATGACAAGATGGACAGGATTTCATGGTAAAAAACTTTATTTCTTTAAATTGAAATGGAAATTCTATATCATTAAAATTCAATTATTGAAATTAAGAATGTAATAGATGGGTTTGGGACTTCCCTGGTGGCTCAGTCAGTAAAGAATCTGCCTACGGGAGAACCAGGTTTGATCCCTGGGTCAGGAAAATCCCGTGGAGAAGGGAATGCTACCCACTCCAGTATTCTTGCCTGGAGGATTCCACTGACAAGGAGCGTGGTGGGCTACAGTCCACGCAGTCACAAAGTCAGACACGACTGAGTGACTAACACTAGAAGAGTTTAATAGCAGATTTTATATGTATGAAGAGAACTTTAAAAATCAGGATGATAGGTAAATAGAAAAATGCTGACTGAATCTTGCAGGCACCCAAAGCTGGTGTTCTGTGACAAACTGGAAGGATGGGGTGAAGAGGGAGGTGGGAAGGGGGTTCAGGAGGAAGGGGACACATGTACACCTATGACTGATTCATGTTGATGTACGGCAAAAACCATCACAATATTATATAATTATCTTACAATTAAAATAAATTTTAAAGAGTTTAAAAATACTGAATAAAAACATAGCATGGAAATAGGATACTTTGAAAAGGCCTAATATAAATGAAATCAATATTTGAGGAAAAAGTGAAGAGAATGAAGAGGTAAAGGCATTATTTGAAAACATTTTAAAAACTACTCAAATAGATCAAACTCCAGATTCAAGAAATACTAGCAACAAGATTTATACCAAACTTCTCAACAGTAAGTATACAAACCAAAAGACAATAAAATATTTTTGCAGTGCTGAAAGAAAACAAAAGTGTCAACCTAAGCATTTTGTATCCAGTGAAAGTATTCTTAAAAAGTGAAAGAAAAATAAAAGCACTTTCATGCAAGTAAAATTAAGAGAATCTGTCATCATTAGTCCTTCACTAAAGGCAATCTTAAAGAGAGTTCTCCTTATGAACAAAAATGACCACAGAGAAAAACAAGGGAATATGGATAAGAATAAAGAAAAATGGGAAGGTTAAATATACGCATAAATCTAAATTACTTTTTACTATACAAACAGTACATAATGTGATGTTTATGTAGATAATATGCAAAACATAAAACAAGGAATAAATATATGGGAAAATATTTAAAAATTTAGAGTTGTCTGAGAAGTGGTAAAAGTACAAATTTATAACTTACAAATTTAATAATGTGTTATTAAACTCTAATAACACATTAATGCATATTTTAATCTCTAGGGTAATGACTAAAAGGATGTACATCTAACAAGCTAATAAAGAAGATAACGCAATAATTAAAAATAAAGTGTTAGTGCAAAATAAGGCAGGCAAGCAAAGAAAATAATAAAATAGAACAACTAGAAAATAAAAGTTAATTTGATAGTTAATATAATAATATAAGTTAATATAATAGTTAATATAATAAACAAGTTACAATATTAATCATAATGTTATAATTATAGTTTTAATATAATAATATAATAAATAGTTAATATATTTTTCAAGTATATTGGAAAATAAATAGTTTAAATACACCAATAAAAAGGAAAAGATAGATTATTAAAAATACAGGCTGCTTATAATATAGTTCAAGAACACAAGTAAAATATAAACATAAATATAAATACAGTTGGCCCTTGAATAACAGAGCAAGAACTGTATGTTTCCACTTATATGTGAATTTCTTTCAATATGATCCACGGTTGGCTCAATCCACAGATGCAGAATGGGAGATGCAGACAAACCAAGTATACCAAGGGCCAACTATAAATTATACACAGATTTTCAATTGCAGGGAAGGTCAGCATTCCTAACCTCCACATTGTTCTAGGGTCAAACTGTATTTACATTAATACATACATACATATGCACATATATACATGACATCACCTAAAAGAAAACTGTAACATCAGAACAGATAAACTTAAGGCTAAAAGTATTTCAGAGGTAAAAATAAATATTTCAAAATTGTAAAACTGTCAATTCATCAAGAAGATATATTTATTTTATGTATTTAATATCATATCTTCAAAACATATAAAGAAAAAAGAGACAAAATTAAAAGGTAAAATAGATATATCCACAATCAGAGTAGGAGACATTAATGACCTCTTCTCATGAACTAGTAGCAAAAAAACAGATTTTAAAAAAATCAATAAGGACAGAGAATCTGAATTAACAGATGTGGCCTAACTGACACATACAACACCGTATCCAACAATGACAGTTTTTTTCCAAGTACACATGGAAATTTATCAGACTGACCATATGCTGATCAGAAGCATATCTCAAGAAATTTTTTGAAAAATTAAAACATTCAGAGTAATTCACTGACCACAGTGGAATTAAACTAGAAATCAATATCAAAACAATTAGAAGGTTTTAAAAAATATTTGGAAATCAAGCAGTATGTCCTTAAATAAACCATGGGCCACAGAAGGTATCAGAATGGGAATTGAAAGTATTTTGAACTAAATAAAAATTAAAATATGACATATTAATACTTGTGAGACATAAATAAAGAGGTGCTTAGAGATAAAGTTATAATTGTAAATTCACATGTTGAAAAAAGCATTTATTCAGAACATAATAAAAACTTAAGTAATTTAAATGTTCACCTAAGAAGTTAGAAAAACAAAAACAAGGTAAAGAAAGTAGAATCCCCAAAAAAAGTAGAATGAAGAAAATTGAAAAACCTAAAGTAGAAATTAGTTAAATTAAACAATGCAGAAAATTAACAAACCCAAACTTCCTTCTTTGAAAAGACTAATAAAATTGATCGAAGACAGACGACAGACATTATTTTAAAAAATTTTTAAAGAGAGAGATAAGGCACCAGTTATTAGTGTTAGAAATAAAATATGGAACATATCAGAGACACATGTTGTGTGTGTGTGCTCAGTCACTCAGTCGTGTCCAACTCTGCGACCCCATGGACTTAGCCCACCAGGCTCCTCTGTCCATGGGATTCTTCAGGCAAGAATACTGGAGTGTGTTGCCATTTCCTCCACCAGGGGATCTTCCCAACTCAGGGATCAAACCCACATCTCTTATGTCTTTTGCAGGTGGGTTCTTTACCCCTACTGCTACCTGGGAAACCTATGTAGGCAAGTCTTTCAACCTCAACTAGCAAACTAGGGGTGGAGAAGGCAATGGCAACCCACTCCAGTACTCTTGCCTGGAAAATCCCATGGACAGAGGAGCCTAGTAGGCTGCAGTCCATGGGGTCGCAAAGAGTCGGACACAACTGAGCGACTTCACTTTCACTTTTCACTTTCATGCATTGGAGAAGGAAATGGCAACCCACTCCAGTGTTCTTGCCTGGAGAATCCCAGGAATGGCGGAGCCTGGTGGGCTGCCATCTATGGGGTTGCACAGAGTCGGACATGACTGAAGCGACTTAGCAGCAGCAGCAGCAGCAGCAAACTAGGGGTAGAGGGAAATTTCCTTAATCTCAGAGAATAACCTATAACGATATTGTATACCAAATATCATATTTAATAGGGAGATAGTGAAATCTTTTCTATAAGATGAAACCCTGGACTTCCCTGGTGGCTCAGACAGTAAAGTGTCTGCCTGCAATGCAGGAGACCCAGGTTCGATCCCTGGGTCAGGAAGATCCCGGAAATGGCAACACACTCCAGTACTCTTGTCTGGAAAACCCCACAGATGGAGGAGCCTGGTAGGCTACAGTCCATGGGGTCACAAAGAGTCAGACACAACTGAGTGACCTCACCTCACTTTTCTATAAGATCAAAAAGGCAAAGATGTTCACTTTCACCATGTCTATTCAACAATGTGTTGGAGGTCCTAGCCAGTATAATAAGGCAAGAAAATAAAACACAAAGATAGGAATGAAAAAGCAAAACTGTCATTGTTTTCGAAGAAATCTGGTTTTATATATATAGAAAATCAAAATAATATGAAACAAGTTAATCAAAGAATTTAGCAAATTTGCTAGATACGAGGTCAATTTAAAAGCAAATTTTATTTCTATATATGAGCAACAAAATAATTAGCATAGGAAATTTCAAATGATGCTATTAACAGATACACAATCATACATTAAATATCTTGAGCTATAGTAATTAAGACTCTGGTGTTGGCATAAGAATAGACCAACAAAAGACTAACAAAAGAACACAATGGACTCCTGAAACAGACCCCCATCACTGACTTAGAATACAGAGTGCAATGGGCGAAAATGACTTTTTTAATGAGTAGTGCTGGGTCAATTAAATATCTATACTGAAAAAAATTCATTTTAATTGTTGCTATATACCATATAAAAAAATCAATCCCACGTGGATTATAAACTGAATATGAATAATAAGATAACAAATTTCTAAAAAGTATCTTGAGGTATATCTTTCTGACCTTGAGGTAATCAAAGATTTTAAAAAGTACTAACCATAAAAAATGCTATTGATAGCTGGATTGCATTTTTAAGAACTTCTGTTCATCGAAAGTCACCCTTTAGAGAATGGCAGAAGATATTTATAATACATATATCAAGAGGAAAAAAAAGTTTAATCCAGAATTGTAGAAAGAATCCTTAACAGTCAACAAGGAAAAGGCAGTCAATTCAACAGTAAAATGGGCAACAGATTTGAACAAAAATTTCATGAGAAATACCACCACTGGCAAGGATATGAAGCAATTAGAATTCTCATATACTTTTATAGGAAACTGATGGTTTCTTCTGAGGCTAAACACACTTATATCCATGGCCCAAGCAATCTCACTGCTAATTCATGCACAGTACAAATGGGTACGCATATCCACTAAAATAAAAAGTCTGTAGAGCATTAAACATGATAGCCTAAATTTGTAAACAAAGAGTCAACAGTAAAATGAATAAATGAATTGTGGTACACTCAACACAACGAAATACTTAACAGCCTTGAGAATGGACTAACAACTTCTACAAGCAGCAAAAGGAATAAACATTATAAAGATATTTCAAAGATAAAATGAGTAAATACAGGACCTACAATTCCATTTATATGAAATTCAAAACTAATTTAAGATGTCAGATGGTGGGAAAATGGATACCTTTGATGGGGAGGGATAGTAACTGGGTGTTCTGGTGTAGGAAACACATTTCTTGATCTGAGTTTAGGTTACATAAGTCTTTTCATTTGAGAAGATTTATCAAGGTGTACACTTATCTCGGTACATTTCTAGGTACATTTTATAATTCAATAAAAATTTTACTTAAAAATAATTAGCCATATTTGCTTTTCTCATCAGGCTCTTCCTCAATCTGTTTTCTCTTATGCAAGTCATTTCCTAGTCCTCCTGATTTCTTCCTTTGACTTTATAATCCAATTTTCATTTGAAAAGATTCCAGAAACACCTTTATCAAAACTGACATCTTAACAAGATAATAATGCCACTTACATAATATAGAAGGTTACAAATGCAGAATACTTCATCCCTAATATAGCTGTAACTGTTGTAAAAACAGTAAAATCACAGGCGCAGATGTTCCAAGAGTAATACATTTTTCTACCACTTCCCCAGGCCAGCTGGGTAGGAAGATGGAGAAGATGGCTGGCTATCTAGTACATTAAATGAGATGAGGAAGGAAAGCATTTTGCAAACTGTAAACCACTAAGCAAAGTAAGATATTACTATACCCATTCTATTTCATAGCTCAGGCAATATAGAAACTCACTGAAATATCTCACATAGCCACA
Source organism: Bison bison bison (assembly GCF_000754665.1). Taxonomy (NCBI): domain Eukaryota; kingdom Metazoa; phylum Chordata; class Mammalia; order Artiodactyla; family Bovidae; genus Bison; species Bison bison. The sequence goes on from NW_011494863.1 coordinate 9,963,078, forward strand.
ATAAAGGGTGTTGGTTCAGCTGAGTATTAGGACCAACTGGACCCAACAGATCTAACATGACCAGGACATGTTCCTGTGTGTTCTCTTGGGGTCTCTATTTTTCTCCAAATGTTTGAGTCTTTCTCTGCTACTGCAAACTAGATTTCCCTAGATAAATAAAACAAGTATCTGACAGCTCCTGATCCTCATACTCCACAGCTACCACTACGAAGGAGGGTAACATACATTCTCAAGCCTGTACATAATGATGTTTAAAAATCAGCTTTTGAAGTATTGTAAATTTTATTATAATTTGTGTATGTGATGCTATAGGTTAAGTCTGTAGATAATATACAGTGGTGGGAACCTATTTTTAAATATATATATATATACACTGTGTATGCTAAGTCACTTTAGTCATGTCCTACTCTTTGTGACCTTATGGACTGTAGCCCGCCAGGCTCCTCTGTCCATGGAATTCTCTAGGGAAGAATACTGGGGTGGGTTGCCATTTCCTTCTCCTATATATATATATATATAAGAGAGCTCCAATATATATATATAAGAGAAGTATATAACTCAGTTGTCACCTTCATGGATTCAGTTCAGTTCAGTCCAGTCGCTCAGTCATGTCCGACTCTTTGCGACCCCATGAATCGCAGAACGCCAGGCCTCCCTGTCCATGGATTAGCCTCATATAAAAAATAATAGAATGTTGGAAGTATGCAACTTTTAGTTGAAGGATGTGGATACTCTAGCTATAAAGCCTACCTGTTAATGTTTCCAGGCCCCTCTCATTTGAGCAGGGCTCCAGTAAACCATTTCTGAAGAATAAAGCCGGTCCTGTCTCAGTTCAGTTCAGTTCAGTTCAGTCGTTCAGTCGTGTCCGACTCTTTGCGACCCCATGAATCGCAGCACACCAGGCCTTCCTGTCCATCATCAACTCCTGGAGTTCACTCACACTCATGTCCATTGAGTCAGTGATGCCATCCAGCCATCTCATCCTCTGTCGTCCCCTTCTCCTCTTGCCCCCAATCCCTCCCAGCATCAGAGTATTTTCCAATGAGTCAACTCTTCGCATGAGGTGGCCAAAGTACTGTCTCAGTTAAACCTTAATCATCATGGGAGAAATAAAAAGGTATTCTTGGGAAAAGCACTAACTCTGAAATCAGCTTGATCTGGACTAGTGTATAATTCTGTTCCTTTCTCTTCAAAGAAGTTGATTCATCTCTCAGGCAGTCAATTCCTCATTTGTAAACTGAAATAAAATACCTGTGTTTTTAACACAGTACCAAGGCATATGCTATTTACTCCTTTTCCATTTTCTCAGAGCACCACATAAACAAAAACTGTAGTGGGGCACAGATTGGACCGGACAACCTGAGATAGTTTCAACACTGACCTAGCCTGTCCAATTCTCCACCATCAGAAGTAATAATGAATGTTGTACAAGGGCTATAATTGATTGAAGATATTAATAGTTGAAGGAAATAAAATTAGTCATTTTCGATGGGTCTTTGTTATTTTTATACCCTTCTATCCAGTATCCTTTCCCCATTTTTCTCCTAACAGGGCCTTAAATCGTTTTGACAAATTTCTCCACTCCCCCATTCAGTCCAAGTGGCTTGGGGGAGGGAGGGGCACCACTTGCCTTCAGAGATAAAGCATGTGACTCAGGCCCAGTCAGAGAACCAAATTTCTCTGGCAACAGTGATGAAGTGAAAATGATAAAGGAAAATGATGATGAAACAAAAAATTAAAAGACAGCAAAAGAGACACTGATGTATAGAACAGTCTTATGGACTCTGTGGGAGAGGGAGAGGGTGGGAAGATTTGGGAGAATGGCAATGAAACATGTAAAATATCATGTAGGAAATGAGTTGCCAGTCCAGGTTCGATGCACGATGCTGGATGCTTGGGGCTGGTGCACTGGGACGGCCCAGAGGGATGGTATGGGGAGGGAGGAGGGAGGAGGGTTCGGGATGGGGAACACATGTATACCTGTGGTGGATTCATTTTGGTATTTGGCAAAACTAATACAATTATGTAAAGTTTAAAAATAAAATAAAATTAGAAAAAAAATAATAAAAGTATGATTTTGATTCAATGGTTCATCATTGTGCAGATGATCTAAGTCGGTCCATTCATAAGAATAAGGATACATATGTAGGAGCTACCAAGAGAAGACTATTTTTCTTCTTATTGTGTTTGAATACTTAGAACATAAAACATAATTAAGTTCTATGGTTTAAATTCTACCTTACTCAATGACTAGTTTCTAGGTGAGCTAAAGTAGAAGTGAAAAAAAAAAAAAAAACTTATTTCTTTAGACTTCCAAAGTTAACTTGACAAAGTTTTACACTGCCAAGTCCCTGATCATTGGATTCATCAGAACATTGGAGAGTGAACAGCTAAGATTACGAATGGTCGAGAAGCCTATACACTTACTCTGTAATAACTACAACTAGAAACTTAGGTAGTCTGGATCACACTCCAAGATCTGAACTTCACCCAAAAATACAGTCTATATAGTCTTGTCTGGACGAAGAGCTATCTTATCAAGAAGCAACTATGGCTATTTTGGAACCCAACGTGTAAACCTGATTTACCTTTGCACTTACTCAACTAGTATTTATTGGGCATAAACTGCGCTAAGAATTCGGCTAAAACAAAACAGTTTCTGCCTTCATAGATCTTAAGACCCTGTAGAGAAAACAAACAGGCAATTATCATATAAAATCGTAAATATTATAATGAAGTATTAGGGGGATACCTTGGAAGGTTATCTAACCACCCAGGCTTGGGTGGTCCACAAAAGCTTTCTGGTAAAACCGACATGTAAGCTGAGACCTGGAGGATGTGATATAACTTACTCAGGTAAAGAAATGGAGAAGAATGCTCTCAGTAGCAATAGAAAGCAATATATGAGAAAACAGAAGTACTTCACTGGGACTGAATGCAATCTGTAAAGGGGAGAGTGGTATGACGCGAGAGAGACAGACCAGGGGCCAAATTGCAGAAATCCTTAAAAGCCATGTTAAGAAATTTGGATCTAATCTGAGAACTGATAACGGTTTTTAAGTAAGGAAGCAGTATAACAAGATTCATGGTTTAGAAATGTCACTCCAGATGCAGTGACAGAATGGAATGAAGGGAGATGAGAGGAAAACATTTCCATCAGTCCTCTGTGTGACCAATGAAGAGGCTTTTGCAGTACGCCAGAAGAGAGTCGATAATGTTCTAAAAGACAGAAGCAGTAGGACTTAATATTTTATTAGTTTTTGAGCCTGCCTGATCTTCAGCTATCAACTCCTAGGTGGCTAATCAAGATGATATATTTTATTAAAGGTTTAAATACAGAAGAGATTCTTATGTCAGGTAGGGGGCTGGTTCACATCACTCAGGATCCCTTTCAAGTCTGCAATACTTTGACTTTGTGCTGGCAACAGGGATTAAGAGTAAATAATTCCTTATTCACTAATTTCTTGGATAATAGAAGTAGGGATCCCCTTGTTGCCTGAAAATTGGAAAACTATTGGACATAAAAATAAAGCACACTACTTATAATGAAGTTGCACTGTGCACTCATTTAACTAACTCTGAGAGAAAGGGAGGGGCCATTGAATTCTACAGGCATTCTGCTCACTGCTCCACTGAATGACCACTGCCCCGAAACAAGCATGAGAAGGGAGCCGGGTAATCAGCTGTTCATTCAATCAATTTGACTCCCACTGTTCCACACTGGGTACAAAACTTGCCACTCTGGTTTCTGGTTGTAATTTTGATAATCAAAAATACAGTTCTGAATTTCTAAGAACATGCTTTCCCAAAATATAAGACAATTGCTTCATATTGTTCTCAAGGGAAGAAAAATGGTGATGTAGGTTTACTGAAAGAGGGCATTTGGTCTCTTTTGTATACTGTACTCTAACTTTTATAGCTTAAGGAATTTTTAAAGATGATTTTTTTTACTATGAAAATACAACTTAGGCATTGATCTTAAAAACCCTTGAGTGAAATTCAACTTCAAGGAAAAGTAATAATGGAATTCACTATCCTAAAAGTTGTAGAACCTAAAAATTCCAATTGATAGCAATTTTATAAGTTCCAGAAAGGTTATGAAAAAAACTAGAAAGGTTTCAGAACAATGTTAATATGATATTATCCTTCCAAAAAAAAGAAAACATCGCTCGTCACAACTATCCAAGAAAAAGAATCAATAGGATTTTTTCGCAGCCCTCCTGACCTTGCAGATGGATATTCCTGAAGAAATGAGTTCTATGACTGCTTTTCTTTTCAGCTGCTCAGGTAAAATGTGACTCAGGACTTTCATTTGTCAATCAATCCCTCAGGTGAAACCAAAAATATTTTTGTAAAATGTTCCCCTGCCTAAATCTACTCAGATCATATGATTTAATTTGCAGTTGAGAGATACAGTCTGGGCATTTCCTTTTTCATTTTGTTTCCCATAGTTTTCCTTTCCCTTTCTTCTATTTTTTGATATAAAATAAAGGACAAGACTTTATAGTGATTAAGAAGCAAACATGCAATTCTACTCATGTTGCTAGGCAACAAGGGCCATGTATGAGCTCAATGAATGGATTCTGAGCATCTGCGCAAAGGAGAAATAGAAGAAGCCTATGAGTGAACTGTCTTGACAACTGCAAGGGTTATTACTTTTTGACATACATGCTCCTTCTTTGCCTGAGAATGGAGAAGGCACACTTATTTTAATCCTTTCTGGTGGTTTATTTTTCTAAGATATGTTAAAAATTGTCTTCAATGGAAAGTTCGCACAGTATGCTATAATGATTATCAGCTCAAATGGAGAAAGTAGGTAAAAATGATCTCTGTCTCTATTTGCCAAGTTCAAGTATGCATTCCCGATAACTCTGGCTATTCCAACAGCCTTCAGCCTGATCCCTACTTGTTTTCTCCCCATCCACACCAGTTCATCTCACCTAACTTATTAATTACAAGGACGTTTTCTATCTCCTTACAAGCAATTCCCATCCCCTATGATCAGCATTTACCCTATTCAGTTGTGGTGAAAAAATAACACTGTTGACTATAATTAACTCTGGTTTATTTTATTCTTATTATAAAGTAGTACATAATAATTAACAAAAAGCAGAAGAATAGAGACACATAAATGAACATCAACATCCATTATCCCATTCATGAGAGATATGCAACATAAATATCTCAGTGTGTATCAATCTAGATTATTTTCTGTGCCTATACACACAGAATTTTTCTTACATAATTGCATCACCTGTATACATGAAATCATAAAATCAAGAGCCAGCATAGTATTTAATGGCTTCTATACTATGTTGGGCTTCCCTGGTAGCTCAGCTGGTAAAGAATCTGCCTGCAATGCAGGAGACTCCAGTTTGACTCCTTGGTCTAGAGAAGGGATAGGCTACCCACTCCAGTATTCTTGGGCTTCCCTGGTAGCTCAGATGGTAAAGAATTCACCTGCAATGCAGGAGACCTGGGCTTGATCCCTGGGTTGGGAAGATCCCCTGGAAGAAGGCATGGAAACCCACTCCAGTATTCTTGTCTGGAGAATCCCTATGGACAGAGGAGCCTGGTGGGCTACAGTCCACGAGGTCTCAGAGTCAGACGCAACTGAGCAACTAAGCACAGCACACATCACATACTATGCCATAATAATATAACCGTTTCCATAAAACGTGGGATAATTAACAGCATAAATGACCAGTTGCAGATACTTTTACTAATCTTATTGCATTGTTTTGTTCATCTCCTGAATATAACCACAGCTAGCTTTATTAATTCCCCAGTCTCACATCATTACTTCCTTTCCATTTTTACTAGTATTAACCTAGTACAAGTCTCTTACCTGGCTTCTTACAATTATGAATTATTTAGGACTCTTTTTGGTATTCTGGCCTAGAGAATTCCATGGAATGTATAGTCCATGGAGTTGCAAAGAGTCAGACACGACTGAGCAACTTTTTCCACTCGCTTTGGTCCTAAATGTCAGAAACCCCAACTCAAAGCAGCTGAAGCAAAAATAAATGAATAGCTATACAGTTGAAAGTTTCACTAGCAGGAACTAGCTGAATGCATAGTGAGATCCATGAACTTAAATAAAATCAGTGGGACAAGGCCTCACTCCCTCTACCTCCCAGCAATTCCATCTTTTGTAAAGGCTTAATTCTTGGAAAGGCTTCCCCAATAGTGACCAGATGGCTAATCGACATCTCTAGGCTTCTATATTCTTAGGAATTCCAAGGGAAAGAGCATTCCTCTGATTTAGTCCTAGAAGTTACTCTGATTGTACCCGCCTGAACCAAACACTCTGGCCAGAGGCCAGGTGCTCTGATGAGGGCCAGGCCTAGAGGACACGCCCATTCTGGAGCCTGGATGTCTACCACATCCAATAACCACAAAGCCCAAGAGTCAAGGAAGGGTCAAAGCAAAATCAGGGTGCCATTACCAGGGAAAGTGGGCACAGATACTGGGCATTTAGGAACAACAACTGTTCACTGCCATTTTCCTCTGTGCCCCATTTGCTCCTTCAGATCCACTCACCACCTTTCTCCAACTGGGCCCTGTGTAGGGACCATATCAATCAGCTCCCTTTCCCCTGGCTTCTGGTTGGGATTAGTCAACAGGAGAGTCAGGTCAGAGAATATCTCCACCTCCCTCCTTGCTAGTCTCCAGTTGGCAGTAGCTGTACCCCCATACTAAAGATCACAGCTCCTCTTGGATTAACTTCTACAACCCGCTACAGATCCTCTTTGGGTTCTGTTAATAACTCTTCCTTTGCTTCTCAAACACATGGGTGGTAACAGCTCCGTGTTGTGTGAGCTCCAGGGTACTCCACTACCCCCTGTTCTTTTAACCCTGCACAACTTTACCTCACTCACATTCTCTTTCCTGGGGAACCTTGGCAGGTGCAGCCTCCAATCAGGTTGCACAACTTATCATTGCTCCTTCAGATCAACCATAAATCCGGTTAACCATTAAAATCCTCATTCAAGAAATAAATGTGAACATTGAAAGTTCAAGGCTAAGGACTACAGTCAATTTAATACAATTAACTGTCACTGTCATCTAAGCTTTGGCAACCACAGAAATACACTGAAGATTATAACACATACTAATCATTCCACCTGCTTTCATATTTGTTGGAGGCGCTACTGGCAAAGAACCCACTTGACAATGCAGGAGAAGTAAGAGACGTGGGCCAACCTGGGTCCAGAAGATCCCTTGGGGAGGGCATGGCAACCCACTCCAGTATTCTTGCATGGAGAATTCTATGGACAGAGGAACCTCGTGGGCTACAGTCCATAGAGTCGCAGAGTCAGACACCAGTGAAGCAACTTAGCACAGCACATCTAGAATACACCTTGTGAAGGTTATACTTCAATGCTGTTGACCCAGCTTTCCTAATAAAAACTGAAAGGAAGGAAGGAAAGAAGGAAAAGAAAGAAAAATATAGGGATAAAGAGTTCTGACTTTGGAGTCAGTAAACCTGAAAACTCAACCCAACTTTGCCTATAACAAAGATGTTTGGGTCTTTCACTGGATTTCATTGTCCTGATCTGTCAAATACTGGAATTTTAATAATATTGTAGTTATTGTAATTATTGTAGTTCATTAAATCCTAACAAACTACAATAAATAATGTCTGCAAAACAAATGCACTTACAAACACTGCCAATTCAAAGAAAATAAAGATACTTTACTAAGTTGGATAAAAATGTCTCTCCTGACCAAGAAAAGTAAATTATTTTTGAAAACCAGGCATTCATTTAAGTCAATAATGGAATGGAAATCTGAGGCACTGACCTCAATTCAAAACAAAATTGTTTTTGTTCGGCTTCTTGCCTCAGACCAAATTTTATGTAGAGACAATGTGGGACTATCAATAGGAATCTGCAGTGAAGCCCAAGAAAAGCACTAATGAAGCCAGCAGGAGCCCACACAGCCTGACCATGGACGCAAAGCAAGATTAGAAATACAGCTGCAAGTCTGCAAAGAAAGGAGTCTCTGCACTACTTTGTGTAGTTCGCCTGGTCCAGCCAAGACCATAGAAGCTGTAGGAGGAAGATCAAAAAAAGGCTGAAGCAGGAAATGAGCTGTAACTTGACAGAGTCACACACACACACACACACACACACAATAGAAAAACATGAAACATATCAGGTCTGAAGAAGGAGCATGGAAAATGTAGCCTGTTTATTCAAGAATGAGGCAGTTGATATTACTAAAAAGGATTTAAAAAAAAACCTTTTAAGCTCTGAGATATTTCATGGTAGAAATATCCATTATAGTCAGATATAAGAACAGGCAACAGACAGACTGAGTGTGGGAATCTAAGCTTGTGAGTATATTGGGGGAAAACAGAGGGGAAGATTTAGATGTTTACTCAGGAAAAGGTCAAGCAAGGACAGGATACCTGTAGCAGAATCCAGTGAGAAGAATAGAAGAAATCAGAGGCTGAACTATGTGCATTGGCAAAATGGTTTCAAATCACTTGTCCAGTAACTGGTCATTTGGTAGTGTCTGCCTTAAAACCTGTCCAGAAGGATGGTAAGGTCACAAGACCATAACACAGGAACACAGAGCAATAAACTGGTCTCTAGCATTTGCAGTTAGGGCGAGGGGTGGGGTAAGAATGGAGAGTGGTGGCTCATTTGAGTAATTTGCTGACCTTGGAACATGAGTTCAAGGGCTGCATTATCCATTATGGTAGCCACTAGCCACACATAGCTATTGAACCTTTGAAATGTGGCTGGTCTAAATTCAGATGTGCTGTAAGTGAAAAATACATACCAAAATTTGAAGACTAAGTATGAAAACAAAATGTGAATGATCTCAATAATTTTTATATTGATTACATGCAGATACAATGTTTTGGACATACTGAGTTAAAATAAATTATTAAAATTAACTTGTCTCATTTTACTTATTTTAATACAGTTACCGTGTGTTAGTCACTCAGTCGTGTCTGACTCTTTGCAACCCCATGGACTATAGCCTGCCAGGCTCTTCAATCCATGGAATTCTCCAGGCAAGAATACTAGAATGGGTAGCCCTTCCCATCTCCAGGGGATCTTCCTGACCCAGGGATGGAACCCAGGTCTCTTGCATTGCAGGCAGATTCTTTACTGTCTGAACCACAAGGGGAGCCTAGAAAATTTTAAACCACTTATGTAGCATGTATTTGTGGTCCTCGTTATAATTTCAACTGGACAGAGCTGTTGTGTAAAGTTCTTTCCTCTCGCTACAGGCTTCTGTGATATTATATTGGAGAAGACAAACTTAACCCTCACTGTCTTTCCTATCTCAAGCAGAGCCTAATTTCAGTCTAAGTAAAAGAAAACCACATTGAGATTAGACAGCTGCTGTATCCACACAACAACTCACATCCACTCAGGAATATACACTTAGAAAAACAGTCACCACCACCTCCTCACGTGTACACCCACTTACCATATATGTATACAACCATACTTACATGTGTCAGAATAATATTCATAAATAGGGAAGGAATGTTAGCAGAATCATTAGTTACAGTGAGATTTACATTTCTACTGTTGACAGAAATCTTTTGTTTGAATGAAAGAGAGTCATTAGTGCTTATTGATAAGAAGAGATTCTTTAAAATTCAAAAGAATGTTTGAACTTTGTGTTTTCCATTTCCTAACAAGAAATCAGTTCACTGAGGAGGCAATTCTAGCATAAATCTTCTACCTATTATCCAGAGTTCCAGGGCTGCTCACACATAACTGAGTGTGAAAACCTAGCTTCTGTCTTATAATGAAAACCTCTAGCGTGATTTACCAACCAGCACAACTGGATCCCACTCTCTTAGTTGTCTTCTCTGGACTTCTGTTCTTTGTGAATCCTAAGAGCCACCTGATTCTTACAGCCTTGTCAATTTCACTGGAACCTATCACCTGGCACACCCATCTCTCAGTACCTGCCAACTGCATCAAACTCTTGATCTAAATTCTGTTTGGTCCACCATGGTGACACAATAATTTAACATAATGATACAATTATACAAAAATTTGCATAATGATACACTAAAGGATTTCTTTCACAAAGGAACCTCAAAGAACTCTGACCATTGAGCTTAGTCTCCTCTAAGTAAGGATTTGGGCCCATATATTGAACATCTGCACTTTTAAGTGGTCCAGCACTCATCTCCTCTTCATTTGGTAACAAAATTTCATTTTCCTTGGAGGAAGCATCTTGCTCCTACTCTGGTCCATGTGCTTTGGGCAGGACTGAGCCTGTTCTCCCCACTCTCATCTCCAGGGACAGACCAGAATCTAGGACTAGCCAACTGCCATATTTAGTTCCTCTAGAAATTCAATAGAAATACAGTACAAGCCACAGTGGTTAAGAGATGGCAACATGGATGGAAGGGCTTCTCCCTGGTAGCTCAGTGGTAAAGAATCCGCCTGCCAATGCAGGAGACACAGGTTCGGTCCCTGGGTTTGGAAGATCCCCTGGAGAAGGAAATGGCAACCCACTCCAGTATTCTTGCCTGCAACATTCCATGACGGGGGGCCTGGTGGGGTACAGTCCATGGGGTCACAAAAGAGTTGGACACAACTTAGTGACTAAAACAATACAACAGCACATGGATGCAAACTGGTCCAAGGGACTTAACTGTGGGATTCTGTTAGGAAGGAATACCTTTGTTTTATCCATATTAGAAGCTAGTAGGATGTAAGCCTAAATATCAAGGCAGTGCTACATTGAAAGGCCCTGCTTTAGCAGGATACCCAGTACTCGTGCCTAGAAAATCCCATGGACGGAGGAGCCTGGTGGGCTGAAGTCCATGGGGTCACTAAGAGTCGGACACGACTGAAGCGATTCAGCAGCAGCAGCAGCAGAGCACAGAGACCAATTCTAAGGATCTTGTTTAAGGCCCTGTCCAGCAAGTTGCACTCCTGAACTTCTCAGCTTGGGGAGCTAGTGAATTCTCATTGCTGCTGAAGTAACTTTGAATTGGCCTGAAACTGCAAGAATTCTAACAGCACTCTTCAAATATTTAGCCACTACATGGATAATCTATATTTTTCCTGTATTTCAAAAGCAACTTCTTATTAAGTCTCTCCTGTTGATGTAAGCTCATCCTGAATTTCCTTTTTATTTTATCCTTTCCAATAAATCATCTGTAGGGTACACTCGGAGAAGGCAATGGCACCCCACTCCAGTACTCTTGCCTGGAAAATCCCATGGATGGAGGAGCCTGGTGGGCTACAGTCCATGGGGTCGCTAAGAGTCAGACACGACTGAGCGACTTCACTTTCACTTTTCACTTTCATGCATTGGAGAAGGAAATGGCAACCCACTCCAGTGTTCTTGCCTGGAGAGTCCCAGGGATAGGGGAGCCTGGTGGGCTGCCGTCTATGGGGCCGCACAGAGTCAGACACAACTGAAGCAACTTAGCAGCAGCAGCAGCAGCAGCAGCAGGGTACACTATCTTTATTAGAACCTGCCATGGAGAGCTGGTTCATTTATAAAGAAGAGAATTCAAAGGTCACTTCAATATTTCATGCTGAGTTACCGACAGTGCTTGACATCAAGTCATCCTTACTGCTCATTTGGATTATATCCCAGCTCTGGGCTCTTGGCTTCAATATAGAGACTGAGACCCAGCTGCCAATTTACATTCCAGCTTTGCTGGTATCCAAATGCACCCCTATGTTTCTGAAAGCCTCTTGCAATAACCTCCCCCAAAACTCAGTCACTTCACCATCAGAGGTCTCCCTCACCAGTCTTCCCACCAGTCCATAGTACATCTTGTGAAACCTCCCTAAGGACAATGATCTATCTATATGATTTTAAATGGTTGACTTCCAGATTCCCCAGTGCTAGGTATGAATATTACCATTTGCTGGATTTGTCTGATGCCAGTTGCTCATTATAACATCATTTTATGGACTGACCTTTCTATCATGCACCTGTTATGTTTCTCCATAAACAAATCTATCCTGATGGATAATTTGTCTTTAGTTATCAGCTATTTCTCACCAAACTTCAGTTAACCTTTCCACATGTCCTGGCCTAGGACAAATACCTAGGTTTTACATCATGCCTCTAGTTATATATTATAACATTACTGTTATCATGCTGATATGATATTCTTGTGTGCACTTACTGCTCAATGTATAGTTTAAAAATAATCTGGGACTGAGAACAAAAACATCTGAGTTCTAATCTTGGTTCTGTCATACACCAGTGGTATGACTTTAAGCACTAAAAATATCTTTCATAACCTCTCAAATTTTTATTTCTTTTATCTGTAAGTTAGGTTAATAATAGTTGCCCTATTTTGCTGGATGCTGTGAGAATTAGATAACAATGGATGTGAAACCACAATGTAAACTCTGAAATACCATGTAAATAAACTGTAAATATGAGGTCTTATCATTAGCCAGAACTACTATCTCATGTTGCTTTTCAACTACAAATAGCCACACATATTGTGGATAGTTGGTGAATACTTGTCAATTTACAAATATGTATGTAAGTATTCCTGAAAATCCATTTGTAAAACAAAAGGGAAACGTTTGCCAATGACCTATGAGGGGTTGGGGAGATAAAAACATTGAGGTAGAAAGTGATGGGCTGTGAAGGAGAGTAGAAGTCCTAGTCAGAGTGGAAAGGCGAGAGAAAAACGAAACTAGAGGAGACAGAGCCAGAGGCATGCAAGATGACCTGCCAGTAACTCACTATAGAAGAGGAAGCGGAGGAGAGGAAAAGACAGCAGGGAGCAGGGAAAGGTGACAGAGGAGAAAAGGTATCAGTTAGTCTTAAACTAGAGTCATCTGCTTGGGAAACCCAGGGACTGAGTGGAAAAGGGTTCCTGGCTCCCCAGTGGCTTCCAACTGCCTGCCTGACTTTGTCTTAAGGAAAGCCGTCCAGTCCAGCGAACTCGTCCCCGTGAGGCAGATGCAGACAATGTTTGCTCTGTGGGAAGAGATGGAGACAGCAATTGCGCAAACAAAAAAGTAGGATGTTGAACTATGGCACAGAAATGAGAAAAAGAGTAAAGGGACAGAGGCCACATGCTTAACAGTCTATAAAATGAAACCTATCGCCAGACTTGACTATCAAAATATTGTGCAATTTGACACAGTCTCACCATGGTTACCTTTCTTCACTGAAATATAAAACAATCTGGATTGAATGGAGGATTAAGTCTAATTTAGCCAATTACCTGGACATATTTAAAAAGAGGATTTGAATTTTCAAGCAGAAGCAGGTGTCCACTTTCCAGGACACCACAGTGGGAATTCTGATATATGGGAGAAACTTCAACTCTCTTAAGGTCCCTGAAGGACCATAATTATGCTAATATTCCAGGTCCTCCAGTCTCCTCTGAGTATGGAAAAAAGAAAAACAGAAGTAATGCATCTAACAAACTTATTAGAGGTGAGGAAGAATTCTACAGAATGAGGCAGTCATAGAGAAATAGAATGCCCGTTGAAAAGGACCTAACTTCCTCTGATCACAGAGCACACAAGGTTCTCTCTCTGGGGTGACACAGCCTTTCCCAGAGCTGCCCATTTGTGTTGTTCCCCAGTGATACAAGGCACTGCCCATAAAGCACTTAGCATAGTATTCAGAACAAAGAAAGTATTAGAAACTCAAAGCTGTGGTAGTACAAACAGTAGAAATAATAGAATTACAAGTAATAGTTGAAGTAGTAGTACAAGCTGTAGAAGTAAATGACAAATGGTGGTCTTAGGACTTAATGTAATAATACTGGCTTAATATGTTTCAGGGGCTTCCCTGGTGGCTCAGTGGTAAAGAATCCGCCTGTCAATGCAGGAGATGCAGGTTCGATCCCTGGGTCAGGAAGATACCCTGGAGTAGGATATGGCTACCCACTGCAGTTTTGGATAAGGCAATGGCAACCCATTCCAATACTCTTGCCTGGAGAATTCCATGGAGGGAGGAGCCTGGTAGGCTGCAGTCCATAGGGCTGCTAAGAGTCAGACACTACTGAGCGACATCACTTTCATTTTCCACTTTCATGCATTAGAGAAGGAAATGGCAACCCACTCCAGTATTCTTGCCTGGAGAATCCCAGGGACAGAGGAGCCTGTTGGGCTGCTGTCTATGGGGTCGCACAGAGTCAGACACAACTGACCCGACTTAGCAAGCAAGCAACAAGCAAGCAAATATGTTTCAATGTTACCATCTATTAAATGCAGATGATAAGAGCACCCCCTTCATAGAACTATTATATGGGATGAATGAAAAAGAACTTATAAAGGGTTTAGCATAGCACCTACAATATTTTTTAAATTTTATTTATTTAATTTACTTTATTTTTGGCTGTGCTGGGTCTTTGCTGCTGTGTGGATTTTCTCTAATTGTGGTAAGTGGGAACTACTCTCTAGTTGCGGTGGCTTTTCTTGTTGTGGTACTTGGACTCTAGGGCATGCAGGCTTCAATGGTTGAGGCTCCTGGGCACCAGAGCATAGGCTCAATAGTTGTGGTGCCTGGGCTTAGTTCCTCCTCGGCATGTGAGATCTTCTTAGACCAGGAATTGAACCCATGTCTCCTGCATTGGCAGGTGGATTCTTTACTACTGAGCCACCAGGGAAGCCCCACACCTACATTATTGAGTGCTTGATACCTGTTAGTGAGACACAGAAGGAATGGTGGTGGTGATGGCAACACTGCAGGAGTCCATCCCAGGTAAAGGGACATGAGCCCTGTCACTAGACGTCCCATGCCATGAAATCTGTAAAGAGCCGCACCAGAGAGGCCTTTCCAACTTCAAATAGGAACTGGTATTCTGTCCATCCTCCTATCTCCTCTCAAAATCTCATAGCTTCAGAATCCATAACTGCAAGTGAAATTCAGTGTTTAGGGGGTGGGCGGGTAGAGATTGTTAATATCTACTGGGTGCAAACCTGTCTAAGATAGGCCTTCAGTGATGATGAGATCTTGTCTAAAGAGTTGTAAGGTGAAACATAAAGACTTTCTCAATTTCAGCTAAATTTTTACCTCCAACACTATAATATGCTAGACAATGTACTAAATGCTGGCTATATGAAATCCAGGCTTCCCAGGTGGTTCAGTGGTAAAGAATTCACCTGCCAATGCAGGAGACACAGGTTCGAGCCCTGGGTCAGGAAGATCCCTGGTGAAGGAAATAGCAATCCAACCCATATTCTTGCCTGGAGAAATCCCATGGACAGAGGAGCCTGGCAGGCTACAGTCCAAGGGGAGGCAAAAGAGTCAGATACGACTTAGTGACTAAAGAACAACAAGAACATGAAATCCAGCAAAGGAGGCAGACCTATTAAACAAATAACTACAATCAACTCTGACAATTAAAAACAATTGATAACAGCAATTCACATACAGAGCTCTGGGAGCATAGAGGGCAGGGTGGGAAGGCTTGTGGGTCTGTAGAAGAGGAGTTTCAATTTGAAGTGTGAATAGGAAGTTTACAAAAGACAGGGGATAGGCATGATCAAACTTAAGCTATAGAAGATGGCCCGTCTGGAACTGCTAAATGAATTGGAGGTAGGACAGCCATAGTCAAGAAAGGTGTTTGGTGATGACGCCAATCACTTTAGAAAAGAAACGGTGAGGTCTAATGACAGAAATGACAGGAAGGGAAGAAGAGGGTTTCAGAGTCAAGGTTACATAATTCTAAATGAAGTAGTTTTAAAATTAAGCTGGTGTAAAAAGGTTACTAGTTGTTTTTTTTTTCCCCCACAGAGTTAAACCTCATCAGTTCAGCATAATTGGACAGAAGCATGTCACAATTAATCAAATATGAATTACAAATTTTTAAAAAATATGACTAACTGCTTAAGGTTTTTTGACTAGGTGAGATACTTTAAATACCTTTCAACTTCCCTGATTTTAATTAGCAGCATCAATGTTCCTGCAAACAATTTAAATAAGGTTCTTTGAAGCAAAATTCTTCTCTGAAGTGGATTGAATCTTTTTCTCTTCTGCTCTTCTTCCCACAAATGTGCTTCCCAGATTCCAAAGTTGATCTTTGCCCACAACCAATTCCTCTTTTGCTAGTGTAAAAAGTCACAACCCTGACCTCAGGCTGATTGCCCAGAGAACTGTTCTGGGACGCCTATAAAATCTTTCAACAAGCTAGACTAGTTGGCTGGTACTTCTTCCCATCAATTAGGAGTGTCAAACTGGATAACCGTCAACAACACCACAGAAAATAACAAGTTTGTAGTTAAAAACAGAAACCTGCCAAATTTTCCTGATTCTTGGGATTCTTTGGGGGCAATTCAATTTATTTTCAAAAACTTCTATCAGTGATAAATGACAAAATTCAGTTCAATTCCACAAGAAGCCATCAAAAAAATCCCTTTTAAGGAGGGAATTTTATCCTATCTTCTACTAAAGTACTACATTTGTTGAAATCCTTAATTATAATAGCTTGTATAAAGCTCACACTAAATCAATGAACTGTTTATTTTCCAAATACTTGTGCATTTCTTACATCATAACCCTCATGAGTCACTAATTTATTTACCATGAAAAATATTTGACTCAATTCTCACAATTACAGTGACTAGAAATGAAAGTACAAATGAAATAACTCAGTACTTCCAGATGTACAGCAGGTAGCTTTTACCATAAGCTTTCTGAGTTTAGAAATTCAATAGGGTCATAGTTGTAACTTTTACACACATATAATTGTGCAAAACTTCTTTATTACTTGTAAGTTAGAGTATGAAATAATTCCTGAAGCCTCATGTAAGAAGTTGTTTCATATATAGGCAGTCTCTCTAGAGAGCTACATTCATTTTTCCCATGTCTAGAAGATCACTGAAGCTTTGGGGATCAATATCTATTCCATTCAATCCATCAGGCATCATATGGGACGAGAATCTTTCCCCAAACATTTCCCCTCTGAGCTCCACACTAATTTAGCCAACTTTCTATTAGCTGTTTATCACCAGAATGTCTCACAGTTTCTTCCATCTCTACCAGCTCCAAACTATACTCGATTTCTCCATACACCCTACTCCTCCATGTCACCTTCTAAATGTCTTCCTCTTCTTGCTCATTCAATTTTCTACTGGAAATTCTACTGCTTAACTTCCTCTAGAATCTATGTCTTCTTCTTCTATCCCTGCTCCCTCAATCTTAGTTCTGGTCCTCATCCACTGTTCTCTGGACAAGTCTCTGGAGTCCCTGAGCCCCTGGCTCCTGTCATCCACCCTAATTCAGCCTGCACTCAGCCATCCTCCCACAATACCTGACATGACTTTTCCCTCTTCTGTGCACACTGATCACATTTCTGGACCTTCCATATATAGTTTTATTCATTTACTATTACCAATATTTTTCAAATATTGAGAAGTAGTTTTTTTTTTTTTTTCATATTTAAGAAGCAACTTAGGAGTTGTATTGGTTCCTGGACAGTGGATTGGATCTATGGTGACAGAATGGGAAAGACTAAAGATACCTTTTAAAAAACTGGAGATACCAAGGGAACATTTCATACAAAGATAGGCACAGTAAAGGACAAAAATGGCAAGGACCTAACAGAAGCAGAGAGATCAAGAAAAGGTGCAAGAATACACATTCAAGAAGAACTGTATACAAAAAAGCTCTTAATGACCCAGTTAACCATGATGATGTGATCACTCATCTAGAGCCAGACATTCTGGAGCATAAAGTCAAGTGAGTCAGGAAACATCACTACTAACAAACCTAGTGGAGGTAATGGAATTCCAGCTGGGCTATTTCAAATCTTAAAAGATGATGCTGTTAAACCACTGCACTCATTTTGTCAACAAATTTGGTAAACTCAGCAGTGGCCTCAGGACTGGAAAAGATCAGTTTTCATTTCAATCCCAAAGAAAGGCAAGGTCAAAGAATATTCAAAGTAGTGTATAATTGCACTCATTTCACACTCCAGCAAGATTATGCTCAAAATTCTTTAAGCTAGGCTTCAGCAGTACATGAACCGAGAACTTCCAGGTGTTCAAGCTGGATTTAGAAAAGGCAGAGAAACAAGAAATCAATTGCCAACATATGCTGGATCATAGAAAAAGCAAGGTAATTAAAAAAAAAAAAATCTACATATGCTTCATTGACCATGCTAAAGCCTTTGACTGTATGGATCACAACAAACTGTGGCATATTCTTAAAGAGATGGGAATACCGACCACCTTACCTGCCTCCTGAGAAACCTATAAGCACAACGAGAAGCAACAGTTAGAAATGGACATGGAACAACAGACTGGTTTAAAATTGGGAAAGGAGAGAGTCAAGGCTGTATACTATCACCCTGCTTATTTAACTTATATGCAGAGTACATCATGTAAAATGCTGGGCTGGATGAATCACAAGCTGGAATCAAGATTGCTGGGAGAAGTATCAACAACCTCAGATATGCAGATGACACCACTTTAATGGCAGAAAGTAAAGAGGAAATAAAGAGCCTCTTGATGAAGGTGAAAGAAGAGTGAAAAAGCTGGCTTAAAACTCAGAATTCAAAAAACTAAGATCATGGCATCCAGTCCCATCACTTTATGGCAAATAGATGGAGAAAATATGGACAGTGTCAAATTTCATTTTCTTGGGCTCCCAAATCACTTTGGACAGTGACTGCACCCACAAAATTAAAAGACGATTTTTCCTTGGAAGAATAGCTATGACAAACATAGTGTATTAAAAAGCAGAGACATCACTTTGCTGAGAAAGGTCCATATGATCAAAGTTATGGTTTTTCCAGTAGTCATGTATGGATGTGAGAGTTGGACTATAAAGAGGCTGACACCGAAGAATCGATGCTTTCAAACTGTGGTGCTGGGGAAAACTCTTGACAGTCCCTTGGACAGTAAGGAGATCAAACCACTTAACACTAAAGCAAATTAGTCCTGAATATTCATTGGAATATTCTGTGGAATAAAGAATAAAATAAAATGAATAAAATAATACTCCGTAAATAAAATAATAGATAAATAAAATAATATTCTGTGGAAAATTCTGAAAGAGATGGGAATACCAGACCACCTGATCTGCCTCTTGAGAAACCTGTATGCAGATCAGGAAGCAACAGTTAGAACTGGACATGGAACAACAGACTGGTTCCAAATAGGAAAAGAAGTACGTCAAGGCTGTATATTGTCACCCTGCTTATTTAACTTATATGCAGAGTACATCATGAGAAATGCTGGGCTGGAAGAAGCACAAGCTGGAATCAAGATTGCCAGGAGAAATATCAATAACCTCAGATATGCAGATGACACCACCCTTATGGCAGAAAGTGAAGAAGAACTAAAGAGTCTCTTGATGAAAGTGACAGAGGAGAGTGAAAAAGCTGGCTTAAAGCTCAACATTCAGAAAACGAAGATCATGGCATCTTGTCCCATCACTTCATGGGAAATAGATGGGGAAACAGTGGAAACAGTGGCTGACTATTTTGGGGGGTTCCAAAATCACTACAGATGGTGATTGCAGCCATTAAATTAAAAGACACTTACTCCTTGGAAGGAAATTTATGACCAACCTAGACAGCATATTAAAAAGCAGAGGTATTACTTTGTCCACAAAGGTCCATCTAGTCAGGGCTGTGGTTTTTCCAGTAGTCATGTCTGGATGTAAGAGTTGGACTATAAAGAAAGCTGAATGCAGAAGAATTGATGCTTTTGAACTGTGGTGTTGGAGAAGACTCTTGAGAGTCCCTTGGACTACAAGGAGATCCAATCAGTCCATCCTAAAGGAGATCAGTTCTGGGTGTTCATTGGAAGGACTGATGCTAAAGCTGAAACTGCAATACTTTGGCCACCTGATGTGAAGAGCTGACTCATTTCAAAAGACCCTGATGCTGGGAAAGATTGAAGGCAGGAGGAGAAGGGGACGACAGAGGATGAGATGGTTGGATGGCATCACCGACTCAAAGGACATGAGTTTGGGTAAACTCTGATATTTGGTGATGGACAGGGAGGCCTGGAATCCTGTGGTTCATGGTGTCGCAAAGAGTCGGACACGACTGAGTGACTGAACTGAACTGAATTCATTGGAAGGATTGATGCTAAAGCTGAAGCTCCAATATTTTAGCCACCTGATGCGAAGAGTCGACTCATTGAAAAGACACCTATGCTAGCAAAGATTGAAGGCAGGAAGAGAAGGGGAAGACAGAAGATGAGATGGTTGGATGGCATCACTGAGTCAATGGACATAAATTTGAGCAAACTCAGGGATATAGTGATGGACAGAGAAGCCTGGCGTGCTGCAGTTCATGGTGTTGGAAAGAGTTGGACACAACTTAGTGACTGACCACCACCAACAAAGGAGTGCTATATTACCTACACATACACTTTTTCTAGAACTCAACTTTGAGGGTTTGGATTGCAATAATTATACATAATGAACAATGGTGACATTTGAGATATGGTGAGGCTAAAAAAGCCAGTTACACTGTAGACAGCGAGATCTTACAATAAATATGCATCTATATCTGTTAAGCAAAATACATGGTAGTACTGAACATTCAAGGATGAGTACTTTCTATAATACTTTTTTCAAGCACTGAAATTAATAAAGCCATTATAAGTTCAGGAGCAAGTGAGTGGGCAGAGGAGAATGGGGAAAAAGAAAGATTATTCTTACAGTTCTTTAGAAATGCAAATAAGAACATTGCCTGCACATCATTACCTGACTGATAAAATGGTAATCACTTAACAGATATTTAGTTAGAAACCTGTTTCAATTCCTTAATTGAAAAAGTTCTTTAATTCAACACAACCCTATTTGCTAACTGATAATAAAAGAAATTTCCAGGGAGAAAAATAGCAGGTACTAAATGTCATAATATGGTCTATAAAAATTTAAATGGTTCTTACCCCACTTTCAAAATTTAATTAATAAAATAAAAAGCCTTTGAGGATGTGGTAGGCAGATTGAACTCCCTGACCAACTGAATGCTATGGCTAGGTAGGGGTAACAAAATGGTTATTTGCAGATAATATAATTCATTGTTACTCTGGTAAACTGGAGAGTGCCCAGGCTCCCCACAGGCGCTTCAGTCATTTTTTAAAAACTGAAACAGGCCAAACAAATGTATGTGCCAGGCCTTTAGTTTGGAAACCCAAGTCTTAAAATGAACAGAACAGATACTCTACAACACAGAAATCTCAGCACAAGCAAACTGTGAAACTTAGAGTCTGATATCAAGCAAACCCCAGTAAAAATACTGGCTTCACCTCTTATAGAAATGTGGCTCCCAATCAGAGAGGGAAGAAATCTAAAAACTCTACTTTCCTTACTTCTTACTAGATAGCTTCTGCTTATGTTCTCTAAATAAGAGGTCAAGAATGGGAAACTGGATTTTGAGAGGAAAAAAGAAACATTTCTCTCCAGTATCTGGAAGTGCCATCAGCAGTGATAGCAGTAGCAAATGAGTCCGTAAGCAACAAATGTGATGACAGCAGGGCTTGGGGCAGTTCCCCGAAGCTTCATGACCTCTGGTTCACACCCCCTCCTTCCTGTCCTTTCAGGGAGCTTTGTGACCAATGCCCTGCATTAAACCTACCTTTGTTTGAAATTTATTAAACAGCCTCTATTTTCCCAACAGGACACTGATACACATAGAAACAGAAAGAAAAAAGTCAGAGATGCTTGCCTCTAAACAAAAAATCATCAGTTAAGGGATGCATTGCATATAATAGAGAGATGGCTTTATTGAACAGAGCATAAGACTGAGTCAACAAGACATAGGATTGAATCTTAGATCCTCCAATTCCCAAACAGGAATGGATCCATGTTCACGGAAGATGCAGAGTAAAGAGAAAACCGTGCTGAATAGGGTAGAGAAGAGTATCCCAATTATGCCACTTGTGAGACCCAGCACTGAAGGTTTTCTATCACCTTTCAGAGAGCCTCAGTTTTCTCAGCAGAGAATGGGCACAATCAAGGACAAACAGCCAAAAAATTGAACAAGTGATTAATAAGCTCAGCCAATTAAATGGATACCAAATTTAAGCAATCAATAAACTTATATAGCAATTAATCAGCAGTCCTCGGGGGTAATAAAAGCCTATATCTCATGATTATTGTGATCACTAAAGACAACATTCACCATTTGTTTGATGTATGTATGTGTGAGACACTATGTTAAGAGTATTACCTACATTATTTATAATCCTTACAAAAACCCCATTTTCAAGATGCCAAAACTAAAGGATCTGAGAATGAAATAACTAGTTCAAAGTCATATAGCTAGTAAATAAGAAAGCCAAGACTTGAACCCATGCCGTTTTATTTCCCAAAACCCCACTCTTTCAGCTTCCTGTGATGGTTCCAGTTGACATCATAGAGTGACATCATGTAGAGGACTGCTAGCTTCAAGCCACAACCAGCAAATTTCACACACTGCAAGAGACTACTGTTTTAGGACCATAAATGTCATCCTACCCTTTAAGGTCCCCTGTGACCCCATGAGGAACAAGGTAAGTTCCAGTTTGTAGGTTTCTGATATAATCAGAAAACTGACTGAACAATCACCATTGTATCAGTCAAGTAATAACGTTGAGTATGATTCTCATTTACATTTCTAAAGCAACATAAAAATAACCCCTTTTAAATGGTACCCACTCACTTTCTCCTTATATGCTAATGCATGTCATAATTTCAAAGCCTGAAGAGAGATTTCCTGCAAAACATTTCACTGACTTAAAGTTGCACATGCTCACAGTTGCAATTGCCAGGTTACAAATATGAATTAACTCTGCTTCCAAATCAATTACATATTGATAAGTCTTCAGGGCTGACAACTTGTACACCTTGATTTTAAACTCTAGGAGTTATTTCAAGGCTTTAGGATATTTAGCATTAAAAATTCTAACTTCATCCTGAGTCTTTAGTGAAATCTAAGCATTGTCACCTGGAGAAGGAAATGGCAACCCATTCCAGTATTCTTGCCTGGGAAATTCCAAGGACAGAGAAGCTTGGCAAGCTATAATCCCAGGGTTGCAGAGTCAGACATGACTTGGTGACTAAACACACGCATACAAGTACTGTCACCAGTACTAATAATCAAACCAGAAATCAACTCCCTTATTTTTTTTACTTAAAATTTATTTTTATTTATCTTTTAAATTTTATTTTTATTGGAGGATAATTACTTTGCAATGGTGTATTGGTTTCTGCCATACAACAATGTGAATCAGTCATAAGTATACATATATCCCCTCCCTCCCACCCTATCTCCTCATCCCACCCCTCTAGGTCATCACAGAGCACCAGCTTAAACTTCCCTGTGTTATACAACACTCTCTAATTTGTAAAATTGCTATTTTTTTCTCTGCTAAAATTGGATCATTTCAATTAATTCCTGTAGTCACATTGATTTCCAATGAATTTTATTTACTGATTTGAAGTAGTAAATTGCAACTTAGTGCCATGACAGAATTAAGGCAATTGGGTAGTTAGAGTTAACCTTTGAATAACTCAGGGGTAAGGGGTACTGACTCTCTGAGCAGTTGAAAATCTATGTATAACTTATAGTTGGCCCTCCATACCAACAGTTACACATCCATGGACTCAGCCAACCTTAAACCATGCAATAATGTAGTATTTACTACTGAAAAAATCTGCACATAAGTGGATTCAATCAGCTCAAATCCATGTTGTTCAAGGGTCAACTATAACTTGAAGCCAAATACTTATCATGTCATGGTTTTTAATTAATGTTATGACATGTGTACAACAGGTGACTGCATTTACATTGTGTATATATTTTATATTTTTAAGTATTCAGCTTTTGGTATGTATTCAGATTTATTTGTGCTCTATATAAAAGCTTGCCATTTTGATCTTCTGTTCAGTGATGCTAAGTGCTCCCTGTCACATGGCAAGCCCTACCAAAGAAAAAAGAAAGATTCTCTCTCGGGAAAAAAATGCTTCTTGGGTTTTTTCTCCCTCTCTTCCTTCTTCCCTTCATTTCTTAAAGTGGTTTACAAAAATAAACAATATAAGTTGTAGTTAAAAAAAAAATCAAAAGAAACACGATGAAGTGGCAAAAAGAATTGGAAAAATAAAATAAAGGCATGTTAGAGCCACAATAAGGGCCTAGAGATCTTCTATACTTGCTAATGGTAGTTACAAATGCAGTTCTGACTGCTAGAAACCATAGCAAAAAGGAGGGAAATGCTACCGTTTACACGATTCATCATTCCTGTATGATGCTGTTTTGGTTGCTAATGAGAAACATTACTGAGTAAGCATAACAGTTACTCTTTGGAGGAGAAACAGAGTCTTAAACCAAGGTGTTCTTACTGAGTAGAGGCAGTGCACCAGCAAAGTGTACTGGAGCAGGGAGATGAGTCAAGGCTGGGAGGAAGCCACAGCTGAAAGAACAGACCTGTGGCTACCCACGGGGGCGGGAGAGGAAGAGCGCGGGACAAATTGAGACAGTAGCACTGAAACGCATGCATTGTCATATGTAAAATTAGATAGCCAGTGCAAATTTACTGTATGACGCAGAGAGCTCAAATCTGGTGCTCTGCGACACCAGAGCAGAGCACCAGATTTGAGGTATGAATGGGGTGGGAGGTAGGAGAGAGGTTCAAGATGGAGAGGACATATGTATACCTACAGTTGATTCATGGGGATGTATGCCAACACAACATTGTAAAGCGATTATCCTCCAGTTAAAAATAAATAAAATTTAAAAAAATATTCTTGGGTAAATAATATATTTGAAGGGAAAATAATAGGAAAATGATTCAAGGTGAGCTTTAAGTATTTTGAACTCCAGGACTTTGTCAAAGACAAATTACAGCTGTAGAATAATCTGTAAATGATAAACCTCAACAATACAGAATTAAAATGATTAGACAGAAGCCAAGAGAGGAAGTTGGACAGAAGGTGGAATGGAACCGCATATATGAATATGCTACTTTCCAATTAATCTATATTTTGTGCTCAGAAAAGAGTATTTAAAATCAATAAATCAAGTCATAGAGATGAAAATGTATATTTAAGGATATAAAGATAAACACTGAGGAAAATAATATATTCAATTAAAATTAGATAATTTTGAAGGGCAGAGGGAAAGGAGGAAGAACCAAATACTGAAAAATTTTATTATCATTCAAATTAAGGAATAAATAAGTAACGAAATAGACAATTGTATTAGACAATGCAATTAAGAGAGCAACCAACAGAATAAAAAATAAAAACCATCACAAAAAATACAAAAATAAAGCGATAAAAAAACCTGAAAAATAAAATAAAAAGAATCAAGATTTAAAAATAAATTTTCTCTCCATTCAATATCTGAGCTCTTTATTTTGAGAAATCTTCAAAAAGCAAATTTGTGAATATTTGAACTTTTCTGCTCTTACTTAACTGCTGCCTGAACCCTATACTTTGTGGAATCATAAACTATTAGGGAAAAAATTATTGGAAAGCAGAAACTGTTTATGTGCAATAAGCAGCAGGAAGAAAAGGATACAGACCTGGGTCACCTTTAGGACTCACACATGAGCTGAGGAGAGACACATGTCAGTGGGGAGAATCTAGTAGTTAAAACAAAAAACATGGGTTAAAAAGCTTCCAGCCTTTAGGATATAAAAATCTCCAGTTATAGTCAATCACTATCCATGTTGTACAACAGATACCTTCTATTTTAGTTGCTAATAAAGGGCTACACAACTTGGAGGAAAAAAAGCATGGGTTATGTCTGAAGTCAGGCAGTAACTATTTCGGAGCCACATCAAGTAGCCACAGCAGCTCAGGGGTGAGCAGGGGGGTTAGGGACTGCCAGGTTCACCGCCCAAACGCGGGCCAGGGATATCCTCAAGAAGAATCTGCTGCAAAGTCACCAAAGCTACTCTTTCCATTTTCCTTTCTTCAACCCTACAAAAAGAATGCTGTTGTCTTACAGAGCCCCAACAAGAAGCAAGGAGACCAGAAACTGACATCAAGTGTGTGTCAGATTGTCTGGAAAGAGATGGCTGCAAGATTTGAGACACTACTTATCAAAGGTTAGGACTCATCAGGAACTTGCCCCTCCAGGCAGGGCCTGATTCACTGCTGGCTTTTCATCCTGAGTAAATCCATCCTACATCAACTGCTCTCTGCAATGAAAGCTCTTAAGGGAAAAATGCTTGTAATGCTTCTCCTATTTCTAAAATCCACACCTAGTATTTCTTTCTTCTTCTTCTTTTTTTTTTTTTTTTTTGTTGTGGTTCAGTCATCCAGTTGTGTTAGACTTGGCAACCCCATGGACAGCAGCACGCCAGGCCTCCCTGTCTCTCACTATCTCCCAGAGTTTACCCAAGTTCATGTTCATTGCATCAGTGATGCTGTCCAGCCATATCATCCTCTGATGCCCTCTTCTCCTTCTGCTCTCAATCTTTCCCAGCATCAGGGACTTCTCTAATGAGTCATCTGTTTGCATCAGATGACCAGAATACTACAGCTTCAGCTTCAGTCCTTCCAGTGAATATTCGGAGTTGGTCTCCTTTAATATTGACTGATCTCCTTGCCGTCCAAGGGGCTTTCAGGAGTCTTCTCCAGCACCACAGTTAGAAGGCATCAATTCTTTGGCATCTGTCTTCTTTATGGTCCAGCTCTCAGAACTGTACGTGAGCACTGGGAAGACCATAACCTTGACTATATGGACCTTTGTTGGCAAACTAATGTCTCTGCTTTTCAGCACACTGTCTAGGTTTGCCATCGCTTTCCTGCCAAGAAGCAATTGTCTTCTGATTTCATGGCTGCAGTCACCATCAGCAGTGATTTTGGAGTCCAAGAAGAGGAAATCTGTCACTACTTCCAATTTTTTCCCTTCTATTTGCCATGCAGTAATGGGGGAGGATGCCATGATCTTAATTTTTTAAATCTTTAGTCTTAAACTGGCTCTTTTACTCTTCTCCTTCACCCTCATCAAGAGGCTCTTTAGCTCCTCTTAGCTTTCTGCCATTAAAGTGGTATCATCTGCATATCTGAAGTTGCTGATGTTTTCTCCTATCTATCTTGATTCCAGCTTGTACCTTATAGTTAGTTCACAGAGAATACAGCTCATTGTATATAGCTCACTATCAGGCTCTCTTGTCATTTTACTAAGTTCTATTTGTGTAACAGTCTTCTAGCTTGAGATCTTTAAGAACAGGCACTTATGTTAACTCTTCCTGGCACATCTTTTAGGTGCTTAATTATATTAAACTAATAAAGGAACCCTTACATATTTTTATTTACCCACGGAGCAACTAACTTATAAATAACATAGATAAATCCAACTGCAACAAAACAAATGGAGTTTGACATTAAGATATTTTGGCTGCTGCTGCTGCTGCTGCTGCTAAGTCATTTCAGTCGTGTCTGACTCTGTGTGACCCCATAGACGGCAGCCCACCAGGCTCCCCCGTCCCTGGGATTCTCCAGGCAAGAACACTGGAGTGGGTTGCCATTTCCTTCTCCAATGCATAAAAGTTAATGTGAAAGTGAAGTCGCTCAGTCGTGTCCGACTTTTTGCGACCCCATGGACTGCAGCCCACCAGCCTCCTCCGCCCATGGGATTTTCCAGGCAAGAGTACTGGAGTGGGGTGCCATTGCCTTCTCCGCATATTTTGGCTACCAAGCCTCAATTCCCCTTTCCTAAAAAGCACCAATTTCTTCAGGGGATTTAACTTTCCTCCATTGCATGCCATCTTCCTGATTGATATTCACCTCCCATTATGAATGCTGGACAACAAATTGTCACATGACTTAGCCTGGTCAATCAGACGTCTGATTCTGATTCTTGAACAGCATATATTGATAGAGCAAAGAGTTGGACATCATCCATGATGCAGAAATGTACTGATCACTTCTTCCTATGGTTGGCTATTGTTCCACTTTTTACCTCTACTAGAATTCTCAAAGTTCTTTTTATTTACAAGCCAAGACCCCCAGAATTTTCACCTTAATTATTTGAACCTATATATTATGGCTTCCCCAAAATTACCTTTGAATATATTAGCAAGTTAGTTTCTGATGCTTACAGTCAATAACAGTAGATATACAATAGCAAGGGTCAAAATGAAATAAGAAACTCAATTAAATGAAACCAAACAAACCAAAAATCAGGTGTTCAGTATGGCCCGTCAAAATACTTAAATGCTAGACATTTTTATTTAGCCCTAAGTGTCATCCTAGGACCTCTCTGTTCTTTGATATCTGGGAAAAACTGGATGGAGTCTCTCAATTCTATATCCCACAGTAATCTTTCTCTCAGATTTCTGAAATTTCCCCAGGCATTTATATTCTTCTCCCATCCTGTGCTTTTTGGGGTGTTCATTCTCACATATTCATTCTCTCTTCCAAACTACATTTACCAAGACAGGAATGTCAGCCATCTCACCAACTTACACACACACACACTCATAAAATATCTGTAGTATAGTAGGAGGCAATGTGATTTTATGACCTTAAGCAAGTTACTTAACCCCTTTGTACCTTAGTTACCACACACTGTAAAATGGAAGATTGTTTTAAAAATTAAACGAGATAATACATGTTAAGTTTATAGTTTATGATGACCTCATACATAGTAAATATTCAACACTGATTTCCTAGCCAAGCTAGAAAATTCTGCTATAGAACTCAGTGCTGGGAGAGGTCAGCACACACATCATGAATTTTAAACAAACAAACAAAAAATATGCCACCTAACTCCTCTCAACATTTTACAGCCACCACACGACTACATACTTCACCTTCTGCTAAGCAGAATCCAGACTGTCCTTCTTCTTGGAATTTACTTTTTTCCTACCTCTCCCTCCTCTGCCCACTCATTTTCCTGTCTTCAGAGCAACTTAAAAAATTCCTCTCCTGTGCCAGGAACCCAGGCCCTTTGGCTTTCACTCTATATGGACACTTTACCAAGTGAAGACATTTCCTTACCAAAGTAAGAATTTCTGATTTCTATTCTTCCAATAACAAAATGTATTCTATCTAGTTATACCTAGAATATGGGCTTTTGGACCCTAGTTGTCTTCATAGGACCCATCTGGATTTTTCACATTTATTTTTAATGAATAGTTTAAACATACGTAATATTCTTTTTCAGCTTTATTGAGATATAATTGACTTATAGCACTGTATAAGTTTAAGGTATACAGCATACTGAGCTGACTTACATATATAGTGAAATGAATACCACAATAAGTTTAGTGAACATCCACCATCGCATATGGGCTTCCCTATGGCTCAGGTGGTTAAGAATCCACCTGCAATGTGTGAGACCTGAGTTCAGTCTCTGAGTTGGGAAGATCCCCTGGAGAAGGGAACAGCTACCCATTCCAGTATTCTGGCCTGGAGAACTTTATGGACTGTACAGTCCATGGGGTCACAAAGAGCTGGACACAACTGAGTGACTTTCACTTTCACCATCTCATATAGATAAAAAATTAAAGAAATAGAAAAAAATACTTTTCTTTGGCATGAAAGTTATTAGGATTTACTCTCAACAAGAATGAAGGCAGTTAAAAGATGCTAACCCCCAATTACAGGATAAGTTTAACTACAACATGATAAATATAATTAATACAGTTGTATAAAACTTTTCTTTTAGTAAAACTTACTTTTAAATTTTAACTAAATGTATTTTAGAAGAAAATTCTATTTCACTACTATCAGTGGCAAAATAGTATTAAGTTTAAATGTTAGTCTCTCAGTCATGTCAGACTCTTTGTGACCCCATGGACTGTAGCCTGCCAGGCTCCTCTGTCCATAGACTTTCCCAGGCGAGAATACTGGAATGAGTAGCCATTCTCTTCTCCAGGGGATCCTCCCAATTCAGGGATGGCAGATTCTTTACTGTCTGAGCCACCATTACTTGCCCCTATAAGATTACCTTAAAATACCTACTTTAAAATAAAACAGATGTTCATGTGCCACCTAAAATCATCATGCATTACTAGTGATCCATACATCACAATTTGGTAAATTAATGTCCTTTCATGGACACCAAGAGTGTGGGCTGGGAAGGAAATGGGTGGAAAGTCTGTTGCATTTGCATATTACTAATACTGTGGGTAGGAAGGGGGAGTGAGTAAGGGTGAGTATATATTGATGGGATCAGTTTAGAAATCAGACAAAGAAGATGGTCCAGAGACAAGATTCTGAGGACTGATACCATCTTGTATCCTGCATAACACTTCTACAGCACCCAAAAGAAAGGCTAATGTTAATTTAATTGAATTGTATCCTGCTATTAGAATTCAACGCCACTGTAAATAAATGTTGAAAATCTAGAAATGTCAGAGATCATGCTATCTGAATTACCCAAAAAGAAGTACATTTTAACCAACTGATCCACTTTAATACAGTGTCTGAAACTTAAAACAACTTGATAAACTTATAGCCATTGACATTGCTCACTTTGGCCTTTTATTATTCATGAGACATATTTGACCCTTAAGGAATCCCTGGGTTACGGTGATAGTACATCTTTGCAAATCCAGTCACATTACATTAGAGTTTCTGTCAAGATGTTTGACAGCTTCATTTTGTAACAGGGTTCTCCTACATCAAACACAGAGGCACGGTGCCCCTGATCTATACCTGAAATATGCTTTCCTACAGATCTCAAATGAAAGAAAAACTGCTCCTGTGCTTGCACCAAGACTGTATTTTTTGAGCATGTCTTCCAGCTATTGATATCAATGATATCTTCAGCCTCAAATGCCAATTCATAACATTTAAATCTTATTGAACACATTTTTTCACATTATTTGGTTGTACTGAATAAAACGCAGCAAGCCTTTAAGAAAAAAATTTCCCTAGAAGCCATCCTATTGTTTGATCTCCAAGAGTTGCGGGAAATTATAGGAAAAGAAAACAAAAGTAATTCAGCTTTATGTAACTATACCATGCAACCATTATGCCATATAATAAAATGACCTGGTTGATAAAAGAACTAGCAAACTAGCACTTGTCACAAAAAGCTATTTAAGTATGTATCTCAAGTTTAGAAACACACATAAATATTCTTAAGGTATTTTTGCCCCCATTTAAATAGATTTCTTCCTTCCTGTTACAGAGATGAATATTTTCATGCAACAGCATCTCTTGTAGCACTAACTTTTAGCACAGGCATCTGGAATCATTTACAGCTATATTATACTTACCATTTAAGCATAAATGAAATTAAAAAATTAATAAACAGTACCACATTCACGATTATATTGATATATGAAATGTTGTAGAAAATACACATTTATTAACTTTGTAACTCTACCCAAACAGATTTTTCAGAAGTCTGAGAGTTCAAATAACCACAATTTATAGCACAACATATATAAAAATGCAACATACCTCACATTAGCATCAAGTTCGTCCATTACAGGAAATAGGCATGGATGAGTTGGATGTCAGCGCCCACTGGGTACTATAATGGGGAAATAATAAAAAAGGGATTAGACGAGAAGGCAATGTAGAAAAATAAAAGTCATTAAGGGAAAAAATGTCAAATAATCATTGCTTCCTAATAACTAAGACTTTTGCACAGTATTGGAAAAGTAATAAACAATATTACATTAAAAAGTTATTGGCATTCTGAGATATGGCATAGATGAGTGCTGCATCAAAGAAACTCACAAATGAGTTTCTTTGCATTCGATTAATCTCCTAGAGATTAGAACATAAAGGCATTTCTTTTTACTCCACGTTTAAACTATTTACTTATTATTTTTTGCTCTTCCCAGAAACATAGCTTATTTATATGATCTGCATTAGGACACCAGCTGGTGGAAACTTAAAACAGAACACTGTCTAAGATGGTCAGCCATCTTGCTTCCTATGAGAATTTTTCAGGTTGCTATTTTTAAAACCCTTTTTGAGGGTGGATAATCATATCTCTTTAAGACTCTATAATAGTAAACTCTTGAGAACTGTCTTCCTAGGAAAAAAGAAATAGGTGTGCATACACACACATACACCTTTTCTGGGGAGCCCACAATTCCCTGAGGCCTTTCCATGAACCCCAGGCTAAGGACTCACAATCAAAGAGGAGGTCAACTTTCAAACTACTGATAGTTCCTCTAGCACAGACCTTAAGAAGACCTTACTCTCTTTAATGGACAGACACTCACTGATATCCACCAAGTCAGTTCTCTGACCTGGCTGTGTAGTTTTGGTTCACAGAAAAATTTCTGTATTTCTCACCACATTTATTCCAAAACATGGTGAGTCAGAGAACATAGGGGCAGAGGTCAGTCTGTTTCTTTTGAGGTTACCCTAAGCAAGACCCTTTTTCTTCTAATGACATCATCTATTCAATACTTCTCAATAAACAGAAGGGATGGGAAGAGATGATCGCTGGGTTTACTTCTAGCTCAATATTCTATAATTCCATCTGCTGGCTTTCTAGTAAAATTTTACAGGGAAGAAACTGTAAATCTGTTTATGTACATAACAGAACCATGAAACTCAGCCTGAGCCCTGGGATTCCTTGGTCAGCATGAACCAAACATATATGCCTGGCAGCCAGGAAAAAAATGACAGGCCACCAGAGCTGGAAAGGACATAGATTTCTGTGTGTGTTTTTATTCTTTGAAACCTGTAAGATTAACATGGGCACCCATGTACATTTGTGCATCTATGACAGGTGTGAGGAAGGCTGAGCCTACACGGCTCAATCCTCTACTCTGACCTCAAGCAAAACACCTCTGTCTACCTCTATCTCTTTTACATTCTGAATCTGGAATAATCTTTTATTTGAAATACATTAAGTACAAAGCCCTAACTACTGAAGTGGTGGGTTCCATCCTTTGTACAAGTCTATCTAGAATCATTCCTGAAGTGAAATGATGTGTGTGCATATCTACTTTTTTCTAGGCAGACAATCATCAAGGGTTGATTACCCACTTCAAAGAAAGAAAGAAAGTGAAGTTGCTCAGTCGTGTCCAACTCTTTGCTATCCCATGGACTGTAACCCATCAGGCTCCTCCGTCCATGGGGGTTCTCCAGGAAACAATACTGGAGTGGATTGCCATTTCCTTCTCCAGGGGATCTTCCAGACCCAGGGATTGAATCCAGGTCTCCCACATTGCAGGCAGACGCTTTTATTGTCTGAGCCACCAGGGATAAACCACCCACTTCAAAAAGAGCTTAAAAAACTGAAAATACTCATATTATTTTAATCATAATAATACAGTAACCTATTTATAGTAGTTAGTCCTAACGCAGATAATATAAATAACTTATGTCTTTGAAGAGCAAAAAATAACAGATTACCATTCATCCCCATGTCTTAAAATACAGTCTATTTGCTAAAGATTCTCAAAGTTACAGCTTCATCCTAGGCCCTTCCCAGACTCGTATCACCTACCTGACATCTCAACTTGGATGATTAAAAAAGCATTTCAAACTAAACTCATTTCCCACTCCAGCACAATAACCTGCTCCTCCCCTAGCATCCTCTATCACAGTAAATGACTCCACCATTTATCCAGTTACACTTTTTTTTTTCACACCCTACAATCAAACTATTAGCAAACTCCCTCCTCTACTTTGAAAATGATTCCTCAACCTGACTTTTTATTTCATTACCTCCAAAACCACACCTGGTCCAAGCCACCATCTCCTTTCCCACCTGGTGTCCTAACCACTCTCCTAACTTTTGTAACTGGTCTCCTGCTGGCTCCACCATCATCTCTTCTCCCCACAGTAGCATTTTTGAAATGGAAGTCAGATCACTTCTTGCATATATAAAATACTAGTGGCTTCCTGACACACTTAGAATAAAGTTTAAACCCCTTATCATTTTGGATTTTGCTTAATAGGTAAAATTCAAACTGATCACTTGGGTCACAACTTTGTCTAACTCAATGAAACTATGAGCCATACAGATAGGGCCACCCAAGATGGACGGGTCATGGTGGCGAGTTCTGGTAAAACGTGGTCCACTGGAAAAGGGAATGGCAAACCACTTCAGCATTCTTGCCTTGAGAACCCCATGAACAGTATGAAAAGGCAAAAAGATATGACACTGAAAGATGAACTCCCCAGCTCGGTAGGTGCCCAGTATGCTACTGGAGAACAATGGAGAAATAGCTCCAGAAGGAATGAAGAGGCTGAGCCAAAGCAGAAACAACTCCCAGTGGTGTATGTCTGGTGGTAAAAGTAATGTCTCATGCTGTAAAGAACAATAGTGCATAGGAACCTGAAATGTTAGCTCCATAAAACAAGGTAAATTGGAAGTGATCAAACAGGGAGTGGTAAGAATAAACATCGACATTTTAGGTATCTGTGAACTAAAATGGACTGAAATGGGCAAATTTAACTCAGATGACCATTATATCTACTACTGTGGGAAAGAATCCCTTAGAAGAAATGGAGAAGCCCTCATAGTCAACAAAAGAGTCCAAGAAATGCAATACTTGGGTGCAGTCTCAAAAGCGACAGAATGATCTCTGTCCGTTTCCAAGGCAAATCATTCAATATCACAGTAATCCAAGTCCACGTCCTAATCCACTAATGCTGAAGAAACTGAAGTTGAACGGCTCTATGAAGACCTACAAGACCTTCTAGAACTAACATCAAAAAAAGATGTCTTTTTTATCACGCCACTGCTGCTAAGTCACTTCAATCGTGTCTGACTCTCTGCAATCCCATAGACGGCAGCCCACCAGGTTCCACCGTCCCTGGGATTCTCTAGGCAAGAACACTGGAGTGGGTTGCCATTTCCTTCTCCAATGCATCAAAGTGAAAAGTGAAAGTGAAGTCGCTCAGTCAGGTCGGACTCTTAGCGATCCCATGGACTGCAGCCTACCAGGCTCCTCCATCCATGGGATTTTCCAGGCAAGAGTACTGGAGTGGGATGCCATTGCCTTCTCCCTTTTTTTATCATAGGGGACTGTAATGCAAAAGTAGGAAGTCAAGAGATAACCAAAGTAAGTTTGACCCCGGAATAAAAATGAAGCAGGGCAAAGGCTAACAGAGTTTTGCCAAGAGAACGCCCTGGTCATAGAAAACATCTTCATCCAACAACACAAGAACGACTCCTACACATGGGTATCACCAGGTGGTCAATACCGAAATCAGATTGATTATATTTTTTGCAGTTGAAGATGGAGAAGCACTATACAGTCATGAAAAACAAGACCAGGAGCCGACTGTGGTTCAGATCATGAACTCTGTATTGAAAAATTCAGACTTAAATTGAATAAAGTAGGGAAAACCACGAGGCCATTAAGGTAAGATCTAAATACAAATCCCTTATGATTATACATTGGAAATGACAGATTCAAGGGATTAGATCTGATAGACAGAATGGCTGAAGAACTATGGATGGAGGCTCATGATAATGGACAGGAGGCAGTAATCAAAACTATCTCCAAGAAAAAGAAATGCAAAAAGGTAAAATGGCTGTCTGAGGAGGCCTTACAAATAGCTGAGAAAAGACAGAAAACAACAAAATTCTGTAAAACAATTATCCTTCAATTAAAAAATGAATAAATTTCTAAAAATTAAAAAAAGAAGAGAAGTAAAGGCCAAAGGAGAAAAGGATTGTTATACCCATCTGAATGCAGAGTTCCAAAGAATAGCAAGGAAAGATAAGAAAGCCTTCCTAAGTGAACAATGCAAAGAAATAGAGGAAAACAATAGAATAGAAAGACTAGAGATCTCTTCAAGAAAATTAGAGATATCAAAGGAACATTTCATGCAAAGATGGGCACAATAAAGGACAGAAATGGTATGGACCTAATAGAAGCAAAAGATATTAAGAAAATGTGACAAGAATACACAGAAGAACTACACAAAAAAGATCTTAATGACCTAGATAAACATGATGGTGTGATCGATCACTCACCTAGAGCCAGACATCTAGGAGTGTGAAGTCACGTGGGCCTTAGGAAGCATCACTACGAACAAAGCTAGTGGAGGTGATAGAATTCCAGCTGAACTATTTCAAATCCTAAAAGATGATGCTGTGAAAGTGCTGCATTCAATAGGCCAGCAAATTTGGAAAACTCAGCATTGGCCACAAGACTGGAAAAGATCAGTTTTCATTCCAATCCCAAAGAAGAGCAATGCCAAAGAATGTTCAAACTACTGCACAATTGCACTCATTTCACATGCTAGCAAAGTAATGCTCAAAATTCTCCAAGCCCAGGCTTCAACAGTATGTGAACCGAGAATTTCCAAACGTTCAAACTGGATTTAGAAAAGGCAGAGAAATCAGAGATCAAATTGCCAACGTGTGTCAGATCATAGAAAAAGCAAGAGAATTCCAGAAAAACAGCTACTTCTGCTTCATTGACTATGCTAAAGCCTTTGACTATGTGGATCACAACAAACAGTGGAAAATTCTTAGAGATGGGAATACCTTACCTGCCTACTGTAAAATCTGTATGCTGGTCAAGAAGCAACAGTTAGAACCAGACATGTAACGCCTGGTTCCAAATTGGGAAAGGAGTACATCAAGGCTGTATACTGTCACCCTGCTTATTTAACTTATATGCAGAGTACATCATGCAAAATGCTGGGCTGGATGAAGCACAAGCTGGAATCGAGACTGCTGGGAGAAATATCCACAACCTCAGATATGCAGATGATACCATCCTTATGGCAGAAAGCAAAGAGGAACTAAAGAGCCTTGTGATGAAGGTGAAACAGGAGAGTGAAAAAGCTGCCTTAAAACTCAACATTCAGAAAACTAAGATCATGGCATCCAGTTCCATCATTTTATGGCAAATAAACAGGGAAACAATGGAAACAATGAGAGACTTTATTTTGGGAGGCTCCCAAATCATTGCAGATGGTGACTGCAGCCATGAAATTCAAAGACACTTGCTCCTTGTAAGAAAAGCTATGACCAACCTAGACAACATATTAAAAAGCAGAGACATTACTTTGCCAACAACGTCCATATAGTCAAAAGTATGACTTTTCCAGTAGTCAAATATGGAGGTGAGAGTTGGACCATAAAGCTGAACACCAAAGAATTGATGCTTTTGAACTGTGGTATTGGAGAAGACTCTTGAGAGTCCCTTAGACTGCAAGGAGATCAAACCAGTCAATCCTAAAGGAGATCAGTCCTGAATACTCACTGGAAGGACTGATGCTGAAGCTTAAGTTCCAATACTTTAGTGAACTGATGTGAAGAGTTGACTCATTAGCAAAGACCCTGATGCTGGGAAAGACTGAAGGCAGGAGGAGAAGGGAACAACAGAGGATGAGATAGTTGAATGGCAACACTGACTCAATGGACATGAGTTTGAACATGTTCCAGGAGATGGTGAAGGACAGGGAAGCCTAGTGTGCTGCAGTCTATGGAGTCACAAAGAGTTGGACATGACTGAGTGACTGAACAACAACAACCATATCATAATCTGACCCCAGCTCCTCTCCAATGTCCCATCCACTCACTGCCTTTGTATTCACTGGTTTTGCTTTTTTCATTGACCATCAGTGTAGGATCTCACCTCAGGGCCTTTTCACTTGTTTCCTCTCCCTGGAATGCTACTATGTAGATCACTCCATTACTTCCTTAGGGACACAGCCCAAATGCCATTTTCCTGATGACTTAAGTAAAATTTCAGGCCTCATTTTCTGAAAATTTCTGTAATCCACTCTATTTTTTCCTTCTTAGTACATACATTATATATACTCCTTTGCTTCTTTATTAGTGATCTATCTCTCTTACCAGAATGTAAGTTTCAAGAGGGCATAGTTATATCTTGATCACTATTATAACATCACTGCCTATAAAAATGCCTAACATACTGTATCCCCTTCATAGATATTTCTTGAGTCAACTAAGTAGTTAATTTGTTTTGCAAATGAGGAAAGTGAGGTTTGAGAGTTTGTGACTTTCCCTCAGGGAGGTAGTATATGAACCACTCCAGAATAAATATAATTTTTAAAAATATTAAAAATCAGTTCATCTTATTTATTCACTCTTTAGTATTAACAAGTGCCAAATACTGTCCTTTTCTTTCTCCTCCAACCTCTGAGAATTTATTGTTAGATGGAGAGACTAAAAATCAAAGAGGTCAACTGACTTGCCAAAGTCACATAGCTAATACTTAACCAAACTAGGAATTGAATTCAGGACTGGGAATTCTGAAACTCAAGCTTTATCTTTTTTTTTTTTTTTAATTTATTTTATTTTTAAACTTTACAAATTGTATTAGTTTTGCCAAATATCCTCAAGCTTTATCTTGCATAGTTCTTTTCATCCTATCACTCTTGACCCCGCTGTTAAAAAGGGAAACTCCTCATGAAAGGGAACATTTTACTTTAATTTTCTGCTAACCATTTATTTCCTCTTTCTCTGAGAATAATGCCTTGATTTTCCTTTGTGGAACCCCTCCCCTGCCTCAAGCCCACTGATGAGCACATGACCAGGACTGGCCCATCAGAACAGTTCATTCTCTGGCCCCAAGGATTCATTAATTCACTGGCTAGACTGTAAAGCCAGCCCTGAGATATTTGCTAGAGTCTGTCTGTCTTTCTCCTGGTGTTGCTAAACTTTCAATTTAAAGCTGCTGGTGGCCATTGATGCCACTATGTGGGAAGAGTTTGTCTGAGAATGAAGTTAATACCAATGGAAAGCAGAGTTGTAACACAGAGATTGCCATATCCTGATGAAACAATTTGAGACTTAAGGTCTAGCAGTGTCTTATGACAGTTTTGTACTTGAACTTCCCAATTATACTGAGCCAACAAATTCTCTTTCTTCATGTGTAAGCCAATTTGAGTTCGGTTCCAACCGTTATTTGAAACAAAAAAATTTCTTAGAGATATACAGGAAAATCAATATTGTATTTGTATATAGATTAGAAGGAAGAAAAGCTGGAACTAAAAAAAAAAAAAAACAGTTAAAAGCTAGCTAAATTTGAGTCACTGAAACTGCATTTGGAAAATGTTACAACATGGGGAAAACTGTATATTCATAGCAATGTACATTATTATATTTTGCTCATGGAAACTCAATGAGCAAATTTTAAACGACTGCCATTTAACAAACCAGTATGAACATGCATTTTGTTAGAGATAAAGGATGAATAACAAAAGAGAAAATGGTGATCAGTACCTATCCTAAATTGATTCATTGATTACAGTCCACTATTTTTTGTCGTGCGTACCAGGAATATCTAATCAGAGCTGTGATTATAGGGACACCAGCTGCTGGGAAGAATGCTCAGAGTGACAGGTGTGTGTAAGGAACCATGCTTTTATCTTGCATACTTTGCATATCTTGCATGTTTCTGACACCTTAACAAAATACTACCTAGTTAATTAAAAGCACAGTCAACTGACTATCTCGCATGCTCAGATATAAGCTATGTCACTTCTAAAATTTCTAATTTAAATTCAATTAGACTGTGTGTGTCTGTGGCACACACGCATATGTATATGTGTGTTTTAATGACAGTCATACTGTATCCTCATCTCCTTCAGAAAAACAGTCTTAGATTGTCATAACCAGGGGAAAAAAGCACAGCAAGTCCTGGGAAACAAGAGAAAGAGGGAGTCAAATAAACCTTTCTACCATGTGAGGTATAAATGAAGGTCTCAGTATTATCTCAGCAGTAGGAAAAGCTCAAGCCACTAATTATTCAAAACACTTTGTCAGTAAAGTACAGTAAAGTAAAGATACAGAAAGTCAGTAAAGTAAAGATACAGAAACATGCAACTCCATCAGATTCCTCGAAGCTTCTTTTCTTTGTTGTATACATTGAGACTTATCTTTCCTTAAAAGGGGAGGAAAAGGAGAAGAAAGAGGTGATATTCTTCTTGCCAGCAAATGCTGATTCCAACCCTTAGTTTTCTGACTTACAAATTTTATATAACTAAAGGGCAAACCCTGAAGGTAAGCACATCTCATCTTTACCTGTGCTCTTTTACTGAGAATACTCTGAAAGATTACTGTGGAACAGTTGTTAATGGTTAACACAAGGTGTGTAGTTGCATCTCTATTATGAGAAGTGTGAGCACAGGGCTCACCTGTAAATAGTCCTCACCTATTAGAGTGAAATATCGATGTAGTCTGGTGCAGTGCCAACATCTGCCAACTTGGAGCAATGTCATAACTCA
Source organism: Bison bison bison (assembly GCF_000754665.1). Classification (NCBI taxonomy): domain Eukaryota; kingdom Metazoa; phylum Chordata; class Mammalia; order Artiodactyla; family Bovidae; genus Bison; species Bison bison. Next base: position 10,003,110 of record NW_011494863.1, read on the forward strand.
GCTTGCTTTGTTGCACTTTAGTTTTTTTCCTTTGGTTTTGGCTGCATGAGCATATATTCATGCATAACTGTGCAAGGATTGACCACATTTCTTTATAGAGTATGCTTCCATGGACTAAATTTCTACATCAAAGGGCATATTCCAATACCTTTGTTTTGGACAAGTGTCAGGAATAAGTAAAACATTATTTATCTTATTTGCCAAATTGAGAGGGGGAGCTTGGCACAATGGAAAGAACACTAGACCAGGAATCACTCAGCCTGATCCACTACTAACTCACTGTTCCTATTCTTAAGCAAGTTTGTTCATCAGTCTGGGTCTCAATTTTCCCAATCATAGAATCAACTGGGCCAGAGAGTACTGGACAGGGTGAGCAAAGGAAGAAATTTCAAGTAATTAGAACTTCTCAGAAGTTAAAGGAAATTTTGAAAAGGTGAGTTGCTTGCCATTGGAGGCATTTAGGCAGCATATGGGTAATTAAGGATATCTAAATGAAGGATTTATTCACGGAACAACAGACTGGTTCCAAATAGGAAAAGGAGTACGTCAAGGCTGTATATTGTCACCTTGCTTATTTAACTTATATGCAGAGTACATCATGAGAAATGCTGGGCTGGAAGAAGCACAACCTGGAATCAAGATTGCTGGGAGAAAGATCAATAACCTCAGATATGCAGATGACACCACCCTTATGGCAGGAAGTGAAGAGGAACTAAAAAGCCTCGTGATGAAGGTAAAAGAGGACAGTGAAAAATTTGGCTTAAAACTCAACATTCAGAAAACGAAGATCATGGCATCTTGTCCCATCACTTCATGGGAAATAGATGGGGAAACAGTGGAAACAGTGTCAGACTTTATCTTTTTGGGCTCCAAAATCGTGAAATTAAAAGACACTTACTCCTTGGAATAAAAGTTATAACCAACCTAGATAGCATATTCAAAAGCAGAGACATTACTTTGCCAACAAAGGTCCATTTAGTCAAGGCTATGGTTTTTCCAGTGGTCAAGTATGGATGCGAGAGTTGGACTGTGAAGAAAGCTGAGTGCTGAAGAATTTATGCTTTTGAACTGTGGTGTTGGAGAAGACTCTGGAGAGTCCCTTGGACTGAAAGGAGATCCAACCAGTCCATTCTAAAGGAGATCAGCCCTGGGTGTTCTTTGGAAGGAATGATGCTGAAGCTGAAACTCCAGTACTTTGGCCACTTCATGCAAAGAGCTGACTCATTTGAAAAGACCCTGATGCTGGGAAAGACTGAGGGCAGGAGGAGAAGGGGACGACAGAGGATGAGATGGCTGGATGGCATCACTGACTCGATGGACATGAGTTTGAGTGAACTCCGGGAGACGGTGATGGACAGGGAGGCCTGGCGTGCTGTGATTCATGGGGTCACAAAGAGTCGGACACGACTGAGCGACTGAACTGAACTGAAATGAA
>NW_011494863.1:10004644-10009177 GCF_000754665.1 Bison bison bison
TGAGGGCAGGAGGAGAAGGGGACGACAGAGGATGAGATGGCTGGATGGCATCACTGACTCGATGGACATGAGTTTGAGTGAACTCCGGGAGACGGTGATGGACAGGGAGGCCTGGCGTGCTGTGATTCATGGGGTCACAAAGAGTCGGACACGACTGAGCGACTGAACTGAACTGAAATGAAGGATATGATCCTGATGACTGGTAAGGTTTCTCGCAGTGCTAAAACTGTAGCACTGTGATAGTCTATGTTCTGCTTGAATCCCCAGCAAGAGACCAAGTGTTTTGACTAATTTTCCAATTAAAACAAATGCATGCTCAATTCACCTATACTGTCTCAAACAGATTCCATCTCCTGAGCATTATCCCAGTCATTTCTGAACATGTAGGACTAAAAGAAGAGCACAGAAATGTACAATTAACTAAAGCCAGATATTTGTTAAGAGTTAGCTGTCAAATGCTTGTTGTTAGCCTCATTACCTCATTACCCTAACCCACTACCAGCCACATATACCAAAACAGTCAATCTCACCAGGATCAAACAAACAAGCATTTTCCCCAAAGTCTTCTGCATCCCATGGTGATCATGATTTCCTAGTTACCTTCACTGTGCAAGAGACTCAGGGATAATCTCAAAGATTGCAACTGTGTAAATTCTCACTAAATGGAAGAAAAAAGTCCTCTCCTTGACTATTTACTAAGACTTTGTTTTCTGGAAAATGTTTGGAATCTATAGGATGCTGGCTCAGAAATTTACTTCAATCAGCTGATCATACTCTCTAAAAGAATTTTGCTATAAATTAGTTTAGTAAAAATTCACATTACTTGTTTATCTAGATGTTTGCTCATTGGAAGAAAAGTTATGACTAACCTAGACAGTATATTAAAAAGCAGGGACATTACTTTACCAACAAATGTCTGTCTTGTCAAAGCTATGGTTTTCCCAGTAGTCATGTATGGATGTGAGAGTTGGACTATAAAGAAAGCTGAGAGCCAAAAAATTGATGCTTTTGAACTGTGGTGTTGGAGAAGACTCTTGAGAGTCCCTTGGACAGCAAGGAGATCCAACCAGTCCATCCTAAAGGAAATCAGTCCTGAATATTCATTGGAAGGACTGATGCTGAAGCTGAAACTCCAATACTTTGGCCATCTGATGCGAAGAACTGACTCATTGGAAAAGACCCTAATGCTGGGAAAGATTGAAGGCAGGAGGAGAAGAGGATGACAGAGGATGAAACAGTTGGATGGCATCACTGACACGATAGACATGAGTTTGAGTAGGCTCCAGGAGTTGGTGATGGACAGGGAAGCCTGGTATGCTGCAGTCCATAGGGTCACAAAGAGTCAGACACTACTGAATGACTGAACTGACTGAGACATGTAAGTGATGGTAGTTCACAAGTGCAAATGTGTATAAACCATGAAAAAAAGGTCTGTATTCTAGAAGCTGGACTTTCATTGCAAGTGTTTTTTTCTAGGACTTGATGTCAAAATGCTATTTGTGCTAAGTCATCTAGAAAGATTTGGTCTAAATAAAAAGCTGTCTCATTTCCATAGCTGAAAATCCATACAGATGCCGATTCAGTTACACTTAAGGGACTACCATGCTGATATATACAATTAGCATAAAAAATGGCTTTTAATTTTTTTCAAAATAACTAAAAAAATATTCTTCCTAGATAAGTAAACATTTCTTAGCTGGAAACTTTAGTCTTTTTATTAAAAAACTAAAACTGAAAACAGCCCTTAACCAATGAAAGACTATTTAAGAGGCATACTCATTCTATCCTTGGGGGAAAAAATGAATTACAGAAAATGAAAAGGAGGAACAGGAACATCCATTTCATGTAAAACTGAATGAAGTATATATAAAGCAGTTCAAGAAATCATATTTTTTATACGGCACATATTCTCTACCACCACCAAAGAATATGATAAAGACACTGATATTACAAGAAACCCGATCCCAGTAAATGTGGATCTGGGTATTTCATAAAGAAAAAGATTCACGGGTCATTTATTTACATATTTACTTTTCTGATCACTTGATTAATGTCCCACTCCCAACACAGTCACAGGTTCTACAAGGAAAGACACAATGCATGATTAGTATTTCTTGAATGAATGGCATGACATGATATGAAACTTCCACTTGATAATTAGAAAGGAATTAGACTTGTCTTTGAGTTGCCAAAGGGGAATCAGTGGGAGTCTCAAGAGAAGTTTGAGCCACACTGTGAGGTAGGTCATTTAACACCAGAGCTGTCCAATTATTGACCTGTATGCTTTGGCAAGCAACAAGGTCCATCTCAGTGGGAGGCTCAACAGAAGCCAGAAAACCATCTGTCAGTCACGTTTGAGGGGAAGAGCAAGTCTTGGATGATTCTGAATTCTGATGAAATCCGGGAATGCAATGAAAGCAGAACTAAATAAGAGATTGTTTACTGTACAGCAGTGGTTCTCATGTTTAAGCATGCACAGGAATCACCTGAAGCCTTGTTAAAACACAATGGTTGAGCACGAGCCTCAAGTTTCTGATTCAGTAGGTTTAGAGTGAACAATCTGCATTTCTAATAAGTTCCCAGGTGTTGCTGATGCTACTGTTCTTAGATGACTCCTTAAGGTAGAAAATAGATTTTGCAAGTATGGTTCTCATATCTCCTGGAAAAAGGACAGAAGTACCATTGGATCATGTGGTAAACAATGTGGGGTTTTTTTGTTTTCTATTTTATTTACTTTTACTTACATTGAAGAAAAGGATTCACAGACAGCTTATTGTTGAGTCCTTCCTGATATTTGGTAATCTTTCTTTTATAATTACAAAAAAAAAAACAGATCAGAGTCTCACAGTCTTTCGTTTGAAGCACTGCTGTCTTCTGGGGTCCTCCTAAGAAGCAGATCTTGAAGTGGGGGTTAAAGAGATGCACATGCTTGATCTGGCAGTTGCAGGTACACTGGCAGGGAAGTAATGATACAGGAGAGAGGATGAAAGGCAGCTTATTAAGCTACTGAAGCTTAATCCCACTGGGAAGTTCTGGGAAACAATATAAAACATATGCCTGAGAACTATCCTGAACAAGTGGGGAGGGAACTGGTGTCCCGATACTCCCACAGCCATTAGGTATTGCTTACAAGCCATCCACAGGGGGACATGGATTCCTAGGCACCTTCAGTCATTGTGCTAGTAAAAAAGGTTAATTTCAGCAGACCGAGGGCAGCCCTCCAAATATTATGCTGGTTCGTCATTGTAAGTCAGGATGGTATACACAGAAATGGTGAGAGGATCTGCAGGAAAATGGGAGCAAGAGTTGATAGTATCTGCTCCAACTATTTAGCTGAATTTAATACATTGCTTTGTGTGTTTTTTGCATTGTTTTTACAGTTACCTTCTATTTCTTTCAACTTCATACTGGTTTGCACTTATACTTGTTTTTCTTTGTAAAATAAATTTATCTAAGGAAAACTAATTGATCTAAAGAAAAGTGCTATGCATATAATACTCTAAATGCTTGCAAGAGAAGTAATCACAACAGTAGTTATTCCCAAATAACTGAAGTTTGGGAAATGCTAGCATAGCAGTTTAAAGCAGAAATTGGCAGCTTTTTGTTTGTTTGTTTGCTTGTTTTGTTTTCTGTAAAGGGCCATTTAGCAAAGATTTTAGGCTTCTTCAAGCGTAAGGTCATCATCACAACTACTCAACTCTGGTGCTACAATGCAAAATCTGCCACAGACAATACATAAATAAATGAGCATAACTGCTTTCCAGTAAAATTTATTTATGGACACTGAATTTGAACCTTTAACAATTTTCATGTGTCACAAAATTATTCTTCTTTAGAATTTTTTCAACAATTACAAAATGTAAAAAAACATTCTGAACTTGTAGGCCAGTCAAAAAACAGGCAGCCAGTCACATAGTTTGCAAGCCCCTGACTCAAGGCATCAATTACCACTACATCTTTGAATTGCTTACTTTCCTTAGCTTCAGTGGCTTCATCTGTATAATAGGGGCAAGGGTAATACCAATGTCACAAAGTTACTGCAAAAAACAAGTAAAGATGAATACTTAAAAAGCAGGTGCCCAGAGATTTCACAATATAATGTTAGCCAGCTACTCCAGTTTGGCAGTGCCTCAGTCATTGGAGTCTGAATGTTTCATACTCTGCTTCTCCACAAAGGCAGCTAAGCATCTGGGGGCTGATCTTCCCTACTTTGGGATATGGTTACATAAATTATTCCTCTTCTCTATAAAATAGGCCCCTGAAATCTGAGCCTGGAAATGCCCAAAAGGTTTTGTCACCACTGATTTCAGAGGCCTGGAATTGGGAGCAGGTCAAGCTAAAATTTGCATTCCATCAAAATTAAGCTTCCAAATTAGTGTTTTAGATCTTGCAGTATTATGTCGCTGATGGTTGCTGCTGCTAAGTCGCTTCAGTCGTGTCCGGCTCTGTGGGACCCCATAGATGGCAGCCCACTAGGCTCCTCTGTCCCTGGGATTCTCCAGGCAAGAATACTGGAGTGGGTTGCCATTTCCT
>NW_011494863.1:10009277-10017791 GCF_000754665.1 Bison bison bison
ACACCATGGACTGGAGCCTACCAGGCTCCTCCATCCATGGGATTTTCTAGGCAAGAGTACCGGAGTGGGGTGCCATTGCCTTCTCCTGGTTCTCAAACATTAGAATACTTAAAATCACTTGCAAAACTGAAGGTTTGGGTGCCTCATTCAAAGCATTTCTGAATCAGTAGGTCCAGGAATCTGCATTTTAACAAATGTCTCAGTGATTCTGGTGCAAATGATTCATGGAGAGCAGTTTGGAAAACACATCAAGGTTGGACTGCAAGCCACCAGGTGAGCACATCCTTCTGAAATCCTCTTTCATTGTTTTCCTATATCTGTTTAAATACCTCATCAGCTGAGAAACCAAGATTACAGTATTTGCTACGCACACCAAAAGAAAGATCTCTGCCAGCATGTTTATCTCTTCTGTCCCCACTCTTTTCTAATTCTTCTAAACATCTTGGAGTAGAAAACAGTATATACAGAACTCTCTACTCCAGATATCATGTGCTGATTAGCATATATAATTAAGCATGCCAGTGCAATCTCAAAGGACATGTGCTATTTAGAGCTTAGATGTAAATTCTTGAGCAGAATCTGCATCTTTACTGGACTGATAAGATGTTACCTCCCAAAAGGCTGCTGCCCACAGTTTTCTACCAGTAGTTTGCAAACAAACCTCTTGGAAAATGTAAAATTAAACTGTATATTTTAAAGGGGCCCACTTAACACAGATAAGACTTCTAGGGTAAGAAGCAGGAGAAGAATAATGTTTCTGTAACTGATACTTGTTTAACACATACTAAGGACCAAATTCTTCACAAGCATTACCTCATTTCATCTTCATATCATGCTACAAAGGAGTACTACAATTATCCTATTTCACAGATGAGAAAATTGAGGCACAGAAAGAAGATATTATCCAAGGCCACAGCATAGCCCAGACCTTTCAACCATGAAGTTATCCCATGAAGGATCCAGATCTCAGTAGTTCCCCACCTCAACTTTTGCACCTCAATTTTATTAATTAATTATTTGTGTAGCTTATTAAAACCTACAAGAAAGTCTACTGACACTTGAAGGGAATGCTTTTTTTTAAAACAAAGCCCAACTTTGCTCATAGCAGTATGTGACACTGAGTTCCTCATTTTGCTTCCACAATCTCCAGGTCTCCAGCTGTTCAAGGTAGTTTAGATATCCAGCCCACCTGTCTTGAAGATCTGCTATTACTCATGAAGTTCAAATAAGATAACATATGTGAAAGTCCTCTGAACACTGTAAAAAGTTATCTAAAATGATAATTTCCCAGCCTGTTGTTTCCACAAATTATTTTTAAACGTTGAGAAGGAATAAAAAGTGTATTAGTTCTGCAAAATCATCTGTGTCAAAAATCAGATTTTCCAGAGATTTTGTAGAGCACCAAATCTGCAGATATTTGTGGAGCAGAAGAAACCCTGCTTCTACATGGAAAGTAGGCTGTTTATCACGGTTCAATGCAATGGAAATTTTGGGAGCTTGAGAATCAGATGACCTGGTGCTAGTCATTGCCCTGACACTAAGCAATCTTGAGTGAGTCTTTCTTTCTGCCCTTCCAGGAAATACAATACTGCTTGGTGGTTAAGAAAATGGCTTGGGGGAGTCAGAGCTCCAGTGACAATCGACTGCCTCCTCCTGAATGACTTCAGGTAAGTCACGTCACCTGTCTTGGTCTCAGTTTCCCAGTGATAAAAATGAGAATTAGAAACAACAGCTTACTTTGAAATCATCGAAAAAAATTAATTGCTGAATGGATAGAGGAATGAAGATAGAAATGTGATAGTTTTTAAAAAGAAGTCAGTAAAATGATATTACAGAACCTACTTGGTAAGTATTTGGTATTCACTATACAAGTCTTTCAACTTTTCTCTTAAATATTTTTTTACAATAAAATATTGGGAAATAAACCCCCCAAAAGGCAACAACAGGGTTGTTAGAAGAGTTGAATGAGATATAGAGCTCTCAGCAATGCTCATGGTAAGTGCCTGGCATACTTTAGAAATGATTTACTATACAGGTAGAAGATGGGACAAGACAATAGATTCCTTCAGCTCATACAATCTGTGAGCTAGAGCTGTTCTAGGTGAGCCAGAGACATGACATGCCTGAGCAGAATGAGAAACCAGGCCACATGGTACAGAAACCAGATGGACAGAGAGTGGCCAGGATGCAGTCACAGAAGTATCAGAAACCAGGTTAGAGACAGAGGGAAAGCGTAAGTTGCTCACATATGTCCGACTCTTTGTGAGTCCATGGACTGTAGCTGGCCAGGCTCCTCTGTCCATGGAATTTTGCAAGAATACTAGAGTGGGTAGCCATTCCCTTCTCCAGGAGATCTTCCCAACGTAGGGATTGAACCCAGGTCTCCTGCATTGCAGGCAGATTCTTTACCATCTGAGCCACCCAGGGAAGCCCAGGAGGCATGCACAAATGAAAGCTATAAGACCCTACACAGGGAAGGTCTAACATGGGCAAACCTTGAAAATAAAGGCAAGTGGCCATTACTACATGCCAAATTAACGTGCTTCTCTCTCAGCTATCCCTTTGGTAGGAGAAATGCATCGGATTTAGAGTCAAACCAGAGTTCAAATCCAGTCTCTGCCAACTAGTTATGTGACAACAGGAGATATTCACTCAAGCATCTTCTAGATCACTTTTACTAGGAATACTTACCACAGTACAAGAGTGAGCCCTGGCAACCACTTTTCTGCTATAACTTTGGGCCATCAGATCCTTTCTCTTGAGAATTTGAACCAAGAGACACAATCGTGGGAATGTGTCACATTAACTGAAGAGCAATGAGCAAAAGATTGTGAATGCCTGGAACTGAGTTCTCTGGAGATGACCCTCTTCGCATCTTTCCTGGGGTCTAGTTCCTTGATCTACAAGAAGCCCCAGTATCCTTCCAATAAATTTCACTTTTTGTTTAAGCAAACTAATGTGGCCTTTATTATATACAAGAAAATTATATATATTTACTAATACAATTGGGGGCTTCCCTGGTGGCTCAGAGGTTAAAGCGTCTGCCTGAAATGCAGGAGACCCGGGTTTGATCCCTGGGTTGAGAAGATCCCCTAGAGAAGGCAATGGCACCCCACTCCAGTACTCTTGCCTGGAAAATCCCATGGACAGAGGAGCCTGGTAGGCTGCAGTCCATGGGGTCGCTAAGAGTCAGGCACGACTGAGTGACTTCACTTTCACTTTTCACTTTCATGCATTGGAGAAGGAAATGGCAACCCACTCCAGTGTTCTTGCCTGGAGAATCCCAGGGACGGGGAACCTGGTGGGCTGCTGTCTATGGGGTCGCACAGAATCAGACACGACTGAAGCGACTTAGCAGCAACACAAACAAAACCTCATCTCTCTGTGACTGATGGAAAAATAAAAAATGATAAGTGTAACAACTCCACAGCACAGAGTAAATATCCAATAAACATTATTTAAATTGCATCTGAGCTTCAGAATCACTGAATCTTTCTAAGTATTTGGAAACACCTTGTTTAGGTGGAGGATGTGTGATCCTGCAAAAAGAAGCACTTGCTGGCAGTCAAAAAGAAGGAAGGGGTTGACTGAGTTTGAAATTTGGTTTTAAAGAAAGTTCTCTGATTGAAATTTAAAACAAATTAATCAGTTACCTATTACTGTTTTGACTTGAATTTCTGTTGGGTTTCTTCACTGGGCTGGTACTGATTTAAAAGGGAAAAGAAGTATAAAGCAACAGGAAACAAAAGCTGGATGCAGAAGTAACATCTTTCTTAATCTCAGAAGGACTGGTCAGAATTTATCTGGCAATAGATAAGATTTTAACGTACTTTTTATTTGGATTATCCTGTGAATAATGAGGATTTCTGTCACCCAAATTGAGCAGTAAGTGGAAGGAGGGAACAAGAAAAGATCTAAGATCAGAAATATTAACCCAGAAATACCACAGCTGGAAAAAAAAAAAAAGGCTTTTCTGAAATTCAAAATAAAATGCTAAGTGAGAGATGTCAATTAGTCCCTATTTTAATCTTGCTGTATTGATTCTCATAAATCCAAATATTTAGTTATCTTAAAAATAAGATAACTTTTTGTTTAAAAAGTCTCAGATAGGTGGGTCATGAGCTTTATTTGGTTATTAGGTCTTAACTATGTTGTTCCCAAATTGTGGTCCTTGGACTAGCAGCATCAGCATCTTCTGGGAACCTGTAAGAAACGCACATCCTCAGACCCTAGCCTAGAAACACTGAATTAGAAACTCTAGGAGCAGGGACCAGCAATCTATGTACTGATATAGGATCTTAGAGGAAAGACCCTCTAAGACCCTCAAACTTGTTAGGACTTGCCTTGGATCTTCAATTGGTAAAGTAATTGGTAATTGTTAAAGTAGTCATTCTTACTCTGACTGTATTTAAGGTTAGCCCTATCGATAAGCCTCTTCGTGGCTATTTATATCACATTTATATTTCCATCTTTCCAAATGTATACCACTTTCTACTGCCCCATAGTATAAAAACAGTAAGCAGAATGGACGAATGAAAGGGCAGGCCACGAAGAAAACAGAAGGAGGGAACTGATAAAAGTATGGAGACTTTATTTGGGTGATAAAATAGATATCTAAAGTTTAGATAATAGTAAGGACTTAATGTGGAGAAGGCAATGGCACCCCACTCCAGTACTCCTGCCTGGAAAATCCCATGGACAGAGGAGCCTGGTAGGCTGCAGTCCATAGGGTCGCTAAGAGTCAGACCCGACAAACGACTTCCCTTTCACTTTTCACTTTCATGCACTGGAGAAGGAAATGGCAACCCACTCCAGTGTTCTTGCCTGGAGAATCCCAGGGACAGGGGAGCCTGGTGGGCTGCCGTCTACGGGGTCGCACAGAGTCGGACACGACTGAAGCGACTTAGCAGCAGCAAGGACTTAATGGGAAAAGAAATGTTTCATCCATTGTTTGCTCCCTCCTGCCATTCTTCCTTTCCTCTGAGCCCTTCTCCCCTAATTTAACCAAGGCTGCCACCTCCTCTGTCACTCTGCATATGCCTTAGAGCTATTTCTGAATACCCTCAATTTCAAAGAGACAGGAGAAGACATAACAGGGAAGAAGTCAAAATACATCAACCGAACACAAATATCAACCTCACAGTTTCTAACTTACCTAGAATCAGACTTGATTCTACAATTGAACTACACCATGTTTAAGATCCTTTCTACCCTGTGACATCAAGATCTCATTCTCAAAAGGCAGTTTCATATGGAGGTTCAGAAGAAAGACTCTGGAGCAAACAGCCTAACCCCAGGTTCACCGCTTTACAGCTGAGAGAACTTGGGCATGCTATTCCACCTCTCCATCTGAGTTACCTCATCTCTAAGATGGAGGAAATAAAGTATCTCTCTTAAAGGATTCTTAATGTAGATTAAATGAGATTATCCATGTAAAGCATTTAGAGCTGTGTCTGGCACATAATAAGGGCTGGATTAATGTGAGCTATTAGGATTATTACTATGTTGTCTCTAAAACGTTTCTCAGCCTTTAGCAGCATCTTGAGCATTTCCAGACATAGCAACAAGGCAGTGAGAAACCAGGAGGGATAAAGGTAAACTGTGATGGTGGCTAAGTTGGAAGTGCGTGGGAAAGCAGCTAACAACACAGCATTCCTCTGTCTATTAAAATACTTTGTTGTAAGGTCTTTCTGTTCAAAGTCCCAAGACTTGTGTTTGAATTACAACAATTGTTTTCAATAGGTGCTGGAGGGGGAACTTTGTCCCCAAAGGAGGTACTAGTAATATCTGTAGATGTTTTTGGTTGTCACAACAGGCAGTTGCTATTGGCACCTAATAATAGCAGAGATCCTGCTAAATATCCTACTATGGGCAAGCTAGTCCCTCCTGACAAAAATTACCTAGCCCATAACATTAATAGTACAAGAGGTTTGAGAAACCCTGAATTACAAAGTTGTTTGAAGTTACTTTAATAAGACTTGGCACTTTTTTAAAATTTTCAAACAGGCAATAGTATGGAAGATTCTGGCACTTGATGGGAGGCGGGGATAGGTAACCTCTAAGGCCTTTTCATCTCTAAGACTCGATGTGTGCGGTGGACTCTCAACCACAAAACGAAGGCAACAGTGCGTTTTCATTGTTTTCTCTTTGCCTAGTTCTTTTCCCTGAAGATAACCTGAATTTTTTTTTTTAAAGATGGTTGGATACTGGAAGGTAACCATAAGGTATTAAAAGTTTCTCACAAAAACAAAGAACATCAATGATAAGCAGAGAATTTTAGAGCTGGGAAAAACCTTGGATATGATTTAACAAATAAATTCTACTTGAAATCTTCCATTTCATTTCATGGATAAAGAAAGTGAGATTTAAAAAGACCAAGAGATTTGATCTAGATCACATAACACTACAATCATCAAAAGGTCCAGATTCTTCCAAAGAATTTATTTATTAGTCACTGATAATATCAAGGTACTCCTCTATATGCATTTATTTTGCATTTTTTCAACGATTACAGCCTGTATCAGTCTCTATCTCTGGAAATCCCTGAACATGGGTTTCACCTGATTAGGTGCTGGCAGTGAGATTAAAAAACAAACAAAAAAATAGGCTCAATAGGTATTGAGGAAAAATGAATAAGACCTGCCTATTAATTAAGCGATGGCTGCTACTGGTGAATAAAGAGGAGAAATAAAGAAGTGACTTTGGTTCCAGTCACAGTGACTTGGAGGATGGTGATGGTTCAATAAAAGATAGGAAAGTCAGGAAGAGGTCTGGGCTGCAGGTCATTTACATTGTGTTTTAGGTGCTGTTCTTCAGTCTGTGAAGCTGAAGAAAGAGATGAGGGGATGAACAGTGTTAGGGAGGTTTGGAAGAACTCAAGTGGAAGAAAAGTATTCAGTTTGGTGGTTACAAGGCCACCATGGCCCCTAGAAGGGGCAGCTTCACGGACAAAATCCAGATAACTCAGAGGAACCAAGAGCATCACTGTCCTCTGGGCCTCAGCAAGTGCTGAACTGAACACTCCCTGAGGCCCCCGCTTGTCTGATGCACTACAGTTCTCCTGGAGTTTAAGTGATGACCCATTCAGCTGTACAATAATAATTATAATAAAGACATTTCCAAGGTGGAAAATGATACAAACACAGGAGTGAGTTTAGGGTAAGGGTGGCATGGAAAAAATATACATAAGACAGAAAAATGACGTGAGAATGATGCAAATACTTTTTACTCTTTTTTTCCCACACTCATCATTTCTTACTGGAGAGCTGCTCCTCAGAACTCCATGAGTCTCATCCCATGTCCTGACTTATTCCTTGTTTCTAGGGCGCTGCATCCATCATCAGTGTCCTTTCCCTTCATCACCTGGGCTTTCCATCATCAGTGTCCTTTCCCTTCATCACCTGGGCTTACCAGCAGCACATAGCAACTTCTCCTACCTCATCAGTGAGGCTGGGGTTTCACACAGGAGCCCAGGCAAACACCACCCACCACCCTCAGAGTCACCCACAGCTTTCTGACCCATGGACTCCATCGCAGTAATATTAAGACAAGAAGAGCAAACTAGCCTAAGGGTCTTTCCATCAAAAGCCATTGTTTGAAAAAAAAAAAAAAAAAAGCCATTGTTTGGGTCATGCTGAACCTGTACCTTAAACATTTTTTATCCATTTTAACGAACCAATAGGAAGCCAAGCCAATGTTTTCTCAACATTGAACTCTAGGAACATGAGTTCATGCCATGATTTCTCCACCTCTGCCAGCCACCACTTCCCTGTATCAACAGCCACTTCTTCCAAAGGGGATTAACAGCACAGTGCCAGACACTGGGTAGCAAGCTGAACAGAAAGGCATCTTAAATTGGGATTGGGATTCTGTGAAAGACAATTGCAGGAAGCTAACCCTGGCAGCCACCACCAATACTTCATGCAGTACAGCGTGCCCACACACTCATGGTCACTCACATACACAGCCACACAGCCAATTATACACGCTGGATATGCGTATCTTGTTAGGCACAGAGAGAGTTAGACAGAGTCCACTCTCTCCGTTATGCATCCAGTATCATCCATACTGTCCCCACATGTACCCTGTCACACACACACGGTTAGACGCACAGCCTATGCTATGTCTCTCTCTCTCACACACACACATACATACACACACACGCACACGTTATACTACCTTACAGAGTCAGCAAAGACACAAGCAGTTTCTCAAGTACTTACGTACCCAAGTGCAGGGCATGAGCCCCAACCCTAGTGGTCCCATGCTGAAGGCATGTACTACACAACCAGCCAGCCCACCTACAGTCTGAGTCGCCACGCAGCCCATCCCTGAGCTAAAGCCAGGTCCCAGGAATCCAGAGTCCCCAACCCGTCCCCGCCGCGCCGCCGCGTCCCCGCGCACGCTTGGGCTCGCAGGGTTGTGACCCGAGGGCCCTCGCCGCACCTACCCTCGGCAGAGGCTAGGGAGCGAGGCGCCCGGCGGACGGGAACGGCCACCCCTCGCCGCGGAGCC
>NW_011494863.1:10018000-10019962 GCF_000754665.1 Bison bison bison
CCGGAGGCCAGGGACGGCGGGGGCGCGGCCGGGTGCGCACGGGAGTGGGCGCGGCGAGGGCCAGAGGGACCTCACTCCTCGGGGACGAGCCTGCGGGCGCCTTCCCCGGAGACCGCTGCCCAACCGAGGAAGGTAGTCCTGGGCTCACTGCTGGCTCCTGGGTGACCTTGGGCAAGTTGATTAACCTCTCTGAGTACCCACTCCTCTAGCGAAAGATAATAAACGTGAAAAGGGTAGGTGCCTGTGGTGTCCGTTCCAGGGGAAATCTACAGTCTACTTCCTTCTCAGCCTCTGACTCCGCCAGGGCAAGGTTAGTTGGGAGCAGAGTTCAGCGTGAGACCCGTAGTCCCTTAGATATAAGGCATCCAAGTTTTCCGGTCAGTGTTTCAACTGACTAGTCTTCCCAAGTGACCCTGCCAATACTAGTTTTGCTTCCATAATCTGGAGGAAGCCTATTCTGGCTTTATCAGTTTGTGACCTTGAGCGAGGGGTTGGACAGAAGACTAGCCCCTCTGCTCCCATACGTAAAATGAGGACCATAAACTCCCAGTTGTGTTGAGACTTACCAAAGCTCCTGTGCGTCACTAGTGCATAGTAATATCTGTGAGGAATCGTGACAGAATGAGAAACATTTTTCCTCAACACGTCTTTCCAAGGCCTCCAATTCCAGGGACAAACCATTTCAAGAATTAAGTCATTTAGGAAGGGAAGGGGAAAGTCTTCCTTTAGTGAGACAGGTTGGGGTGGAGGGGTGGGGTGGGAGCTGGGGAGGATAGGGGGAGGGAAGTGGCAAAGGGCTATTGCTAAGATAATTCACCCCACTCCCCCACTTCCTGGACCACACAGTCTTCGGGGAAGCTTGACAAAACAGAGGAGCTGTGATAGTAATTAACCTCCGAAAGCAAATAAATCTTTCCAGACAATTTTAAAAATTATTAACTTACAATTGTGAGCACACCCCAAGTGAACGGGAAATTTAAATTGACCAACAAACTCATGCCAGAAACCTTTGAGCTGGTCCCTTTCTAAGATTCTCTCTGTTGATACTCCTGTCTCTTACTTCCTCCCTTTGCCAACCTGGCCCATCTTAATGGTATTTCTTCCCCATCTTACTTGTACACTTTCTCTCACTTGTATCTCTCTCTTCCCATCTCCCCCTCTCCCCACCCCAGGTGTCTCTTCTCTACCTTCTTTGTGCCCTGTCTCTATCTCAACAGGTCTCACTCTCAGTCATTCCCATCCATGGTTTCTCTCCCTGGCTTGTATGTCTTGAATATTTATTGATTATACATCCCCCATTCAAAATTTGAAAGTGGAAAAGTTGTCAGTTTTTTCTCTAAAGATCCAAACTTAAATTTACCACCATGTCACTTCCCTAAACCAAATATTCCTGATGAATGACACCATGATCCTCACACTCATGAGAGTGCAAAGCCTGATTCATTTCTCACAACTCTACTTCCCTCCCCTTTTCCCCAGTTTCTGGTCAATCTCTTCCCATTTCCTAGGGAGTCTCTCCTTACTCTGCCACAGGCAACTGTTCTTTCCTCCTCTTCCCATTGGACCAAATCAAGTGTAAGTTAAGGATCTTGAGATGAGAAATTGTCCTGGTTGCAAAGGTGGGCCTTTAGAAGGCTCCATGAAAGTAGAAGTGAGAGACAGAAGAGGAGGTCAAGAGTGATGCAATGTGAGAAGGACTTGACCAGCTGTTGCTAGCCTTGAAGGAAGAAGAAGGGGTCCCATGCCAAGGAATGCAGAAGCTGAGACATGGGGCAAAGAGATTCTCCCTGAGAGTCTCCAGAAAGGAAGGCAGCTTTGAAGATACGTTGATCTTAGTGCAATAAGACTCATGTCAGATCTCTGCTCTAGAGAGTTGTACAATAATAAATTTGGGTTGTTTTAAACCAATAAGTAATTTTTTGGTATAGGTAACAATACAACAGGAATAGGTAACTAATACAA